>NW_017617577.1:2404143-3010651 GCF_001879475.1 Ipomoea nil
GGTCCTCTTCAGGTATCTACTAAAGACATAGAGTGGCACGGCGAATATCATTCGAATCAAACTCTCCTAAAGGCTCCTCGGTTGTGGCTTCAACCATCATTCCCTTTTCGGTTCTCTTCTTCCTAGCAAGCTTAGTAGAAAAACAAGATTTAATCACCGAAAGCCGGGTAGCCTTTGCAAGATCTCTTGTGCCCAACCAACTCAACACAAATTCTTCATTTTCCAAAGTATTTGGCCCTATTGTTTCGGCCAACATACTATGGTTCCCAATCTCCATGATCTCCAATCTAGTGCTCTTTTAACTCCTCCAAGAGTACACTATCCGCTCCAATTGTAGGTGTCTCATCATCACTTCCAACTTCAACAACATCATTCACAACAACATTCTCCTCAACTCTATTTTCAAAACCTTGACTTTCAAGAATGGGGCGGTTCGGGTGGTTTGGGTTTTGAGTGGGTAAGGGTGTAGAGCTTGGGTGGCTATGTTGTTCCTCATTGGATCTCACGGCGGGAGAATTCGAGCCTTCATTACTCGGCTCACGGATAAATTGTCTTAGATTTAGGAAAGGGTTGGGTGTTTTTCTCTTTCGGGTGGGTTTAGGTACGCTTGAGGGTAAGGAGGGATTTTTAGGCTCATTTGAGTTGGGTGGCCGAAACAAGTAGCTATGGTTGGTAATGTGTTTGGCTTTTGTAAGGGTTACATTCTTGGTTCTCAAAATCTCACCAACGGCAAACCCGTAACCAATCTCTTGTTGGAACCATCCATCAACTAAAGGTTTGGCCTTCCTTATAGATTCACACAACCTCCCAAACATAAAAGCTCCCAATCCACACAAACATTGTTCAAGATAATATCCATAATCATCAATTTCTCCTTAGACAATCTATCCACCGGCAATGATAACGTGATTCTACACATTTATGAATAATATCCAACAACAATCCATAATCCTTCTTCAAGTCTCTTTTAACACCATTAACCTTCGGAGATAGCGGTGCGTTTGCATCGCGTACCTCGGCCCATATGGCATTGACATCATGCACATAATTTTCAACTCTCAAGTTTGATTCAACAAGATTAAACATCCTCCGAAAATCACCGAGATTAATTTCTACATCAACACCTTTGATCATAGAAATAATAGAGCCATTCTCTATTCTAGCATTCATATATAGTTCGGTCACTTCATCCTTATAGAAACCAACATATCTAAAAGTGCAAAAATTTAACAACCCACTAGATTCGAGAGAGTTGATAATTTTTACCCCAATAGATTTGTTCTCCACATGATTGTTGAAGTCGTTGATGTCAAGAATCATCCCACTTAGCACACGGCTCGACCTTCTTGATCCTCCGGTTGTGAAAGACTCCATCTCCACTTGATGAGCATCCATTTGAGTAGAAAAGAATTTTTAGGAAATTTTTGGGTGCAAAAGTGGATATTTCGGCAGTGAGGTCCGAAAATAAGGTAAGAAGGGATGGGTTTTTGTGTAGAGAGGTTATTTGGTAGGATTTTGGGTTTGGGTGATGGGTTTTTGTGTGTAGAAGATTTTAGAGTAGAGAAATTAGAGTGGGTATTTGAGCAATGGTGAAATTTTGGCTTCTCCTTGTGCTTGAATTCAGGCCGGCGAGAGGAAGAATGGAGAAGAGTTTGAGTTCTTCTTGATTTTCTCTTTCTACCCGTTAGGAATGAGGGTGAAAGGGTGTGAAAATACTCTTTTGCCCTCTAGTGGGTAGAGAGAGAGTCTTGATCTCCTTGAGGATAAATTCGACCTTCCACATGATTTAAATTTGCCAGCTCAGATTTTTATACTTCATTTGTGAGTACATGGCGCCAAAAAATTGTGCTTCAAATAACCGCCAACCTGGAGCAAATCAGATAAAAAAAATATCTCGAAGATAATCTGTTAGTCCAATAAATATGCTCCAGATAAATAAAATTAATTCAATTTCATATTTCAATAAAGCTAATTTTCTGAAAAGGTTATCTGATAAAACTTGAACTGATCTGACAGATACCTAATATCTGTAAAAATTACAAATTCCCAAATTGGTTGACTTTTGTAATTGGGCCAACATTTTTGACTTTTGAAAACCAAAGCTTATAATTTTTTATCAGAATAAGCTTTCTTTAACACAAACCCAATTAGGCATCTAAAATTCCCTTTTAATTATATACTTAACATAATTAACCCAAAATAAAAGAAAATTCCCCCTAAATTACATACTAATTTCAAATAAGCAAATTAGGCAAATAAATTACACAAATTAAATATTTCAAAAACATGACAAATTAAATAAACGTACATAACATACAAATAAATCGCAAAATTTAGGTACGTAGATTCCGTAAGATAAAATTATAACACATTTAGGTACATACAAATTATACGAAAACATGTACACAATTAAGCATATATCATACGTACATGCCAAAACAAATTAAAACACATAAGACACATAAATTACATGCACAGAACGTATCAAAATTAACAAAAATTAAGAGTTTAGAAATTGCTTAGCTCATTTCGATCATTCCCATTTCATGCCTTAGAGTAGCAAAACGAGATTCACACAACGGCTTTGTGAGAATATCGGCAATTTGATTCTCCGTGGGAATATGATCGATTGTCAAATCCTTCTTTTCGACGTGATCGCGGATAAAATGGTGTCGAACATCAATATGCTTGGTTCGCGAATGAAGCACTGGATTTTGGGTTATGGCGATTGCACTTGTATTATCGCATAAAATGCTAACATTTTCGCACTTAATCCCATAGTCCAATAATTGTTGCTTCATCCACAAGATTTGTGCACAACAACTCCCAGCTGCAATATATTCGGCTTCGGCAGTGCTCGTAGCTATGGAGTTTTGCTTTTTGCTGAACCAAGAGACCAATCTTCCCCCTAAGAACTGGCATGTCCCTGAGGTACTTTTTCGGTCTATTTTACAACCTGCAAAATCTGCATCTGAATAACCCGTTAGTGTAAAATCTCCTTCTTTGGGATACCATAATCCCACATTGATTGTTCCTTTGAGATATCGGATTATCTTCTTGGTTGCAATTAGATGACTTTCTTTGGGCTTTGATTGGAATCTTGCACATACGCCAACCGAGTAGGATATGTCTGGTCTGCTCGCGGTTAAGTATAGTAACGATCCAATCATCCCTCGATACATCGTTTGATCGACGCCTTTTCCTTCATCATCTTTATCCAATTTTTGAGATGTGCTCATGGGAATTTTGACTGAGGATTTTCCATCTATGCCAAATTTCTTGATAAGATCTCTTGTGTACTTGGCTTGATTTATGAAAATTCCTTCTTCAAGTTGCTTGACTTGCAGTCCCAAAAAGTAATTTAATTCTCCCATCATACTCATCTCGAACCTGTTCTGCATGAGCTTAGAAAATTTCTCACATAAAGATTTATCAGTACTTCCAAAGATAATATCATCAACATAAATTTGTACTAATAAAATGTGATTATTTTCTTGAATTCTAAAGAGGGTTTTATCGACTAGACCTTTGGTGAATCCACAACTAATTAGGATCATCGACAAGGTGTCGTACCAAGCTCGCGGAGCTTGTTTTAACCCATACAATGCCTTCTTTAATTTGTAGACTTGATCACCAACGTCTTTTACCTCAAAACCGGGTGGTTGTTCGACGTAAACTTCTTCTTCAAGTAAGCCATTAAGAAATGCGCTCTTTACGTCCATTTGATATACCACGAAATTCTTGTGCGCTGCGTATGCTAGGAATATCCGAATTGCTTCGAGTCGTGCGACGGGGGCGAATGTCTCATCAAAATCAATGCATTCTTCTTGTGAATACCCCTTCGCAACTAATCTTGCTTTATTCCTAACAATGACGCCGTCTTCGTTTGCTTTGTTCCTAAAGACCCATTTAGTGCCAATTACATTTTGGTGTGTTGGTCTTGGAACAAGTTTCCATACGTCGTTGCGCTTGAATTGATCTAATTCCTCTTGCATGGCATCTATCCAACTTGGATCTGCTAAAGCTTCATCAATTTCTTTTGGTTCCAGTTGAGATAGAAAGCATGAGAACATTGCATCTTGTTGTTGATTCCTAGTAGATGATCGCGTTTTCACTCCGTCACTTGGATTTCCAATGACTAAGTCATGTGTGTGACTTCTTAGCCATTTTCGATTTGGTTGGAAATTTGTTGGATTCTCAGAGTTTCCTTCTTGTTGTGATTCCACTTGGTGTGACACCACTTGTTGTATATTATTGACGGGTGCTTCTTCGGATTCAACTACTGGAGTTTCTTCTTGTGCAATTTCGGGTGCAACAGGCATGCGTGACATTTCGGGTTCCTCATTGCATATTGCCTCAAATTGGTGAATACCCATGTCACTTGATTCTTCTACTTCCTGCAACACATCATCTTCGAACAACTCATTAGAATTATTCAAATCACAATTACCTTCACCATTTTTGCCATTTTTGTCGTGATTCTCGTCGAACACAACATGAATTGATTCTTCTACCACCATTGTTGATTTGTTGAAAATTCTATACGCTTTGCTGGTGGATGAATATCCCAAAAATATTCCTTCGTTCGCACGTTCGTCAAAAGTCTTTAATTGAGACTTTCCATTAACAAGTACAAAACATTTACAACCAAATGTATAAAAATAGGTGAGATTGGGTTTTCTCCCTTTCCATAATTCATATGGTGTTTTGTTATAGGACTTGTGGATTAGACTTCGATTTTGAGTATAACACGCCGTGTTGATAGCTTCTGCCCAAAATCTCTTTGGTAGTTCGGCGGCCGTTATCATGACTCGTGCGGCTTCTTTGAGCGTTCGATTTCTTCTTTCAGCTACACCATTTTGTTGCGGCGTTCGTGCGGCAGATAATTGATGTAAAATTCCTTGTGAATTGCAATAAGATTGAATTACTCTGTTCACGAACTCTGTTCCTCGATCGGTTCGTATTGTTGCAATCTTCATGTCTTTTTCGACTTGCAGTAGCTTCAATAGCTCTGGCAACTTTGATAAGACTTCATCCTTTTTCTTGATGAATATTGTCCATGTGTACCTAGAAAAATCATCAACAACAACCAAAGTATATTTCTTACCACTTATACTTACTGGGTCTACTGGACCAAATAAATCCATGTGCAGTAGACTTAGAGGTCTTGATGTTGACTCTTGAGCTTTGACTTTGAATGATGCTTTGATTTGTTTTCCTTTCTGGCATGCATCACAAATTTGATTTTTCTTGAACACAATGTTGGGTAGTCCTTCGACTATATTATTTCTTGCAAGCTTGTTGATGGTTTTGAAATTCAAATGATTTAGCCTTCTGTGTCATTCCCAACAGACTTCATTCGAATTATTTGCCATCAAGCATACGGATTCCTTCGTTGTACTCCAATCCACAACATACATGTTTTTCTTTCTTGATCCGGCGAGTACGACTTCATTCGTGGATTCGTCCTTGACTTGACATTTGCCTTTGTAAAATTCTACGAGATATCCTTTGTCGCAAAATTGACTTGTACTAAACAAGTTAAATTTTAATCCTTCGACATAAGATACGTCATCAATTCGTAGACCATTTTTCACAATTGCGCCAGTTCCTTTTGTCATTCCATATCGATCGTTTCCACCGAACACTACTTTTGGTCCTTCGATACTTTTGAACTCAACTAGACTAGCTTTATTGCCGGTCATATGTCGAGAGCAACCGCTATCGAAATACCAAATTTCCTGCAAGAAAGATTAATTATTTTTAGGTACCCATGCTTGATTGGGTCCTTTTGTGTTAGTAATTTTTGGCATCCAAATCCACCTAGATCCCACTGATCCAAGAGTAGGTGATTTGTAACCATTAAAAACATTATAATCATAACGCACTTGCGAATAATACTTTGGTGCGTGTTGGGAAGTAGATAGTTGCTTGATTCTATGAAAAAGAGCAAATCTGGACTTGGTCCATGGTTTGTCATCAAGCGACCAATCTTGTTCTGAGGGATATAATCTCCCAGCCCCAATTCTCGGAATTCTTCTCATATTCCTATGAGGTTTTGTTGCACTAGACTCGTTGGTTCTCTTTGAAGATACAAATTTTTGCCGTTTAAAATTTTGTTGCCTATCCGAGATATTGAATTTTTGATTCGGCTTTGCAACATTTTTCTTGGCATTTATTTGTTTACCAACTCCTTGTCTCATTGTGCTATATTGACTTTTCACAAATTTTACCACTGGAACTTTATTAATTAAAGTAGTAGTAGAATTAGTCAGTTTTACAGGGGTTTGAGAACATGATGGATCGTAGCCTAGTCCGGCTTTATCTCCAGCGGGTTTCTGCATGTTTACCATTTTATCCATTATTTTGGATGAATTTGTAAATGATGCGATTACTTCCCGAAGGTTATGTTCTCGAACCTCTCTAGCTTTGCACTCTTCTTGAAGTCGAACATTTTCGGCTTTCAAGTTACTCATTTCATTTAGAGCATTTTGCAATTTTTGTGACATTTCTTCCTTTTCAAGAATTAACGTATTATTGCGCTCTTTGATTTGAGTATGAGTGGCCATGACTTTTTGACAATCTTCCATAAGACTTTGAAATGATTCTTGAGTCTGGAAAGAAGTGTCAACTGAACTAAAAGAACTAAAAGAGCTAGAAGATACCTCTTCGTCGATTTCACGCGCCATATAACATTCTTCATGTTCGGATGTCTTGCCCACTAGGCATAATAGCGCCGTATCTTCTTGTGATGAATCACTCTCGTCGCTAGATGATTCTTCGGATTCACTTGCTTCTAACGGATCGCTTATTAGAGCCTTCCGTTTGCCCTTTTTGAATTTCTTCTCTTTGGATTTGTATTCCACTTGTGGAGAAGTATTCGAATTTTTGTCCGCCTTGGGGTGTGGACATTCGACCATAAAATGTCCAGGCTTTCTACAATTGTAACACACGTTTGTGTTGTCTTCGACCGGTTCCCTTCTTGATCTTCTATTTTCTCGAAAGAAATTTTCTTGTGATGATCCTTTGTTCTTTCGCATGAACTTCTTGAATTTCCTAACAAATAGAGAAAATTGTTCGTCAGATAAAAAAATCATTATTTCCTACTGACCTTGATGTTGAGGGTTGTTCGGCCATCAATGCGGATGTTCGTTCATCACGTTCTTTCTCGACTCGTGTCTTCATTTCGAACTCATACGCCTTAAGATCACTAAAGAGTTTATCCGTAGATAATGTCCTTAGATCTCTATGATCGCGCATTGCGGTCACCTTCATATCCCAATTTGTAGGTAGTCCGCGTAATACTTTGAGCGATATTTCTTTCTGGGTAATGGTCTTTCCCAGATCCGTGATTTCTCTAAGAATTTTGATCAATCGAGCTTCCATGTCGGTGATGCTTTCGTTTGGTAGCATTTTGAAATCTTCAAATCTTTTCATGGCGATGGTTAGCTTGTTGTCTTTTTCTTGTTCGTCGCCTTCACCGATGCTTATGAGTGTATCCCATATTTGCTTTGCCGTAGTGCACTTTCGAATCTTTGGGAATATTGTGTCATCGACCGCTTTGAATAAAATATCTTTGGCAATGTTGTCCAAATTATTTCGCCCTCTATCTTCCTTTGTCCACTCCATTTTTGGCTTTGGAATATATCGTGGAGCATTTGGAGTTAGTGCGGCGGCAGTGTTAACTTCCATAATTTGGATAGGACCATTTGCGATGACTTCCCACATTTCATCATTTAACGCAGATAAGTGCACCTGCATACGTATTTTTCAATCATCAAATTTATCAAGTGAGAAAAGCAAATTTTGAGCAAGAGCCATATCTCTCTTCATTTTGAAGATTTTGAGATCTATCTAGCAGTCAAAAAGAGTCAAATAGACAACCGCTCTGATACCACTTGTTGGTCCCGAAAGGGTGGCGAGAAGTCTAGAGGGGGGGGGGGTGAATAGACTTCTCTAACTTTTCGAATTCTTTCGCAAAACACACAAGGCAAATAACACTTTGATAATTTCAACTCTAAGTAACAAGCATTAACAAGATAAGCAACTTAGAGTGTGCAGCGGAATAAGCGACGGTAAAGTGTTATGCTTGATTAGTGCGGTGCTCTAAGAGATATTCTAAACATGCAACACGTTAGAAACACTTGATATGGTTCAAGGATGATGTACGTAAAGTTTGGCTCGCATGCAAACGTGGGAACTATCAAACCCAGACAGATAAAGATACGCGATAAATCATAATCGGGTTAGTTCGCAGTTAGAATAAGCATGCACAAAATATATGAGCAGTAAGTAAATAGAGAGAGAGATTTATAGTGGTTCAGAGGTGGTGTAATCCTCCTAGTCCACTCTTCTCCTTTCACTTCAAGGAGGAAATTCACTATTCTTCGATCACCCAGATACAATAGTGAATAAGTGCCCAACGACACTTCTCCGAGTGCTTCGCACAAAGCTACACTCCTCCAAGGTTTTTCGCAAGCTCCTCTTGTTACTCCGCCTCCCCGAGTACTTCGCACCAAGCTGTACTCCTACACCACGAGAACTACGCACAAAGCTACGTCCTCCAAGGGTTTTCACAAGCTCCTCTTGTTACTCTGCCCTTCACCAAGAGTGCTACGCACAAAGCTACACTCAACCAGGGTTTTTCACTCTCTCTAGTTACTCCGCCCTCTTTCTACACTCAGTAGAGAATATTACAAAGAAATAAAATTTCTCTCTCACTCAGACTTGAATTTTATCGTGTATAGCTCAATACATGACTTGATGATTGATTGGATATTCTTTGAGTTTGTATACTGCTCTTGTTCGTGATTCAAGTCATTCAATCTCTGCTTGTCTTCAAGTCTGCTTGGACAATTTATAGCTAGTGAAAAGCTATTTGCCCGTTGATCAACTTTCGATCTTGATCGTCCATTTTGAATTGTAGTTGATCTGATAATTTTGTCAACTTGATCTGCAATTGTAGGTAGATGTCATTTCTCCTTTTTGTCAGATGATTTGAATAAATTGCCCGTTGCCGTGTCTTGAATTTTGTAGCCTCCAAAATTTGAATAAGTTCGGCGCGGCGTGCTTGATTTTCTTCTCCTTCATAAATGCTCGGACATGTCAAGTTGATCAAATAATTTAACTGCTGATTCTTGCTTGAGTATAAAATTATTTCTTCGCAAATCAGCCTTCTTCGAGCGTCTCCGGTTCCACCGTAAAAACTTGATGTTCAGATGAAAATATATCAGATATTTTCTCCTTCATGATCCTTGTAAAATAATATACTGGAACCTCTGTAAGAACTTCACTGTTGTTCATGGAGAGATGCTCTGTTTCGAATTTCAAGCTTAGTCCACCATACTTGGTATGTTTCTCCATATGGTGCATGGCTTCTGTGAGACTTGTGCATTTTCCTTAGCTAGTCTCCATTAGCTAGTCTCTCCTTGGCTAGTCTCCATTCTAGCTAGTCTCTCCTTAGCTAGTCTCCATTCTAGCTAGTCTCTCCTTAGCTAGTCTCCATTCTAGCTAGTCTCTATTTTAGAGAGTCTCTTTTTAGCTAGTCTCCATTCTAGCTAGTCTCCATTCTAGCTAGTCTCTATTTTAGCTAGTCTCTTTTTCAAGCTAGTCTCCATACGGTTTTGTATACATTGAGCTAGTCTCTCATACTTCTCCAAGCTAGTCTCCCATACGGTTATACGGTCCAAGCTAGTCTCCCGTACGGTCTTCGTATACATTGAGCTAGTCTCTCATACGGTTATACGGTCCAACTTCTCCAAGCTAGTCTCCCATACGGTTATACGGTCCAAGCTAGTCTCCCGTACGGTCTTCGTATACATTGAGCTAGTCCCATACGGTTATACGGTCCAAGCTAGTCTCCCGTACGGTCTTCGTATACATTGAGCTAGTCTCTCATACGGTTATACGGTCCAACTTCTCCAAGCTAGTCTCCCATACGGTTATACGGTCCAAGCTAGTCTCCCGTACGGTCTTCGTATACATTGAGCTAGTCTCTCATACGGTTATACGGTCCAAGCTAGTCTCCCATACGATCTTCGTATACATTGAGCTAGTCTCTCATACGGTTATACGGTCCAAGCTAGTCTCCCATACGATCCAAGCTAGTCTCTCATACGGTGGAGTTAGTCTCTCATACGGTCCAAGCTAGTCTCCAAAGCAAGCTTAAAAATTGCTTCACTTGAGATTCAAACTAAGGATTACTTGGCTTAGCTCAAACGCGTTTCTTCCAACTCCTCTAGCATAGTTCTTGGTGTCTTCTCCGCAACATAATTATGTTAAGCTATAATCCCGCTTAACATCGAAAATCAAAATATGATTTTCCAGACTTGTACATGGGTTGCATGATACAGGTGCACCATACTCCATAGACAAGGACTGACTCAAATAGAATAAAATTGGGGACTACTTGATTTTTCAAAAATACATTCGGCTCATCAAAATTTACAATATATTCCTAACATTATCTGCCGATTCTTGCTTGAGTAATAAAAAGATCTCCTTCGTATATCAGCTTCTTCTTCTTTTTCGACTTCTTCTGCAGAAACAGAGCTTCAAAATAATGTTTCTGTCTAATTCTATCATGATGTCATAGCTTCTTTTGATGAAGTCATGTCCCAATAGTATATCATGTTCCACCTTGTATCATGGACCATATATATCATGTTCCATTTTATATCATGAGCTAGCTATCATGTTCCACCTTGTATCATGGACCATGTATCACGTTCCATTGTATATCATGAACTAGCTATCATGAAATCATAAAATCACTTCGAGTGGGAATCGAATTGTGAACCATTTGTTTTGCTTGGCAAGGCTTCTTCCATCTCAACTAGGTATCCAATTGATAAAATTCAAAACTTAAATTCTTTTGACTTATCTCTTCCACGTGTTCTCCACTAGCTTTATCACATTGTGATGTCATTACCCGATAGTCGTGACGTCATATAAAAATTGTTCTTTCATGATAGTATTGCCTGATATTACTATCATGATATTTTCTTGTGACATCATCTCCTGATATTGCTACTTCACAATAGCAATTCATCTTTACACCAAAATTGCTCTCAATGAGAATTGAACTGTGGATCATTTTGCATCAAGCATGCTTCAACAAATCTTCTACCATCCTGTCCATCTCAACCTTTGGTGATTTGATGCTTCATAAATGTGTTAAGCTATGATCCCGCTTTCATTTATTCTTCCTTCAAACTGCTTTTACGTAGACTTCATGTAGGCTTCATGGCAGTGGTGCACTATACTTTGTGAACCAGAACTGACTCAAATAAAATAAAATTGGGGTCTACAAAATACATTTGGCTCATCAAAACTTATACAATATATTCCTAACAGTTACTCACATCACGACAATTTAATTCTTTCACTTTAATTCTCCTTATTGTTTTTAGTACAATCTTCCTCATTGTTAATCTTTCTTGATGTCAATTTTGCTTCCTGGTAATTTATTTGCTTAGCTTTTCTTTGAGTTTTGTTTTAATTATTTTGTATTTAAATTGATCATTATCTTTGGCATTTAATTCTAGAACATTAAATGATCAAGTCAATTATTTCTTAAGTTTAGTTATTAAATTGCATATTATCAATTCTCTGTGGGTTCGACCCTAACTATTGCACACTACCACTACAATAGACTTGTGCACTTGCGAGGACTATATTAAAATTGTCCATCAATTTTTGGCGACGTTGCCGGGGAATTGTTTAACTTGCAATTTAATTTTCTGTACTTTTTCTTTCTTTAATTGCTTGATTTTTTGTTCCATATCCCTTCATTATTGTCATCGTTTTCATTTTTAATCTTGCATTTTATTTAATTCATTTGTCTATTTAAATATTGTGTTATATTTGTTTTTATTTTTCTGTTCCCTTTATTTATCGCATTTCTTAATACTGGTTGATTTTTTTTCCAATCTCTTTATTATTATTGTCATTTTTTTCTCCTTCAATTTAATATTGCTCATTTATTTGATTCATTAGTCCATTCTACTTTCTCAAAATTCTTTTTCATTCTTAAGCACACAAATATTTGAAAAATTTTACATTTTAATATGTACTCTTTTTTGTCAAACCAAAATAATTCTTTTAATAATGGTTTTGGACGGGCAAGTCCAATGAATGATTTTAATCAAAGGCCTGTGCCCGACTCATTTTATAATTCTTATAATTTGTGTTGGGAAAATCATCCTAATTTTTCTTTGGGCAATCAAAATGATTTTCAACCAAATCAACCTGATTTTCTTTGGGATGATAATCAAAATAATTTTGAACCCAATCTTCATAATTTTTATTGTGATTATAATCAAAACAATTTTCAACCAAGTCATTCTAATTTTTATTGTGATTATGACCAAAATGATTTTCAATCAATTGACCCACCCCAACCTACAAAACCATCTTTGGAGGATACTTTACAAGAGTTCATGCAGGTTTGCAATATTCATGATTTTCAACCTAAAAAACAATCTTTGGAAGATTCCCTGCAGGAGTATATACAGACTTGCAATAGGCGGCAAGAAGAACATGATCAATGGTTGCAGATACGACAAGAAGCAGATGAACAAAATGAGGCTTGCTTTAAAATAATAGAAGCACATTTAGAGCAAATTGCTAAATTTGTGCAATGGCACGTGTCAGGTAAGTTACCTAGTCAACCTGAAGAGGCTACAGCTATGAGTAGTGGTCAAATGATTGAAAACAAGTTAAACGATAATACCACATCTAAACAAACTGAAATAATTGAAAAATTACATAATGATGTTGATATTATTGTTGAAAATGATAAGCCTCAATTGCATAAATCTGATAATCCTCATCTGCCTCCCATGCATTATGTGCCCCCAATCCCTATCCATGTTGATGAAAGCTTTGAAAACACCAAATCGGTGCAAAATGAATATTTTGAGGTAGAGGAGCACTATGTACCACCCGAGCCTTATGTGCCCCCAGTTCCCTCTCCAAACGGTAGGTGCAGAACTACAAAAAGAATTGCCCCCTATCCCAATTAATGTTCAAGCAGGCAAACTGACCAAATATGTGCTTGGTGAAACTGTTGAGTTTCTAATTTTTACATCAATGAATCAATGAATTTGCCTAATAGCTCTGACCAAGTTTTTGCAGGTAAGAGGTTGAATTTTGTTGAGGATGGTAAGTTGGAGTTAAATAAACTACAAAAAGAAAATCTTTTGAATGACGTTGATAAATCAGTTTCTTCTTGTTATTCTCCAACTGCATGGCTAAATGAGAATTCCACAAATAAAAAATCTAATAAAGGAGGACTCTCTTTGTCTTCTTTTCTTTCCTCTCACAACATTGGGGACAATGTTGAAAATAAGTGTGGGGAAGAGATTTTACCGACAAATCACAAAAAATTGAAAAATTTTAAACTTTTTAATTTTCTTATGTTCATTTTCTTAAATCTTTTTAGCATTAGTTGAGCTCTATCCATAAGTCTTTTAAATATTCGGTAATGAAAATAATGCATATTTTTGTCAAACTCTTAGTGAGTATATTGCATGTGGCTAGTTGTTAATTAATTTCTTTATATTTTGAATAACTTTGTAAAAAAAAAATACCAAAAAAATAAAAAATACACAAAAATAAAATAAAAATAGAATTTGCAAAATCACAATTACCCTTATATGTTTTATGTATTTTCTTTAATAATTTATATGTTGGTTTCACTTTATATTACCTTTTTCAAATTTTTAAATAATTCTTGAGTGCAATAAATTGTGGTGTAATGTGTTGGTTCAAGGATAATATTTATGGCATAAGTGATGTGAAAAGAAAATATTTAAAAAAAATATTTAAAAATAAAAATGAGTGTTTTATTTATTTATTCATTTGCAATAATTCAGAGATTCTACTCCGCTGAATCAGCCACCTACACATGTACCATAAATAAATAAATAAGTGTCGTGGTCTGGTTTATGAATACATACAAAATTGAAAACCCAAATAAGTCTGACATAAAATGGCGAGGTTTTTGGGGATGTTCTCTTTGGAAAAAGTCAAAATAGAAAAATAATAAGTGAACTTTGAAATAGACGAGCAATTGCATTTTAATTTTTAATAAATGTATTGATCCTTGTTTCCTTCATGTTTTGCACCTGCACTGTGATAGAATGTTTCTGAATTTGACTTAAGTTATATTTTGTGAAAGTTCCATATTTATTTTATTGGGGTTTTTGTATAGCTCATATAAGGGGTATTAGCAGACGAGCACAAGTTTTATATTTATTTTAGTTGCTAAAGTTTTTAATTTCTAGTCAATTATTTTATGCACTCTTTGAGTTGACACTAACCTTGCATTGAGATAAATAATTTTTTTTTTTTTTTTTTTAACGAACTGTAGAACTTTATTTCATCTCCAAAAGAGGCACAAGGCCTTTACAAGATACGCCATAGGCCCGAAAGTGACCTATGGCTCACAAGGCATAAAGCCTAACCAAACTCAAGGACCATAATGGTCTAAAACCACAAGAACAAAAGCTCTAAAATCTACTCAAGGACCAAAGGTCTATAGTCTACCAAGCATAAGGGCCACAATGGCCTAAAAAACCAAGGCAACATGCCTAAGCACCATGCATCTCATGAGGTCCACCCCTCTAGGTGGACCTCCCTTATTCCTCCATCATGCTATAAACAATCTCATATAGAGCACCAAGTAAAATCATTATGTAAAATTCCACATTTTCCATTCGGTCAATTCCTTTGGTAGACAAGCCAAGCAGCCCATGTCTTGACTCATTCTACCCCATTCGGCTCATCAAGAAACCAGACCCAATTGGCCCACCACTTAAACAAGCCCATTCGGCCCTCTTTTTTTCAGCAGGCCCATTCAGCCCCACCATCTCAAGCCCAAGCCTTATTAAAATGGCCCAGTCTGCCATTTATTCCATACAACCCAAAGCTATGCGGTCTCATGAGGCCCACTGACCCCATCACAAGGCCCATCATATTAACCATATTCATTACATATTAAATCCCCTTCAACCATTTCCAGGCCCATTCGAATTTCTCTGATGCCACTCAGCATCTGTTTCTTATGACCATTTAAGACCATGAGACCAAGGCCCATGGCCATTTATTTCTGCAAAAAGTAATCAAAGCCCAAGCTTTATTCGATTGTGGCCCACTCTCATAACCCATGAGATAAACCCAACATCATTCTGGCCAAAATCATTTCCAACACCATGCCCCAATGGCCCACCAAACTTGGTGGACCATTCCTTATACCTCCCAAAATTCCATATACACTGCCTCCTCTTCAAAAAAACTCACCATTGGTCCACCAAGCATGGTGGGCCAACCTTATGCCTCCCAAGCCTTCCTACAGAACATTGCAGTAGCATCACCATCTTTGCCTTCCTTTAGCTAAATCTTGTCCTCTCATCAAATTGTTCTCAGAGCATGAAAACCTAAAGACCTCCCAGCTTCTGTGGAACCTATCCAATGATCCTGCTCACACCATGGGCTATCCACATCTCCAGAGCCAAGACTAGTGACCTCCTATCTCATTATAAGATCAGTCTCCTAGGAGCAATAGTCTTCCACTTTGGAAGCCTCAGACTATTGCTGCAGACTCAGAAAATCAAGCATCCAACAAACTAAGATGCAAGATCACCTTAGACTTGGTCCACCACCTTATACTCCTCTTGTATTCTCCCCTTTCAAACCAATAAGCATCATTTCCCATATTAGGATCAGCCTACTGGGAGCTGCAACCCTCCACCATAAGGCTTCAGGATGCAGCTGCAACACAGCTCCCAGCTCAGCAAATTCCTCTCCTGCTCCCAGTTCTCCCTCTTCCGCTTCCTCATTACCATATTGCTCAAACTTCTGGAGCTCACCAAGGTAGATGAACCCCCTTTATGCCTCCCTACAAACTCTTGCTCACATATGAGCTTTTGACAGCTCCTTTAGCTTGTCCAAATATAATGCTTTTGTTTTCTCCACAATTTCTTCCTTCCTTCTTTCAAACTCTTGCATTCCCAGTTCCTTTTTTAATTTTGACATGTGTGCAGCTATCTCTATCTTAGCCTCTTCCCATTCATTCTTCTTAACCACAAAGGATCTGTGGTTGTTATCCTGGTTTGTAGATGATCCTGAACTTTCAAGTGACTGTGTTGGGCTTCCAGATTTATCAGGACCACTAAGCTCCTTCCTCCCCTTCATTGGACTCCCCATTTCCTCAACCAAGCTCCTAAAGTTTCCTTGAATGTTTCCCAATTTGTCCAGAAACACTTTCTTGGCCTTTTGAACTAAATCATCCTCTCTTTCATGAAATCTCTCCTTTCCCAATTCTAATTGAG
This sequence comes from Ipomoea nil, assembly GCF_001879475.1. Lineage (NCBI taxonomy): Eukaryota > Viridiplantae > Streptophyta > Magnoliopsida > Solanales > Convolvulaceae > Ipomoea > Ipomoea nil. The sequence continues at coordinate 2,420,478 of NW_017617577.1, forward strand.
CATGCTTAAAAAATTGCAGCACCTCTGATCTGGCTTCCTCAAACACCTCTGCCTCCTCCTTGCTCACTCCCTCCTTTACCTTATCAATCCAGACCTCAAGCTCCATAAGAGGTTCTAACAGTCCAGAAGAAACTTGTGAGTTCTCCAGGTTCTCTCCCCTTTTTTTCTCAGCAATTCTGGCCATGCTTTGTTTCCTTTTTTCTCTTCTTATCTGATTTTTGGACAGCCCCTTGCCCTGACCTGATGAGCTTCTATTGCTCCCCTCTGCAGACGATGCAACTCTTGGGATTCCAGATGCCTCACTCCCTTGTTTCAGGTCATATCCAGAGCTTTTATTCCCAGCTTTCTCAGAGCTCCTATCATCAACCTCATTCCCTTCTTTCAGGCCAGAATCCTTCATAGGCATCTGCATCTCAGCCTTCCCAGAGGTCCCATTTTGATCATCAGTTTCCATTAAATCAGCCCATCTTGGCTTTGAACAACCCTCTCTTACCACCTTGTCAGCCACCTCTTCCATGATGTTCTCAGCAGCTTCCAAGATGGCCTCCTGTACAATGCGTTCTTGCTCACTCAAACTCAGCCCCTTAGGAGCATATCTACAAACACCTGGAGTGCCAGGTTTTGCAGCTCCCTTAGATGTCCCTCCCATAAGTGGCCCTTCATCAGGCCCATTCTGGGTTGTCTTAAGAGGTTGGACTTCTGTTTGCAGCCCCATTCTGGCATTTTGTCGAACAGGTGGTGCCCTCTCCTCATTGAACTCGCCAGTCCTCCTTCTACAATTTTCCAATCCATGCCCAAATCTACCACATACAGGGCAATACCTCGGAACCTGCTCTGCTTCAACCTTCTGCCAAAAGCCAATCGAATCCCCTCCTTTTCCAATTTCAATCCAGATTTTATCCAAAATTGGCTTAGACACATCAATTTCGATTCTAACTTTTGCAACATTAGGTCGAGTTCTTCGGATTGTTGCCGAATCCAGAGCAACTACTCTACCAATTGGAGCACATATACACGACAACATTTCTTGAGTGAATAAATGCAAGGGGAGAAAAGGTAATTGAAACCAAACCAGTGTGAATGGCGAGTCCCGGAATGGTTCGAGATGGTGCTCCGGTCTCCATCGCGAGATCCACAAGCTGTTCCCGTCCACCACCAATCGATTTCTTAGCCACGCCCGTCTACACTCAACCTCAGATGAGAATCGAAGCAGAATGGACCTTTGATTCAACGATCCAATTTGTAAATCTCCCTCTGGTTTCAGCGCAGCCTTTATCGTCGACCTTAGGGCATCCAATGGCGGACGCTCCTTCATAAACCTACCAACCAGAGATATATTCTCTTCCGTTCTCACCAGCGACGCCCAATCACCTCGCGAAATTGTTATCCTCTTCGGATTCTTCAGATTGCTACCCAAATGAGACAATCTCTCCCCTCCAAAAGGAGCACCAGGCAAATCTCCTTCGCTACTGCCCAGCGACCTAATTTCTGGAAAAAGGTCCACCGGTCTCCGATCCTTGATCTGATCACATGGATGCGTTCGCACGGCTGAGCTGAGCACTTTCATCTGAACCGCCGCCGGAAAGTCGCCGGCGGCGGCGCCGCCACTGTCGCCGCCGCCGGACCTCCGAGCCCCCCCAGTTTGGTCTCACACTAACAGATCAAAGTGATCAATAGATGCAAATGTTATGTTTTATGAATGGGAATTAATGAATATTAGATGAATATTCTATTAAATTTGGGCATTTTGGGCAATTTAAACAATTAAATTGTGGTTCACTTTATATATTGTAGTTTAATTTCAGCAAAACTAAAGTATCATTTTTGAGATAAATAAATTTGAAAGCCTATTTGGGTAAAGCTCGATCTAATACTTGATTTCTTTTTTTCTTTTCCTTTCTTGTTAATAATGCATTTGCTCGAGGACAAGCAAATAAATAAGTGTGGGGAGATTTGATAAACATTATTTTTATTGTTATTTTAATAATCTTTTTATAGGTAATATACAATAATTGATTAATTTTATATCTATTTTATTTATTATTATTGTCACAAGTAGCTTTATTAATATTATTGATAGCATAAATTGAACCGGGGGTTACGGTTACACTACGAATACATATGTTTGTGAATGAGTAAAAAAGAGCACTTGTCGGTCAGTTGGTCGGTCGGTCGGTCAGTTTACCGGGCGACGACTGAGCGGTCCGAGGCTAAGTATTATTACAAGTGCTTAAGTGGTTACAAGAAGGTTGCAATGTAGTTTGTAGTAGTTATAATGAGATGAAGATGGAGATATGAGGAGGAGACCCTCCTATTTATACTGTCTAAGTCGGTCTACGCCTTTAATGCGCCTGCTGCAAGTGGATCGACGTGGCGTCTTCTCGTTGGCTCAGCCAGGCGGTCGCTCTGTAGCTATGCGTAGGTTGACTGATCGATGAGGCGGTGCCGCCCTACCTGCAAGCTGTCCATCGCCGCTCTGCAAGTGCAAGTTGGACCCTAAGACTTGTCGTGCAAGTTATGTTTTCGGCTCTGCAGGCTACGTCATCTTGTGGGACGACCGGTCGCCCTACGATAGACCGGTCAGGTGACTTTCATTCGGGGCGATTCCAAGGGTGATTCGAGAGCATCTTCTCACGTCACAAGGCCTATCGGTACGAATAGTACGGTTGACCACAAGTGATTCAGTCCTGTCGGGATGACGACCGCAACGGACCGGTCGGATGACTTCTTGACGGACCGACTATACGGATCAATCTTCTGTACGTATTTACCCATCACGAGTCCCCCACTTCTTGAATCCGCGAGAATCGTTGGGTTCGAGAAGTGAGAACTATCTCCTCCGTAATTCTTCCCATTAGCTTGTCACGAACAAAGTGTCGTCCGGTCGTCCTACCGTAAGGTGACAGGTCAGCTAGCTGTGCTCCTTCCGGTCTACCAGATAATTTTTGATAATTTTCAAAAATTCCCATAAGTCTTGATCGGACGGTGCATGCGAAATGTTGTGACACGTGTCGCAATCTGAGCTTTCCACGTGATCGGGCCGACCTTTCAACTTCCAAGCCCATCATCCACCTATAAATAGTCCCCTTAATTTTTTTATTTTTTCACTTTCACCTTCTTTGACTGACCAGAATTTTCTGAGATTCTCTCCAATTTTTGCAAGGTAAAAATTTCTCTCTTTCCTTTCTTTCCTTTTTTCCTTTTTTGTTGTTTTATTCTTCCTCTTCTTTCCTTTTGGCCGACCGAAAACCCTAGCTGCCAAGCAATATGAGAGCATTGCTTTTTCTTCATCCTTTGCTTGCTTCGTTACACCTCGCCGACTGCCTGCTTCCTTTGCCGACCGGCCGACCGCTCGTCCAAGACTTCAGGTATGCTTTTTTCTTCTTTTCTTCTTCTTTAACATACTTTTACATGCATTATTCCTTTGCTTTGCTAAAGTCAAAGTAAAAAAATACATTTGTCTAATTCTTACATATGCCACAAGGCATGCTTATTAGCTAATTATATATATGTATGTTTTGTTGTTTTTGTGTGCATACTGCCACCATGCGCCATTCTTTTTCTGTCTTTTACTTTTTCTCTATATGTATGTATAAGCATAAAAGAACAATATATGCATGCACGAGTATTTGTTGTTGCTGCTTGCTTTTTCTGCTTCATGATGATTTTTTTTTTGGCCGAATGCCAAAATTCAACTTTTGTTTGTTGTCGTTTTGTTGATGGTCGACTAGCCAGCGTACCAGATCGGCCGATCGGTCAATCCAGTCTGCTTTTTTTTTTTTTTTTTTTTTTTTTTTTTTTTTTTTTTTGTAACAAATAAACTTACTCCATACAAAACTGAGCAAAGTGCTGCTTTGTGAGACCATGTCTGTGGCCTTGTCGACCGGTCAATTTTGGTAGACCGACCGGTCACGGATACGAACCGATTGACCGGTCGAGAAGTCGCTTCGCTTTGTGATTTTTGTTCGACCGACTAATCGCGTTGTTGACTCGCCAATCAGTCCGACCGGTCCTCTTGTCCAGGCTGTACGCTGATTGCTTATTGATTGTCATAATAATTTCCTTATTGTTATTTGTTGACGTTGGATTTTTGCTTGGACGTTTGTTATTTGTGTGCTCCAATTCCAACTTCTTATTTTTTTCGTTTTTCGGACGACCGACTGACCACGCATTTTGACCGACCGGCCAATTGCTGGACTAACCAACCATGAGCATATTATTGTAGTTGTTCCATTGTTGTTTGTTGATCCGTTTTTCTCTTTCCGATCGACCGGCCAATTGCTAGACCGACCGACCATGAACCTATTGTTGTTTCCTTGCTATCGTCATTTGTTGATGACACCTAGTTGATCAACCGACTGCCAATCACGACCGGTCGACCGACCGACCGGTCACCCAGCCATCCGGTTGACCGCCCGGATGGTCGACTAGTCGGTTGCTCCACCCGTCTCGACTCCCATTAGTTTTTGCTCCGTTAAAGTGTATTGATCTTCTTTGATTATAGCATAACTTTGAGAGATTGATTTGATCGATTGCTGATTTTTGCTTTCCAACTTTTACTCTTTCTTGACCGTGCAGCATGTCATCGGATGATAGTCGGAATCTCTCCGCCCGCGACTATGACGACGAGGATGTTGAGGAGATTAGTGACCCTGAGCGGTCGTCATCGAGTCAGCATGGTGACGGGTTTGCTATCCCCACTATCCCAGATGGCGAGCGACCGGCCAGGGCCTGTCCGGCCGTCCCCGTAAGGTCCGTTTCGTCGAAGGCAACTCTAAAGAAATAGAAGAAAGTGCACGAGGGGGAAGGTACCTCATCCAAACCCCAAGGGTCATCAGTCAGCAAGCCCGAAATGTCGGGTGTCAAATATGTCACACTGGACCCTGCACGTGCTCTTAACTCCCCTTTGAACTTGTCCACCAAGGATGTGGACTATGTCAAAGAACACTTTAGAGCGGAAGTCACATATAAGATTGATTGGCGCCTTTCCCACGTCGTGAGTTGTCATTGCAAGAGGTGGATAGGCATTCATCTCAACTGGATATCTCTAACAAAAAGCTAAGGCGGGCAATGCAAGAACGTGGAGGACCGGAGGAACATGAGGAACAAGAGGAGGATAGCGAACCTAACCCACCTGCGCCCGCACGAGAAAGACGAAACCTAGAAGGCTGAAATGAAGAGTCCGTCAATGAACACATCCTTGCGCAACTTATTAGGCAAAACCAAATCATAGATGAAGGGTTCTCATCCCTAATCCACGCGACAAGCGCATTAGATCAAAGGGTGGCATCAATCGAGGCCATGTTGGGCACACGCGGGGCGTCTAGCTCGGGAGCAGGAAACCAAGGTAGACCCAAACATTCCAAACACCACCTCACCAAATATCCACTCTACCCTAGCAAAATCAGCACGTGGAGCCACATTTCCTAACCAGGAGGCCAAAATACGTGACGCCCAGGGGTGAAAGAATGGATCCACGCACCGGCTTCGGTAACGAAGCCTCCTGTAAGGGGGGGAGGGTGTAACACACCATGTTACGGCCTCTAACCCAAACTAATTATTTAATTACTTAGTCTAAAAAGAGAATTGAATTCCATTAATTAATTAAGAAGGTTCCAACATAGACCATGGACCATTATCACTAAACCAATCCCTTAGTCCCATAAGAAATAGAATTAGCAAACCCATACCATTCAGACCCTAATTAGGACTCTTAGATATATAAATAGGGACATAGAAGGCACCTAGAAGTCACACCACAATAGCTTTCACCACACAAGAATTCTCAAGAATTCCCATAGGAGAAATCAAGAAGAGGAGATCTTAGAGAAAGACCCTTTATAGCCAAGGATTCTAATTAAGGTTAAGAGGTAACCCATATCTCCACAAAACCTATTTTCTTTGCTATAATCTTATTCTTTGGCTCCTTCTTTATGCTTGTGTCTTGATAAATCTTTTATGATGATGATGATATGATCTTGATGATTGATGAGATGATCTTATGTGTTGATCTTGGTTATCTTGATGATTATAAGAGGATCTTGATAATTGTGTGATGTTCTTGATAAATCTTGATGTTATTGATTTTGAAGATAAACTATGATTTTGATGATTTGAATATGATTAGAGCCCTAGGCTAAAATTGGGAATTTCGTATTGTGATATTCTTGATATAATTGGGTGGGAATTTGCATGTTTGGGTGTTAATTATGTTTAGAAGTCATGTTAGGATGTGTTCAATATGATTCTTGTTTTTGATCCATTATTTAACTAAGTGGTGTTGTCATTTATGTTTAAGAGTATCTAAACATAGTTTCGGGTTCCACGAAAGATCCTGGGACCAATGTAGAGAAAAAGAGTCAGTGGGGGTAGGTGGGGGTAGGGGAACCCGCCACCTACCCGCTGCCCTAGTTGGGGCGTTGCCGGCAGCTGGCAGCCGGTGGGTAGGCGACTGCCCGCCGGGAACCCGCTAGAATTTCCCACATTGGGATGGTGGTTTCCCCGTTTGATGTTTTCCCGACGCTCGTGGTGTCCCAGCGGACTCCGTTTATCGTTCCTAAGTCTAGTTTAATGTTTCGGGTACCATTTGTAGGATAACGGAGTCTTATGTATTGCATGCTAGTTGAATCGGTACCCCTTTGGCCAAGGTGAAAGGAGTATGAACCCCTTAGGATTATTCCTAGTATGTGGATGACCACGCCTAGGTTTCATTATACGTTTTCTCCCCCTTCCTAATGTGTTAATGTGGGTTGCATGTGCTTGCTATGTGTTATGTGTGCATGATTTCCCAATATTGGTTGCGGTCAAATTGGTTATACATGAGCTGCGGTTCATAAGTTGGCTGCGGTAAGAAATACACTTTTGGGTTGCGTTCCACCGTTAGGCTCGCAAACGTTTTACATGAGCTGTGGTTCATAACCTGGCGCCGGTCAGAGATACACTTTTGGGCTGCGGTCTACCGTTTGGCTCGCAAATGGTTTGATGAGCTGCGGTTCATCGGTTGGCTGCAGTCAACCCCTTCATGCTGCGGTATGAGGCAGGGTGCTGTGGGGCCGTGTTAGCGCTATATGCGTTGACCCTCATGTATGGGCATGCGATTGGTCCTGTGGCGCCACCAAAGTGTGCTTATGTGATAAGATAATGATTGAATGATGAAATGAATAATGTGGGATATACTTGTGACCTTAGGATATATGCTAGTGTCTTTATATGCTTGATTATAACTGTTGAATGTGCTTATCCCTAACTATCAAGTCTATTCCTGGTTTTAAAGCTAGAGTCTCCTAAGTATATATCTTCCTGTTTCAAAATGGTTTTCCTATATATATATATATATATATATATATATATATATATATATATATATATATATATATGTGTGTGTGTGTGTGTGTGTGTGTGTGTATATATATATATATATATATATATATATATATATATATATATACATATATATATATACATATATATATATATATATATATTGTATTTTAACGCGTTGGAGTGGGTTACCAGCATTATTCGCTGAAAAGATATATTTGGCTTTCAGGAACAGATGAGTAGATCCGGAGCGCGCTAGAGGACCGATGCTTAGACTGTTAGTTTCCCTTCAGCTTGCGTGCCATGATGATGCATTGACATTGCTTTGAGGATATTTAGTTAGTATTGCCTGTGCATCTGAGCTCAGATATGGCATAGCACCCCAAACTCTTGTGTTTAGTAATGCTCTATTTTCGATATTAATAATAGAACTACCTTTATTATATAAGTTTTAAAAGTTTCAAAAAATCTGGGGTGTTACAGTTGGTATCAGAGCCTAAGATTGACCCTAGGATAAGACTCTTAAGACCAGACTTTAGGACATTAGGCTTGAACTCTAGGTATTTAGGGACATAGTATTCAGGAATCTTAGGACGCGCGGTGAGGTTGTGAGCCTACCTATCATCACATAACTTTATCTTGCATTAATTTAAAGAAATCCCCCCTTCGCTTATCGCATCAAGGTAAGGGTGCAACACACTTACGCATCGTTACAATAACCATTTGCCATGTAGACTGACAACATGGCACCAAACAGAAGGCAATCAAGGACCCCCGAACCCACCACTCACGACACTCTGGCTCAGACTCTACAACAACTGACTCAGGTCGCCGAGACACTGAGCGACGTAGCTCTCCGTAACAACAACCGACCCCACCACCACCAAACAGGAACACAGATATCACCCGACAAGTCTCAAATCATCGGCCACCCATCTTCGCAGGAGAAGAGGACCCTGCAATCCTCGAAGAATGGATTCGAACCTTTGATAAAATCCTCGGGTTGGTAGAATGCCCAGAAGAACGCCGTGTAGAGATAGCCTCGTTCTACTTCCGACACGAGGCCGACCTTTGGTGGGTCCACGAACGACCCACTTACAGACAGGAACCAGGATTCAACTGGGGAAACCTAAAGACACGACTACAAGAACGATTCTACCTTGCGCACGTGAGGGCATCCATGTACGAGGAATTCCTCCATTTAAAACAAGGAATAGCCATCGTCATGGAGTACCACAAATGGTTCCTCGAACTGGCCCGTTTCGCACCCGAATTGGTCCCTATAGAGACGACCAAGATAGAGAAGTTTGTGTCGGGCCTCAACTTCGAAGCCCAGAAGGCACTAATCGTGAGTGGACCCCAGACCCTCAACGAGGCCTATTCCAGTGCCGCCAACCTCTATCGAATCCAACTACTACAATGTGGAGTCCAGGAACAGGCACCACCTGTGAAAAGAACAAGGAACGACACTAACACAAGGCCAAGCAACCCAACTGGTCAAGGGCCACCCCTGAGAAACAACGAGACTAATGCGAGACCCTCCCTTTGCCGGAGATGCAATAAAGACCATAGAGGCAAGGACTGCATGGGAAACCCCTGGCGATGCTTCAACTGCGGGGGAGAAGGACACAGGTCCTTCCAATGCACTCAACCCCCGAACTCGCGCCCTACAATCATGGATCAACGCGGAGGCACAAACAATCAACGGAATTACGATGCTCCCAGAAAAGTATTCGTCATGAGCCGCACACAGGCCGATCTTGAAAACGAGGGCAACCTCAACGAAGAAAACACAGCCCTGGGAGACGAGGACCCCGCAAATCAACCGGAAGAAAATCAAGAAGAAGAATTCTGCCTAGGATAATCAGTAAACCCCTATAAAGCACCCTCATAGTGAAATTACTTGTTTAGTTAGTTACTTAGAAATTATTATAAATAAAAGACGAAGTTAAATAAATTAGCATAAAAAGGACTAAAACGTCTCCCCGGAGCCATGAGTCGCCAAAACCAACACCCAATGAGGACAAAAGATCAACAAAGAAAACCAGTCAAACTTCTTACCACTTTGGGTCAACAAAGAAAACCAGTCAAACTTCTTACCACTTTGGAATCCGAACCCCTGAATGGAACAACGCCGACTACACGGTGATCGGAGGTAAAACCCTCGAACCCGACCAATTCTCTTCGGAGTTGGTCGATATGCTTAATTTCCAAGGGCTTTTGGGTACCTATCTCACCATCAAAGGAGATACGTACCCCGAGTTGGTGAAAGAATTCTATCACCACTTGGTAGCCGTCAAACGGGGTGACAAGTTGGAGATCACAGCCAAGGTCCGAGGCAAAGAGATAGTACTCTCTGAAGGCCGCTTGGCCAAACTCTTAAAACTGACCACCACGGGTGTGTTAGACTATGACCGGAAGGGATGAATCGGTACCCAAGGCACGTGGTGTAAGGATTGCCTCGGGTACCTACTAGGGAAGGAAGAAGGCTTCACCTTGGCCACCCAGCCAAACAGGAAGTGGCTAACTGCCGAGCAAAAGATACTAGTCATGATTGTAATTGAAAGCTTGTTGCCCACGAACAACAAGAGCAAAGATGTGGGAAGCCTAGAGTGCACCTTTGCCTACTTTCTAAAACACAAAGTCAAGTTCAATCTACCGGCCCTTATGCTGAAACACCTGGAGTTTTGCAAGACTAGCAACCGGCTTAGCGTACCTTACGGGATGATCCGAGTTGGATCATGGAGAAAAAGGGAGTGGACCTAAGCCACACGGAGATCAAACTCGTAAGTGGGATTTTTTCAATGCCGAAAACCTCTGCCGCAACGATATCTACTATGTCGGAGAGGGGCAATACATCACCCTCGAGGAGGTTTGCCTGAAATCCACGGAAGAACGAAGAGAGTTCGTTGATCAACTGGATATCTCCAACAAAAAGCTATGGCGGGCAATGCAAGAATGTGGAGGACCAGAGGAACATGAGGAACAAGAGGAGGATAGCGAACCTAACCCACCTGCGCCCGCACGAGAAAGTGGAAACCCAGAAGGCTGAAATGAAGAGTCCGTCAATGAGCGCATCCTCGCGCAACTTACTTGGCAAAACCAAATCATGGATGAAGGGTTCTCATCCCTAATCCACGTGACACGCGCATTAGATCAAAGGGTGGCAACAATCGAGGCCATGTTGGGCACACGCGGGGCGTCTAGCTCGGGAGCAGGAAACCAAGGTAGACCCAAACTTTCCAAACACCACCTAACCAAAGATCCACTCTACCCCAGCAAAAACAGCACGTGGAGCCACATTTCCTAACCAGGAGGCCAAAATACGTGACGTACAGGGGTGAAAGAATGGATCCACGCACCAGCTCCGGTGACGAAGCCTCCTGTAAGGGGGGGGGGGGTGTAACACCCCGTGTTACGGCCACTAACCCAAACTAATTATTTAATTACATACCCTAAAGAGAGAATTGAATTCCAATAATTAATTAAGAAGGGTCCACCATAGACCATGAACCCTTATCCCTAAACCAATCCCTTAGTCCCATAAGAAATAGAATTTGCAAACCCATACCATTCAGACCCTAATTAGGACTCTTAGATATAAAAATAGGGACATAGAAGGCACCAAGAAGTCACACCACAATAGCTTTCACCACACAAGAATTCTCAAGAATTCCCATAGGAGAAATCAAGAAGATGAGATCTTAGAGAAAGACCCTTTATAGCCAAGGATTCTAATTAAGGCTAAGAGGTAACCCATGTCTCAACAAAACTTATTTTCGCATATAATTGATATTCTTGATATAATTGGGTGGGAATTCGCATGTTCGGGTGTTAATTATGTTTAGAAGTCATGTTAGGATGTGTTCAATATGATTCTTAGTTTTGATCCATTATTTGACTACGTGGTGTCGTCGTTTATGTTTAAGAGTATCTAAACATGGTTTCGGGTTCCACGAAAGATCCCGGGACCAATGTATTGAAAAAGAGTTAGTGGGGGGTAGGTGGGGGTAGGTGGGGGTAGGGGAACTCGCCTCCTACCCGCTGTCCCAGTTGGGGTGTTGCCGGCAGCGGGCAGGCGACTGCCCGTCGGGCACCCGCTGCCCGGAACTTCGCCGCCGGCGGGTGGTCCTCCACCCGCTGAATTTTCCCACTTCGGGATGGATGTTTCCCCGACCCTCGTGGTGTCCCAGCGGACTCCGTTTATCGTGCCTAAGTCTAGTTTGATGTTTCGGGTACCATTCGTAGGATAACGGAGTCTTATGTTTTGCATGCTAGTTGAATCGATACCCCTTTGGCCAAGGTGAAAGGAGTATTAACCCCTTAGGATTATTCTTAGTATGTGGATGACCATGCATAGGTTTCATTATACGTTTTCTCCCCCTTCCCAATGTGTTAATGTGGGTTGCATGTGCTTGCTATGTGTTATGTGCGCATGATTCCCCAATATTGGTTATACATGAGCTGCGGTTCATAAGCTAGCTGCGGTCAGAAATACACTTTTGGGCTGCGGTCCACCGTTAGGCTCGCAAACGTTTTACATGAGCTGTGGTTCATAACATGGCTACGGTCAGAGATACACTTTTGGGCTGCGGTATGAGGCAGGGTGCTGTGGTGCCGTGTTAGCGCTATATGCGCTGACCCTCATGTATGGGCATGCGATTGGTCATGTGGTGCCACCAAAGTGTGCTTATGTGATAAGAGAATGATTGAATGATGAAATGAATAATGTGGGATATACTTGTGACCTTAGGATATATGCAAGTGTCTTTATATGCTTGATTATAACTGTTGAATGTGCTTATCCCTAACTGTCGAGTCTCTTCCTGGTTTTAAAGCTAGAGTCTCCTAAGTATATATCTTCCTGCTTCAAAATGGTTTTCCTATATATATATATATATATATATATATATATATATATATATATATATATATATATATATATATATATATATATATATATATATATATATATATCCGGAGCGCGTTAGAGGACCGATGCTTAGATAGTTAGTTTCCCTTCGGCCTACGTGCCATGATGATGCATTGACATTGCTTTGAGGATATTTAGTTAGTATTGCCTGTGCATCTGAGTTCTCCAGCTCAGATGTGGCATAGCACCTCAAACTCTTGTGTTTAGTAATGCCCTATTTTCGATATTAATAATAGAACTACCTTTATTATATAAGTCTTAAAAGTTTCAAAAAATCTGTGGTGTTACAGTTGGTATCAGAGCCTAAGATTGACCCTAGGATAAGACTCTTAAGACCAGACTTTAGGACATTAGGCTTGAACTCTAGGTATTTAGTCGACCGGACAGGGTTTCTAATTTGTAGGTGCTGGGTTGGACAACTGCCGAGACTTTGTAGGGCCCTTCCCATTTCTTAGCAAATTTTCCATGGTCGGTCGGTCTATTTGCTTCCCTTTGCCGGAGTATCAAGTCACCTACTTGGAAATAGCGTGGTTTCACCTGACTGTCATGGTGGGTCTTGGCGGCCTTCTAGTACTCGATCACCCTCCATGCCGCCATATCACTCTTCTCATCAATAAAATTGAGCTTTGCACCTTGCAACTCGTCATTTTCTTCTGGATGGTAGTTCTTTTCCCTTGCAGTAGGGAGCCATGCTTCAATTGGCACTCTTTCTTCAAATCCGTAGGTCAACGAAAAAGGTGTTTCGTTAGTCGCTCGTCGAGGAGTGGTTCTGTAGGTCCAGAGAATGTATGGAAGTTCCACCACCCAGCCTCGACCCGCGCTTTGCAACTTCTTCTTTAGTCCGTCAAGGATCGTCCGGTTGGTGTTTTCCACTTGCCCGTTGGCTTGTGGGTATGCTACAGCTGCTCGGGTGTGTCTGATGCCCAGGCGAGCCATAAAGTTTTTGAATGACTGGCTATCAAATTGCATCCCATTGTCAGTGATCAAGTAGACTGGAACCCCAAACCGAGTGATCACCTTTTCCCAGAGAATCCTTTGGCATTGCTGTGAGGTGGTGGTTGCAAGTGCTTCCGCCTCCACCCACTTGGTGAAGTAGTCGATGGCTACGATCACATACTTCTTCCGGCCGGCTGCCATTGGGAACGCTCCAATCAGGTCCTCTCCCCATCTCGCAAAGGGTATTACCTCGCTAATCGGTTGGTAATAAGTGGCCGGTCGGCCAGGCAACTTGTGGAATTCTTGACAAGTAGCGCATCGACGAACGTACTGCTCGCAATCCAAGTTGATTGAAGGCCAATAGTACCCTAGCAAGATGATTTTTTGTGCCAACGTCCTTGGTCCCTAGTGGGCGGAACAAATTCCATCATGAACTTCTTCAATCACAATTTTGGCTTCGTCACTGGTCAGACACCTCAAGAGTGGTCCGTCGTACGACCGCTTGTAGAGCTTCCCGTCGACCAACTGGAAACGCGGTGCTGTCAGGTTGACCTTCTTCGCCCTGGTAGCGTCATCCGGCAGGGCGCCATTGGCTATGTAGTTCTTCAGGTCGTACATACAATCTGGCTCGCTTATTTCGACTGGTCGGACCTCAATGATGTCAATGCTTGGCGACCCGATCTCTTCAATCCGTGCAATTTTGGACACGTACTTTGGGGCTTCTTGGGTCAACTTGGATCAACTGGTAACTGACAAACTGCTGTAACAATTCCAGCGCAACGTCCTTGTATTGTATCATCCGATCCTCCTTCGCTTCGATCCTGTTGGAAAGCTGTCCGATTATCAATTGGGAATCTGATCGTATCCTCAGTCGGTCGGCCTTCATCTGTCTGGCCAATCGTAGTCCGCCTATGAGTGCTTCATATTCCGCTTCGTTGTTGGTGGGTCGGAATTTGAAAATCAAAGCCTGGTAAACTTTGAAACCTTCAAGGGAAGTGAGTACTATTCCTCCTCCGCATCCTTTCTTGCTGAACGACCCGTCCTTAGAGGCCTCCCACCATGGTTCCTCCAGAGCAGTCGGTAGGTCTGGCTCCGGGGCTCGCGCAGTGCACTCTACGATGAAATCGGCCAATGCTTGTGCTCTGATTGCAGGGCGCGGCTTGTACTCGATCGCAAATTGGGTAAGCATCATAGCATACTTAATCAATCGCCCTGACGATGTTGGGTTCCTGAGGATCGTTCCGTGCGGTTGTGTAACACCCCATGTTACGGCCTCTAACTCGAATTAATTATTTAATTGCTTACCATTAAAAGAGAATTGAATTCCCTTAATTAATTGAGAAGGGTCCACCATGGATCATGGACCCCTATCCCTAAACCAAACCCTTAGTCTTATAAGGAATATAATAAGTAGATCCCTACCATTCAGACCCTAGCTAGGACTCTTAAATATATATAAGGACCTAGGAGGCACCCAGAAATCACACCACAATAGATTCCACCACACAAGAATTCCCAGAAATTCCCCTAGCACCAAACATAGGAGAAATCACGAAGAGGAGACCTTAGAGAAAGAACCTTAGTAGCCAAGGATTCTAATTAAGGCTAAGAGGTAACCCATGTCTCAACAAAACCTATTTTCCTTGCTATAATCTTCTTCATTGGCTCCTTTGATATGTGATTCTATTCCTGAGATTGATATGATGATTATGAGATAATCTTGATGTTTATGTGTTGATCTTGATACTTATGTGATAATCTTGATGTTCTTGATTCTAAGATAAATTATATAAATGATCTTGTGTTTTAATTATGACTAGAGCCATAGGGTTAAATCATGGATTTCATATTGTGTTATTCTTGGTATGTTTGGGAGAGATTTCGCATGTTCGGGTCTTGAGCCTTGACAGGTTTAGGAGTCTAGTTAGGATGTATTTAATGTGATTCTTGGTTTTAATCCATTACTTGATTACGTGGTGTCGTCGTTCGTGTTTAAATGTGTATGGACATGATCTCGGGTTCCACGAGGGATCCCGAGACCGAGTTATTACATAGGAGTCAATGGGGGGTAGGTGGGGGCAGGGGTACCCGCCACCTACCCGCTGCCCCATGAGACCGCCTGGCAACAGGCAGGCGACTGTCCACCGGGCACCCACTGCCTTGTAGCTTGTCACCGTTTGATGTTTCCCCGTGTCTCGTGGCGTCCCATTGGACCCCGTTTGTCGTGCCTGGGTCTAGTTCGATGTATCGGGTACCATTCGTAGGATAAAAGAGTCTTGTGTATTGCATGCTAGTCGAATTGGTTCCCATTGGCCTAGGAGGAGGATGCATGAACCCTTAGGAGTGTCTCGAGTAATGTGGTTGACCACGCATAAGTTATCCCCTATGATTTCCCCCTCCTTATGTGTTAATGTGGGTTGCATGTGCTTAGCTATATGTTATGTGTGCATGATACCACAATTGGTTGCGATCAATTGGCTATACAGGCAGTTGGATGGGTTGAGAACCATCGGCTGTTAACCCGATCGGTTACGATCGGTCGGCTATACAGGCAGTTGGATGGGTTGAGAACCATCGGCTGTTATATACATACATACATACATACATACATACATACATACATATATATATATATATATATATATATATATATATATATATATATATATATATATATAGGGTTACGGTCCATAATCTGGTTGCGATCAGATATACATACTATTCGGGCTGCGGTCCACCGTTTGGTTGCGATCAAATGTTATAAATTAGTTGCGGTTCATCGATTGGTTGCAATCAATCTCCTTGTGCTGCGGTACAAGCAGGGTGCTTCTGGGCCGTGTCAGAGCTATATGCGCTGACCCTCATGTATGGGCATGCGATTAGTCCTGCGGCACCACCAAATGTGTTTACGTGTTGGAAATAGGGATTGAATACTGATATGATTGATAAGAAATAGTCTTGTGACCTTAGGGTCCATGCTAGTATCTTTATATGCGTGATTAATTCTGTTGAATGTGCCTACCCTTGCTTGATTGAGTTTATTCTCGGTTTTAAATTAGAGTTTCATAAGTATATATGTATTCCGGCTTCAAAATGTTATATATATATATATATATATATATATATATATATATATATATATATATATATATCTACCTATATTGTATTTAACGCGTTGGAGTGGATTACCAGCATTATTCGTTGAACAGATATATTTGGCTTTCAGGCACAGATGAGTAGCTCCGGAGCGCGCTAGTTGGACCCGTGGCTTAGCTAGTTTAGTTCTTTTAGCCTGCGTGCCATGATGATGTACTTAACATTGATTTGAGGATTTCTACTGTTTAGATAGTTTAGCCTATGCATCTGAGTTCTCTAGCTCAGATGTGGCATAACACCCCAACATTTATGTTTAGTTATGCTCTGTTTTTGGATTTAATGATAGTATTGCTTTTATTTCATAAGCATTAAAAGCTTTAAAATTTAGGGGTGTTACAGTTGGTATTAGAGCCTAAGTTTGACCTTAGGATAAGACTCTTAAGACAAGACTTTAGGACATTAAGTTTGAACTCTAGGTATTTAGGTAACTAGGATTCAGGAAACTTAGGATGCACGGTGAGATTGTGGGTTCACCTATCATCACATGCCTAACTCCCCCTCACTCTATCCTGTGCTTAATTTAAAATTCCCCCTACACTTATCGCATCAAGGTAAGGATGTAACCCACTAACTTAACATTACGAATAATATTGGCCCTGTAGACCGTCAGGATGGCACCAACAAGAAGTTAGTCAAAGACACCGGAATCCTCCGCGCACGATTCATTGATCCAGAATCAGCAACAACTGGCCCAAGTTGCCCAAACACTAAGCAACGCTATCCTCCATAACAATAATCGACCACCACCACCACCAAATGGGAACTCAAAAGTCGACCGCCAAATCTCAAAACATCAGCCGCCCATCTTCTCAGGGGAAGAAGACCCCACAATTCTCGAGGAATGGATCTGAACCTTTGAAAAAATCTTCGAAGCAGTAAAATGCCCAGAGAAACACCGTGTAGAAGTAGCCTCCTTCTATTTCGAACACGAAGCCGATCTTTGGTGGGTCCACGAGGGACCTGCTTATAAACAAGAACCGGGGTTCAACTGGGAGTCCCTGAAAGTACGACTACGACAACGGTTCTACCCCATTCACATAAGGGCAGCCATATATGAAGAATTCCTCCACCTAAGGCAAGGAACAGCCACGGTCACGGAATATCACAAATAGTTTCTCAAACTAGCTCGTCTCACGCCCGAGCTAGTACCTATAGAATCAACCAAGATAGAGAAATTCGTGACAGGCCTCAACTTTGAAAGCCAGAAAGCCCTAATCTTACACAAACCAAGGACACTCGAAGAAGCCTATACCAAGGCAGCCAAACTCCAACAAATACCATACAGCCAACCGGAGACCCACAAGGGACACAAAAGGAAAATTGGGGAAAATCGCACAACCCCCCTGCGGAAACCAAAGACTGCCAGGACCACCCCACCCTAAGAAGCAATGGCGCCGGTCCCCACGAAGAAAACAGGAGTCACCCAGGGAAGGATCCTTACCATGAGCAGAGCCCGAATCGGGACAGTAACATAGTCACCAGGACCTTCCTCGTGCACACCATCCCTGCCATCGTACTATTCGATTCGGGAGCCACCAATTCATTCAAAGCAACCGAATTCGCCACGCAACTCGGCTTAACCACCAACACAAGAGTACAACCGCAAGTCAAGGTAGCATCAGGCGAAGTAATAAAACGCGATCGCATGTACAAAAATATAATGATCACCATCGGAGGAATAGAGTTCCCTAGCAATCTGATACAGTTCAAACTGGACGGAATACAAGTGATCTTGGGTATGGACTGGTTAGGAAAATTCAGAGCACAGATCCTATGCGGCGAACAAAAAGTGGTCTTGAGGGGACCAAACGGTAAACGGGTATCCAACCGCGGATCCCCGAAGAATTCTGAAGTCAAACTAGTAAACATAATGAAAATGAGGAAGTACCTGACAAAAGGACACGAAGTCTTCCTATGCTCGGTCGAGGATCTCAGTGTCTAGACAATCGAGCCTCGGACAATCCCGGTGGTAGACGAGTTCGCAGATGTTTTCCCAAATGAAATCCCCATGGCACCTCTACCCAGGAAAGTAGAATTTACCGTAGACTCGGTGCCCGGCGCTGCCCCAATCTCAAAACCACCCTATAGGTTGGCACCAAAGGAAATGAAGGAACTGAAAACACAGCTACAGGATTTACTAGACAAAGGGTACATACGTCCCAGCACCTCGCCATGGGGGAAACCGGTACTATTCTTCAAAAAGAAGGATGGAAGCATGCGCCTATGCATCAACTACAGGGAACTAAATCAAGTTACTATAAAGAACAAGCATCCCCTTCCCCGAATAGACGACTTGTTCTACCAACTCAAAGGGGTAGGGGTGTTCTCAAAAATCGATTTAAGATTCGGATACCACCAAATAAAGGTGGCCGACCCAGATATCCCAAAGACAGCCTTTCGGACCCGCTACGGCCACTACGAGTTCACAGTGATGCCCTTCGGGCTAACCAATGCACCCGCAGTATTCATGGACCTCATGAACCGAGTATTTCGGCCCCACCTAGATGACTTTGTAATTGTGTTTATTGACGACATCCTGGTCTACTCACGAGATAAAGAGGAACACGAGAAACACCTCCGCACGACCCTGCAAACTTTGAGGGAAAACCAGCTATACGCCAAACTCTCCAAATGCGAATTCTGGAAGGACATCGTGGCATTCCTGGGACACGTGATAACCAAGGAAGGAATCAGGGTGGATCCAACCAAGATCCACGCAGTCAAGGAATGGCCCACACCAAAGGCAATTTCGGAGGTCAGGAGCTTCCTTGGTCTGGCCAACTACTATCGAAGGTTTGTACCCGATTTCACCAAGATAGCCCAACCCCTAACCAAACTCATGAAGAAAGAGACCCCCTTTCGATGGGACGATAATTGCACTTCGGCTTTTCAAGAGCTAAAAGAAAGGCTGACCACAGCCCCCGTACTAGCGCTACCCTCAGGGGTGGAGGGATTCAAAGTTTTCAGCGACGCCTCCAAAAAGGGACTGGGGTGCGTACTAATGCAAAATGGCAAGGTAATATCATATGCATCCTGGCAACTCAAAACCCACGAAGAAAACTATCCCACACACGACCTAGAGCTAGCCGCCATCGTGTTCGCCCTAAAAATCTGGAAACATTATCTATATGGAGTACAATGCAAGATCTACACGGACCATAAAAGCCTGAAATACATCTTCACTCAAAAGGATCTGAACATGCGGCAGCGATGATGGTTGGAAATTATAAAAGGTTGAATTTGGAAATAGTTGAGCAAGGACGAACAAATTCGGACCTATTCAATCTTAGGATCATACCCACACTACTCGAAGAAATCAAACTCGGGCAGCAACAGGACCCTGAGTTAGATAAAATACGGCTCGACCTGGCCCAGGGAAAGGACGGGCCGTTCAAGCTATTTGATGATGGCAGCCTCCGCTATCAAGGAAGATGATACGTACGGTAACCCCAGGACCACAATACCTACATGACACCATAACGTAATTCAAACGCATACAAGAAAGAATGAAGGCCGCCCAGGACCGCCAGAAGTCCTACGCCGACCTGGGAAGGAAGCAGGCCGAATTCTCCACAGGAGAGAACGTTTGGCTAAAGATCTCACCCACTCAGGGGGTGATGAGGTTCGGAAAGAAGGGGAAACTCAGTGTAACACCCCTAAAATTTAAAACTTTGAATGCTTATAAAATAAAGGTAATACTATCAATAAATCCCAAAACAGAGCATAACTAAACATAATTGTTAGGGGTGCTATGCCACGTCTGAGCTGGAGAACTCAGACACACAAGCTAAACTATCTAAACATCTGAAATCCTCAAATCAATGTTAAGTACATCATAATGACACGCAGGCCGATAAGGAACTAACTAGCTAAGCGTCGGGTTCTCTAGCACACTCCGGAGCTACTCATCTGTGCCTGAAAGCGAAATATATCTGTTCAGCGAATAATGATGGTAACCCACTCTAACGCGTTAAAATACAATATAGGTAGATATATATATATATATATATATATATATATATATATATATATATTTGTATATGTATATATATATACATATATATATATATATATATATATATATATATATATATATATATATATATATATATATATATATATATATATATATATATAAGAAAAACCATTTTGAAGCCGGAATAGATATATATTTATGAAACTCTAATTTAAAACCAATAATAGACTCAACAGGTAATGGTAGGCACATTCATCAGATATAATCACGCATATAAAGATATTATCATACACCCTAAGGTCACAAGTGTGACACCCCGTATTTTCCTAAAATAAACTATAGTCCCAATAATAAATATTTTTAATAAAAATATTTATATAACTATTTATTTTAAAGCGGGCTCGTGTCTACCTATTATGGTGAACCAATATTTTTGTACAAAATATGCCTAGACCCAAAATGAGTTTTGATCCCTAAGGCCTAATAATTATTCTTTGAGCCCAAGTGCTTATTTATCCTAAAACTATATATTATATAAGTCTTGAACCCCATAAGTTGAGCCCATATGTGTGTATAAATATAAATATTATTATGTTGTGAGCCCAATGTGTTTGGCCTAAAACCCACATTTAGGGATGTAACCAACCCAACTTCCTAACCCAACCCAAGCTTTTGATTCAAGTCTAGCCTAGCCCACTCTTTGAGTAACCCTACCCATAGTGTGTAGGTGTATGCATGGTATCATTTCCTTTCTTTGCCTCAACGTTCAACAGCCAGACGCCCTTTTTCCCGTGCCCTCACTATTAGCTTCTTCTCGGCCATCTATGGTGAGAGGTGAAGGTGTCGACCGCACAAGATCATCTCAACCTCATCTCTTTCCTTCCCTTGTGGTTAGAAGAAGCAACATCAACAACGAATATCTTTGGTAGCAGCTCCATGAAGCGAAGCAGCGAGAGTGGTGGAGGTCTCGGCGAGTTATGGGCTCCGGCGACCTAAGCTTCCTCCGGCGGTGTCTCCTCTGTTCTCCGGCGCTTTCCCTCTGTTTCTGGCGATGCTAGCAGTTGGCAATGAAGAAGTGAAGCAGCGGCAGTAGTGGAGGCTGGTGGCAGTGGTGGTATGTGGCAACGGCGATATCGTCGGAGCTCGGTGTTCCCCGGCGTGGTAGCTCTCCGGCGGTGTGTTGTTCGAGGTGTTCCCCGCGGGCAGAAGTAGGGTGGAGGTCCTCACCGTGTTCCACCCGCGGGCTCTGTTTCATGAAGAGAACGCAGAAGATGGTGGTGAGCTCCTATTCGTTGTTGCTTGTTGTTATTAGATTAGGTTAATTAGTTTTAATGTTAATTAGGTTATCAAGTTACAGCTTAGCTTAGTGGTTAGAAATGGGTTTGTGTATGCGGTTGGTTAGGGTTTGATTCTTGTTAAGCTTAAGTAATTAGCTTTTAGTTACTAGTTCTATCTTATTAACTCGGTTGTTATGAGCTTAAGGGTATTAGTGTTTAATGTTGTGGTTAATTTACTAAAGAATTGGTTAGCTTAGGTGATAAAGCTTTGTTTAATGTTAAGGGAAGGGCCTTGGTTTGAATCTCACCTAGTTAATAGTTTTAATTAGTAGCTTTAATATTTGAACTTGATTATTAGTTCTAATGCCTTGATTAGGTTACTAAGTTGTGCTTAGTTTAGATGGTTGAGTTTGTGGGTAATTTAGGGAATGTGTAGTGTTCAAATCCCTTTAGAGTTTATTAATGTTTTAATTTTATTAGCTTGTTTGTTATTGAGTGAAAGACGATGTGATTCACAGGTTCCCGTTTGGCTTATGGGTTAAGCTTAGCCTAAGTTGGCGTTGTTTTTGGATGTTAAGCGAATAAGGTAACGGGGATGCTAGCAGTTGGCAATGAAGAAGTGAAGCAGCGGCAGTAGTGGAGGCTCGTGGCAGTGGTGATACGTGGCAACGGCGGTATCGTTGGAGGTCGATGGTGGCGTCTCTCCTCCGTTCCCGGCGTGGTAGCTCTCCGGCGGTGTGTTGTTCGAGGTGTTCCCCGCGGGCAGTAGTAGGGTGGAGGTCCTCACCGTGTTCCACCCGCGGGCTCTGTTTCATGAAGAGAACGAAGAAGATGGTGGTGAGCTCCTGTTCGTTGTTGCTTGCTGTTATTAGATTAGGTTAATTAGTTTTAATGTTAATTAAATTATTTTGTTGCAGCTTAGCTTAGTGGATAGAAAGGGGGTTGTGTATGCGGTTGGCTAGGGTTCAATTCTTGTTAAGCTTAGCTTTTAGTTACTAGTTCTATCTTATTAACTCGGTTGTTATGAGCTTAAGGGTATTAGTGTTTAATGTTGTGGTTAATTTACTAAAGAGTTGGTTAGTTTAGGTGTAAGGCTTTGTTTAATGTTAAGCGAAGGGCTTTGGTTCAAATCTCACTTAGCTTACCAATTTTGGAAATTAATAGCTTTAATATTTGAGCTTGATTATTAGTGCTAATGCCTTGATTAAATTACTAAGTTGTGTTTAGTCTAGATAGTTGAGTTTGTGGGTAATTTTGGGAAGGGTTAGAGTTCAAATCCCCTTAGAGTCTATTAATGTTTTAATAGCTTGTTTGTTAATTAGTGAAAGACGATGTGATTCACAGGTTCCCGTTTGGCTTATGGGTTGAGCTTAGCCTAAGTTGGCGTTGTTTTTGGATGTTAAGCGAATGAGGTAACCCATTCTCTACAAAATCTATTTTTCTTACCTATGTGAATATTTCTTGGATCCTACATGTGTTTTGCTATGAAATGTGAGTGTTTATGCATTGTCTTGTGAAAATGCATATCTAGAGCTTGTGTTTAGGGTTCTTGTATGCCATTGCTTGGATATTCCTTTGATTCAAGTCACTTTGTTGTATTTGGTGAGTTTTGGCATGTTTTGGACTTGAATTTGAGTTTGGAGATGAAAATCCCCGAAGGGATTTATCTTGGTACAGGGTGTACCCGCGGGCGGAACGACGGGCAGGGGGTTTACCCTCCGCCTACCCGCGGGGTACAAGGGCCTTGTGGGTTATGTACCCGCGGGTAGGAGCCTACCCGTGGGTCCACCCGCGGGGAACGCTGTATGGATGTTGGGGGATTTGATCCCCGTGATTCTTTTGACTCGGTATTTGGTCTTTTGACTTCCCGATGTTCTTTTGTGGAACTATTTAAGCTTCTTCTTGATGTTTCGTATGTCTAGAACTATATGGTAGGATTCCATGTAGGTTTTGGTGTCATGAATTGTGCTAAATGTTCAACATTGTGTTTCGTTGAACCGTGATTTGTCTTGTGTGCTCTTCGGAACTACGTTTGGTTTAACCGTTTGATAAGCATGCTAGTTCGGTGTTTAAATGCTAGCGTGTGTGTTGTGTGTACCTTCTTATTGGTTGATGATAACTTGTGTTAATTATCGTTGTTGTTGTTGGGCTGTGACCCATTCCTTGATTGAGTATGGTTTCATATCTTCGCTGTGATCCGTTGATTGATTCCTTTCGTGGTGTGATGTGTGTGTGGCTTTTCCTGGATTGCACGATTAGTGGTATTGGACACTAGTCACCAAGGTGTTGCAGTGGTCCTCGTGGTGGCCATGATGTGATTATGGAGCTGTGGCCTTTGTGTAAGGTTCACGTGTTTATTTCTGGGATAACATGTGTTATCCAGGGCATGTGTTGGCATGTGTGATCGGTATCCTCGTGTACTATGAAATCGGTGGTTCTGTTGGAGGGACTGTTGGAGGGGGAACGACGGTTCCCAGAGGAATAAGGTTGGACTTGGTGTACAAGGGTCCTGGAGGTAAAGGTTGGAACTGGATATAAGGTTGGGGGTAGCCATAAGGTTGGAACCAGGCATAAGGAAGGCATATCAACTCGTGATGGGTGATGTCACGAGGGATTGTGTAGCCGTTGTTGTGAGTTCTCTTCTTGTGACGTGTGTAGTCACAAAGGCATGTGTTGTCGTGTGTTGTGTCTTTATTCCTTTGACTTATGCATGTCGGGTAGTAATCTATTGTGTGATGATAGATTGTACCTTGAGACTTCTTGAGAGCCGTTGTTGTTCCTTGTAGTCTTGGGATGCGTTCCCGTGTTCTTGTTGAGAGTGTTGAGTCTTGTGTTGACTATTACTCTTGGTTTTTGACTTATATATATATATATATATATATATATATATATATATATATATATATATATATATATATATATATATATATATATATATATATATGTATATATATATATATATGTGTGTATATATATATATGTATATATATATATATATATACATATATATATATATATATATATATATATATATATATATATTCCGTTTCGAAAATGGCTTTACAACTTATACATTATTTATGTATAATATTTCACATGTATTGGTGGGTTACTAGCATTATTCGCTGACCGGGCGTCGTCCCAATTCTATTTGTTGATTTACAGGTTGGGTAGCTTTGGAGAGCGCGATAGTGGCCTGTAGATTGTTTAATCTCTTCCTTCGATAGTTGTGTAGTCCTGCGAGCCTAAGTAGTTGAGTTGTTAGCCTATTGTTGTTGTAGTATCCGCCTGTGCACCTATGTTTGATATAGGTGTGGCATAGCATCTCCTGGATTTATGTAGTTAGCTTCCGCTTTTCTTACGTTGATGTTTAGACTGTTAATCCCTTTAAATTAAGTTTTAAAAATTGTTGAAATTCGGGGGTGTTACAACAAGACTATTTCACATCATTCATATCAGTATTCAATCATTATCTCAACACGTAAACATATTTGGTGGTGCCGCAGGACCAATCGCATGCCCATACATGAGGGTCAGCGCATATAGCTCTGACACGGCCCCAAAGCACCTTGCTTTGTACCGCAGCACAAGGGGATTGATCGCAACTAATCGATGAACCGCAGCTCCTTTATAACGTTTGATCGCAACCAAACGGTGGACCGCAACCCAAATAGTATGTGTATCTGATCGCAACCAGATTATGGACCACAGCCCTATATATATTTATATACCCGTCCGATCGCAACTGGCCGGGTTAACAGCCGATGGTTCTCAAGCCATCCAATTGCCTGTATAGCCAATTGATCGCAACCAATTAGGGTATCATGCACAAATAACACATAGCCAAGCACATGCAACCCACATTAACACATATGGAGGGGGAAATCATACATATATAACCTATGCGTGGTCAACCACATTACTAGAGATACGCCTAAGGGGTTCATGTTCCTATCTCCTAGGTCAATGG
This sequence comes from Ipomoea nil, assembly GCF_001879475.1. Classification (NCBI taxonomy): domain Eukaryota; kingdom Viridiplantae; phylum Streptophyta; class Magnoliopsida; order Solanales; family Convolvulaceae; genus Ipomoea; species Ipomoea nil. The sequence continues at coordinate 2,446,046 of NW_017617577.1, forward strand.
AATACCAATTCGACTAGCATGCAATACACAAGACTCTCTTATCCTACGAATGGTACCTGAAACATCAAACTAGACTCAGGCATGACAAACGGGGTCCAATGGGACACCATGGGACACGGGGAAACATCAAACGGGGAAAACCACCACGTTCCACACTGGAATTCCAGCGGACAAGATCATTGATATAATTTATCTTAGAATCAAGAACATCAAGATTATCACATAAGTATCAAGATTAGCATATAAATATCAAGATCACCTTATAAACATCAAGATTATCTCATAATTATCATATCAATCTCAAGAAAAGCCTTATCAAGATGCAAACACAGAATCATATATCGAAGGAGCAAATGAAGGAGATTATAGCAAGGAAAATAGATTTTGTTCAGACATGGGTTACTTCTTAGCCTTAATTAGAATCCTTGGCTACTAAGGTTCTTTCTCTAAGATCTCCTCTTCGTGATTTCTCCTACGTTTGGTGATTGGAGAATTCTTGGGAATTATTGTGTGGTGGAATCTATTGTGGTGTGAATTCTAGGTACCTCCTATGTCCTTATATATATCTAAGAGTCCTAAATGGGGTCTGAATGGTAGGGATTTACTTATTCTATTCCTTATAGGACTAAGGGTTTAGTTTAGGGATAAGGGTCCATGATCCATGGTGGACCCTTCTTGATTAATTAAGGGAATTCAATTCTCTTTTAAGGGTAAGTAATTAGATAATTAGTTTGGGTTAGAGGCCATAACATGGGGTGTTACACCCTCCCCCCCCACCTTACAAGAGGCTTCGTCCCTGAAGCCCGTGCGTGGATCCAATCTTTCACCCCTGGACGTCACGTATTTGGCCTCCTGAATTTAGGAAATGTGGCTCCACGTGTCGTTTGCTGGGGGTAGTGTGGAGTTTGGTGAGGTGGTGTTTGGAAAGTTTGGGTCTACCTTGGTTTCCTGCTCCCGAGCTAGACGTCCCGCGCGTGCCCAACATAGCCTCGATTGCCGCCACTCTCCGATCTAATGAGTGTGTTGCGAGGATTAGGAATGAGAACCTTTCATCCGTGATTCGGTTCTGCCGGGTGAATTGCGCGAGGATGCGCTCATTGACGGACATTTCATCTTGGCCTTCCGTGTTCCCTCTTTCTTGTGCGGGTGCAGGTGGGTTAGGCTCGCTGTCTTCTTCCCGTTCCTCTTGTTCCCCACATTCTTGCATTGCCCGTCTCAGTTGCTTGTTGGAGATTTCCAATTGGTCAACCAACTCCCGTCGTTCTTCCGTGGGTTTCAGGCAAACCTCTTGTTAGGAATAAAGTGTAATGGTTTTGATATGCCAAATATGTATTTGTAGATCCCCCAATTTTATTTCATAGGTCTAGTAGAGTCTTAGACCATGATCGGGAAATTATTTAAATTGGAAAAGAGAAAAACAGAGGAAGATGCATGAAAATAGAATAAGAAGATATAAAGCCTAAAATCAAGAGTTTGTCTAGAGAAAATGACAAATAGAAGAAGAAGATGAATGATATGAAATCACGTCAATGCTACTCAAGGAAATATCCCAGAAGAATTTTCGTGAAGAAAATTAAGATTGGAAGATTGCATGATTTTGACTTGGAGATCAAGCATCTATGGAAAGAAAGGAGTACATCAAAGATGATTGGAGATTTAACCAATAAGCTGTATGGACGAAGTGGAAGATGCTTGATATGTTATACAAAATGGCTCAAGTTTGAAACTCACCATCAATAATTTTACAAGGTAAAATTTGAGAAGCCAAATTTAATTAAATCTGATGGAGTTGGGCGCTAGTTTGGCTTTCGGCGCCAATTACAAGTGGAAATTGGTTCTCAATTGCACTTGGGAGCCGATTTCATAGGAATTGAAATTGGGAGCTAGTTTCAGAGAAATTGAAATTGGGAGCATGTTTCACATGGAATTGAAATTGGGAGCTACTTTCAGAGAAATTGAAATTGGGAGCAAGTTTCACATGGAATCAATTCAGAGAAATTGAAATTGGGAGCCAATTGAGATTGTAGTATGGGATGCAGAGCAAGTTTCACATGGAATCATTTCAAGTTGGAAGCCAATGTAAAATTGAAATTGGGAGCCAATTGAGATTGTAGTATGGGATGCAATTTCAAAATGGGGACCAATTAAAAGAAGACATTGAGGAGCAATTGAATTGAGATGAAATTCAATACCAGGAGAAGTCTGGGAGTCAATTTCGAAGTCAAGGTCAACATAATTCAAAATTGGATGTAATTGAAGCGCCAATTGAGATTGTAGTATGGGATGCAATTTCAAAATGGGGACCAATTAAAAGAAGACATTGAGGAGCCATTTCAAAATGGGGACCAATTAAAAGAAGACATTGAGGAGCAATTGAATTGAGATGAAATTCAATACCAGGAGAAGTCTGGGAGCCAATTTCGAAGTCAAGGTCAACATAATTCAAAATTGGATGTAATTGAAGCTTCAATACCAGGAGAAGTCTGGGAGCTAATTTCGAAGTCAAGGTCAACATAATTCAAAATTGGATGTAATTGAAGCACCAGGAGAAGTTTGGGAGCCAATTGCAAGTCAAAGTCAATTGGGAGCTAATTACAATTGAGAAATTCAAATTGGGTGCCAATTACAAGTCAATTGAAATTGGGTGTCAATTACAAAGAAGAAATTCAAATTGGGAGGAAGTTCAAAGCCAGTTTGAAGTCTGAGAACACCCAGACGTGAGAATGAAGAAGATGAAGATGAACTTACAGTGAAGAATTTCTCACAAGGAAAAATACTAGTCTAACTAGTATGGGATTAAATTAAAGAATATTTTTAAATCCCAAAGATACAAGGACAACTTCAGAGCTGATCAGAGAAGCCATTCTACACCAAAACAGATACCCAAATATTCCCACTCAACGTAAAACCAGAGGAATATCAGATGAAGTTTGGGAATTTATTTGCATGGAGATGAAGCTCTAACAACGGCTATCTTATCTCTTCTGACAATTTTGCAGAAGATAAGATAAGATCTCTGACAAAAGATACAATATTTCAAAAATGAGATCGTCTCTTTCCAACGGATAGATTCTCTTTACTTAATGCTCTTTACTTAATTGCTCTACACGAGATATACTGCTCACACAATCTCACACACACTTTATCTTTATTTAATTCCGCTGTGCACCATTCTCTAACAATCTAGTTAAGAGTTTTGGTTTATCTCTGGTTTAGCAATTGTTATGCTGTGCAAAAAAAGTTTGAAAGTCTATTCACCCCCCTCCCCCCCTCTCTAGACTTTCACCTTACCTCTTTTGGGACCAACACCTCCTCGAGGGTGATGTATTGTCCCTCTCTGACATGATAGATGTCATTGCGGCGGAGGTTTTGGGCATTGAAAACCATCCCACTCACGGGTTTGGCTTCCGTGTGGCTTAGGTCCACCTCTTTTCTTTCCATGATCCAACTTAGGATCATCCCGTAGGGCAAGCTGAGTCGGTTGCTAGATTTGCAGAATTCCATGTGCTTCAACATAAGGGCGGGCAAATTGAACTTGACCTTATGCTTAAGGAAATAGGCAAAGCTGCACTCTAAGCTCCCCACGTCCTTGCTCTTGTTGTTCGTGGGTAACAAGCTGTCAGTTACAATCATGACTAGCAACTTTTGTTCGACGGTTAGCCATTTCCTGTTTGGCCGAGTGGCCGAAGTGAAGCTATCTTCTTTTCCTAGTAGGTACCCGAGGTAATCCTTGTACCCCATGCCTTGGGTACCAATCCATGCTTTTCGATCATAGTCTGACATACCCGTGGTGGTCAGTTTCAAGAGTTCGGCCAAGCGGCCCTCAGAGAGCACTGTTTCTTTGCCCCGTACCTTAGAGGTGACTTCCAACTTGTCCCCTCGTTTGGTAGCTATCAAGTGGCAATAGAGCTCCTTTACCAACTCGGGGTACGTATCTCCTTTAATCGTGAGATAGGTATCCAAAAGCCCTTGGAAATTAAGCATATCGACCAACTCCGGAGAGAATTGGTCGGGTTTGAGGTCTTTACCTCCGATCACCGTGTAGTCGGTGTTGTTCCATTCTGGGGTTCGGGTACCAACAGGCTTTTTCGGCATTGTGAGATTTTCCAAAAAGCGGTGGTAATGCGATTTGACGTTTTTTGGCGAGGCTCCGGTGAGACTCCGGCGACGAAGGCGGTGGCGTGGCTCGACTTCGGCGGCGATCCGGGGTCAGCGGCGAGGGCGCGTCTGATCTTGGTGGAGCCAGAGGCGGTGTGCGGCAATGGGGGTTGGCCAGGCGAGTGACGGGGAGGCGAGCGCCGGTCATGGTGGCGTGCGGTCTGGTTGCGGTGGGGGACGGCGTCGCGTTGGGGTCGTCGGCTGGCGTGACGGCGGCGACGGGTCTCCGGCGGGAGCTGGGCGGTCGGCTGTCGGGTTCTCGACGGCGATGAGGCGGTAGGCTGTTGGTGGTGTGCGACGGGGTGTGTCTCGGCGGCGTGGAGGGGGGAGAGAGAGAGAGAGATTGTGTGGGAGGAAGAAGAAGATGGATTTTTTATTTGGGGATTTTGTGGGTTTTAGGGATTTGGAGGGGTTTAAGAAGGGAGTGTTCCCTTAAAATTTTAAGAAATACTCATAGCTTAGTGGTCAAGGTTTTGGTCTTGTAAGTGAGAGGTCTAGGGTTCTATTCCTCTTGGTAGCATTAGTTCTTCTTGTTGTGCATCCCTTGGGTTTTCTTATCCTTCTTTTGACCCGATGTGGCAAGTGGCTTGACCGGGTCCTTGGACTCTTGCCTTCACCGTGTGTTGGGTTTTGTGACTCGTGGATCAATGGGGGATGTTAGTCCTCCTTTTCACGCTGATTTAATTGACTTTGTCTTTTGTTTATAAAAATTTCTAAATAGCTAAACTAAACAAGCGATTTTACTAAGAGGGTGGTTTACAGGGGTTCACAGATCAACCTAAGCAGAATTCTTCTCCCTGATTTTCTTCTGATTGATTAGCGGGATTCTCGGCCCTTAGGGCCACGTTTTCCGTGTCGAAGTTGCCCTCGTTTTCAAGATCAGCCTGGGTGCTGCTCATGACGCGTACCTTTCTGGGGGTACCGTAACTCCCTTGGTTGTTTGTGCCTCCTTGTTGGCCCATGATCGTAGGGCGTGAGTTTGGGGGTTGAGTGTACTGGAAAGACTTGTGTCCTTCTCCCCCGCAGTTGAAGCATCGCCATGGGGTTCCCCAGGTAGTCCTTCCCTCTATGGTCCTTATTGGATCTTCGACAAAGGAATGGTCTGGTATTTGCTTCGTTGTTTCTCATGGGCGGCCCTTGGCTAGTTGGGTTGACCGGCCTCGTGTTAGGGTCCGTTCTAGTCCTTTTTACAGGTGGCGCTCCGCCTCCTGTGTTTCTTTTACAGATCTGTTCCTGGACTCCTCATTGTAGTAGTTGGATTCGATAGAGGTCGGCGGCACTGGTGTAGGCTTCGTTAAGGGTTCGGGGTCTGCTCACGATTAGGGCCTTTCAGGCTTCGAAGTTGAGGCCTGACACAAACTTCTCTATCTTGGTTGTCTCTGTTGGAACTAATTCGGGCGCGAAACGAGCCAGCTCGAGGAATCGTTTGTGGTATTCCATGACGGTGGCCATCCCTTGCTTTAGGTGGAGAAATTCCTCGTACATGGTCGCCCGCGGGGTAGAACTGTTCTTGTAGCTGTGTTTTTAGGCATTCCCAATTGAACCCCGGTTCTTGCCTATAAGTGGGTCCTTCGTGGATCCACCAAAGATCAACTTCGTGTCCGAAGTAGAATGAGGCTATCTCTACGCGGCATTTCTTTGGGCACTCCACTAACCCGAGGATTTTGTCGAAGGTTTGAATCCATTCATCGCGGATCGTTGGGTCTTCTTCTCCTGTAAAGGTGGGTGGTCGATGGTTCGAAACTTGTTGAGCGACATCTGAGTTTCCGTTTGGTGGTGGCGGTGGTCGATTGTTGTTACGGAGGACTGCGTCGCTTAGTGCCTAGGCGACCTGTGTCAGTTGTTGTAGATTCTGAGCTAGAGAATCGTGAGCGGAGGTTTTGGGAGTCTTTGACTGGCTTCTTGTTGGTACCATGCTGACGGTCTATAGGGCCAATATTTATCATAACGGTAAGTTAGTGGGTTGCACCCTTACCTTGATGCGATAAGCGTAGGGGGGGGGGGGGGCGGGGGGGGGGAATTCTTACATTAAGTGCAGAATAGAGTGAGGGGAAAGTTAGGTATGTAATGATAGGTAAACCCACAATCTCACCGCCCGTCCTAAGTTTCCTGAACCCTAAGTCCCTAAATACCAAGAGTTCAGGCCTAAAGTCCTAAAGTCTTGTCTTAAGAGTCTTATCCTAGAGTCAAACTTAGCCTTTAATACCAACTGTAACACCCCTAAAATTTAAAAATTTGAATGCTTATAAAATAAAGGTAATACTATCATTAAAATCCCAAGAAAGAGCATAACTAAACATAATTGTTGGGGGTGCTATGCCACGTATGAGCTGGAGAACTTAGACGCACAGGCTAAACTGTCTAAACGTCATAAATCCTGAAATCAATATTAAGTACATCATCATGGCACGCAGGCCGATAAGGAACTAACTAGCTAAGCCTCGGGTCCTCTAGCGTGCTCCGGAGCTACTCATCTGTGCCTGAAAGCCAAATATATCTGGTCCACCGTTTGGTTGCGATCAAACTTTATAAATGAGTTGCGGTTCATCGATTGGTTGCGATCAATCTCCTTGTGCTGCGGTACAAGCAGGGTGCTTTGGGGCCATGTCACAGCTATATGCGCTGACCCTCATGTATGGGCATGCGATTGGTCCTGCGGCACCACCAAATGTGTTTACGTGTTGGAAATAGGGATTGAATACTGATATCATTGATATGAAATAGTCTTGTGACCTTAGGGTGCATGCTAGTATCTTTATATGCGTGATTAATTCTGTTGAATGTGCCTACCCTTGCTTGATTGAGTCTATTCTCGGTTTTAAATTAGAGTTTCATAAGTATATATGTATTCCGGCTTCAAAATGGTTTTTCTTATATATATCTACCTATATTGTATTTAACGCGTTGGAGTGGGTTACTACCATTATTCGCTGAATAGATATATTTGGCTTTCAGGCACAAATGAGTAGCTCCGGAGCGTGCTAGTTGGACCCGTGGCTTAGCTAGTTTTGTTCTTTTATCGGGCTACATGCCATGATAACGTACTTAACAATGATTTGAGAATTTCTACTTTTTAGATAGTTTAGCCTGTGCATCTGAGTTCTCTAGCTCAGATGTGGCATAGCACCCCAACAATTATGTTTAGTTATGCTCTGTTTTGGGATTTAATGATAGTATTGCCTTTATTTCATAAGTATTAAAAGTTTTAAAATTTAAGGGTGTTACAGGTTGGTCGGTCAGAACTACCACCGGGTGAGCTTGGACGTAGGCTGCAAGTTTCCTGGCGGTCACCCAGAGTGCAAATGCGGTGTTCTCAAACTTGGTGTATCTCAATTCCGCTCCCTGGATGGCTTTGCTTACGTAATAGATTGGCTTTTGAACTCCTTTGGTTTCCTCTCGAACGAGCACTGAGCTGACCGCCCGGTCGGATACCGCTAAGTAGATGAACAAAGTTTCTTCTTTCTCTGGCTTGGAAAGGACTGTTGAGGAGCTCAAGTAGGCCTTCAGGTCTTCAAAGGCCGACTGACCTACCGGTGTCCATTCGAATCCATTAGATTTCTTCAATATTTGGAAGAAAGGTAGAGATTTCTCAACTGATTTAGACAAGAAACGACTGAGTGCTGCAAGCCGATCGGTCAGTCGTTGAACGTCCTTGACCGACCGGGGGGGTTGCATCTCCATTATGGCTCTGACCTTCTCGGGGTTCGGCTCGATCCCTCGCCCTGTCATCATGAACCCCAGAAATTTTCCCGTCTAGACGGCGAAAGCACACTTACTTGGGTTCAGGCATAAGTTGAAAGTCTTCATCACTTGTAATGCCCGAGTCAGGTCGGCTGGGTGGCTCTCCTTCGATCGGCTCTTTACAAGCATATCGTCAATGTATGCCTCCATGGTGGACCTGAGCAACCCCTTGAACAACTTGTTTACCATTCGTTGGTAGGTGGCCCCAGAGTTTTGTAGACCGAACGCCATTACCACGTAGCAGTACACTCCGTCAGGGGTTATGAACACAGTCTTCTCTTCATCTTCCTTGCACATGAAAATCTGATGGTACCCTTTAAAGGCGTGCATGAAACATAGCAACTCACACCCGGCCGTTTCGTCAACCATCTGGTCAGGATTTGGTATTGGATATGGATCCTTCAGGCATGCTTTGTTTAGATCAGTGTAATCTACGCACATCCTCCACGTAGGGGGTTTAGGCGCGAGTACCACATTTGCTAGCCACTCCAGGTAGAGCACTTCTCGGATGTGACCTACCGATAAGAGAGTGGCGGTCTCCTTCTTCACGAACTCTCTTCTTTCGCTTGATAGATGCCTCTTCTTCTGCCTGACTGGCTTGAAGCTCAGTTGGTTGGACAATCGATGACATATGACCGACCGATCGACACCAGTCATGTCCTCCGGTCCCCAAGCAAAGATATTTTTGAACTTCTGCAATACTCCAATGATGTCTTCCCGTAGACATCCGGTAGGTTCCGACCAATCCTGACTACCCGCTCCGGCCGATTGGGGTCAAGCATGATCTCTTCCATTTCTGAAGCTGGTTGTGGTCTCTCATTTTCTTCACCTCCGTCAACTTGCTGGGATATAATATGGATCCTAGCGTCTTCGCGGTCGGACTGCTTGACTGCTTGTATGTAGCACTAACGGGAAGCTCGCTGGTCTCCACGAACCACTCCGATCTCGTTTGGCGTGTGGAACTTCATGCATAGGTGGTTCATTGATATGACGGAAGCCGCTTGGGAGATACCTGGTCGACCGAGTATTGCGTTGTGAACACATCTCAAATTGACTACCACAAACTCCATAATGGTCCTTAAGACATTTGGTTGGGTGCCTAGTTCCCCATTCAACCTCTATAGAGTCGCCGGTGAAACCTGATAGCGGGGTCCAAATAGGAGTTAGCTGATCGGTCGTCAAACCCAATCGGGTGAAAACGTCGAAGTACAAGATGTTCATCGAACTTCCTGTGTCAACTAGCACTCGTTGGACATCTATCCCATTGATGTCCATCATGATGACAAGTGAATCACTATGGGCCTCCCCGTGGATAGGAAGATCTTCGTCAGTGAAGGAAATCGGCTCTACGCGATTCTTTTTCTCCCGAGGTTCCGAGTGGACTGATCCGACGTACAAATTTCTTGCCCATTGCTTCCTTTGACGCGAGGAGTCCCCTCCTTCTGGGCCTCCATAGATGACGTTGATCACAGGTTTCTTTCCGGTCGCCTTAACGTCAGATGACCCGCGCGGACCAGGTGCCTTGGATTGCTCTCTGGGGTTCCTTTTCCATACGTTCTTCTTGAACTTCTCCTTGTCACATTCGTTCTTTTTCACGAACTGATCCAACTCTCCATTCTGAATGAGTAGTTCAATCACCAGCCATAGGGCTATGCATTCCGCCGTGTCATGGCCTTTGGTCTTGTGGAAAGCACAATACTTGTTCTTGTCTGTTCCTTCAGGTGTTGGTTCGGGCGGGTGGACCAGGTTACACTGTTCAGCATACTGCAAAACTTCCACTAGGGGTCTGGTTAACAGCGTGAATCGCGGTCCGTCTTCCGGTCGACCACGTTGCTTGAAACGCTGTCGGTCCCTCCTTGGGTTGTGATTTTTATCCTGACCGACCAGCTGCTTGTCCCGCCTCTTGGCCAAGTTAGCCTCTGTGGCGTCGGCATAGTGTCTAGCCCGGGTGATTGCTTCCTCGTAGGTCTTGGGGGGATTCACGATGAGGTCGTAATAGAGTGCCCCGGAGCGAAGTGACGTCAGGAAGGCGTGGATTGCCGCCTGATCTTCCATTGGCTCTACCTGTTCGACCTCACGATTCCACCTTTGTAAGAAAACAGACAAGGCTTCTCCCACGTCCTGCTTGACTGGATTAAGATAGGTGTATGGCTTCTTTTTCAATCTGTTGATTGCGAATCGTCTCACAAATTTGTCAGCTAGCTGGCTGAAATTTCTAACCGATCGTGGCTCCAACTTTCTAAACCACTCGGCTGCTTTTCCAGCCAAGGTGGTGAAGAAAGTTCTGCATATGACTGCGTCGCTCACCCTAACATCAACATGTTGCCGTAATACATATCGATGTGTTCTTGAGGGTCAGACCGCCCGATGTATGTTCGCATTATCGGGATCCTGAGATCTTGCGGGTAATGTGTGTTCATTACGTCGTTGGTGAAAGGAGTCGAGATTAGCGGAGTGGGTAGCTCTTTATTTGCACCGTTTTTTTCACGGAGTTCTTGCTGTAGACGGTCTATCCTCTCTTGCATCCATGCTAGCTGACGGCGAGGACTATCTTCTCTGTTCGGGTGTCTCTCTCTTCTGACTGGTCGGTCACCGACCCAACCGGCTAGCCGGCCAGTCCTGCCTCCTTCTTTGAATCGCGACGCGCTTCCGGTGCTGCTTCCTTCTGTCTCCGTGGTCCTTCAGGATTTTTTTCTTGAGCGGTCCTGGTCGTCTTGGGGTCCCAACCAAGACCTTACACTTTTCCGGATACGATCAAGAGCACTCCTACGGTGAGGGGCGTCGGGGTGATGATTATCTTGGCACTCTTCTCGGTTAGATCTTCGCGACCGATCTACTGACTGGATTTCTTCAGGGTCACGATCTTGGGGTCGCGGGTGCTGGTGCTCGTGAGGTGGTTGAGCCAGCGGTTGATGCTGCTACACGACTGGAATTTGGGGGTTCATCATCATTTGAGGGGTTGGCACCATAACGTAGTACCCCGGCGTTCCAGACCATGGTTGATAAACCTCAGTGAATCCCTATTGCAGTGTTCCTTGTATGGGGTTTTCTCCAAGTGCACCCGGCGTTGGTGGCAACATCTGACCTGTCGGGGGTAGCATGGTGTACGTTATCGGCATCGTAAGGTTGGGATTAAGTGCGTCATTCCAAGGTACTGGGATGGTCGGGTGGACGGTCGTGCGTCCAGGCTGCTGGTTCCGACCGGATGGGTGGGTTGTGTATCCGGTCCTCCGTGGTTGGAGGTCAGCTTGTTCATCAGTCCTCATGATCGATCCAACTGTCTTCGTAGATCATCTACGGGGAGTGTTTCAGTCGTATTGTCGGGATGATGTTCAACCTGGCGGGTTGATCCTTCCCTCTGCACCTGGCTCTGGCTCCGGCTCCTCCTGTTGTCTGCCATTTCGATCAAGAGAGTGGCTCGTTCAGGTCCCTACAGATGGCGCCAATGATTGCGTAAATTGAACCCGGGGTTACGGTTACACTACGAATACGTATGTTTGTGAATGAGTAGAAAAGAGCACTCGTTGGTCAGTCGGTCGGTCGGTCGGCCAGTTTACCGGGCGACGCTGAGCGGTCCTAGGCTAAGTATTATTACAAGTGCTTAAGTGGTCCAAGCAGGTTGCAATGTAGTGAGTAGTAGTTACAATGAGATGAAGATGGAGATATGAGGAGGAGACCCTCCTATTTACACTGTCTAAGTCGGTCTACGCATTTAATGTGCCTGCTGCAAGTGGATGGACGTGGCGTCTTCTCGTTGGCTCAGCCAGGCGGTCGCTCTGCAGCTATGTGTAGGTTGACTGATCGATGAGGCGGTGCAGCCCTACCTGCAAGCTATCCATCGCCGCTCTGTAAGTGCAAGTTGGACCCTAAGACTTGTCGTGCAAGTTATGTTTTCGGCTCTGCAGGCTACGTCATCTTGTGGGCCGACCGGTCATCCTACGGTAGACCGGTCAAGTGACTTTCCGTCGGGGCTATTCCAAGTGTAATCCAAGAGCATCTTCTCACGTCACGAGGCCTATCGGTTGAACACAAGTTTAGTTATTAAATTCCATATTATCAATTCTCTGTGGGTTCGACCCTTGCTATTGCACACTACCACTACAATAGACTCGTGCACTTGCGAGGACTATATTTAAATTTTCCATCAATGGACCAAGGCTCAAAATGCTATTTTAAATATTTTGGGGTTAAAAATGAATTTTCTCAAAAAGTTATCTAGATGAACCCTTGTTTAAAGTCTTTTTGAATTCCCCCGATTTCACTCAGATTTATTTCTCAATTTAAAACTTGGTACACGAAGTACCCGAAAATTTAGGAATTTCGAATAAAATAGATTTTAGTGTCGAATTAATTTAAAATGTGACTAAAATAATTTATTCAAACACCAATTGATCGCAAAAAATTTTAATGGAGTGAAAACGACTATTTTGGGGATTTCTTAAAACTGGATTTATAAAATAAAATTTTGGATTGTTACAACACCCCCTAACCGGGATTCCAAGCCTAGCGGGTAGTATCCAACCTAGCAACTCGAGAATATCGACCAAGTTACTTTTAGAATAAACTGTCTCTCCTCTGTGACTGTTTCTTTCTCTTTCTCATAACTTCTTTCTTTCTCTTTTCTTCCAAAAGGATATAGTCCTAACGGGGGCCTCCAAAACATAGATTTTCCCTCACTTTATAGATAGCATATATATATATATATATATATATATATATATATATATATATATATATATATATATATATATATATATATATATATATATATATCACATGCAATTACTTTTCTCATGCAAATAATTCCAGTAATATGCACGCTTCTCAATGCACATATATCTCAAATAACTTCTCTTTCTCATATTGAAAATCTAATTGTCATGGGAACTTCTCAATGCATATAGATATAGATTTTCCAAAATAAATATAAGGTTTTAAAATATGACTTAGGCTTTACTTTGCCTCAACTCTACATAAATCATGAAATTGATGAACATGCTATTTCTGTGAAACTTGGAATGCATTGCCTTAAACAATTAATCTCAAATAACTCAAGAATTAAACAAAGTAAATAACATAGCTACTACACAATCTTGAGAACAGAAGCAAAATATATACTTCAATGTCATGCATTTTAATGTCTCAAATACACAGAGTTCATCTTTCATGCTTATGCTAAACATGCTTCTACATGAAATTAAACGAAACAATTCATACTAGCGTGTCATTACCAGCACGAGTGTCCGAGCCTCGAGCACACGAATCCCGGTCCGAAACAACACATGGCTGAGCCTCAAAGGGTCCGACCTTATCAAAACTTGGTCTAGCTGGGCTTGGTGACGGGGCTAGAGAAGCCCCGTCACTTGGCTCCGCCAAGCAACGGCCTAGAGTGACGGATCTTGCCTAGATCCGTCACTCAGGTCCATTGAGCAACGGTTCTAGCCAACGGATCTCCCTTGGATCCGTTAGCTAGGGCCGTAAGGCCAACCTGGTCCATAGACAGTGTACACCTCTTGTGCACCAAATGTCTTCTTCTCCAAAAAATCTCAACTCAGAGCTCAAACAAACACTTCCAAACAACCATGAATCAAACATATAACAACATCAACACACAATAAACTCATCAACAAACATTTTCAAACATTTCTATACATCTAATCTCAAGAAATCTAAGATTATCGGGTTAAAATAATAGTTTTGGGAATCCATAGTTTATACCTTTGAGTTCTAGGCTTCTAGCCTCACAGACAATGGCCTCTCCTCTATGACCTCAAGCTTAGTCTCCTTCTTCACCATCTAGGGCTCGAAGGCCACCAAAACGACAACAACAACAACACAGACACAAACATACACTTAACATAAGAGAGGAAAAAGCAAAGATGGAAGATGGAATGTTTGGGGAAAAATGAATGGAGGAGATGACTTACTGAAATGTTAAGATCTCTAGGCTAGTTTGTTCTCTGTGGTTTGGTAAAATGGCTTCCAAAAATATCTTGACTCTTCTTTGACTTAGCTTAAAAATATTTAAATGGGTTTAAACACTCTTGGGATATAAAATGGGTTTCTTATAAGGATGTTTCTAAATGAAAATATTTGGTTCAGAATTCACAGGTTCCTCTCAGATTGACTTTTTGGGTTAAAACTTGGTACATAGATATACCCGAAACTTAGGATTTTCAAAATAGGCTACTTTTTGGTGAATTGATAAAATAACGCTTTCAAATATTTAATTCATACACCATTTTTATAAAAAAAAAAAAAATTCAAAGGAGTAAAAATAATTATTTTAAAATTTATAAAATAGAATTTAGGAAAATAATTTTTGAGTTGTCACATTATACACCATCAACGTTAGGAAATACACCACAAAAACACACACAAATTAGGTACGCATCACCAAAAACAGACCATTAGTTGTGAGTAAAAGCATCATACAGTGTTCGAAAATACACCATTAGGGGTGGTGAGTTATATGGTGTATTTTTAGGGTGTATTGTGTATTTTTTGGTGTTTTTTATTGGATTTCATTGTGGCGTGTTTTTCTTACACTGTTAGTGTATTTCTGAAACCCCCGCCGCATGCATCTGTGCGTTAATATATGTATATATATATATATATATATATATATATATATATATATATATATATATATATATATATATTGGATTGTTTAAGATCGTTGGATTTTGGTGTTGGACGGATAAGATTGATGCTAATATTTTTGCCTCTTTAACTGCCACGCGTGTGTTTGTATTTTTGGCCTAGGGGCAAATGGGGGACTTATAATTTATTCTGTCTCACCTTTAATCATCATCTCCTTCCTTCCTCAATCATCCTCACGCCATAATCATAATGTTCATCTGTAACATTTATCCGTTACTATTATTATAACATTAGGATAAGTTATGATAATATTCAGTATTTGATATGTGGTGCAACACTAATAACCTAATAGCTAGACTACCATTATGATTAGGAGTCTAGTTAGGGTTTAGGATACCAAAAGACAATCAACCACAACGATGGCCAGTGGTTATATAAGGTCACTAGTCCTCTCACTGCTCACATTACATACCTCATACACCATCTAGAGAGAGCTGAGTAAAGTGAGAGACAAAATACTCATTATCTCTGCAGCAGTCCGGATCGTTCAACCGTGTTAAGAGCTATGGCTAGAGGTTAGTCGATCCTATTATCATACATTATATGATGCATGTGATATTTTAGTCTAACAATTGGTATCAGTCGCCATAAATAATCTCTGCCTAGTTCATTTAATTGCATATAATATTTGCATATGTTGTATACATATTTGTATAATTCAATTACATATGGTGAATATTCTTTGGTTCGCAATTAAATTGTCTGGACTGCTGGAAATTTGGTTTATTCCGCATTAAGAAACAAAAAAAAAATTAAAATTGGATATTAAGCTATCTACTACTTCGCCATTTTTTTTTCTCGCCCGGAATTTGCTCGCTGGTGGTGTTTGGAGCTTGACCTCCAGTTTGTCTCGCCGGCAGCTGTTCCGGTGGTGGAGACGAATCAACGGCGACGGTGGTGGCTGGTTCACACTGTGGCGGGCGGACGGCGGCGGACATCGGAGTTGCGTGGAGGCCAGGTGGCAGTGGCGGCGCTGGGTTTTCCAGCGACGAGACTGCTGTCTGCTTTCCGATTGGCGACGTCGGCGACCTTTTGGCTGTTGTTCATCCTCCATGGTTGCTGTTTGCCGATGATGTAGTGTCGCAGGTCTCCTGGCCTGCTTCTGTTTGCGCTGCTTCTACGTTAGTGAATTAGGGAAGATGATGAAGATTAAGTTATCAGGGCCAAACCTGGGCTCATATTAAAAAAAAAAAAGTTTTTGGGCCTGTTATAGTTTTGGGTCAAACCTGAATTGATATTTGAACTACATCAATTCATTCAGTTTAATATCTTCATCATATTTGGACTTCTTCTAATTAAATTATCCAATTGAAAATTTTTTTTATTAAGTCTATTATTAAATTATTATTCAACGTTGAATAATTATTCAGTTTTAATTTTTCAGTTGAATTTTAATTTAATAATGTTTTTTAGTTTAAATTATATTAAGTATTGCAATTTAATTGTGGAGTATTTGTGAGTAATATGCATAATCTGAGCATGCTATTTATCTCTTTATTGCAATAATTATTTGACTGTTATAATTATGCATGTAGAAAAGCATGTTCATTAAGAAAAATTTAGAGCCTTTTAGGTCTGAATTATATGCTATGCATGATTTAGTGCCTTTTAGGTGAATTAGTGACTTTCAAGTTAGATTATGCATATTATTACTCTACTCTTCAGTTATTACTCCAATCATGTTTTATAAAGTTACTAAAGCACATAAAGTACATAAACAAATTGTATTTTACCCTATTTAAAGCCTTATCCATAGGTGAAACTACCCTCTTTAGATCTCTTAAACGATTTTACTTCAAAAATGAGAACGCATGAATTAGGGAAATTTCTTGGGGAGGAATACTAGTTCTATGGCCCTGGCTTAAAAGTCTTGTTGCTACTAGTCCCCTTGCGACGCTACTCTGTCTAAGGGGTTGGTTTTTAACCGAGCTTCGTCTCGACCAACTTTCCTGGGAGTATACCTAAGGATTGTCTATCATATTTTGGTTTAATATGTTTGTTTATTATGCTTTCTTGCTAATGTGATTATGATCTTTGGTTAATTAAAGAGTAGCCACAGCATCTTTAATTTTCCAAAATTACATATTAAGTTTTATTCACATAAAGTTAATGCAAGAATATTGTAATTCACTCTGTGTGATATGGCAAAATTTAGCCCACAGGCAATTTTGTTATATTTGTAGGGTTAATTAGGATGAAATACCATACTATGATCATAATTTGCCCACAGGGATTATGTATCGGCATATAGTTTTGGTAGTTTTTTCATTAAGGGTGGAAAAAAACCTTAAATCGCGCCCATTCCGTTTCCACCATTCAGTTTTGGTAAATTTATTATGCGTAAAAATTTAGCCCACAGGCAATATTTATGGCATCCGAATTTATCTTTTGCATAATTTTACATTAGTAATATTATGTACTTCAGTATCTCTCTCTAATTTTGTGCCTCGAAAAATTCTAACCAAGCTTTCAATTTTCTTTTTATAGTCACTCTTCCAATCACTCAATAAATAACAATTGATATTCCTATCCTTAATTATGATAATCGCAAAGAGTGGAAAGACGTTGTTCTATTGAATTTGGGAATATTGGGGTTTGATTATGCTCTCCGCAATGAGAAGCCTGCTGAGCTTACTGCGGAAAGCACTGAGGAACAAAAAACGCTATACGAGCGATGGGCAACAGCTAATCGCTTGGGCGTATTCCTCATTAAGTCCAAAATTGCCAGAGAGATTCGTGGTCCCGTCGATGAAGTTGAGGAAATTAAACCATTACTCAAGGCCATCGATGATCAATTTGTTGACGCGAACAAATCTCTTGCAAGTACCCTGATAATGCAGTTTATCAATATGCGTCTTTCCACTGTCAAGGGTACGCGGAAACACATCATACAGCTCAGGGACATTGCGGCTCAATTGAAGAAGTTGAAGATTGTTCTTCCAGATGCCTTTGTGGTGCACTTTGCACTAAATACCCTATCTCATGACTATAATGCATTAAAAATTTCCTATAATACACATAAGGATGAATGGTCTATCAATCAATTGATTACCATGTGTACTCAAGAGGAAACACGGCTTATAACTGAGCTTGGGGAAAGTGCTTTAATGGCCACAACAAGGCCTAAAAGAAAGTCTGGAAAACCTAAAGGACTTACCATGGATGCTAAGGGGAAACTAACCCCTAAAGCAGACATTAAGAAGATACAAAAGTGTTTCTTTTGCAGAATGAAGGGACACATGAAGAAAGATTATATCAAGTTTCAGAAATGGATGTCCCAAAAAGGTAACATTTCATCCTCTTTTGTTTGTTTCCAATCTTACATGTCAGAAGTTAATACTAATTCCTGGTGGGTTGACTCTGGTTCAACAATCTACATTGCAAACTCTTTGCAGGATATGACAAAACTGAGACAGCCGTCGGGAACTGAGTGTAGCAACTTCTCTGGAAACAAGATTGCATCACCAGTAAAAACTGTCGGAGTTTGCAATTTAGTTTTGGACAATGGCTTTGTATTGACATTAGAAAAGACTTTTTATGTTCCTAGTTTTTCTAGGAACTTAGTTTCAGTATCTAGATTTGTACCCTTCGGTTATTCTTTTGAATTTAATACGAATGATTTCAAGTTATTTCGTTATTCTACTTGTGTTGATACTGGTACAATGTCTGATGGTATTTTCCGTCTTAAATTAAAGAATGATAACATTAGGATAAGTTATAATAATATTCAGTATTTGATATGTGGTGCAACACTAATAACCTAATAGCTAGACTACCATTATGATTAGGAGTCTAGTTAGGGTTTAGGATACATAAAGACAATCAACCACAATGATGGCCAGTGGTTATATAAGGTCACTAGTCCTCTCACTGCTCACATTACATACCTCATACACCATCTAGAGAGAGTTGAGTAAAGTGAGAGACAAAATACTCCTTATCTCTGTAGCAGTCCGGATCGTTCAACCGTGTTAAGAGCTATGGCTGGAGGTTAGTCGATCCTATTATCACACATTATATGATGCATGTGATATTTTAGTCTAACATCATCATCATCCTCTTCATTAACCAATCATCACTGCTAGTCCACGCCACATCGTCTTCAAGAACCGCATCGTCGTAAACTCGTTGCCGGCAGGAAATCAGTGAGAGAGAGCGTAGGAGACATCAGTGAACAGAGATAAGGTCGTCGATAAGCCGCTGCCGATCTGATGCACCGTCATCAAAGCTACTGCTAGGGAGCTTCGCCGGAAAACACACAGAAGGCGAGAGGGAGAGGGTACGAGAAGGAGAAGACAAGAGGGTGACGATGGTGGAGGGCTGTAATGGAATTTCTGGGAGAGAGAGAGTGACGAAAAACTAGAGAGAAGAGGAAGATCGTGGTGAGCTTGGCGTCACATGGACGTGTGCACTCCGGCCCAAATACTGTGGATTTTGACATGCATACTACATTGAATGTGTGCACTGCCGTCCATGAATATGTGCACACCTGTATTTAGGCGTGTGCACGGTAGGAACCCCAGTGTTGATAATGTCACCCAAAAATAATTATTCCATTTACTACATTAATTGTTTAATACTGAGACATAGCATATCTTCGTTTTCCCACTTAACAATATTTAAACATGCACGTGGTTTGTGTACTGTGTGCAAACGTTTTGATATGGGATTATCTGTGTGCATTCCAACGTGAAAGTGTGTGCACGGTAGAGCCGAGTGTTATGGAATTCATTCTGTTGTTCATTTATTCAACTCCTAACCCATAATCACACTCAATTAAGCGTATCCCATCTTGTCTATATATGATTCTTAGATCAATCGCAGCCACCCAAATCCACTAATCCTATGGTCCCAATTTAGCCTTAGGCAATTAGCAAGAGAACAAGCCAAAATAAGCTTTTTTACATTTGTTAACTTTTTGAAGACTTCTAAGGTAAAACTTCTAATGTGGTCATGCTAATTTTTTGTTGAAACATTCTTTACCAATTAAGCTTTTTTACATTTGTAATTTAAAAAAATAATAATAATTTCATCTAATATTTTAATGTTTTTCTGAACATGGCATCATTAGTATTTATACATTTGTGAATTTTAAAAATGCCTACATGTGTTATCTCGCTCGCACTTTACTTTTTGATCATTATCCAATCAATTATTTTTTCATCCTGTATTATAATCTTATCCTTACCCTTAAACAATGTCAATTGTTTAAATTGTTAACTTGTTAAATTATATACGTACCAGGACTTTGTGGTCTAATGGTATCCGGGTTGGACTTCCATTTGAAAGGTTGTGAGTTCAAGCCTCAGTGGAGGCGTTATTGGCTCTTTGTGTTTCAGTAGGTTGAGAAAGTATATGAACAGATACTACAATGTAATAGGGTCAGTAGCATTCAAAAAAAAAAAAATATATATATATATACGTACCACAGTCTACACATTTTAAACAATTTAAATAAATTAACAATTAGTAACTATATAACATTATAACACATTTATAAATTTTATCAAACCAAAAATTTATCAGAACTTATTTGATAATAATTAATTAAAAGGGAAAATTGTAATTTATGCCCCTCATAAATATTTCAATTATCAATGTCACTCCTGAATTATTAGTGGTGTAAATGTTGTCCCTTAATTTTCAAAACGTGATATATATTGCCCCTAACCTAATAGGGAGAAGGAGAAACATTGTTGTCGACGGAAGGACAACAAATGAAGAAAGAAAAATGGAGGAAAAAAATGCGGTCTTCAAACAAGAAAAACGACGAGTAACCACATTTATACCACTAATAAGGTGTAATAATTCAGGGGAAGGACAATATATGTCACGTTTTAAAAACTGAAGGACAACATTTACACCACTAATAATTCAAGGGTGACATTGATAATTGACCTATTTGTGAGGGGCATAAATTACAACTTTCTCTTAATTAAAATGCTAACGAATTTTTTAATAAAACAACTCCCCCAAGTGGTCTATCATTATGAATATTGTGCACAAAGAGATTTTCAAAATTTAACAAATTAAAATGAGTGTAATTTATTTCTTATTATTTATATATGACCTTTTTTTGGTAGATCTTTGATTAGAATCTACATTATTATTAAATTCTACTTTCTAATTAACTTTTTAATGTTGAAAGAATATTCAGAATAGACAAAAAGTGGAGAGGAAAGCTAGGATCTTTTCATTCATCATCGAGAATTCTTATACCAAAGTGCTATATACAAGGTAATAATGAATACATATAAAGGTAGTAACCTAATCAGTTACAACTGCTACTATGTATATAATAATGTCCACGATAATCATATTTATAACACTCCCCCTTGGACATTACTTGACATGATCCTGTCCCGTAAAAACTTGCTAGGAAAATCCTGTTGGAAAAAACCTAGACAAAATGAGTATAAAATATAAATATATCCATGCCTCGTTAAAAACTTCACTAGGAAAACCACGTGAGAAAAACCTAGTTGAAGAAAAGAGTACATGATATTCGTAAGAACATATATTGTACTGATTGCCTCATTAAAAACCTTAACTTAAAACCCTGTGGGAAAAACTTAGTTAAGGGAAAAAGAGTACAACCATAGGCCTTCAGGGCACAATCGACATAATCTTCAGAATTTTGGGGTTTGTCTACTTAAGCAAATATTTTGCAACTTTTTCCCATTTACATTATTATATCATACTCATGCCTCGTTAAAAACCTCACTAGAAAACCCTGTGAGAAAAAAAACTAGTTGAGGAAAAGAATACATGATGTATGTGTATTCTTGTTTTAAATTAGCTGTCTCATTTCATTAAAAACCTTAAATTTAAAAATTAAAAAAAAAAAAAAAACCCCCCGTGAAGAAAAATTTAACTAAGGAAAAGAGTACATCTGTTAGTTTTCAAGACCCAATCTTCAGGATTGATTCATACAAAATGATACTCCCCCTCAAGATAACAATCTTTAAGTTCCATACATTAAATTTCAAATATGTATAGGGAAATTTTGTAAATACACATGTACAACTGTCAATGGAATAAATATACTCTATAATAATCGCGTGGCTCTTCTGTTGTTCACGTCATAATATCTAGTCAAAAAGATTTCATTATATATCCTTTTATCGTTTGTGTAACACAATCTTTAATGACCCTTTTATGGGACAATGGGGGTAAATATAGTACAACCAGTTTTGGAACTTGGCATTATGTGTGGATACAAAAATAATAGCCAGTACCCAAGTAGCCCGTTGTATATTGGTTTGTCTAAGTATCCAATCAAAAATCATATATTGGCTAACTGGTGTATAAAAATTTCTTCAAGGAAAAACTCGATCTTCAAGTCAAGATAATACTTAGCTTTTCCAAGCTTTAAAAAAAATCTTCGTGTTTAGACATGAACTGATATCATCAAGCTCTTTAGATATTCCATTGATGTTTACACTATCAATATTGTATGAGATAATAAAAAATAAATAAGTTCATTATCAACCCTTTATCGAGCACATAATGGTACATATTATTCCTTCTTCATGAGGATAATAACTCCATTCGCATCTCTTTAAAGAGTAAATAATGACACATAAATACATATTCCTTCTTCGAGAGGAAAATACCCGGCCAATTCTTAATTATTTCAGGTCAAATAATGACCTCAATATTTTAATGTTGCGGTTTTCACTTCTTCTCATTTTGAGAACTTAAAATCTTTCGGGGACTTTTGAAATTAATAATAGTTGCATATCTAAGTTTATTATTCTGCCAAAAATATTATGTAGCGGAACTTAATGCCATTTATCGTGGGAGAGTATATTTGATTAAAATCAATTAAGGATCTCTACGTGAACATATAGGCTATAGACTCGCTTCATATCTTATCACCTCGTTATTTTTGTTTTCCTTCCACACCATTTGTAACCTACAGGGTTGTTAGGAACAAGTGTAATTAGATTTTGATGATACCAATCTTGCTAGGATCGTAGACCCCTCTTTTTAATTTCTTCATCTTAGAACTTTCGTGTTAGACGAAAGCAATAGCAACTAACCATGTGATTCGGTTAAGTAGCATGCATACACGAATCTGAGTTGTGTTTAGTAGTTTAGGTCCACGAGAAGAAGAGAAGACCGAAAGGACAGCGTAGACTAAAAGATGGAAGGGTCTAGCTCTCGTATAAATATCAAATGATAAAAAAGTCATTTTATCATTAAAGACAACGAAAGATAAAGACAATCTTTCGTGTGACACTCTTGAGACCATTAAGTCTAAAGTCAGACTCGTATAGACAAATTTAATACATGAGCAAAGAAAATGTTGTCTATGTCTCACGGTTGGGCAATCATCCTAGACAAAAGAAGTCCTAGAAATAATATTCACAAAATCAAGGAGAATTAAATGGTTAGTACTTCTTGTCAGAGAAAAAGGACAAAAACCACAATGCTTTTGGACACCAACGGCTACACAGTACAGCCGCAATAAATACTCCATGCCCAATTGTTAATACACGCTGGTTAATAGGTTTGAAATTTCATCTCCCTCCAGCGGATGAATTTCTCCTCACCTATAAAAACCTCTCTTCACCACTGAAGAAAGGGTTGGCTATTCAACTGATTTTATCTAAGAAAAGCTCTTCAAACAAGGGTCTATTTGGAAACCCGAAAAATGATTTCTGGAAATCATTTTCCGGGTTTTTGGTGTTTGGCTACAATGGAAAATGGTTGGTGAAAGGAAAATGAGGAGAAGTCAATGGAAAATGAAGGCAATTTTTCGGAAAATGACTTCCCTTTTTTTTTTGGGGGAAGTCATTTTCCATCACGCGTGCTTCACTTCTTCTTCCAGACTTCAACACTTCAGCTCTGCCTCCTCCTTCAACATTAGCAACACAACTCCACCAACACTTCCTCTTCCAACAATCCACAACCACAACCACAAAAACTTCAACAACACTAGAAAAGGTACAGAGGTATATTTCATCTTTTGCTAGTTTGATTTTTTTTCTCCCAATTCTATAGATCTAAGAATTTTTGTGTTCTTCACTGGTTTCCCCAGCCGGAAATGGTTTCTTGCTGGGGAAACCAGTGCCTCTGGTTTTCGCATCGGAAACCAGTCCAATGCGGAAACTAGTGAGTCTGGTTTTCGCATTGGAAACCAGTTCTCTGGTTTCCGATGCGAAAACCAAAGGCACTGGTTTCCCCAGCCGGAAACCAGAACTGGTTTCCGGCTGGGGAAACTAGTGAAGAACACATATATTGGATATTATTATGCCATGTCAGTAGACTTGATTGCTACATAGTTTTTTTCAATACCATGCCAGTAGACTTGATTGTACATGAAATTAAACACAGCTATTCTGGTTTTGAGATGGAAGGTTTCTGGTTTCATTGTGCATATATATATATATATATATATATATATATATATATATATATATATATATATATATATATATTGGTTGCTGTTTATAATACACTTTGGTTGCTGCTTATTTGGTTTATTGATTTTGATCACTAATTATATAACAAAATGATTTTCTTATTGTGTGGTTATGACCTATGTGTTAGTTTTAATTGTGGTTATTTGTTATCATATTATTATTATTATTATTATCATTATTATCATTATTATTATTATTATTATTATTATTATTTGTGTGTATAGATGGATAGAAATCTTGTGCGTGCAACTGTTATGGGTGCAACAAGTGCTATACTAGCTATGGGAGTTCTTCTATTGCAACAACTTAGGAATATAATCCCAATAGAACATGACATTGTCAATAGAGATGATGAGCGAGAGAGTTACATAAATAGTATCTTGTGTGAGGGTGATAACAAATGCATTAGCGTTATTAGAATGCGACCTATTTCCTTT
This sequence comes from Ipomoea nil, assembly GCF_001879475.1. Taxonomy (NCBI): domain Eukaryota; kingdom Viridiplantae; phylum Streptophyta; class Magnoliopsida; order Solanales; family Convolvulaceae; genus Ipomoea; species Ipomoea nil. The sequence goes on from NW_017617577.1 coordinate 2,470,476, forward strand.
TATAAATTGTGTGACCTTCTTGCTACTAAGAACTTATTATGCACAACTAGAGCCGTAAGTATTAAGGAACAAGTGTTAATATTTTTACATATAATAGGTCACAATGTACGGTTTCGAGTAATTGGGTCAGGTATTATAGGTCAATTGAGACAGTTCACCATTACTTTAGAAGTGCTTTGAGAGCCATTTTACCTTTGTATACGAACCTCATTGTATTACCGGACGGTGAAGTAACTCCTCATGAAGTCATTAGCAATCCACGATTTTATCCCTATTTCAAAGATTGTTTAGGAGCAATAGATGGAACCCATATTCGTGCATCTGTGCCAATTAATATGCAAGGAAGTTTTTGCGAACGTAAGAGTGGAACAACACAAAATGTATTTGCTGCCGTCACTTTTGATTTGCGATTTTGTTATGTGCTAACTGGGTGGGAAGGTAGTGCACATGATTCTCGAGTCTTGAACGATGCAATCACACGTCCAAATAAATTTAAAATTCCAGAATGTATAAAATAAAATTATGTAATCACTTTTTACATTGTGTTGTTTGTTATTGCATTTAAGTAATCAAATTATGTAAACTTGTACGGAAATATTATCTTGGTGATGTTGGATATGGCATACGGAATGGAATACTTACTCCATACTGTGGTGTTAGATACCATTTGAAAGAGTTTAGTGCTCATCGTCCTGAGAATAAGAAATAACTTTTCAATCTTCGTCATTCATCCTTACGTACATCTATTGAGAGAGTGTTTGGAATTTTGAAGAAACGGTTCCGTGTGTTAGATGCTGAACCTTTTTTGGATTACCAGACACAAGTGGATATAGCTTTAGCTTGTTGTATAATTCATAACCATATTATGGGAGTTGATCCTAATGATGAGCTGAATCAAGCAACAGTTGATGTTGATGATGATAACTTGTTGCCCTTATCTCATACGCAAACAGAAGAAAGACAAGAAGTTAGACAATGGAATGCAAAGAGAGATGAGATTGCAGAACAAATGTGGAATGAATTCATTATTAGGAACTAGTGTCTAGTTTCATATATTTGAGTATGCTTTGTTATTGGATATTATTAGTTGTTGAACATTTCTTATTGTTGTGTACTTGATTATGCTTTGTTATTGGAAATTATTATATGGACTTGAGTATGCTTTGTTAATGGATATTATGTTTCATTGGTTGACGTTGGTTGTTATTGTTTTTATGTTATTATAGAAACATGAATAAGGGAAAGAGAATTGCCACTTCTAGACAATTTCGGTGGACAAAGTCAATGGAGGGCGTATTTTTAAAGATATTAGCTGAAGAGGCTAGGAATCCCAATAATCCAACTAACAATTTTAGAACATCTTCATTCAATCGTGTTGCATCTACCATATCTGAACAATTTAGTGTTGCATGTGAAGTCAAACATGTTGAGAAAAACTTGAAAACAATGAAGAACACATGGATGATGATATGCAAGCTAAAGAGGATGAGTGGTCTTGGATGGGATGATAACTTGAAAATGATTACATGTGATGAAGCCCCGTATATTGAGCTTATCACGGTAATATTTTATTATCATAATTTGACTATTGCATAAATCTAATGTTTTTTATTAGAAAATATCTCATGTTTATTATTTATTTATAGGCAACTCCCAAGTATGAAACATTGTTGAACATGAAGCTTGACTACTACGATGAGATGTCCATTGTCGCTGGCAGAGATTGTGCCATAGGACGCTTTGCAAAATCTTTTGCAGATGTTACTTTAGATGGCCCTCATGATGAGATGTTGCCGAATAACAATGATGAAACCCTGCTTGAAGGAAATGATGAAGAAAGTAGGGGAAGAACATCTGCATCAACTGCGTCGTCTCAAAGATCCGGTCGTAAGTGAAAGTCACTTGACTTGAAGGTGGATGAAATTGCTGAACAACTTGGTAGCATTGCCACGGCAATTAAATTTTTGAATACTGGCATTGATGAAAATCAGTTGTTTGCGGATGTGATGAGCATAGGTGATGGCTTTCATGAGGATGACCTATGTAATGCATTTGAATACTTGATGACAAATGAGGTTCAGGCGAGGATTTTCAAGGCGAAGAATGCAAGTTTGAAGAGGAAATGGATTGAGAAATTTATTTCTTCTTCGGATTAAATTATATATGCCTTTTTTGTTGGTTAACATGGATGTTAAGACTTGGATTGTAATATTTAAGACTTATTTTTATGTATGCTTTGTAGTTGGTTGGTTATGTTGGATCTTTAATACTTGATTATATTGGATCCTAAGACTTTGTGGATTTTAATTTTCAAGACTTGATTTTGTTGATTCCTTTATGTTGTTTCTAACATGTAATTGTGGTTTCATATTGCCATATTATGACAATAGTTTTATTACTAGAAAGATAGATTGAGAGCAAAGACATTCGAATTAAATACAACTAAAATTTATGTAGAATGGAATTTGAAATAAAAATTGTTATATTATACAAAAAACAATAAAAATATATTTTTCGGTATATAACAATTAAAATTTTTAAGTATACCATTATATTCATTTTCTGGAAAATGAACCAAACACCAAAAGACAGTTTTCCATTGTTCAGCCAAACACAGGAAAGGAAAATGACTTCTGGAAAATGACTCATTTTCCAGAAGTCATTTTCCTGCTTTCCAAACGGACCCCAAGCTCATTCAAAAAGCTTTTCAAAAACCAGTGTATGTGTGATTGTGAAGTTTTCAAAGAAGTTCATCCAGATTTATTCTTCACAATCATCAAGGAAGTCTTGCATCTTTATAAGAAGATTCATCTGATCATCAAGTCAAGACTTCAAGATGTTGGAGAAATGATGCGTAGTATATTTGCAAACAAATAATTCTCGGAGTACGAGTTATCGATCCACAGGGAAGTGTTGTATCAAGCACTAGTTACTAATTTATTCATTAGAGCTAATCCTAACAATTATTTAGATGAATGATTTGCATAAAATAAATAAAATAAAATAGAGATTCAGGATTTTGAAAACAATTAGAGAAAATATGAGATTCCTGGGATTCAAGTATTTAATCACCTAGTGCCAAATCTTAAGGACAATATTAAAATCTAGGTTTAACAAGTGTGAAGATGCAAGGTGGTATAGAGCTACTCTCGTAGTCACTAACACTAGTGAATTTCCACTCTCGTGGTTTAAACATCCAATAAAACAAGATCAAGCATCATAAATTCCTAACTACTATCATCTCTCGATGCGCAATAATCAAGAATTAAATCCCCTAATAAATTCTCATTTCTCAAGGTCCAACCATTAGGTGCAATTGTGTGTACCCTAAATTATGTCCCAACTCTCGTTGGTGACACAAACAAAGCAAACGAAACAAGTAACTATGGCCATTAATTACAAGCATCAAACAATATTATCACGATTGCAACACAAGTATTAAACCCAAAGAATAATAATATATTAAAGAAACTGAGAGCTCAGACACATAGGTTCATAAACACTTTTACCCAAGAATCTCTAAAGAATTTAGCCAAGCATGGCTAAATTATACATAGCAAATATAAATAAAGAATTACAAATCATCAAAAGAGTACAAGAATTAACAAGACGATTTTCCCAAATCTCCCTAGTCTTCTTCTTGCTTCTCAAGACAACTTGTGGCTCTTGATTTCTCTCCTTCTTGTCTCCAAGAATCTCTGAATTCTAAACTATGAATTGTAAATTATCTATTCCAATTATTTACACTAAACTACCACGAATTCTTAGTAGGGTTGAGGAGGTGGGATTTTATAGTAGGTACAAAGTTGGAACGAAATTGGAATTTTCCTAAACTAATTAAGGGAATTTCCGCCATTAATCATTTGGAAAGTATTGCTGCCCTTTTTGAAATTAGTGCCGCCCATCTTTCAATTTGGAAATTTGCTCCTTTTCATTTCTTTTGACTTCAGCAACTTTCCATTTAAGCGCCCCTCTTCTTTAATTTTGGCGTTGCGCTAATTAATGTCGCGTTATTCTCGACTGCAAAATCTTTCTGGAAATGTTGGACGCGTCGAGTGTACTGTGTAGGCGCCATTTGGTCCTCTTTGACTCCAATTTTGTCCTAGGACTTCCATTGTTCATAACTTTGACCTACAATGGTTCAAAAACACTAACAAACACCGTAAAACATTCAAAACGAGTGTAAAACCATATCCTAATGAGAATAGCAAGGAAAACATGTATAAAATAAGCAAACTTAAAGAACTTAATTACCGAGATGATTCAAAATAACTATAAAAACAATAAGAGATGTGATAACATCACCCCCTCACACTTAAGTATTTGCTTGTCCTTAAGCAAAACCAAGGAATAAAATCACAGGTCAAAACATACAAATTACTCATGCTCTCTCTTGCACAACCTTTCAAACCACCAACCAACTTGCTACAAAACAACAAGCTTCAAGAATCAAATTAGTTTGGCACATAAGAGACCCATTTCCAAGCCAATAACCAAGCACCAAGAATTTAAAGTATGTGAGGATCAAGTGTGCAGAAGTACTCAGTTGAGATTATGCAAGACACGGTTCATGAATGAGATCCCATAAGCTTGCCTTTCATATTCCCCTAGATCAAATCTAAGAATGCATGTTAAGATCAAATGGGACTTTATTAAGCTTGTTATGGGGCTACGGGTGATGGCTAACAAAGAAGTGGTATGGAAAAATTAATCAAAAAGAGAGAATGTTACAATTTATCTAAACTTTTCAAATTTTGGAAGAGATGAGATAATCATAATTTCAAGGAGAAAATTTCTTTTAAGAACTTAGCAACTTTTTGGTAAAGTGGTCATCCAAACTCAAAAACTTTCAAGGAGCAAATTTCTTTTAAGAACTTAGCAACTCTTTGGTAAAGTGGGGATCCGCACTCAAAAACTTTCAATCTTCTTCTTCTCCTTTTTTTTTTCTTTTCTTTGGATTTCTTTTGAATACTACAAGACAATTTTAATCCAATCTTTCAATTCCTTCTCACTTGAACATTTGTAATATCAACTGCTTTTTGGCACAACTCCATAAAACTCTTCTTACAGAAATAATAAAGATAAAAGTTTCATTCTCTCAAATGGTGGAAGGGAAATATTTAGCCAAGGGTTAAGGGTTATAATAATGGGGGTAAATCAAAGAAAAACAATTACAATGAGGGGATAAGTGCTTAGTACATATTTAAACAAACAAAAGGCACTGGGGACACAAAGGATAAAAATATATATAGGGACAGGTTTAAAGGCTATGGCTAAACAAAAATTTCCTAAATCACTTCAAAACATGCAAAACTTAGACATCACTTAGGGAGTAATGAGGCAAGTTCTAGCAAAACACCCATGACCAGAATCTCACATAAGCTTTCACTAGTAATGCATAACACACAAGATCAAGAATTAATCCAATTATTAAGTGGTTAACAAATCTATTGGCAAGGGAATAGATCAATTATGTGTTACACCTCAAATCATCAATCACAAATTGAGATGCAGCAAGCACCACTAAAACAAACCACTAACCGACAAGAGAGAGTAATTGCAATTGCATGCTAAGACAAGTAACTTATTCACCAAAAATAGCATATGAGTCATTCAAGCAAAAGCAAAAATTTTAAAAAAAAAAATAAAAAATATCCTCAAATTAATGGCTCCTCCCCCACACTTTAAAAATTTGCATCGTCCCTGATGCAAAATAAAAGAAAAGGAGAGCAAGAGAAAAGAGAAAACTAAGAAGCAATAAAATAATCACGAACTAGAAAGCAATAAAACTACATAAGACGAAACTAGAAAGCAATAAATAAATAGGGAAAGTAATAAATGATAACATGGGGTGAATCCCATGAAGCGCTAAGTTTAACGTCGTTAGCTCGACGTTACCTCTCTAGCCATCAAGTGACTGGAGAAGAAAAATCCCCTTCTTTCCATCAATTTTCTCTTCCAAATATTTCTTCAAGTGTTGTCCATATATAAACTCTCTTAAGCTCGAACCCTTCATGTCATCATGTAAGGAACCACATTCGCCCGAATCTAGAATTATGCCTCCATTCTCTTTTATTTTATTTTAAACACTCTCTTGTTCAACAAGTAATGAGAGTCTCGGATCATCAACATGAACCAGCAAGTATTGGGAATCATTTGATATATAAATAGGCAAATGTGCGCCATCATCCTTAAGAACTCCAATGCCTCCCAAATTCAAAAGGTCTCTAAAGTTCTCTCCAAGGGAAGTGTTCTCCATTGGTGAGACATCTTCATTCAAATCATGTACTCCATCAAAAACTTCCTCATCTAACGGGAAACTCTCCACGTGTTCCTTGCCATCATTACCTTGCAACTCTACATTTTCCTCCCAACTTGGTGTCTCCATCTCAATTCATTCATCAAATATTTCTTCATCTTCCTCTCTAAGATCCTCATCATCCTTTTTATTTTTCTCAACCTCATGACCTTCATTTGGCAAGAGCAACTCTTCTAGAACCTCTCCATTAAATGAATCTTGAAGTGGCTCTTGAATTAGCAAATCTTTCGTTCGAGCAATCATGTGATCTATTTGAGCTATTTGTTCCATTGTTTCATTGTACATTTGCATTAACTTGGTCTCTATGGACTTCATATCAATTGTTGAGTCAAGTGGTTGGTATTCTTGCTGAAACTCTTGGTACGACAACTCTTGAGCTCGCCCTTGATATTGGTAGTTGGGATCTACGATGAAGCAATTTTCTGCCTCATGAGGTCCACCACATATCATGCACCATAAAGGTTGTGGAGTAGGTGGTGTGCATCTTTGATAAGTGGCTTGACTCATGTCGGCACAAAATCCTTGAGTGGATTGTTGAGGAGCATGGTTGGTGGGGTGGAGTATGTCATGGAATATGTCATGGATCATGCAGCAATTCTCCACCACGTGATTCCCACCACAAAAGGAACACCATTGAGGTTGTGATGTTTGATATGAACTTTCTTGAAAATATTCTTGACTTGAGTTAGTGAAATTTGAGAAAGGAACTTGTTGTTCCATTCCTCCATATTCTTGATTCATATTCCAACTCATCTCATAACCTTGAGAAGGAGGGTAAAACGGTGACATGGTTACTTGGAATTCATATCCATCCATAAACTAAATCACACTCAAAACAAGGAACTTGTTATGGGTTAACAAAATAAAATAGAATAAAAAAATAAAAAATGAACTAGTCTCCTAGAATAAAGATTTCACACATGTTAATACTAGAAACGCCACTTCCCCGGCAACGACGAATTTGATGCGTAGTATATTTGCAAACACTAGTGAATTTCCACTCTCGTGGCTTAAACACACAATAAAACAAGATCAAGCATCATAAATTCCTAACTACTACCATCTCTCGATGTGCAATAATCAAGAATTAAATCCCCCTAATAAATTTCCATTTCTGAAGGTCCAACCATTAGGTGCAATTGTGTGTGCCCTAAATTATGTCCCAACTCTCGTTGGTGACACAAATAAAGCAAACGAAACAAGTACCTATGGTCATTAATTACAAGCATCAAACAATATTATCACGATTGCAACACAAGTATTAAACCCAAAGAATAATAATATATTAAAGAAACTGAGAGCTTAGGCACATAGTTTCATAAACACTTTTACCCAAGAATCTCTAAAGAATTTAGCCAAGCATGGCTAAATTATACATAGCAAATATAAATAAAGAATTACAAGTCATCAAAAGAGTACAAGAATTAACAAGACGATTTTCTCAAATCTCCCTAGTCTTCTTCTTGCTTCCCAAGACAACTTGTGACTCTTGATTTCTCTCCTTCTTGTCTCCAAGAATCTCTGAATTCTAAACTATGAATTGTAAATTATCTATTCTAATTATTTACTCTAAACTGCCACGAATTCTTAGTAGGGTTGAGGAGGTGCAATTTTATAGTAGTTACAAAGTTGGAACGGAATTGGAATTTTCCTAAATTAATTAAGGGAATTGCCGCCATTAATCATTTGGAAAGTATTGCTGCCCTTTTTGAAATTAGTGCCGCCCATCTTTCAATTTGGAAATTTGCTCCTTTGATTTCTTTTGATTTCAGCAACTTTCGATTTAAGCGCCCCTCTTCTTTAATTTTGGCGTTGCACTAATTAATGTCGCGTTCTTCTCGACCGCAAAATCTTTCTGGAAATTTTGGACGCGTCGAGTGTACTGTGTAGGCGCCATTCGGTCCTCTTTGACTCCAATTTTGTCTTGGGACTTCCCTTGCTCATAAATTTGACCTACAATGGTTCAAAAACATTAACAAACACCGTAAAACATTCAAAACGAGTTTAAAACCATATCCTAATGAGACTAGCAAGGAAAACATGTATTGAATAAGCAAAATTACATAACTTAATTACCGAGATGGTTCAAAATAACTATAAAAACAAGCACAGATGTGATAACATCAAGAAACACATCTAATCCAACCAACACTCATCTCTGAAGAAGAAGTTGATAGACGCGGAGTAAACTCTAGGAGTTGAAAAACCATTCAAGTAGCTGTCCGGCTTAGTGATCAAGGAAGCTAGCTTGAGTAGTTTGTACTAGGAGCGATAGTGCAAGCCCTTTCACAAGATGTGAAAGAAGAGTGGAGTATGCTTTGTTAATAGCCGAACCACTATAAAAATCTCTCTCTCCATCTCTCTCTTTACTTTCTTGCAACTATCTATCTGGCATTGCATGCATATTAACCACATCTTAAACTTTCATAACGAAATGGTGCAAAGCTCATCTTAAAACGATATACAATTATCGCTGTGCATAACTCCGAAAGGAGTTAATCTTAAAAATCGATTAGAGTCTATCCACCCCCCTCTAGACTCTCTTTCGACCCTACCGGGACAAACAAGGGTTAATACCTCAATGGTGTACGAAAGGAATATATTAGCGAGTTTAGCTGTATATGCCTTTAATTACTCTCTTTATACGTTAATCAATCTAGGCGCTTCTGGCACCTAGTTCTAGATCCAAATTGTCATATAATATGAGCAATTTGAAGGCAATTGTGTTGTCGACAGCTTATATCATTTTTCAAAAATTTCTCCTATATTTATAATTGTTCATGGCAATATTTTAGTCAATCAGATTCTAGACATTTCCCACAACTATTCAGATCACATCTGGTTGTCCTGCATCCCTAGTATTATGTTTGTTTGGTGCACCTATGAATTGACTAGGGTTTCTCGTCATCTGGACGAGCGTCTCCACAATTAAATTATTCAAGCTTTTCCAAGAGTAACAATGTTTATTTACTAGATCTAGTATTATGATTCTTATCTCTTTCACCGATAGATCTCCTACACTTCTAGTGTCAAGGAGTATCGGTAGATATATTTGGTCCAAGTTGGGGAAGGTATATGGACCTAGTTACTCTTTTATGATCACTATGATCTCAATAGTTATGTTTGGCATATTATTTGCTAAAATCGCAAATATATAGACTATCTTTTGAACTTCTAGTTCAGTCTAACTAGTATGTGGATTTCTTAACTAATGAAGATCTTTCCATTGCATGGAAATTTCTCGGCATTTCATTAAATTTGGGCTCATCTCCCCCTAATGCCGTGAAATGTTCTTCCTAATGTATGCAGTCAGCGTATCTATTGATCCCCTATAATGGGCTCTAGGTATTTAAACAACAGACGGAGGTTTATAGCCCACAGAGATACGCTGAGGTGGTGATACAATAAAATGAACTGCATAATAAGAATAGAAACGTAGATTGGGAAATGTTCAATTCTACCACGTACTATGTGTATGGGGGAATAATTACGATATGCAGTGAGTCAGATTTGAATTAATACAAATACCCCCGAAAATAAATAATTTGGTAATTTCTCATTCACACAATCTTTATAATTTACTCATATATGGGTAAGAAATTCCAATATCTGACTCATTATGTTTGCCCTAAGTGACCCGATTGTTCATGCCATAATTTAAAGGAATTTGGGTCTTTACAATTTGAAAAAATATTGCAACATATGGAGTACTCATGAGTATATGCACATATATGCCCAAATAGAGAAAGCATACATATGAATTAAATGAAATTATACGAGTACGTAACCATCTTAAATAGGTTAAACGACAAATAGATGTATAGATGGTGAAACCATTCAGGATCTCAAAATTCATAAACATATGAGAAGTCATCGTCATCAAATATATACAACTAATTAATTTGCTTCGTGCAAATTATTATGACGTAATTTACTTCTAGCTTTCAAACACATAGCATTTTAAATAACTATATCATGTATTACTTTGTGACATGATCATAAAATATTTTGGATTGAATAACATAGCACTAAAGATAGAAATTTAAGACTTTTCACGAGTCATTAGTCATCCAAAAAATCAATCCCATTAGAGGTCTTCTAGACCTTTATTAAAAATGATCTGATGACCAGGCACATTGTGATAGGAATATTTTTGTAACAAAGTTTTGATGAGCCAAATGTGCTTTAGATCCCCTTAGAATTTAGGTCTTTAGTATAAGCATCATAATCCAGAATATCGAGTCAAAGGAAATCTACAACATGAAGAACAAAATTAATTTGGAAAATTAATTTTGGTCCTACAAGTATTCATCCAGGAAAGAAGTATAAAAGAATGGCGTTGCAACAAATAATTGGATGAACCTAACGGTGAAATGGTAGAAGTCTTTACTCATAATGATCACACTTAAGATCAATTCCCCCTTAAGGACTTATTTTTTACAAGTCAAGAATTCGGACAAGCAAGATGTGCCCAAGGAGCACAATGTCCTAAAGGAGCACAATGTCCTACAGGAACACAATGTAGCACAATGTCCTACAGGAACACAATGTTCGTACAAGCACAATGTTTTAGAAAAGCACTATGTCAACAAGCACGATGCTCCTTAAGGAGCACAGAAAAGCACAATGTTTCAAGTCAAACAAGCAAGAAGTGCAAAAGTCAAGAAGCAAGATGTTTCTATAGGAGCAAAATGTGGCATAGAATCAAGATGATCAGAAAATTGATAAATTCGAAAGAATTTATTTTGACTCACCCCACATGCCACAAGAATCCAAATTGCCTGAAGATATGATCAGAACAGTGATAAATTTATGAAGACATGAATATAAAATCTTATCCTAGAAATAAATTCTATCAGAAAGATTTATTTCAAAGATACGTCAAAAATTCAAAATTGGCAAAAATAATAATATTTTAGAAACAACTTGAAAATCAAGTTGAGATAAAATATTATCTTGTCAGGCAAGTTGACAATCAAATCAAATTGAAGACATACTTGTGACACCCGGTATTTTCCTAAAATAAATTATGGTCCCGATAATAAATATTTTTAATAAAAATATTTATATAGCTATTTTTTTTAAACGGGCTCAGGTCTACCTATTATGGTGAACCGATATCTTTGTACAAAATAAGCCTAGACCCAAAATGAGTTTTAATTCCTAAAGCCTAATGATTATTTTTGGAGCCCAAATGTTTATATAAACGTATAAGTGTTACCAGTTTCTGAGCCCAAAATATATTTATATTTTTGTATGATCCTTGACCCAAAAGAGTGACCTAACCCAAATTGTGGTCTTGAATCCTAACCCAACCCAAGCCCAACCTAGTGTTATTATATTAACCCTACCTATAGTGTGTATGTGTGTATTGTATCCTTGTCTCCCTTACCTCCTACGAACCTCAGCGGCGAGACCATCCATCCCGTTCTTCTTCTCGCCCTGACGTCAACCGAAAAGAGAAGCAGTTGGGCAGCCACGGCAATGGTGTTGAGTGACCTCCTCGCTCCTTTACAAGACCACCGGCGACACAACCCATCCCCCTTCCTTTCCTCTGTGGTTAGACGAAGCAAGAGCAGCAACAAGGATCCTCATTAGCAGCTCCATGACGGGAGTGGTGGTGGTTTCGACGGGTGGTGATCTCCGGCGAACCATCTGGGTTTTCTCTCCGGCATTCCTTGTTCTCCGGGCGAAGCAAAGCAGTAAGTGGTGGAGAAGCAAAACAGCGGCAGTGGTTAGAGGCTCGTAGCAGTGGTGGTGCGTGGCGACGGCGGAGTTTCACGGCAGCGTTTCTCCCCTCCTTACCGACGGCGGTGCTCGGAGGTAGCTTAGTAACGAACTCCGGCGACGTGGTGGATCCGGTGTACCCGCGGGCAGAAGTAGGGTGGAGGTAGCGCCCGTGTTCCACCCGCGGGGTGGTGGCATGAAGAAGACGAAGAAGAAGCTTGGTGAGCTTCTGGTTGTTGTTGTTGTTGTTGATTAGTTTAGGTGTTAATTAGTTTATGTTTCATAGAAGTCATTAAGTGATGGTTTAGCATGTTGGTAATAATGGTGTTTAGTAATAAGAAAGGCTATGGTTCGAATCCTTACCATGGTTTAGTTTTAATGCTTGGCTTTGTTAGTGTTTAATTAATTAATGTTGCGTAGAGATCATTAAGTGAACCCTTAGCTTAGTGGTTTAAGGGTTGGTTATGTTTGCTGTTGGCTTGAGTTCGATCGCCAACTTAATTAAGTTTGTTAGTTTTATTTATTAGTCCTATCCCTTGAGCTTGGTTAATAGTTATTAGAAAAATAATGTTGTGATTAATTTAACAAAATGATGTCTAGCCTAGATGGTTGAGTTTATGGGTAATTTAGGGTTGAACTAAAGTTTAAATCCCCTTATAAACCTAATTAGTTTTAATTAGTACTTGTGTTAATAGTTGAGATCCGGTTTAATTCTCAGGTTCCCGGTAGCATGGTTTTATGAGTTGAGCCAATGTTGCCGTTGGTTTTGGTTGGATAAGCGAATGAGGTAACCCATGCTCTACAAAACCTATTTTGCTTACCTATATGTGATTTATTGGATTCTACTTGTGTTTTGCTATGAAATGTGAAAGTTTATGCATTTGTCATGTGATATTGCATATCTAGAGCTTGTGCTTAGGGTTCCTTTGTGCCATTGCTTGGCATTTTCCATGATTCAAGTCATTTTGTTGTGTTGGGTGAGATTTGGCATGTTTTGGACTTGAATTTGTGTTTGGAGAAGAAAATCCCCGAAGAAATTATTTTGCACAGGTAGATGTACCCGCGGGCGGAACGACGGGTCGAGCTCCACCCGCCGCCCTCCCGCGGAGAACATAAGCCTCGTGGGTAGTGTACCCGCGGGCGGAATCACGGGTGGGAGCCTACCCGTGGGTCCACCCGCGGGGAACACAATGGTGTTGGATCGGGATTTGTTCCCCGTGATTCGTTTGACTCGGTATTTGGTCTTTTGACTTCCCGTTGTTCCTTTGTGGAACTATTTGAGTGTCTTCTTGATGTTTCGTATGTCTAGAACTATATGGTAGGTATCCATGTAGGACTTTGGTGTCTTGAATCGTGCTAAGTGTTCAACATTGTGTTTCGTTGGACCAAGAGGTGTCTTGTGTGTTCCTCGGAACTATCTTGAGTTTCCCCGTTGATAAGCATGCTAGTTTGGTATCTAAATGCTAGCGTGTGTGTGTTGTTTGTACCTTCCGTTTGGTTGATGATAACTTGTGTTATTCATCGTTGATGTTGTTGGGCTGTGACCCGTTCCTTAATTGAGTATGTTTCATACCTTCGTTGTGATCCGTTGTTTGACTCTTGTTGAGTTGTGGTGCGTGTGTGGCTTTACCTGGATTGCACGATTAGTGGTATGAGACACTAGTCACCAAGGTATTGCAGCGGTCCTCGTGGTGGCCGTGACGTGATTATGGAGTTGTGGCCTTTGTGTAAGGTTCAAGTTTTTGGGGGATAACATGTGTTATCCGGGCATGTGTTGCCGTGAATTGGTGGTCTCGTTGGTGGTCGTTGGTGGGGGACGACGGTCCCGGGGGAATAAGGTTGGACTTGGCTGTACAGGGGTCCTGGAGGTAATGGTTGGAATGAAGATACAAGGTTGGGGGTAGCCATAAGGTTGGAACAGGGCATAAGGAAGGCATAACAACTCGTGATGGGTGATGTTGCGAGGGCTTGTATAGCCGGCGTTGTGTGTTCTTCTCTCGTGATGTGTGTAGTCACGGAGGCATGTATTGCTTTGGCAAGTGTTGCCGTTGGGTGAGTCTTATTCCTTTGCGTTGTGGTTAACCTTTGTGATTTGGGATGTGTTCCCGTGTTATCCTTGTGAGTGATGAGTCTTGTGTTGATTGTTGATCCTGGCTTTTGACTTATATACTTATGTATTCTGTTTCGAAAATGGCTTTACAACTTATATCTATCTATGTATGATATTTCACATGTATTGGTGGGTTACCAGCATTATTCGCTGACCGGACGTCGTCCCATGTTTATCTTTGTGTTCTTACAGGTGATTTCTAGATGAGCGCGATGTCTAGTGGCCGGTAGCTTAGTACCTTTATCCTTGTTTTGTGGCATGTGCGCCAATGTAGTTTTAGACTGATGTCTTTGGGATAGATGTATACACATGGCAGATTTGACCGCCGTAGCGTTTACCGTGGTTGGTAGACGTGGCATAACACCCCGTTTGGATTCCTTTTATCCAGTTATCGTTTTACCTTCCGCTGTGCTAGTGTGTTGTTGTATGATCTGCATGTGTTAAGGCTTTTTATAACACGTGTTTTCGGGGGTGTTACAGTTGGTATCAGAGCCTAGGTTTGAGTCTAAGATGTTAAGTGTTGGGCCTTAAGAACCTAAGTTGACCTTAGGTTAGTGCTCTATGTTGAGACCTTAAGTTGCTTAGTGAAGCTTTTAAGTGTTTAAGTACATAAGTATAGGATTCTTAGGACGCGCGGTGAGGTTGTGTGATAGCTTTCGTTATCTGTTTAGTTCTTTTATCTTGTTCTGTTGTTAGCTCTAGTAGTTGTAGCTGTTGTTTTCGGTTGGTGTACGTGAACCTTCTCGGTAAGTCGCCTCGTTCTTGGTTCGTTGAAGTCTTGACGAAGGCTGTGTCCAAGAGCAAGAAGACCGAAGACCTGTTGACACAACTTAGTCAAGTCGTGGTGGTTGCAGCTGGGCACGTGGTCAACGCAAAGAAGATGGTCTACTCTACACGTAATCGGGAGTCAGCTACAACAATCTCCGTTCCAGCAAGTGATGCCGTCTTTCGTGTGACATCGTCATCAGTTCTACGCTAATCCTAGAGTTGAAGTTTACCTTTCATGCAACCGTTGTCCGATATGAAGCCATACGTCGTTTAGAGATCGAAGATCAAATTTAGAAGACCCTCACTCGCGAGGGGTGGCCAAGAGCGGTTCCAGACGCTCTAAGAAGATGCCAACATACGCCAAGTGGTAACCTACGGATCAACGTGTTTGAAGCCTCCCAGAGTTAAAGAGCTACAAGCCAATCTTGGACCTTCCCAAAGCACGAAGAGTTGAAGTGCAAGATCAAAGTGTTCAATACAGAAGTAGTTCTACCTACCTTCGGAGAAACCAAGGTCGGGAAAGTTCTAAGCAACGAACTTGGGAGTAATAAAGATCAAGATGGCCATACATGAAAAGCTTAGACCTCCAAGGTACATGGAAAAGAAGAACATCGTTGTTGTCGAGTCGCCTGATACCGGGTAACGTGAAGAGGTTAAGAAGTAGTTGGTGAATGAGGGTAATGTTTATCCTAGTCGGCACACCTGGATAGTTAAGGTTAACATGAAGGCTCTTGGTAAGGAGGTTTGCTAACATGAAGGAAAGAAGAAGTGTCTGAGTTGCAAACAATTGTTGGGGCCATCCGAAGAATAAAACCGACAAGAGCGAAGCAAAAACGGATCTGATCACCGAATGTTTTTAAGTTGCAAGTGAGACGCGGTGTCGAAGAGTCCTGGTAAGAGATCTACCTAAAACCAGGAAGGATCGAGAAGTAGCCAATCTTATTTGGGAAGTTTGAACAGTAGAAGGAAAGACAAATAGGAATGAACTTAAGGACCAGTTCTCCTGTGGACCTTCATAAGTAGGACATGCTCGTGCGGCAACAAAGTTTTCAGGGAAGACCTACCGTTAATCAAGTCAAGAAAAGACCAAGTGGTTGTAACCGACTACCTTATGAAGATTGCAAGGTTATCAACAGTGTACAAGACTCGATCTACTGGGCTTCTAGTAAAGACATGAGCAAATCTTTGAGTAAGGAATCCTGGGTTATCTCAAGATGTTGGCTTGGTAAAGACTTCAGTTTACGAAAAGTTCTACCGTTTGCGTTTGACTTAAGGTTACAGTTGAGCTCTACAATCTAACCAGTTTTAAATGGTTAATGGGAAAGAAGCATACAGATCAAGAAGGCAAGTTGGAAACTTGCGTTATGGATTCACGAAGGTCGTGGATTGTGCTCTAATGATGGATCGAGTTTCCCTTTCAGCGTTGTTTGTTATCGAGCTTTCAAATGACTCCTTACAAGGTTCTGTGAGATTTGGAGTGCCAAAGTTCACGATGCTAAGGAAGGTACAAGGAATACGCGGGTGCTTAGATCTCCAGGTACAATAAGAAAGGAAGTTTGGTTTGTAAATCACCGAAGTCTTGGGATGACAAGAACAGACAACCGGGTACACTAAAAGAAAGAGGGAAGTGGTAATCAGTGTTTCGACCGATCGTGTGTTAGCTAGAACGGACAACAAGCCGAATCTCTAAGAAGGTTAAGGAAGTGTGTTAAGAGCTTCGTTACCGACGCAACGATGAAGACCGATAAGGGAAGTAAGACATCTTACAATTGCTTGGTCCGTGTGAGTTCGCTCGGCTGTAACAAATTTAAAGAAGCAACCAGTGTTTAAAGAAGGGTTTGGGGTGAAGATGTTTGTGATCTCAGCTTATGAAGAGGGTCCGATATAGATCTTAACGTTAGAGCGCGTCCGAATCAAGTTAAGGACCCTTCAGTTCGTCAAGTTTGTAGTGATCGAAGCATCAAGTCGAAGAAGTAGCCTGAAGTCGAGAATCCTTAACCCTCTTTAAGCCGCTTTCCTCCCTTTCCCTCGTCAAATCTTCTACCCTTCTCGTGAGATCCGTCCTATCTTTTCGAGCGTCGTTCTTGTTTTCCTTCTTGTTTTGATTCTGTACAAGGTGACAACCTCGTTTTCCTAAGTTGTAACCTTGAAAATCTCAAATTCCTTTTTAATCTACGTTATCTTGGAGCCTAAATCTAGTACTCTTCGTTAGGAAATCCTTCCAATTCTTTCAAACCTTGTTCTTGACCCTTCATTTCAAACGATTTCGTGCAAGGTAGCAACCTTATTTCCTAAGTTGCAACTTTTATGACTTTGATCCTAACCCTATTTGACGTTGTCTCAAGTTTGAAATCTAAGCTTTCATCCCCTTTTCTTACCAATCATCGTGTCCCTGAGTTTAATATCTAAACCTTTCATCTTTTCCAACCTTTCGAACCAAATCTTTTCCCAAAACCTAGTGTATATATATGTGTATATATTCCCGAAAAATATTCTCCCTATATAAATTATCGTATTTTTGTGACATTCTTACCCCGAAAATGATTTTTAGCGTCGGGGACGAAGCTTCTTTTAAGGGGGTGAGGATGTGACACCCGATATTTTCCTAAAATAAATTATGGTCCCGATAATAAATATTTTTAATAAAAATATTTATATAGCTATTTATTTTAAACGTGCTCGGGTCTACCTATTATGGTGAACCGATATCTTTGTACAAAATAAGCCTAGACCCAAAATGAGTTTTAATTCCTAAAGCCTAATGATTATATTTGGAGCCCAAATGTTTATATAAACATATAAGTGTTACCATTTTATGAGCGCAAAATATATTTATATTTTTGTATGATCCTTGACCCAAAAGAGTGACCTAACCCAAATTGTGGTCTTGAATCCTAACCCAACCCAAGCCCAACCTAGTGTTATTAACACTACCTATAGTGTGTATGTGTGTATTGTATCCTTGTCTCCCTTACCTCCTTCGAACCTCAGCGGCGAGACCATCCTTCCAGTTCTTCTTCTCGCCCTGACGTCAACTGAAAAGAGAAGCAGTTGGGCAGCCACGGCAATGGTGTTGAGTGACCTCCTCGCTCCTTTACAAGACCACCGGCGACTCAACCCACCCCCCTTCCTTTCCTCTATGGTTAGACGAAGCAAGAGCAGCAACATGAACAAGGATCCTCAGTAGCAGGCCCGACCCTGGGCAAGTGCAGTCTGGGCCCTTGCCCAGGGCCCATAGGCCATAGCTATACAGTATATAATATATATATATATATATATATATATATATATATATATATATATATATATATATATATATATATATAAATTATTGTTTTACCGTTGCCGCGTCTCGACTTTATGAGTC
The DNA here is from genome assembly GCF_001879475.1 of Ipomoea nil. Lineage (NCBI taxonomy): Eukaryota > Viridiplantae > Streptophyta > Magnoliopsida > Solanales > Convolvulaceae > Ipomoea > Ipomoea nil. The sequence continues at coordinate 2,488,767 of NW_017617577.1, forward strand.
AGTCGAAGAATATGAGGAGACTGGAGTGGAGACGCAAACTCTCTCGCACCCACCGGCCACCCCAAGCGTCGCCAGGCCTTCTCAAGTCTCAATGGTAAAAATGGAGACATCAAATCCATCAATAAAAGAAGGGCTGGGCACTTCGGGTTTCGGTTCGGTTTTTTTCGGTTTCGGTTTCGGTTTCGGTTTTTCGGTTTTAAAAAAATTAAACCATTCGGTTTAAAATAGAGTTCGGTTTCGGTTTCGGTTTGAAAAGTTTGGTTCGGTTCGGTTTCGGTTTCGGTTCGGTATTCGGTTCGGTTTAGGTGAAAGTTTACTATTTGAACGTTTCTTTTTTTGCCTGACTGGTTGTTCAGTTGACTCACTTGAAGTGCCACTTGAAGTGTTTTGTTGATGACAAAATGAAAAATCATTCATCTATAGTTAATATTTGAAAAATAAAAATTACTAAAACACCAAATGTTTGGACTTACAACTTGGAGTTGGGATTTGAGGACTTGAGGAGTTAAAATTATTAATTGTTATAATATTTATATACATAAAAATTTAATTAAAATATAATCAACAATTAAAGTAATTATATAATAATTTTAATAAAATGATAATTAAAGAATAGGAAACAGGTATCATAGTTAATTATTTATATATATATATATATATATATATATATATATATATATATATATATATATATATATATGTGTGTGTGTGTGTGTGTGTGTGTGTGTGTGTGTGTGTGTGTGTGTGTGTGATAATAATGATACAATTATGAAACTTTAGAATTAAATAGCAACGGTGTAATAACGGTATAATGGTATTTTAGTCTAACAAGAATGTAGTACGGATAATTTTATTCATTATATTTGAAGTGTGCAATATTTAATGATTAGCATACAAATGTGAATATAGGTATGAATGTGGGTATAGCTTAGTGGGTAAAGCTCTTAGTTTATAATTAAATGATTAAGGGTTCAAACCTCACCTTAAACATTTAATATAATATATATCTATTAATCTATTAATATATTAAAAAAAAAAAAAAAAAAACAGAAAACCGATCGGGTTATCGGTTCCACCTAAACTAGGACCGATCGGTCTTTCGGGTAGAAACCAAACCGAACCGTTCAGTTCGGGTCACCCGAACCGATTTGCCCAGCCCTAAATAAAAGCTCGGAAGTTAGAATTTAGAATCCACTGTAATCTATCTGCAAATCCACTTAGAAACTGCAATCTATCTGCAAATCCACTTAGAAACTGCAATCTATCTGCAAATCCACTTAGAAACTGCAATCTATCTGCAAATCCACTTAGAAACTGCAATCTAACTGCAAATCCACCCACTTAGAAACTGCAATCTATCTGCAAATCCAAGTACACTCACCGGCGAATCAATTTCACTCACCGCCTCACCGGCCCTATCTGGTATTACCAATTACGAAGGTATTTTTTGATTTCAAGTTTTACTGCCCTAAGTTCTTAGTATGCAATGAATTGAAAATTTAGGATTTGTTTATTGTTTACTGTAATTAGAATTAGGATTTAGGATTGTTGATATTTTGTTTATTGTAATTAGTTTATTGTTTACTGCGATCAATTAAGATTTTTTTATTTCAATTAGGAGTTGTTTATTTTTTACTGCAATTAGAATTAGGATTTTGTTTATTGTTTACTATAATCAATTAGGATTTTATTTTTTTTATTTCAATTAGGATTTGTTTATTGTTTGTGTTTAATGTAATTAGATTTGTTTATTGTTTACTACAGTCAATTAGGATTTTTTTATTTCAATTAGGATTTGTTTATTATTTATTGCAATCTGCAAAAATCCTAATTCAATTCTTGGTATTTTGTTTTACTGTTTATTGTAATTAGAATTAGAATTACTGTAACAAAAAATTTCAAATGCGTTTAGTAGTTACCTAATAGAATTAGAATTACTTAAGTATAAGACTTGTAATTGACATATTATACAATATCTTTACCACTTTGCCTAATATAGACAAATTTAAGTTGTAGTTACCTAATAGAATTAGAATTACTTAAGTATAAGACTTGTAATTGACATATTATACAATATCTTTACCACTTTGCCTAATATAGACAAAATTAAGTTGTTGCAGGAGGAGAAAGTACTGCTTTCTCACCAACCCTGATTTTGATTTAAGAAGCTCAAGGAACTACTGCGTACTGCGTACTGCCTATTTGTAAAATGTTGAAAATTTTTAAATTTATTCAATTTAGTTGACAATGGTATTTTTTTGCATGTATATAATATTTAAAATTTAGTTATAAAAGTTTATGTTAACTTTTAAATATTGGGGGCCCTTTTTTTTTTCACTTGCCCTGGGCCTACAAAACTATAGGACCGGGGCCCTGCTCAGTAGCAGCTCCATGACGCGAGTGGTGGTGGTTTCGACGGGTGGTGATCTCCGGCGAACCATCTGGGTTTTCTCTCCGGCATTCCTTGTTCTCCGGGTGAAGCAAAGCAGTAAGTGGTGGAGAAGCAAAACAGCGGCAGTGGTTAGAGGCTCGTAGCAGTGGTGGTGCGTGGCGACGGCGGAGTTTCACGGCAGCGTTTCTCCCCTCCTTACCGACGGCGGTGCTCGGAGGTAGCTTAGGAACGAGCTCCGGCGACGTGGTGGATCCGGTGTACCCGCGGGCAGAAGTAGGGTGGAGGTAGCACCCGTGTTCCACCCGCGGGGTGGTGGCATGAAGAAGACGAAGAAGAAGCTTGGTGAGCTTCTGGTTCTTGTTGTTGTTGTTGATTAGTTTAGGTGTTAATTAGTTTATGTTTCATAGAAGTCATTAAGTGATGGTTTAGCTTGTTGGTAATAAGGGTGTTTAGTTTTAATGTTTAGTTAAATAATGTTGCGTAGAAATCTTTAAGTGAACCTTTAGCTTAGTGGTTAAAGGGGTGGTTATGTTTGCTGTTAGCTTGAGAGCTTGAGTTCGATCCCTAGCTTAACTAATTAATTAAGTTGTTAGTTTTATTTATTAGTCCTATCCCGTGAGCTTGGTTACAAGTTATTAGAAAAATAATGTTGTGATTAATTTAACAATAGGATGTCTAGCTTAGATGGTTGAGTTTGTGGGTAATTTAGGGTTGAACTAAAGTTCAAATCCCCTTATAAGCCTAATTAGTTTTAATTAGTACTTGTGTTAATAGTTGAGATCCGGTTTAATTCTCAGGTTCCCGGTAGCATGGTTTTATGAGTTGAGCCAATGTTGCCGTTAGTTTTGGTTGGATAAGCAAATGAGGTAACCCATGCTCTACAAAACCTATTTTGCTTACCTATATGTGATTTATTGGATTCTACTTGTGTTTTGCTATGAAATGTGAAAGTTTATGCATTTGTCTTGTGATATTGCATATCTAGAGCTTGTGTTTAGGGTTCCTTTGTGCCATTGCTTGGCATTTTCCATGATTTAAGTCATTTTGTTGTGTTGGGTGAGATTTGGCATGTTTTGGACTTGAATTTGTGTTTGGAGAAGAAAATTCCTGAAGGGATTATTTTGCACAGGTAGATGTACCCGCGGGCGGAACGACGGGTCGAGCTCCACCCACCGCCCACCCGCGGAGAACATAAGCCTCGTGGGTAGTGTACCCGCGGGCGGAACCACGGGTGGGAGCCTACCCGTAGGTCCACCCGCGGGGAACACAATGGTGTTGGATCAGGATTTGTTCCCCGTGATTCGTTGAATCGGTATTTGGTCTTTTGACTTCCCGTTGTTCTTTTGTGGAACTATTTGAATGTCTTCTTGATGTTTCGTATGTCTAGAACTCTATGGTAGGTATCCATGTAGGACTTTGGTGTCTTGAATCGTGCTAAGTGTTCAACATTGTGTTTCGTTGGACCAAGAGGTATCTTGTGTGTTCCTCGGAACTATCTTGAGTTTCCCCGTTGATAAGCATGCTAGTTTGGTATCTAAATGCTAGCGTGTGTGTGTTGTTTGTACCTTCCGTTTGGTTGATGATAACTTGTGTTATTCATCGTTGATGTTGTTGGGCTGTGACCCGTTCCTTGATTGAGTATGTTTCATACCTTCGTTGTGATCCGTTGTTTGACTCTTGTTGAGTTGTGGTGCGTGTGTGGCTTTACCTGGATTGCACGATTAGTGGTATGGGACACTAGTCACCAAGGTATTGCAGCGGTCCTCGTGGTGGCCGTGACGTGATTATGGAGTTGTGGCCTTTGTGTAAGGTTCACGTTTTTGGGGGATAACATGTTATCCGGGCATGTGTTGCCGTGAATTGGTGGTCTCGTTGGTGGTCGTTGGTGGTGGACGACAGTCCCGGGGGAATAAGGTTGGACTTGGCTGTACAGGGGTCCTGGAGGTAATGGTTGGAATGAAGATACAAGGTTGGCGGTAGCCATAAGGTTGGAACAGGGCATAAGGAAGGCATAACAACTCGTGATGGGTGATGTTGCGAGGACTTGTATAGCCGGCGTTGTGTGTTCTTCTCTCGTGATGTGTGTAGTCACGGAGGCATGTGTTGCTTTGGCAAGTGTTGCCGTTGGGTGAGTCTTATTCCTTTGCGTTGTGGTTAACCTTTGTGGTTTGGGATGTGTTCCCGTGTTATCCTTGTGAGTGATGAGTCTTGTGTTGATTGTTGATCTTGGCTTTTGACTTATATACTTATGTATTCCGTTTCGAAAATGGCTTTACAACTTATATCTATCTATGTATGATATTTCACATGTATTGGTGGGTTACCAGCATTATTCGCTGACTGGGCGTCGTCCCATGTTTATCTTTATGTTCTTACAGGTGATGTCTAGATGAGCGCGATGTCTAGTGGCCGGTAGCTTAGTTCCTTTATCCTTGTTTTGTGGCCTGTGCGCCAATGTAGTTTGAGACTGATGTCTTCGGGATAGATGTATACACATTACAGATTTGACCCGCCGTAGCGTTTACCGTGGTTGGTAGACGTGGCATAACACCCCGTTTGGATTCCTTTTATTCAGTTATCGTTTTACCTTCCGCTGTGCTAGTGTGTTGTTGTATGATCTGCATGTGTTAAGGCTTTTTATAGCACGTGTTTTCGGGGGTGTTACACTTCCATTGTCAACAACATCAGGCTACAAGATTCAAAATTCAAATATCAAATAATTCCACTCCAACGGATATATTTGATTGCCTATAAAAAGGCATGAAGACTTGAAGAATACAAGGGAGACACAAGAGAACACACGGATGAACAAGTGCGATTTCTAGAAATACAAGTGCTCAAATATTCTTTGAAATATCTAGAAAGAGACTTAGTCTGAATAGTCTCAAAACTAGTTGGAGAGAGATACAATTACCTTTGTATTTGTAATTGTTAAAAGAGTATAGCTATGTGCAAAATACTCTAGTGAGTGTAGCTGTGTGCAAAACACTCGTGGTTGCTAAGTATAGCTGTGCGCAAGACACTTAGTTGGCGTTGAGTATAACTGTGTGCGAAATACTCGTAGTTGAGTGTAGTTGTGTGCGACACACTCGGAGTTGGGTGTAGCTGTGTGCAGGACATCCGGAAGAAGTGCTTGTGTAGCGCTTATTCACTATTGTAACTATGTGTGGAAAATAGTGAATTACTCCTAGAAGTGAATGGAGTAAAGTGGACTAGGAAGATTACGCCACTTCCGAACCACTATAAATTGCCTCTCTCATTTACATACCGTACTTACATAATTCGCTTTATTTATTTATCATCCGACTAACCCGTTTACTATTCACTGTCTATCTTAATCTTTCGGGTTTAGTGTGTTTTCACATATGCATGTAACTCAAACTTTCTATGCTTAACATTTGAATTATTCTAAGCAAGTTTGACGTGTTGCATGTGACATTTATCATACGATTGATGTGACACGAAATCTTATTTATAGTCTTGAATATTATTATTAAATATTGAGTGCACCATCTCCTTTAAATATTCAAGATATTCATGTGATCCTTACACCTCATCTGAGCTTATCCTACACATGCATGCGATTCAAATTATTGATTGGGCATAACTCTTTACACTTATTTATTCTGCTGTGCATTTCAATTTAATTACTTCTCTATTTACTTGTTACTTAGAGTTAAAGTTACCAAAGAGTTATTTAATTTTGAAAAAGCTTAAAAAGTCTATTCACCCCCCTCCAGACTTTCTACCACCCTATCGGGACCAACAATTGGTATCAAAGCGGTTGTCTATTTGAGTCAATTTTGATTGCTAGACAGATCTCGAAAAATCAAAATGATGAAAAGAGATATGGCTCTTGCCCAAAATTTATTATTTTCCTTAGAAAAATTTGATGATTGGAAAATTCGCATGCAGGTACACTTATCCGCATTACATGATCGAAATGTGGGAAGTAATCACCAGTGGTCCTATTGAAATTTTGTAAGTCAACACTTCATCCGTACAAACAAGCGAAACTCAACAATACATTCCAAAACCGAAGGTGGAATGGTCTCGTGAAGATAGAACGAGAAATAACTTGGACAATATTGTCAAGGATATTTTGTTTAAATCTATCGACGACACGATATTCCCAAAAGTTCGAAAATGCCAATCTGCTAAAGAAGTTTGGGAAACGCTTATTCAAATTGGTGAAGGAAACAAGCAAGAAAAGGATAATAAGCTCACCATAGCATTAAAGAAATTCGAGGATTTCAAAATGCTAAACGGCGAGAATATTACCGATATGGAAACAAGATTTGCTAAAATCTTAGGAGAGATTAATGATCTTGGAAAAGAAATTAATCAAAAGGAAATCTCACTCAAAATCCTACATGGTCTACCATCTACATGGGACATGAAGGTCACGGCAATGAGAGATCATAGAGATCTAAAAACTCTATCAATCGATAAGCTTTTTAGTGATCTAAAAGCTTATGAGTTTGAGATGAAATCAAGGATCGAGGAAGATCATGAAAAGAACAACGCACTCATAGCCGAGCAACCATCGACTTCAAGGTCAGTACAAAATAATGAATTATTGCCTAATGATCAATTTGTTCTCTTTGTCAAGAAATTTAGGAAATTCATTAAGAGGAGCAACTACAAGAAAAATCCACAAGGAAAACCATGGAATGCAACAAAGAATTCGAAGAAAGAAATAATTGAAGAAGATTCAAATTTGTGTTACAATTGTAGAAAGCCTAGACACTTTGCAGCAAGTTGTCCACACCCCAAGGTAAGTAAAAGTCACTACACAAATATTTCTAACTCTCAACAGGAAGAATTCAAGACCAAAGATAAAAGGTTCACAAAGGAGAGAAGAAAAGCACTCATTAGTGACCCACTTGAAACAAGTGAGTCAGAGGAGTCTTCAAGTGATGAAAGTGACACCTCAAAAGATGACAATGTAATGTTTTACATGAGTATCTCCAACGACTCATCCTATGAGGACATGTGTCTTATGGCAAATGAAAATGAAGAAAATGAGGTAACATCTAATTCTTATGATTCTGTAAATTCTTCATTTTCTAGAGAGTCCTTCTTTCACTTAATGAAAGAATGTCAAACCGTTATGGACACTCACTCTCAACTCAAAGAGCGCAATAATTTTTTAATTCTTGAAAAAGATGAATTAAATGAAAAATTGCAAAATGCTCTACTTGAAGTGAAAGACTTAAAGGATAAAATTATTTGTCTTCAAGAAGAGTGTAAATCAAGGGAAGTGAGAGAACACAACCTTAGAGAGGTTATAGCAACATTTACACATTCATCCAAAATAATGGACAAAATGGTAAATATGCAAAAACCCTCAAGTGATAAAGCCGGACTTGGCTATGATCCTTCGTGTTCTCAAGCCTCTAAGAAATTGACCAATTTTACTACTACTTTGAACAATAAAGTCCAAGTGGTAAAATTTGTAAAAGGTCAAGATAGCACAGTGAGACAAGGAATTGGTTACCAAACCAATGCCAAATTTAATGATGCAAGGTCGAAGCCTCAAAGAAACAATATTTCGCCTAAGAAGTATATAAAAAGGCAAAAGTTTGTTCCTAAATGGAAATACACCAATGAGTCTAGTGCACAAAGCCCTCATAGGAAAATGGGAAGAAATCTGAGAATTGGGGCAGGAAAATTTTATCCCTCTGAACAAGATTGGTTTGATTATATTAAACCATGGACTAAGTCCAGATTTAATGCCTATCATAGGCTCAAACAATCTACTTCCCAAGTGCCAAAAAATCGAGTCAATTTTCAAAAACCGGCACCAAAAATGTTTTCAAAAATAAGCTATGATTATAATATGTTTAATGGTTACCAATCACCTAAACTTAGATCAGTGAGTACAAGGTGGATTTGGGTACCAAAGATGACTAACACCCAAGGACCCAAATCATGTTGGGTACCTAAAAATGTGTAATTTATTTGCAGGAGATTTGGTACTTCGATAGTGGATGTTCTAGACAGATGACTGGAAATAAATCTAGTCTTGTGGACTTTAAAAATATCGAAGGACCAAAAGTCGTATTCGGTGGAAATGAACGATACGGCATAACCAAAGGAAATGGTACAATATCTCGCAATGGTTTAACAATTGAAGATGTATCCTTTGTTGAAGGTCTAAAATTCAACTTGTTAAGTATAAGTCAATTTTGTGACAAAGGATATCTAGTAGAATTCTTCAAAAACAAATGTCAAGTGAAGAATAATTCCTCGGGAGAAGTTGTGCTCGAAGGAATAAGGAAGAAAAATATGTATGTGGTTGATTGGAACACGACAAAAGAATCAGTATGTCTACTAGCAAACAACTCACACGCAACAAGTTGGGAATGACACAAAAAGTTAAATCATTTAAACTTAAAGACCATCAACATGCTAGCAAGAAATAAACTCGTTGAAGGTCTACCCGACATCGTTTACAAGAAAGATCAAATATGTGATGCTTGCCAAAGAGGAAAGAAAATCAAGTCATCATTCAAATCCAAAGCTCAAGAATCTTCAACAAGACCGCTAAGTCTACTACACATGGATCTATTTGGTCCAGTAGACCCAGTAAGTCTAAGTGGTAAGAAATATACACTAGTTGTTGTTGATGATTTTTCCAGGTACACATGGACGATATTTCACAAGAAGAAAAATGAAGTGGAGCAAAAGTTGCCAGAATTACTTAAGCTACTACAAAACGAGAAAGACTTGAAGATTGCAAAAATCCGAACTGATCGTGGAACTGAGTTCGTGAATCAAGTAATCCAAGCCTACTGCAATTCTCAAGGAATTCTACATCAATTATCTGCTGCACGTACACCGCAACAAAATGGTGTAGCCGAAAGAAGAAATAGAACGCTGAAAGAAGTCGCACGTGTGATGATTACGTCAGCTGAGCTACCTAAAAGATATTGGGCTGAAGCAATCAACACCGCATGTTATACGCAAAATCGAAGCTTGATACACAAGTCTTACAATAAGACTCCGTACGAATTATGGAAAGGGAAAAACCTAAACTCAACTATTTCCATACTTTTGGTATCAAATGTTTTGTTCTTAATAATGGTAAAACATATCTAAAGACTTTTGATGAGCGTGCAGATGAAGGAATATTTTTGGGATGTTCATCTACCAGTAAAACATTCAAGGTATTAAACAAAAGATCAATGGTGGTAGAAGAATCAATCCATGTTACATTTGATGAAGTCCATAAGATGGAAACCCAGAGCAACAAAAATGATCAGGAAAGTTGTCAAGTTAAAATTCATTTAATGATACTGACATATGTTTTAAAGATCATATTGTGCATGGAATAGAGCAATTGGACATTGATTGCAATAGTGAAGGACACGTGGAAGCAAATGAAGATCCACACGTGGGAACTCTAAACTCTCAAGCAGAAGTACAAGTTGGAGAACAATCTGATGAGCAAAATGAGTCTACCTCCAACTTACCTACTGAACAAGGAAACGTGGAAAATCCATGCAATCCACAACCTGACTTGAGATACAACCTGACTTGAGATGGCTCAAAAATCACCCTCCAGAGCTAGTAATTGGAGATCCACGAGAAGGAGTAAAAACAAGATCCTCAAATATAGATGCTTTATTTTCTTGTTTTCTTTCACAGGTGGAACCCACAAGCATTGAAGAAGCTCTAAATGATCCGGACTGGATTAATGCAGTGCAAGAAGAGCTGGATCAATTCAAAAGAAATGATGTATGGAAATTAGTTCCAAGACCCGAAAATTACAATGTAATTGGAACCAAATGGGTCTTCCGGAACAAAGCCAATGAAGAAGGAATTATTGTTCGAAATAAAGCAAGATTAGTGGCAAAAGGATATTCACGAGAAGAAGGAATAGACTTCGATGAAACATTTGCACCCGTTGCAAGACTTGAAGCCATCAGAATATTTCTAGCTTATGCCGCGTACAAGAATTTCACGGTCTACCAAATGGACGTGAAAAGTGCATTTCTAAATGGCTTACTTGAAGAAGAAGTCTACGTCGAACAACCACCCGGTTTCGAGGTAAAAGGTAATATTAATAAGGTCTATAAATTAAAGAATGCGTTATATAGGTTAAAACAAGCACCGAGAGCTTGGTATGACACCTTATCAAAATTCTTAATTAACTGTAGTTTCACAAAAGGCCTTGTTGATAAAACCTTTTTTAGAATTCAAGAAAATGATCACATTTTATTGGTACAAATTTATGTTGATGATATTATTTTTGGAAGTACTAATAAAACTTTATGTGAGAAATTTTCCAAGCTAATGCAGAATAAGTTTGAGATGAGCATGATTGGAGAGTTGAACTACTTTCTTGGTTTACAAGTAAAGCAACTCAACGAAGGAATATTCATCAATCAGGCCAAATATACAAAAGATCTTATAAAGAAATTTGGTCAAGATGGAAAATCCTCAATCAAGATCCCGATGAGCACATTTTTAAGATTGGATAAAGATGATGAAGGCAAAGATGTTGACGAAACGAAATATCGAGGAATGATTGGATCATTAATATACCTCACTACAAGCCGACCAGATATATCTTATTCAGTGGGAGTATGTGCCAGGTTTCAATCAAAGCCAAAAGAAAGTCATTTTCTTGCCACCAAGAAAATCATTCGATACCTAAAAGAAACAGTCAATGTGGGATTATGGTATCCCAAAGAAGGTAATTTTACACTAACTGGTTTCTCAGATGCAGATTTTGCAGGATGTAAAATCGATCAAAAAAGTACCTCAGGGACATGCCAGTTCTTAGGGGGAAGATTGGTATCTTGGTTTAGCAAAAAGCAAAACTCCATAGCTACAAGCACCGCCAAAGCTGAATATATAGCAGCTGGGAGTTGTTGTACACAAATTCTTTGGATGAAACAACAATTGAGAGATTATGGCGTGAATTGGAAAAATGTCAACATATTATGTGACAATACAAGTGCGATAGCTATAACACATAATCCCGTATTACATTCAAGAACCAAGCACATTGATGTGAGACATCATTTTATCCGGGATCATGTTGAAAAGAAGGAACTGACAATAGAATACATCCTGACCGAAAATCAAATAGCTGACATTCTCACGAAACCACTGTGTGAATCAAGATTTTCAAAACTAAGACACGAGATGGGCATGATTGAATTAAGCTAAGTTTCTAAACTCTATTTAAATTCAAGAGCTCATTTTTTTACCTCCTGGAAGGTAATGTGAGATTTTGGGAATGTAAGATTACCTTGTGTGTTTGGTTTGGATGGTGTAATATAATATTACCTTGTTTGGTTCAGGGTTATATTTTAGGTTATATGAATCAATTTACAATAATGCCCTCAATAATATATATATATATATATATATATATATATATATATATATATATATATATATATATATATATATATATATATATATATTATGTGTGTGTATTTATTTATTTATATGTATGAATGTATATCAAAATTTAAATATTAAAAAAAAACTAAATATATAAATATACACATATGTATATTTGATTATATAAACATATATTAATTTCATTATTATTATTATTATTATTATTATTATTATTATTATTATTATTATTATTATTATTATTATTATTATTATTATTATTATTATCATTATTAGTTAACAAGGGCAAAGTTGGAATAATTCAAGGTAATTTAAGATTACCTAAAAAAATGAGGGTAATCACATTACCTTGAAACATTACCGCCACATCAGCTTTCAGGTAATATAACATTACCTGGTAATCTCATAACTTGAACCAAACAAGGTAATATAACATTACCAGACTCAGATGACCTAGGTAATCCAAGATTCCGTGAACCAAACGCCCCCTAAGTGGTTATATCAAAGAAATAAATAAAATGCATTTAACATTGTGCAGAACTTTCAACACAAAATATACAATTCAAATATGAATACTTGCCAAATTTACTCAGTTATTGTAGTCAAGACTTATTGCATTTTGAATATAATCAAGAGTTATTAAGCCACAAACCTCTTAGACGAACTTATTAAGCCATACATCTGCATTTCAGTGTACTTAAAATCACAGTAAGCACCAACTTATGAAATCAATTCCAAAAATTCTCACTAAAGTAATTTACTTTATTTATTTATTTATAATTTTTTTGATTCAATATATGCTCATTTTTCCTACTTAGACCAAGAATTGACGCAAACAACTGAAACTAAACATTTCATGTTCTGTCAGAAGAAATAAAATTATACCTCAGTTGGTGGAATCAGTTTCAAATGCGTAGAACTAAATGAAAAAGTGACATGGCTTTATACCTCATCTTCATGTTTCTCTAGGTGTCCACCTCCAACTCGGCCTTCATCCTCTGCATTTTCCATCTTTCCTTATACTAGCAGCAATTATCATCAAAGAAACAAATCAAACCTAAATATTAGAATGCATCTCTTTACACAGCTTGCTTAGTATATCTCATAACAACAACAACTACTACAACAAAAAATCTCAGACACTAACTTCAGCATACACGCAAACACTTACTGCAGATCAAGAAAGAGAAATCAAATGCAACACTACTTCTAAGTGAGGGGGATATGAATTCAGAAAAAAAAAAAAAAAAAAAAAAAAAACTAGCTAATTGGTATTAGGCATGTACTGTACTGTCAGCTCTAATAAATTGGTGAGTGAATGAGTGAATCCTCAAACAAAGTCGAAATCCAAAATATATAGATTAATAAACAAAATCAATTTACACTAAACAATAAACAATTTACAGAATTAGAATCCATATAGTCAATTTACACTAAACAGTTTATAGTAAAACACTAATTACAGTAAATAGTCAAACACTAAACAATTACAAATTTACCTTCAGACGACGGAGGGAGAAGCAAACGGCGGTGAGAGACCAGGGCGAGGCGGTGGCCGGCGAGCACTCCAGACGAGAGACCGCTGGCGAGGAGGGAGAGATGTCGGACGGCGGTCGAGAGAGTCAGACGATGAGATGCTGGACTACCGATGGAGAGACAGAGACGATGAGATGCCGGACTGTCGTCTTGGTCAGTGGTCGTCCGGCGAGGAGGCGGCGAATGGCGAGGGCAGAGGAGGGCAGACCGTAGAGGAGGGCGACAGTCGGCGTTGCTGTTCACTGTTGTTTTAATTGAATGAGAGACTCATAAAGAGTGTGAGACTAGGGTTGGCAGACTGCTTTAGTGCATTTGTTTTAACTTTTAATTGAAAATTCTTAATTCTTAATAATGTTTTATTTTAATTTCATATTAAAAACGCATTGTTTAAGTTAGAATAAAAAAATAAAATTTAACAAAAATATTGCGACGGAATCCAGACGGTCGCAATTGGCGTCGCAATATTGAGTCCATATAACAAAACTTAATTCATTTATCGACGGAAACAAGTCAGTCGCAATTTCCGTCGCGATTTCGCGACGGAACGAACATCGGTCGCCTTTTCCGTCGCAAAATGGGCGGCGAAGATTAGTTCCGTCATAAATTCGGTAGTGAATATTTTGCCGCCAATATTTCGCGGGCTTTATTTATCTTTGCGCCAAGATTCGCGACGGAATTTAATTCCGTCGCCTTTTCCATCGTCATTTTGTAACAAAATGTATTCGGTCGCTAAATGGCTACGGAATATAGTCCGTCGTGATTCGCGATTTTTCTTGTAGTGAAAATCTGTGATTTGCTAAAGGGAACACAGTCTCAAATGCAGGTATTAATCCTTTCTGCTTGTCAGAAATAAAGGTCACATTATGCTCATCTGAAATATCCAAATCCTTTTTAACATGTTTTAAAAACCAAATCCAGGATTGTTTTGTTTCCCCTTCAACAATTGCATAAGCCAAAGGAAATATTCCATCATTTGCATCAATCCCAACTGCTGTGAGTAATTGACCTCCAATTTTTGCCTTTAGAAAACAACCATCTACCCCTATAATAGGTCTGCAGTATTTGTAACCTTGCTTACAACCCTCCCAACACATGTAAATTCTCAACAATCTCTTTTGTCCTACAATTTCTTTCAAATCACTAAGTTTTACGTCATAAGCAGACTTAGGATTTGTTTTCTCAATTTCAAGAATATAACTCCACAATTTTTTAATTTGATCTTCTTGTTCTTCTTTTAAATCACCCCTTGCAAGTGACATGGCCTTATAGCATTGCCTAGTTGTTAGGTTGTATTTGTCATCACTTTTAACTCTCTTTTGAAACTCTTCAATTGTCCAAGTGCTATTACTTTTTATTTCTCTTTTCCATCTCTTTGCAACCTTAGAAGAAGTGATCAAACTTGTTTTCATATTCACATCCACAACCTTCATGTTTATCATTGTAACATAAAACTCTCCAATTAAAACTATTTTGAAGTTTCCTACAATTGATTTTCCAAGGGCAGCCTTCACCTTTACAACTTACTGTAACTCTAAGCTTGTCATTCTTTGAAAATTTCAAATCTTTTCCGTTGTTGATAGAATAATTTTCTATAGCTTGCTTAAACTGTTCTTTGGTAGCAAATGTTAACCCTTTGCAGAATATAGGGTTTGTCATTTCAGTTGGTCTAAAAAAGGGCCATTTGCTCTCTTCTTTCTCATCATCACTCACAGGGTTCTCATCTGATAAATTAACTCCATCATCACCTCCATTAGTAACATGCAAGCCATTCTGTTCACAAACTACTACTGATCCCACACCTCCATACTCAACTGTTTCATCAACATATTTTTCAAACTCCATATCATCCCTTATCCCTTCATTCATCTCATAATCAGAATCAATAAAGTCTTCCAAAAATTCATCATCACTATCACTTTCTTCTTCATCATCATCTCCAGAATTCCTGTCACTTTCTTCTTCACAACCTACAACCCAAATTTCTAACTCCCTATGATTAGCTTCCAAACAATGGATACCCAAAGACCATATTTCATAATCAAAAACCAACTCACCAACTCAATTAACCCACTCCTAGTTTTGATAAACAATTTCACTTGTAGATTGCAATAACACAATTCTTCTACTTTTTTCCTTAATGTAATCAACCCCCACTAATCCACATTCATGTAGTCCCACCAATATGTCATACCTCCTACATATTCTGATTTAACTCTTCCTCCATGTCTAATCTTAAGTGTGAATAAATCACTTTCATGCACTCCATCTGTTTGAGAAAAAAACATATATATATATATATATATATATATATATATATATATATATATATATATATATATATATATTGGTAGGGAATATCCCGACCGGCATAAGCTTACACCCGACCGAGATGCCTTCGTCCTTCTCTCTTTGTCTTTGCAGGTAACAGGTCGGGCTCCTCGTGAAGAACCCGGTCGGGTTCCGACTGGGAGTTGCCCGAGCGGCAGTGTCGACCACCGAGCGGTAGCCCTTTGGCGAGAGAGCTGACAAAGGACACGTGGCGGCTCTCTACGACGACAGACAGGGCACCCGAGAGGATGACACGTGGTGGCTACGTGGAGAACATGCCGAACGGCGGGAATCTTGTCCCCGGCACAGCGACTATAAATACCCACAGTAGCTACAGTGTAGAGGACTTTTGGACGATCGATAGGTTGTTACTAGAGAATCCCGACCACAGTCAGTCGGCACTCAGAGCAACCAAGTAGATTGTACTTAGGGCCTTTACCGTGATCAATAAAGATTTTTACTTGCTTTAATTGGTCTCGGGTTTATTTTATATTGCTTACGTTTAATTAGCAGTATCATTTTGGCGCCGTCTGTGGGGACCCGTGCGAGAAAGCAACGTCTTGACGAGCACCTGCTCCCTTTCCAATCATGTATCCGTGGGCTCAAAACAACTTTGCCGACGACCAGGCGGACGCAGCTAGTTCATCTGGGCACCACGCCACCCAACAGCAAGGTCAGACGGTAGAATTGAATCTCAATCTTTCACCACCGCATCCGTCAAACACATACCCGGTCGCCCAACAACCGGTGAACTACATACAACCGGGATACTCAACACCCGGTTAGCCATATCAGCAGCAGCCGATGATGTATCCCGGTCAATATCCATACCCGGCCCCACCTCCGCCATACGGGTATTGGCCAGGCCAACCGATGTACTACACTCCCCCGGTTGGTTATCCACCATATACGCCTGCTTACACAGCTCCAGCCGCCGCCCCTCCAGTACAACCGACCGCACAGGTAGAGCCGCAGCGTCAGTCCGCTTCCCGGGCTCGACGCTCGGCTCATTCGCGGTTGGGGTCGGGGGGTGCTGATGCGATGGAGGCACCAGGACAGGCCCAACAAGCGGTCGAGGCTCCCGTCCAAGCGGAGGACCCCGAAGAAACTGCCCGAGCGGCAGCCTTTGGTCCTCTTTGACCGGAGATGCGCCAGCGTTTGGGACCCCAAGAACCGAACCGCGGGCAAGAAGACGTGCAGATGCAGGAGGCTAGCCAGGAGGCCTCATCTGGGTATAGCGGGTCGAGATCTCACCGACGGCGACGCGCTCGGGATACAGCCCAAGCTGCTCAAGCCGCCGAGCTCAACGAGACCCGAGGATTACTCTATAACCTCCAGGCGGAATTTGCGCAATTCAGAAATGCGCACCCTGCAGCAACCCCGGTTGGACAACCGACCCTGCACCAGACGCCTTTCACGGCGGCGGTAATGGCTCAGCCTTACCCGCTCGATTTAAAGGTCTCTGGAGAGAAGAGTTATGATGGCCGGACAGACCCTGAGGCTCACGTCAACGATTTCTACAGCAATATGACGCTGAAGGGTGTGTCAGACGCCGTGATGTGCAGGGCTTTCTATTCCACGCTTACCGGTCGAGCGGTGGAGTGGTTCTGAACTTTACAGCCGGGCTCGATCGACAGGTTTGACACCCTGGCGGTCAAGTTTGTGAGGAAGTTTATCACTTCCAAAGTGGTGAGAAAGCCTTATATGTATCTGGAAAAGGCCAAGCAACTTGAAGGCGAGAGCTTGACCGACTTCCTCATCAAATAGAAGGCGGCGGTCGGGGAGGTTGAGCCTATGGATGATGCCACCGCCACCCACATGTTACACATCTCTCTCCGGGCGGGGTATTTATATCAAGACTTCATTTTACACCCCCCGGCCACGTATGAGGAGGCCCTTTGAAGGGTCACAGATTATGCCAATGCTGGCGAGGCGAACGCTTTAAAGCGTTCGCAGGAGGTCGGGTCTTCATCTCGTAAACCGACCGGCCGGGCGGAACACCGATCGGGTGACGATCACCCCCGATCCCGCACCAGGACTGGTGAGTTTACGGCCTTGAACCGATCCGCAGCGGAGGCCATGCAGTATGCTCAGTCATGCAACCTCATCAAGCTTCCCCATCCCGATCGAGATGGCCCTGACAAGAGTAAGCATTGCGCTTACCATCGATGTGCTGGGCACGACACTGAAGAGTGTACCCACTTTCTCCAACTGTTGGAAGATTTGCTCAATCTAGGGAAGTTAGACAAGTGTGTGGGGAGGAGAGAGGACCCCAAGAGGAATACCGATCGGAGAGAACAGCGGCACTCTCATCACCGCTCCGATCGGTCAGGTCAGGATCGAAGAGACGATCGTAGAGATGATCGTCGCGATGACCGACGGGACCCTGACCCTCCATCTAGCAGCCGACCAGTAGGAAAGCCGACCATCCACGTTATTTTCGGTGGATTGGAAGACGCTTCCCGACCGCGGAGTAATTGCCCGGTCGCCATAGTGGACTCCCGGGAGACTGGGAAGAGGCAAAAGATGGAGCCCATAACCTTCACCCTCGAAGATCAGCCCAGCAGCAGTGACCACGGCATGGAGGCGCTCGTGGTCACAATTGATGTGAAAGGGACGGATGTCCAGAGGGTTATGGTCGACACTGGCAGCAGTGTGAACGTCCTTTACTTGGACGTGTTCGAAAAGCTTGGACTAGACAGGAAGGAGCTGACTCCGGTCGGTGTACCACTGTCTGGCTTTACCGGGGCCCTTATTTACCCCGAGGGAAAGATAACGCTCCCGGTCGAGATCGGCACAGCCCCGAAGTTGATCAAAACGGAATTAGAATTCGTTGTGGTCAACCTCCACTGCGTCCACAACATCATCTTGGGCCGACCCGCCATTATGAAGATTGGTGGGATAATTTCAATGCCACATTTATGCATGAAATTCCCCACCCCCAATGGGGTCGGTGTAGTCCGTGGCGATGTCCAATCCGCCAGGAAGTGTTACACCCGAGCGGTTAACAGACGCGATTCTGGTTCGTCTTCCCGGGTGAACACCATAGCCAAAGAAGAGGCTAAAGATCGGAAGGAACAACCGGAGCCTTCCGAGGAGATAGAAGAAGTTCCCCTATCCGAGGATTGACCAGATAGAAAGATCAAGATTGGTCGGGCCCTCACCCCCGATCTCCGAGCAGAAATTTTGGCTATACTTCGGGAGTATGCCGATATCTTCGCTTGGGGGCCCGAGGACATGCCCGGGATCGACCGATCCGTTATTTGTCACAAATTGGCCGTCGATCCCGCAGCAAAGCCGGTGGTACAAAAAACCCGGCACCTCTCTTCCGATCGCCGTGAGTTTGTTAGAGAGGAAGTCAAGAAGATGGCGGCGATCGAGCACATCCGACCCGTGATCTATCCCGAGTGGGTGGCTAATATAGTTCTTGTCCCAAAGCCCCCAGCGTGGAGGATGTGCATCGATTTTACCGACCTCAATAAGGCCTGTCCGCTCGACCCGTATCCTCTACCGAGTATCCACCAGATGGTCGACCAGACGGCCGGGGCCGAATTGATGAGCTTTATGGATGCATTCAAGGGTTATCACCAAATCATGATGCACCATGAAGATGAGAGCAAGACAGCCTTCGTGACCCCGGACGGGCTGTATTGCTACCGAGTGATGCCGTTCGGTCTACGCAACGCAGGAGCCACCTATCAGAGAATGGTCAATATGCTCTTTGCCGACTTGCTAGGCTGAACGATGGAAGCTTACATTGATGATATGTTGGTCAAGAGTCGGGACCGATCCGACCACACTCGGGACCGATCCGACCACACTCGGGACCGATCCGATCATGAGGAAGTACCAATTGCGGCTGAACCCCACGAAGTGCACATTTGCGGTTCAGACCGGCAAATTCCTCGGCTATATGTTGACCAAGAGAGGAATTGAGCCCAACCCGGCAAAAGTGAAAGCGATTCTGGACATGCAACCACCCTCTACCGTTCGGGAAGTCCAGCAATTGACCGGTCGGTTGGCAGCCCTCAGCCGGTTCCTCTCCAAGCTAGCCGAGCGCGCTTTACCTTTCTTCAAGGTATTGCGAAAGGTTAATGGATTCGTCTGGGACGAAGAATATCGAGCGGCTTTTGATGAGCTGAAGGAGTACCTCATGTCACCAACCGTGCTCTCAAAGCCCGAGCTCGGAGAAGGGCTAGACGTGTACCTTGCCGTCTCCGATCGTGCAGTAAGCGCAGTATTGTGCCGAACCGATCTGGAAGGGGTCCAGCGACCGGTGTATTATGTAAGCCACGCGCTACATGGTCCCGAGCTCCGGTACTCCCGGTTAGAGAAGATCGTCTACGCCTTATACATTGCCGCGAAGAAGTTGGCCCCCTACTTCCAGGGTCGAGCAATTCGCGTATTGACCGATCAGCCGATCGGGCCAGTCCTCCGAACTGCTTCCTCATCCGGTCGCCTAGTCAAGTGGGCGTTAATGTTGACCCAGTATGCGATCGAATACCGACCGAGACCAGCTATCAAAGGTCAGGCCCTTGCTGATTTCTTGGTCGAGTGCACCGCCCGGGATACCCGACCGACCCCCCGAGGTCGCGGATCCTGAGGCTGAGTGGTGGTCGCTGGCTACTGACGGGTCGAGTAGCAAGAAAGGAGCGAGAGGAGGAGTGGTGGTCACGAGCCCGGAAGGATTTAAAGTTTATTTTGCTCTCATGTATCAGTTCCACCCGACCAATAATGAGGCCGAGTACGAAGCATTTGTTAATGGCTTACAGTGCGCTCGGGACTTGGGGGCTGAATACATCCGAGCTCAAACAGATTCTGCGCTCATGGTCGGGCAGGTCCTCGGAGATTATGAGGTCAATGGAGAGCGTCTGCAATTATACCGGGACCTAGCCTTAGAGAAGCTTGCTCAGTTCCGGGGGTATACCGTCCGGCATATACCCCGACTGGATAACGCCGATGCAGATATCTTATCTAAACTGGCTCAAGACGCCCCGGAACACATGTCGAAGATAGCACGAATTCTGGTGATCCCAAGACATAGCATCCATCGTCTACTAGTCAATCCGATCCAACCGGTAGAGGACAACTGGATCACTGATCTAAAGGAGTATCTCGAGCATGGTCGACTCCCAGACGACCCACAGCGTGCTCGGAAGGCCAAGCTTAGAGCCCCAAGGTTCCAAGTCTTGGGCGGTCGTCTCTACAGGCGATCGTATAGAGGACCTCTTATGCGTTGCTTGACCGCATTTGAGGCAGATTTAGTCATGAAGGAATTGCACTCGGGAATTTGTTCTTCACACCAAGGAGGCCGATCGTTAGCCCGTCGAATCATGCTGATCAGGTACTATTGGCCGTCCCTCCAGCTAGACTGTGAAAAGTTAGCTCGGGAATGTGAGACGTGCCAACTGTTTGCCCGGATGCCTGGACGACCGGCAACTTTCTATCAGCCGGTAACGACTGCAATTCCCTTCGCTAGGTGGGGGGTACACATCCTGGGCCCCTTCCCTCAGCTCTCCGGTCGGAGGAAGTTTGTGATTGTCGCTATTGATTACTTCTCTAAGTGGATCGAAGCTGAGCCCTTAGCCACGATCACTTCTCAGCAGTGCGCTCGGTTCCTTTGGCGCAATGTGATTTCCCATTTTGGCGTGCCCGTGCATCTCATCAGCGACAACGGCCGCCAATTTGTGAGCCAGTATTTTCAAAATTTCTTGGCCACGATCGGGACGACCCATGTCCGGTCGTCAGTGGCTTACCCGCAGGGAAATGGACAAGTGGAGAATGTCAACCGGACGATTTTGGAAGGTCTAAAAAAGAAGCTACACTCGGCTGGTCGTAGTTGGGCCGATGAGTTGCCATATGTGTTGTGGACTTATCGGACGACCCCGAGGGGAGCTGCTTTGGAGACCCCTTTCGCCCTGGTCTATGGAGCAGAGGCCCGACTCCCGATCGAGGCTTGGATTCCGACCGATCGAGAAAGAACCTACAATGCGGAGGAGAACGAACATGCGATGGTCGTGGATCTCGACGGGGTCGAGGAAAAAAGAGAGCTAGCCGCTTGGCGTATGGTCGAGTATTAGAAGCGGGTCAAGAGCTCGAAAGATGTTCGGGTCAACCCTCGTTACTTCCAGGTGGGAGATTACGTTCTACGACGAAGGGAGGCTAGTCAACCTTTGGAGGGCGGAAAGTTAGCTCAGAACTGGGAAGGGCCATACATCATCAGCGCGATAATACGGCCGGGCACATACCGGCTGGAGACGACAACCGGTCGTATAATTGAGGGGACTTGGAATTCCGAGCACCTCGTTATGTTTAGGCATTAGCCTATTTTTTGTAATCTTTAGACGAAGTGGGGGCTCGACCTGCGAGTTAGTCCCGGACGTCATTTGTAATTAAATTTATGATTGTAAATATTTACTTAACCGCCTGCGAGCGGGAAGGTTTTAATGTATATACGATCGGTGATTGCTCGACCGCCTGCGAGCGGGAAGGTTTTAATGTATATACGGTTGGTTGTTTTCTTTACCTTCAGTGCACGCAGATCAATTCATCTTCAAGTTACATTGACCGGTCGAATCTATCGACCGGTCAAATGCGCTCCACATCGGCGGACATTCGAGTCACGCCACTGATCGGGGAAGCCAGGAGCTCTCAGCACAATTCCCCGATCCGTCCAACTTCTTTCCACTATTGCACCCACTCTGCCTCGAGCGCACAATAGTGTGGGGACTGGGATGAAGGAAGTATCCACAGGCCCGTCGATCGGATATATCCCGACCGTGGAGGCTTATCTGTTTCCAAAAATTTCGTCAAGGCCTAGAGATTGGGTAAACCCGATTGGGTCGGCCAGTTTTACGACGAAACTTCAGATGCGCGACCAGGCCATAAGGCCTTAAGGTCGGGCATCGAGCGGGTCGAGAATTGCGAGACCGGGCCAGAGGGCCATGAGGTCAAGCGTTTACGATCGGTGTGGGCAAGGTGGAAGGTGAAAGTAAAGGTGTAAAACAAGAAGGCGAGCGACGTAAGTTTAACAAAAGCAAAGTTCATTAATTGCATAAAGAGCGCCCGGTACAATCTCGGGACCGGGCTCCCGATTAATGTCATTTACAAGAAGAAGCAGAACTAAAATCTACCCTACTTCTTCGAAGCCTCAGCATCGCCCTTCTTCGGCAGACCCTCTCCGCTCGGGGCGGCCTCGGTTCCGCTCGCCTTGATCCGCTCCTTCGGTTCAAAAGGTGCCGGCCCTGGGTCGGGCACGTCGTCGGGGAGTGTGGTCAAGACCAGTTGGAGATCATCCCCTTCGAGGGCTTGCTCCATGATTTTCTTGGTCTGGTCCCGCATCTTTCGTTGACCGGCTTTGTACGCCCACCGGCCAAACGTCCACACCAGTTTCTCCCCGACCTCTGTTCCCCGGACGGATTGGAGAAAACGAGAGCCCGACTCGGTATCCTGGAAGAGATAGTGGGCGAGCTTGTCTGGGTCGTTCTGACGAGCCTTGAGCTCGGCTGCCTCCCCGATCGCTTGCTGAGCAACCTGCTCGGAGAGATCCCGTTCAGCTTTGACCTTCTTCAGCTGAGCCTCCAGGTCCCGGATCTCCTGTAATCGCCGGTTGGCGACTTTCTTCAAGGCCTCAGCTTCATTGGCCTGCAGGGCCCGTTGTTGAAGAAACTGGGCCGCTCGGGAGATCTGCATACAAGATCGATCAAGTTAGCCGAATAGCAATACTTCAAGAAAAAGTTCAAGAAAAGAAGACACGCTTACCTCAGCCAAGTCCTGGCCGATTTTCTCGGCTACTTGGCTCGGGGTCAGATTGGAGATGTCCTCCTTAGCCGACCCGGCATTCCCGATCCGAGCAAGGATCGAAGATCCGCCCTTGTTGCCCCCGCCCGAGGGTGTCGGGCTGTGCTGTTCCCGGCGCCGTTTCAGGGCCCCGGTCTCTGCGGCGGTCTTCTCCGCCACCTTCTCCTTCCCCTTCCCGACCGCCACTCGGGCGACCAGGACCTCCGAGGCGTCCACCACGTAGCCTTCGGTCGTGGTGACGGTCGATGCCCCAATAGGTCGGGCAACCGGGATCTCTTTTTCCCCGGCCGGCTTGGCTTGGGCCTTTTTCTTGCCAAGGGAAATCTTGGCCACCGGGCGCAGAGGGACGTCCTCGTCTCCGAAACCGGCCATCTCTGCAAGCAAAAATGAAGTTAGTTAGATCAAGTTGAGAGTGATCAGGTGTTAAGGGCCCGGGATAGCGACGGCCTCAAAGCCCTTACCTTTCTTCTTGCCCCGAGCGAGCACCCGGGCGATCGTTACACCCGCCGGCTCGGGCTTATACTTCTCGATCTGGTCGTATACCGGATCGGGCAACCGGGCCGCTTCGTAGCACTCGGGCGATTTGAAGATCTGGTATTCATAGATCTCGCCCGAGATCTTGGTCACGGTATCGATGAGGGTCGGCGTCTCGGCTGGAATGACTTGCTTTCGGAAATGCTGACTCCAAACCCTCTCAACCGGGAGGATCCACGGATCGTACTTCACGGAGAAGATTCAGTCCTTCCACCCCCGGTTGTTCCCGGGCAGTCCCTCGATCGAGCATTTATCGGCTCGGGACTGCGTCATCAAGAAGCCACCCCCGTACGCGGCCGCTAGCACCTTCACTTGGTAGACAAAGTTGAAGAGCTCCATGGTGCAGGCCACGTTGTGTCGACGGCAAATCTGGGGGAAGCACGCGATCATTCGATGCGCATTCGGACAAATCTGCCCGGGCATAACCCGGTAGTACCCCAGGAAGGCGGTAAGAAGACTGGAGAAGGGGAACGTGATCGGGGCCATTAACGAATCGTAATGCAACCCGATCCATTTCCCCTGGTGCCGCTCGATGATGTTCCCGAGCTGCCTGCTGGTGTCGAACTCGACCCGACCAGCGAGAGTTGCCACGATTCTGCTCGCCTCCCCTATGGTCAGCAAGCTCCTGTGGCTTTCAACGCTTTCGCTGTTGAGGAACTCGTACCCGTCCCCGCGTGGCACTGATGGCCCGGCCGGGTCTTCCTCAACCGCATCCACTTCGTTAGCCCGATGTCCTTCCTCGGGCTCGGCCTGAGGGTAATCCCCTATTACCCTCGTAGGCGTTCCTTGAACATTCTCAGCCGGGGAGCTCCGTCCGCTCATGGACGTTTCCTCGTTCCCCGACCTGCTGGAGCTCGACCTCGATGTCCCCGACGAGCTAGATGATCTTTCTGGCTCGGGGGCTCGCTCGGGCATCTGCGGCGATCGTTGCTCGACCTCTGGGGAATAGGACATAATGTCCACCTCCTCGCTGCTCTGTTCGACCGTGTTGTCGTAGTCTGCAACCGAGGCGTTCTGACTATCCGAGTCCGACATGTTTCTACCTAAAGGTCGGTCGGGGGTTAGTACAGGGATCGGGAAGTTAGGTCGGAGTTAGCGCTACTCTACTCCTATGCAATGCTAGAACCAAAGTAAAAGCTAAGAAATAGAGACTTTACCGATCAAAGGGACTTGACTGAAGCTTCTTGGGAAGTCGCTTGGTTGATCAGCTGGATCGTTTGCTCGGGATTCTCTGAGGATGCCGATTGGATCAAAAGGTTGAGGAAAGTTCAAATGAAGGCCTCAGGGGCCTATTTTTAGGAGAGCATTTGGGCGGGAAACCCATCCACTTGCGTGACACGACCAGCGCTGATTCCAAGGCGATCGTTGCAGTCGCAGGAGTTGGCAGTGGCCGACACGTGGCGAGGGAGGGAATGACAGCTGGCCGGTCGGTTTGGTGGCCGACGGTTGGGCTTCTTCACCCCGTCCCGTTTTTTCCCGGATGGTCAAAAAGGCCCGGGCTGGGGGGCTTTTGGTAGGGAATATCCCGACCGGCATAAGCTTACACCCGACCGAGATGCCTTCGTCCTTCTCTCTTTGTCTTTGCAGGTAACAGGTCGGGCTCCTCGTGAAGAACCCGGTCGGGTTCCGACCGGGAGTTGCCCGAGCGGCAGTGTCGACCACCGAGCGGTAGCCCTTTGGCGAGAGAGCTGACAAAGGACACGTGGCGGCTCTCTACGACGACAGACAGGGCACCTGGGAGGATGACACGTGGTGGCTACGTGGAGAACATGCCGAACGGCGGGAATCTTGTCCCCGGCACAGCGGCTATAAATACCCACAGTAGCTACAGTGTAGAGGACTTTTGGACGATCGATAGGTTGTTACTAGAGAATCCCGACCGCAGTCAGTCGGCACTCAGAGCAACCAAGTAGATTGTACTTAGGGCCTTTACCGTGATCAATAAAGATTTTTACTTGCTTTAATTGGTCTCGGGTTTATTTTATATTGCTTACGTTTAATTAGCAGTATCATATATATATATATATATATATATATATATATATATATATATATATATATATATATATATATGATATCATATTTAGTTAATTGATGCAACAAAAAAAAGGCTTCAGAGTTGTTTTTTCAAACCAAATTGCATAACAGCTACGTACACAAAATACATAAGCACGCAACATACATAAGCCAAAATTTCAAACCAAATCAAAAGCCACAACTTCATAATTTAAACAATTTCAAGCTTAAATTGTTCTAACAGCTATTAAGAAATGAGTTAAATCCACATAAACAAAATTACTAACAAGAATTTTTGTGGGTACCGTATTTTGGTGGGCATTTGTTTCCAATTCTTCTTCTTGAATCCCCCATGGTGTGTTGCTTCCAGTTCTGCGTTTCCTCCCAGTGCCAGCAGTGCGTAAGTTTGCCGTGTGTTTGTTGTGTGTTTGTTTCCAGTAAGTTTTTGCTCTGTATTCGCTTCCGGTGAGAGGGAGGGGGAGGGGAATTGTATCGGCAGAAGAATGAGAAGAGGGCTGGGGAGGGAGGAATTGTATCGGCCGCAAAGACTAAGAATTAGGAGAAAAATTAGGAAATGTAATTACTAATTAATTAATTAATTAATTTGATAAAAAATAAATAGGAAATGAAATTATCCTATTAACCTTGTTATTAACAACCAACAAACGGAATCTTTAACGGAGGACTAAAGTGTGTAAAATCATTAAAGTCGAGGACTAAATAGAGTACAAAAAGTCATTTAGGACTAAACTGAGTAAAACTACTATAGTCGAGGACTATATTGGGTATTAATTTCACATTATTATTACCATACACCAATATCTATCATATATTTTTTATATTTTTTAATTATCATTTTATTAAAATTATTATATATTAATTTAATGCTTAATTATATTTTAATTAAATTTCTATGAATGTTAAATTATATATGTGTGACTGTGTGTGTACAAAATACATATATTATTTGTGTATATATAATTCAAATTATAATTTTTAATTTTTTTTTGAATGCTACTAGCTCTATTACATTGTAGTATCTGTTCATATACTTTCTCAACCTACTGAAATACAAAGAGCCAATAACGCCTCCACTGAGGCTCGAACTCACAATCTTCTAAATTATAATTTTTAATTATTTGTATTTATCATTGTTTTAATATTGGACATAATTTTTTGCGCATCACGCGTACAAAATGCTAGTCATATTTATAACATTTAAGAATTACTATATAAACATATAATACGAATTTGAAAATAGTTTATAAAAAACATCAGGGTATCGTCCTGGTAAAATTCTAGTAACAAATTAAAACCGAGGAAAATCATAAGAGAGATAAACTAAAAGAGAGCAAAATATCAGAAGAATCGAATGATCCAAAAGAAAGCAAATATCAAAAGTGAGAAAATATAAGAAAAGGCATTAGTGACTGAATTTTTACTGTTACAAGATGCCTATCTATTCTCTTTGAATCATTAATAAATATCATATTTTACTCTCTGGCAACGAGATTGTAGTGAATGGAAAGGGTATGTTTCTAATTTCTATTGGTCTGCTTCGAACGATATCTACTAGTATTGTGTAACCTGAAGTATTTTATTATTTTGAATATTTTTTTATAGGTTGTTAGGATAATTATTTATCAAAATAGAAGTTAATATAATAAGGGGTTTGAACCTGATACTTCTCATTTAAAAAGTCACAACTATGCCATTCGAGTGCTCAAACACAAGGTCTTCGGCAAATTTGATTCTTATTTAATTATAAAAGTAACTAATTTTGTCATTCGGAGATGTATGTATAGGGATTGCAACCTTTATGAGTGACGATTTTGATCCTTCGAAAGATTAACGTAATTAGCTTTGTGACTAATTGAGGAGCATATGTTATACTCTCTCTGTCTCATTTTACCTATCATGTTTACTATTTTATTGGTCAAACTAAATCTTTATTCCTTGCTAATTTTCTTTACTAATTGTGTATTATTTTTAAATTTTATCTTTTTTTTTTTGTTTAATAGTACTTTTAAATGTTTTAATATAGTTTCTAAATTTATAAATTTAATATACTAATACTAAACATAATATTATGAAAATTTAATTAAAAACAACTTCATCAGTCAAGGCTCGTTAACCGAATTTGATACATAAAATGAGACGGATGTATAAATATTAAATTAGGGCTAAAATTATACTTTTCTTATAATTTAGGAACAAAAAAGTGTACCAGGACTATGTGGTCTAATGGTATCCGGGTTGGACTTCCATTTGGAAGGTTGTGAGTTCAAGCCTCAGTAGAGGCGTTATTGGCTCTTTGTGTTTCAATAGGTTGAGAAAGTATATGAACAGATACTACAATGTAATAGGGCCAGTAGCATTCAACAAAAAAGTGTAATTTTCTCATATAATACCTTTCATATAACTTTTTTGAATTGAAGGTTGCTTGGTATTGTGAACCTATCTTTTATCATTTCTGACCTGACTAGGACTTTTTGTATTTTTATAAATACATCTCTTCTTGTAGTTTGTAAATTGGATTGTTCAATAATAAAATTATTCTTAGAATTATTGTTCTCATATGGTATTAGCAAATCTAACGATCCATGGTTGCCGACCATACCACCACCGAGGAAGCTGCACTGCCACCGAGACACATACACAACATTCTACGTTATTGTTTAGTGTCCAAATTGTCAATTAATAGTAGTACACTTTGTTTTTCCTAACAATTAGGGAACTTCATTATTTCCTCTAGAAAGAGTCACAAAATCTAGTTCTTATGCATTAGATTTAGTTTACAATGATATTTGAACACCTTCATTCTCTAGTTTTATCTAACGAGGGTCATCGTTATTTCATTATATTTGTTGATAATTAATCTCGATAACTACTTTTTTTATGTACCTTATCACCGTAAGTTATACATTTTATAAATGTTTAACTATTGTTATAATAATAATAATGATATTATTATTATTATTATTAGTAATTAGTAATATTAAATCAAGTAGTTAGCAGTTAATTTGTTAAAAAATAAAAGGAGGTGTGTGAACGTGGATGCATGCATAGCACTACGTGGAAATGGAGTACATGGAATCATGGCCTCTAATCACTTCCTAAACTTTAGCATTGTTGCTTTTCTCTTTTGTGGCTTTTGTTTATTCATAATCGTCAATCAAGTTATTCATTCCTCTCTCTCTTTCTCTCCATTTATATATACGTATATATAATTATACTAGTATTTTATATGCGCGATGCGCAAAAAATATATGCCCAATATTAAAATTAAATATTAAAATCTTAGTTATATTAATATTTTAAAAATAATAATGTGTGTGTGTGTGCATGTATATATATATATATATATATATATATATATATATATATATATATATATATATATATATATATATATATATATATATAGGAATCTATTCAAATAAAAACAGTGCTTAAAATAAAAACTTGAGGACTAATGTTGATCATTAGATATGTGTAACGGATGGATGAGATTTATATTTGCTTTAATCCTTGTCATGTGGTTTTTTTATTAGTCCTGACTGGTTTTTATTAGTAAGTTGGGGTATTTTAGTATTTTTGTTCACATGAGAAGTCCTACTCCTTCACTATCTGACGCGCTATTGGGTGTTCTATTCTAAACAAACACGTTCTCCGTATCCCACGTTGTCTTCTTCTTCTTCTGCGCCGCCGACGCTGTCTCCTTCTCGCAACGCGTGGCATCGAATCTCCTTCGTCTTCTCCTTGTGGAATGGTTTCGGGTGGGGACCGCAGTGGGCGAAAGCGCCGGGGACCACAAGACCGCCAACTCGGAAGAGGTAATTTTCTAATCTCCGTTCGTTTTTGTTGTTTATTTGTCGTAGTTGTTGTGTGTTGTTGGTTTGCTTTTGTTTTTTTACCTCTTGGTATGCATTTGTGCAGCTATTGTCGTCCATTTCGTGTGTTTGGGAGTTTATAGGATGCCCAATTTGGGCTCAATTTCTAGGTCTAGGGTTTTGTTTCTCCATTTTTTTGATGTGGAATTGCTTAGGTTGATGGGTTTGTGGGTGTTTTGTCACTAATCTCTAGTCTTTCATTTTCTGTGTGAGTTTTGTTCTTTCTTTTTTTTTTTTTTTTTTTTTTTTTTTTTTTTTTTTTTTTTTTTTTTTTTGTCTTCTGTACGCTGGCAGTACGTGGTGCGTTGGGGGGGGGGGGGGGGGGGAGGTGGGCGGTGGGTAGTGCTGGTTTGGTTTGTGTGTGTTTCGTTTACTCCATGGATGTAAATCACCAAAAATATGAAGCATGTTAAGGAGCTACTTTGAATTAAATCCAGAAGTTGTGTTTGATTTGGATGCTACATTTACAGGCTAAGCTCTCTTTTTAATACTAAACACAGTGTGCCATCTGCAATAATGCATTTCCCTTTTGTGTGTTCATGGGTTGTGTGATGATTGATAATTTTGTATGAATTTACTGTTCTTTAAACATCATTGCATATAATACTGTGGAAGAGATGGTTATTTGAGTGTAGGATGATTATCCCCCTAATACTGTGGAAGAGATGGTCATTGCATATAATATGGCAGTAATACTGTGCAAATTTCCTCCATCAATTGTCCCCCTAAAAAAATGAATATTGTTATTAATCAAATATCATAAAAACAGTCATATATTATTGCATAAAGAGGCAAATATTAAAAAGTGAAATTATAACGAGACTGTAGCATCATTCTTAAACTTGGTGCGTAGATTTTTTTGTAAAAATCATGTAGTGCACTTGTAATTTTTGTTTTATTTTGTGGGTGCAGCTAAGAAATCAAAGGCCACCCATTCAGATGCTGGGCCTTCTGGGATTTCTGATGAGGATAGTGACTTTGTGTCGCCGCCTCGCGCATTCCTTTCTAGGTTGCAACAAGAACCTCTGTGGGATGCCCCCGAGTATGAACTCACTGCGGAGGAGGATGCTATGTATCCTCGGGCAAGGATGAGGGCGCAGTCTGTAATTTTGGTAAATGCATTAAAGGATTTAAGTAGTCTTCAGAAGGATGACATTCGGGATCTTGGCTTTGGGGCTTTGCTGGATTTTAATGTTGCAGAGGTTCCACCGCGCCTTTTGCGGTGGTTGCTATATAATTTTGATCCCCAGGCAAGGGCGTTTGATCTCGGTGGTGGGAGGACGTTGGTGGTGGATGAGGGGGATGTGGAGTTAGTATTGGGTTTTCCGCGCGGGCCTGTTGATATGGTTAGACGGGATAGGCTCAAGATTAGCAACACACTGAAAAAATGGAGGGGTTTCTTTAAAAAGGGTAGGCACATGGTCACTGCTTCGGAGATTAGTGCGTTGATGGTTGAAAAAGTAAATGGTGGCCTTTGGTTTAAGCGCCATTTTCTGGTTTTGGTCTTGACCACATTAGTTTCTTGTATGTGTAATGGATATGCCAATCAGATGTATTTTCACCACTTTGAGGATTTGTCATCCGTACGCGACTTGAATTGGTGCAAGCTTGTGGTTGACATGCTGGTTGAGACACAGGTTGCTTGGCGTGATGGTCGACATAAGTTTTTTATTGGTCCTGCCGAGTTCATTACGGTATACCTGTTATTTGTTACTCGTTGTGTGGGTTATTTGTTTTAGTTTTCTGGTTTTTATCTATGAAATTGTAGTCTGATTTTATGCCGTTTCTTTTTCAGTTATTATATGTGGATCGGGTTATGCATGTTGCTAGGGAAGTTCCTCGTTGTATTCCTGCTTTTCTTGGTTGGTCATCACCACTACTCCTTCGACGGGAGTTCTCAGAGACTCGGGGCGGTGGGTTTGGGTTGGGTGTTATCGAGCCCCCGGTACGGGTGTCTCAGGAGGAGGATGTTGGTGGGAATGCGCCGGAGCCTAATGATGATGGTGGTGAACATCATTGTTCATCGCCCTTTCTTGAATATGGTCCCAAGGTAAATTTCTTTTTGTTTCTGCTGGTTTTTTCTGTTTGTGCTGTTTGATGTTTCACACATATTGTACCTAGTGTGCTCTCACTCTTTGTTCTATGGTATTTAATACTGCCTCTTTTGTGGTGTTAATAGTCATTTGAAGACGTTGTTTTGGAAAATGCCCGGGATTTGTCGAGGTCAG
Organism: Ipomoea nil; assembly: GCF_001879475.1. Classification (NCBI taxonomy): domain Eukaryota; kingdom Viridiplantae; phylum Streptophyta; class Magnoliopsida; order Solanales; family Convolvulaceae; genus Ipomoea; species Ipomoea nil. The sequence continues at coordinate 2,520,875 of NW_017617577.1, forward strand.
TTTCGTGTCTGCACCAGTTGGTGAAACAAGGACCGGAGGGTGCTTTCAATGGACAGGTGCTTCTAGAGGTCTTTGAGGCCGTAAAGTTTCTTGTTGGGATGAGGCCGACCCCTTCGTCCTCTTCTACTCGCGATGGTGGGGTGCCTGGTGAGCCGATATTTTCCCAACTTGATGATGATTTTTGGTCTGTTCCTGTTCGTTTGCAAGTGGTAGACGAGATTGTTCGTGCCGTTCAACAACGCTCTTAATTAAACGATATGCCGTCATTTAGTCTTGGAATTTCACAAGATTACCCTGATCATGGGTGGCCTGATATTGAGAATGTGGTGCGAGATATGAATCCAGTTGACAACTGCCGGCCTTTGTTTGAGGTGGAGGTCAGTTTTGTTGATTACTTTGCTTTTTATAAGTCAATCTTCGTACCCCGTGCACCCACTATGTGTTGTTTGTGTGGTCCAGATTTGTTTTTTTTTTATTATTATTGAGGGGTTTGATATGTGGTTACATTGATGGTTCTCTTTGACTTGTTTGCTTGGAAGTTGTTTTGCAATTCTGTGCCTAGTCTCCATGATGGGTTCCATTGAGGATGGTTTTATTTTGTGTTTCCTAGGGTGTTTCTCATGATGTTATTGGTGCTAATACCAATGTTTTGGATAGCCATGTTGGTGGTCCTGTTTGTGGTGTTGTCCTTGGGGATTCGGAGGAGCCCCTATGTGGAGATGTCCTATATGCTACACCGTGCGAGGTGGGTTTAGTTCGTGTTTTGTACGTTGATTTGTTTTTCGTGCACCCGGTGTGACTGTTATGTGCACCTGGTGTTACTGTTATGTGCACCCGTGTGTTTAATTCACACACGTGTTCACAGTAGGAGTGCACCTTGTTCACAGTAGGAGTGCACCGTGTGCACTGTGGTGGGGCAGTGTGTGCACATCCACTGTGTTACATTTTGTAACTGGATTTATTTGCATAGACCGATTCTTGCGTATGTTTTTGCAGCTACCTATACCTGTGGGGAAGTCCACTACTTGTCCGTCTGAAGGTCCTATTTGTGCTGCCCCGTTGAAACCTTCTGCGCGAGTTGTTCGACAGCCAATAGATTTTCCATGCGGGGTGTCGCGGTTGGATGTGGATGCGAGAGAAGCTAAACCGACTCTGGTGTTACCCATCATGGACACTCCTGAAGAGGCTGTAATTTGCAAGTGGTTGTTGGGTGCCGCTGATGGGAACTTGTGAGTTTCGTTGGCTTTTATTTCACTCCTTGTTAGGTCGTTATGGTTTGTTGATTTGTCTGCATTTTGTCACTTATTTGTTTTAGGGAGGATATATTGTTTGATGTTAGTGGTAGGTCTGCGCGGTGGGCAGACTTGTTGCCGTTGGTTCCTGGGTCGTTGGTTTCTGTTGCTGTTGTAGATGCGTGGGCTTGCCTGTTAAATAAACGAGAGCGATTTAAGGACTCAGCTGCGCCTTCCCGCTTTTTTGTATCCACACTCGCCACGGTTAGTCTTTACGCCTTTACATTTTATTGTTTTGTGTAATTGCTTTGTTGCTTTTTTAAATTCAATTACTTTGTGTGTGCAGCTTAATACTGTTGTGGATACCTCTGACGATCGGGACAAACGTATTGCTTGGTTTGCGGAGAGACTGATGTTGGACTTTGAGATGACACCCTACGATGACATTACTAAAGTTGACTTGGTAGGTAGGTTATGCTCTTGTTTTCCTATCATCTTGTGCTGCAGTTTATTTATGTGCACATGTTTAGTCTCTTTTGTGCACACGTGTTAACCTATGTGTGTGGCTGATGTTTTATGATTTGTTATATTTACGTTTTGTGTTTCATATGGGTGTACCGTTACTTATGGGGTTATGATTTCTTTGTTTCTTGTAGTTTATGTTCCCCATTTTACGACATGATCATTACTTCCTTTTATGCATGGATTTTCGGAAATTTCGGTATGAGATCATTGATAATTCCACCCTACAGTCTAAGAAGAATCTCAAATATGGTGACTGTCCTGATGATTTGGTATGTTTTCACTTTTACCAACTATTGTGTTTTTCCTTTTGTTTTTTTTGGTATGTTATCACTTTTACCGATTATAGTGGGTTTTCCCCTTTGTTTTGTTGGTTTGTGTTATAGATGGACATGCTGTCCGAATTCTTTAAAACTATGTCTCCTATGAGGTCTGTGATGTGTGGTCGGGTAGAATCGAAGCGTATGCAGATGGGGTGGCGTGATGGCCAGAATAAGGTTGACTGTGGGGTGTTTCTGATGCGCTACATGGAGACTTACTTTGGGCAGGGTGTGTCGGGTTGGAGATGTGGGCTTTCCAAAGGTGACACTTCAATGCTCCAGAAGTTGAGGTTACAGTACATCAAGGAGATTGCAACTTCTGATTTCAACTTGCACAAGGGTAGGAACCTATCTCGGGCGTATCAGTTTGCGGCATCTACCCGAGTTGTTCATAGGCATCCTTCATGTGTTTGGTTTTCTAAGCTTCTTTTTTTTTTTTTTTTTTTTTTTTTTTTTTTTTTTTTTGTGGTAGCTATACTCGGTGTACCCTTGACTTGTGGGATCTTTAAATAGCTTCCATTTTTTGGTTTTATTAGTCAGTTAGCCCCACTGTATGTTGGTTAGTACTGTGATCCAAACTAAGTGGCACTATTTTCAGTTTTGTCTCTAGATGTAGCAGGTGATGGGTGCATGTACGTGTTCTTATGTGTGCACGGGTACTATAATATATATTCTTATTCGGGTAGGTATGTACGTGTTAGTGTTCACAGTAGTGAAATTTTTTGTTTCTCTCTTCATCTTTGGGTTCCTATGTAATGATTTTGTTTCTATCTTCATCTTGTGATTTTATTACGACATAAACATTTACTACCGAACTAAGAATAAGAACCAAGGGATTGCAGAAATTGGGGAAAAAATAAAAATCCATGTGCACACAGTTGTTCATATGTATGCATGCATATCTAAATACCATTGCGTAATTTCCAAAATCGTGGTTTCCAGTAATTTCATGTAGGCGTATGTGATTATTGATTCATATTAATAATAATACTACTACTTACAATAATACCTAGTCATAATAATATTTGTATAACTAATTTTAAGATTTTTAATAACAGTAATAATTTTCTTAGAGATAAAAAAATAACAGTAATAATAATGGGTGTGTGTCATGCACACACATATAAGTATGCATGGTAAAATAAATTTGTCTTTCATTCTATTCAACTGCATGCGTGTCTATTTCTATGGGAGTTCTTTGTTTTCAACGCAATTTCTGCTGTCGTGCCCTGGCTTGTCGCAGGTAGCGCACTTCCTCACTTTTTTCTTGTTTTTCTCACATGCTTTTTCTTTGTTGCTCTTCAATCTTTTTCCACTACCTTTGTTCTTTGCTACATTGGGTGTCTTGATTTGTATTTCACTAGGTGCGGTAGCATTGACTATTGATTCTATTACTGATTGGGGGGTGGCACTGGGGTTGCAATGTTGGGTGGCACTTTGTAATGTTGCTTTTAGCTGTTGCAATGTTGTCAACATTGCCTCCATTTGGTCTTGCCATCCATTAGCTAAACCCATGCAATTGTAAAATTCATTCCAAAGTTTGTTGGCAACGGTTTTTCTTTCATTTCCCCCATGCGTATTACTTGTTGCCTTCCACACTATATCGTACATTGGTTGTGCATCCGCATCTCTTGTCCAGCGAGGAACAATATACATGCTTTTTCTTTGTTGCCTTCCACACTATATCGTACATTGGTTATGCCTTTGTTCTTCTATGGCCCTGTTGTATTGCATGAGGAACTCTACCAGACTGTTGTGGTGTTTAGTGAATTTTCCAAAATAACTATTTTCTGATTCTGAACGAGATGTTGTTTTGAGTAGTCCTCCCATGAATATGTCTTGGAAATAAGCGGGTATCCATGTTTCCTTCTCCTCGTATAGTTGATTGAACCATCTGTGGTCGACAAGGTTGTAATCTGTCATTACTATTGCCCATCTCCTCTCAAATTCTGGGGCCCTTATTGTTTCATCCCATACTGTATTGTTGATTGCCTTTTTAAAATCACTATTGTTTGCCAATGCAGTTCCCACCTTGTCTCCTAGTTTTGACATTATGTGCCACATGCAGAATCGGTGTTTTGTTTCTGGCATAATGTTTGGTACTGCCACCTTTAAAGCAGGGTCTTGATATGTTATACAACATCTTGGAGTATGTCCCATTGCGGTTTTAAAGCTTTTCAGTAGCCACGTGTATGATTGCACATCTTCTCTCGCAATGAGGCCTGCTCCAAAGGTAATGCATCTTTTGTGGTTATCTACTCCCGTGAAGGGTACGAAGACGAGCTTGTATCTGCAATGTTAATGAAAAAGCTCTAGAATTAGTTCATGCACACATTAATATTCGGTCATGCACTCACAGCGTTCTGTCCGGCTACACATTTTTTTCCCTAGCGTGTGATGGTGCACACCTTATTAAACATACATGAACACACTTCATTCTAGCCGACTTCCTACTCCCCCCCCCCCCCCCCCCCCCCCCGGACATTCTTTCGTGCGCACATTTCAAAACATACATACTCACACAACGTGCTGACCTAATACCCATTTTTTACCCACTGTGTTAAGCCGTGCACACTGTAATAAATATACATGCACACACAACGCTCAGCCTTGGATAAGAATTCCCCCCCCCCCCCCCCCCCCCCTCTAAATTGGATCACCAGTGTTAAAACATATAACCAGATACTATTTAATTTATAAATTAGTTGCAGTTAATGCATGAAATGTGGTGGGTGTACAATTTCTTTGCTACCCATGTAGTTGATCATAATGTGCTCTCATTCTGTGATTTTAAACATTTTTATGTGCATGAACTCAACTATTTTAGTAACTTACTGAAAGTCAACATCTTAAATGTGTGTAATGTGTACCTGTTTGTTCTGTATGTTGCGTCGAATGACATCACATCCCCGAAGCATGCGAAATTCTTCCGAGATACCGCATCAGTCCAAAACTGCCTACACAGTTGCCTCTCTTCATTAAGGTCAAAATCAAAATAGAAATCCGGGTTCGCCTCCTTGTTTTTGAACATGTCTTCTATGACCATTTGTGCATCCGCCCCCGCGATATATGCTAGCAAGTCACGTCTAAAATTGCAGAAATCAACGCATGTTGCCCCTATATTGGTAAAACTGCCCACCATTTCTTTGTATAACCTCCAAGACTTTGTTGAACCAATATTTGCCCTAGCGCAGTTTGCTATGAAGATTTTGTGTCCAATGTCGAGCTTTCTATTTATTTTCAAGAATGGTCTTGCGATGTCTGAACATAGGCAGTGTGTGTGTTGAAGCTCTATGGCATAGACTTTGTAACCTTTGGTTTTGCCCTTGGTTATCACGATCTTGGCTTTACATCCGACTCTGTTAGACACCCGTCGTCTTTTTTTAACTCCTGTGCTGCTTCCCATGTCGGTGCTTGCGGTTTTATCCTTTGTGTTGGGATTGAATCCTTCGCGGGAACATACAATGTGTTTTATTGTCACTTTCCCTTCCCTGTTCTTTCTCAACGTGGTGTGTCTGATATCAAACCCGGCAATGGTTGCGTATGCATGGTGGAATTCTATTCCTTCTTCTAATGTTTGAAATTGTTGGCCGACATAGGGTGTGCTTTCATCTGGACAAATAGGGAACCACCGTTTTGTTCCCTTTGGTAATACAACCATGTCACACTCTGTTAGTCCTTCTACGTTATGGTCTTCAGCTATACAAACAAAAGGGTTATTGCGTTAACGATATTTGTTCCGTAAGTCACTGATGCTTCAGATAGTATTACAGAAAATGTAATCAGAAACAAATGAAAATAATGCACACATTCCCTTCCAAATATCCCCACGTGACAGGTCGGCAAGGGTGTGTACAGTCACCCTACTGTGTGTGCACAGGTGGAGCTACGGAGGTGCATGTAGCGTTAATGAAATCTAAATTGCATGAAGCGTAATTAAATCTAAATCAAATTTCCTTAGCCTTAGCACATTCAACGCGCGTTAATTGCATCTAACTTGCATAGCCTTAGCACAGTTTGGTGTCAGATGATGAATGGCAGAGGTCCATTACCAGATGTTTAAACAAGTAATTGTTGTTACTAGAATGTACATATACATTGCTGGGTGCACAGACGCCGCAAGCCGTGTGCACAATCTCTTCAAAACTTTCTCCTACGGTTCTGATTTATGCGGATTTGTGTTAACCCGATTCACAATACTCGACTCCCAGTAATTCGCATTCCTTTTGCCCCCGAAAAACAGTTATGAACATACAAATCACAAAAAGGGGATGCGGCAATATTGGTTACATACAAGTCAACAAAATTAAAAACTTACAATACTTATGTACCTGGGTTTTCACCATCAATGTAGTCTGGGTTTTGGTCGCAATTTCTTGGGTGTGTCTCATCATGGTGTCTGGGATTGCTGCGGATAATTGCACGACCGGAGGACTTTCGATCGGATGACTGCACGGCCGGGAACTTTCGAACACTGGAGATGCGTTACTAATGTGTATTCTATTAGTACTATACTTGCTCTCCTAATTTCTTGCATTATATGCCGATCATATCTCTTTTCCTTAATTACATTGTATACGATTTCCCATTATTGCCCTTGTATTCACTAATTCAGAATCTTCAATTAATTAGTCTCATTGCATCTTATCCATCCATCTAAACACATCCTAAGGCTATATTTTGTCCTCAAGTTTGTATTTTAAGGGAGTTTGCATGTAAATGCTTCCATATATATATATATATATATATATATATATATATATATATATATATATATATATATATATATATATATATATAATTGTATAATTCATATTAATATTATTGAGGTAAAAATTATAGAAATGATAATTTACTAAATATAACTATGGTAACATTTTAATTAAAACCTAAATGAATTCAAACTTACCATTGAAGGATGTAAGAAAAAATATTGTGTATGCATGTACATGGTAATAATAATGTGGAAAGATAACAGAAGTTATAACAACAGGGATATTTTTTTCCAAAAAATTATGTAGTACAACTTTTATAGCACAAGGTACAAAAAAAGTTAACGGAAAACATGGACATAAACCAGGGGTATAACCTGGATTGAAGCTTATTATGTTTTTAGATATATACATATATACATATATATATACATACATACATACATACATACATACATACATACATTTATATATATATATATATATATATATATATATATATATATATATATATATATATATATATATATATATCTTACATTTGGTCATCCACGTTCACACACCTCCTTTTATTTTTTAAAAAATTAACTGCAAATTACTTGGTTTAATATTACTTATAATAATAATAATCTACAAAAATGCTTTTCCAATACTGTCTTGCATCTCAGGTTAGCCCTATGCACACCCGGAGAGCAATCCGGGTGCGTTTGGTGAGAACTTATAAAGTCCCTGAATTACGTGGAGGAGCACCGGCAAGCACGATAATCCAAATGTTGAATTATTAAAAAAACATTTTGCTATTACATAGAATAAGAAGATTATACAATAATCCTAAATTATTAAGAGGCCATATTTAATGACCGTGCATCGCACGAGAAACTTACTAGTTATTATTATAACATTGTCTCTTTTAATCCAAGTTGGATATATTGGTCATCCCAATTTCCTTCTTTAATTTGAGAAATGTCTCCGTCTTCAACAGCTTCGTATAGATATCTGCAACTTGACATTCACTTGAACAATACTAAATGTTGATTTATTTTTCAACAACCAACTCTCTGATTTTGTGATACTTGATATCAATGTGTTTGCTACGACCATGAAAGATTGGATTTTTGGACAACGAAATTGCTGATTTGTTGTCAAAAAAATAAAAATAGTTGTAGGTACTTCCTGGTTGTGTTGTAGAAATTCCAAAATTCTCCTCAGCCAAACTGCTTGAGTAGCACAGTTTGCTGTTGCAATATATTCTGCTTCTGCGGTTGAAAGTGCTACAATCTGCTGCTTCTTTGAAGAAAAAGGAAATATAGCTGAACTAAGATAGAAGGCATACCCTGATGTGTTTTTTCTGGTCTCAACATCTCCAGCCCAATCACTGTCTGTGTACCCAACAAGTTTCACAGATTCATTAGTAGAGTTAAAAATTCCATCATTACTCGTACCTTTGACATATCTCAGAATTCGCTTTGCCGCAACCCAATGTGATTCTTTTGGTTTCTCCATGAATCTGCTAAGTATTCCAACTCCAAAAGAAATATCTGGCCTTGTTGCCACCAGATACCTCAAACTTCCAATTAAGCTTTTATAAGCTGTAACATTCACATTCTTACCATACTCATCTTTGGATACCTTTAACTTTTCAGCTAACGGAGTTGAAACTGGTTTGGAGTTTTCCATTTTGAACTTTTTCAAAATATCAGCAGCATACTTCTTTTGTTAAATAAAGATTCTACCATCATCTGAACAACCTCAAGGGCAAGAAAGTAAGACATAAGACCCATATCAGTCATTTCAAACCTCTTAATGAGTGCCTCCCTGAATTCTAAGATAAGTTTCAAGTTGTTTCCAGTAAAAACCAGATCATCAACATATAGACAGATTAGAACAATATCACTAGAATCCGTGCATTTAACATACAAAGTGTGTTCATGAGGACATCTCATAAAACCACTTTCAACAAAATATGAGTCAATGCAACCATACCACGCCCTAGGCGCTTGCTTTAAGCCATACAAGGCTTTTCTCAACCTGTACACTTTATTTTCCTCCCCTTTCTTTAGAAAACCGGCAGGTTGCTCAACATATATTTCTTCTTCAAGAAAACCATTTAAAAAAGAAGACTTGACATCCATTTGATGCAATTTCCAATCATTTTGAGCAGCAAGAGAAATAACCATTTGAACTGTATCAAGTCTACTTACTGGAGCAAAACCTCAAAATAATCAATACCTGGTTTGTGCTTATAACCCTTTGCTACTAACCGTACTTTAAAACGATCAATTTCTCCATTTGACTTGTATTTCATTCTGTAAACCCACTTTACTCCAATTGGCTTCTTTCTAGGAGGTAAATCTGTTAACTCCCAGGTACCATACTTTGCAATGGCATGTATCTCCTCATCCATTTAAAAAAGAAGACTTGACATCCATTTGATGCAATTTCCAATCATTTTGAGCAGCAAGAGAAATAACCATTCGAACTGTATCAAGTCTACTTACTGGAGCAAAACCTCAAAATAATCAATACCTGGTTTGTGCTTGTAACCCTTTGCTACTAACCGTACTTTAAAACGATCAATTTCTCCATTTGACTTGTATATCGTTCTGTAAACCCACTTTACTCCAATTGGCTTCTTTTTAGGAGGTAAATCTGTTAACACCCAGGTACCATACTTTTCAATGGCATGTATCTCCTCATCTATTGCCTTAAGCTAATGAGTTTCTATAGCAGCCTCCTCAAATGATAAAGGATCACAATCTGCAAAGAGAGCAAATTGAGCAATCTCTTCATTAGACAGGTCATTATCATGACCCAAAACATTATCCTGCAAGTGAGCTGGTAAGTGGCGCTCGCGTTGAGATCGTCGAACTGACGACTCTAGCTGTGAAGGAGACTGAACATTATTTGGAATCGGTTGCTCGTCAACAATATTTTCAACAGCAGGAATAACAACTGAACTTTCATCTTTAGCTAACCAATCCCAAGCACCATATTCATCAAAAGTGACATCACGACTTATAACAACCTTTTTAGTTTTAGGATTGTATAGTTTATAAGCATTGGAAGCGTCACTATAACCAATGAATACGCACTTCTCACCTTTATCATCCAACTTCTTTCTCAATGGATCTGGCACATGTGCATATGCCAAACATCCAAAAACCTTGAGATATTTGATAGAGGGTTTTTTCCCACTCTAAGCTTCTTCGGGTGTCTTATCACGGACACTTTTAGTTAGACACCTATTCAACACATAGACCGCACAAGCAACAGCTTCTGCCCAAAAAGGCTTAGGCAGATTCTTGGATTTCAACTTGCATCTCACCATATCCATGATAGACATATTCTTCCTCTCAGCCACTCCATTTTGTTGTGGAGTGTATCTAGCTGTCATCTCGTGTTGGATACCCTTCTTCTTCAAAAAATTATCACAAGCAATATATTTTGTACCTCTATCAGTTCTCAAGATTTTAATTTCATAATCACTTTGCTTTTCAACAAAAGCCTTAAATTGTTTGAAAACATCACATGCTTCATGTAACACCTCCGATTTTCAACAACTTTTAAATCTTAATTTAAAGGGATTAACAGTCTAAACATCAACATAAGGAAAGCGGAAGCTAACTAAACAAACCAGAAGGTGCTATGCCACACCTATATCAAACATAGGTGCACAGGCAGATACTACAACTACAGCAGTCTAACAACTCAACTACTTAGGCTCACAGGCCTCAACAACTATTAAAGGAAGAGATAAAACTATCTACAGGCCACTAGCGCGCTCTCCGAAGCTACCCAACCTGTAAATCAACAAATAGAAATGGGACGACGCCCGGTCAGCGAATAATGCTGGTAACCCACCAATACATGTGAAATATCATACATATGTAAGATATAAGTTTATAAAGCCATTTTCGAAACAGACTATATATATATAAGTCAAAAACCAAGAGTAATAGTCAACACAAGACTCAACGCTCTCAACAAGAATACAGGAACACATCCCAAGACCACAAGGAACAACAACGACTCACAAGAAGGCTCAAGGCATGATCTATCATCACACAATAGATCAAAACCCGACATGCACAATGCACAGGAATAAGACTCACCCACGGCAACACATGCCAATGCAACACTTGCCTTTGTGACTACACATGTCACAAGAGAAGAACTCACAACAACGGCTACACGAGCCCTCGTGACATCACTCATCACGAGTTGATATGCCTTCCTTATGCCCGGTTCCAACCTTATGGCTACCCCCAACCTTATTTCTTCTTCCAACCATTACCTCCAGGACCCCTGTACAATCAAGTCCAACCTTTTCCTTCCTGGGACCGTGTCCCCCGCCAACGACCACCAACGAGACCACCAATTTCATAGTACACGAGGGTACCGTACACACACACGGCAACACATGCCACCCAAGAATCACGTGAACCTTACACAAAGGTCACAACTCCATAATCACGTCACGGCCACCACTAGGACCGCTGCAATACCTTGGTGACTAGTGTCCCATACCACTAATCGTGCAATCCAGGTAAAGCCACACACACCACACCACAACAGGAATCAATCAACGGATCACAACGAAGATATGAAACCATACTCAATCAAGGAATGGGTCACAGCCCAACAACATCAACGATGAATAACACAAGTTATCATCAACCAATAAGAAGGTACGAACAACACACACGCTAGCATTTAAACACCGAACTAGCATGCTCATCAAACGGGTAAACCAAACGTAGTTCCGAAGAACACACAAGACTCATCACGGTTCAACGAAACACAATGTTGAACACTTAGCACGATTCATGAAACCAAATCCTACAAGGATTCCTACCATATAGTTCTAGACATACGAAACATCAAGAAGACGCTCAAATAGTTCCACAAAAGAACACCGGGAAGTCCAAAGACCAAATACCGAGTCAAAAGAATCACGGGGAACAAATCCCCGCACAACCAACATATGTACCCCGCGGGCGGGCCCACGGGTAGGCCCCTACCCGTGGTCCTGCCCGCGGGTACAGGCCCTTCAACAACGTGTACCCCGCGGGTGGGCGGCGGGTTGGACCCCTACACGCCGTTCCGCCCGCGGGTACACCCCTGTACCACAACAAAACACTTCGCGGATTTTCATCTCCAAACTCAAATTCAAGTCCAAAACATGCCAAATCTCACCCAATACAACAAAATGATTTGAATCAAAGGAATAGCCAAGCAATGGCATACAAGAACCCTAAACACAAGCTTTAGATATGCATTTTCACAAGGCAATGCATAAACACTCACATTTCATAGCAAAACACATGTAGAATCCAAGAAATATTCACATAGGTAAGCAAAATAGATTTTATAAAGCATGGGTTACCTCAATCGCTTATCCAACCAAAAACTGAGAATTAAATCGGATCTCAACTATTAACAAACGTACTAATTAAAACTAATTAAACTTAGAAAGGGATTTGAACTCTAGTCCTTCCCTAAATTACCCACCAAGTCTAACCATCTAGGGTATGTGTTCTATTGGAAATTAAATCACAACATTAAACACTAATAGATTAGTTAATTAACCAAGACTTAATATTAAAACCATTAATTAACTAATATGAGTTTAAGTAAGGTTTGATTGAACCTTAGCCAAACACTAACACAACCACCCATCTTACCACTAGACTAAGCTACCTATTAATAACTTAATTAAATGAGAACCTACTTAACACTAAACAAGCAAGGTAAACAAGGTAAGAGCTCACCATCCGCCATCTTCTTCTTCGTTTCTTCATGCAAAGCCGCAGGTGGAACACGGGTAGGTTCACCACCCGCCGGCACCTCAACATCCCAGCTGCAACTCTAACACCCTCTAAGTCCAACGCACTGCCGGAAGCTCGCCTGGGAAGGGAAGGACGCCACTGCCGGGCTCCGTCGTCTCCGCCGCCGTCACGCATTGCCGCTGCCACGAACCTCGCACCACTGCCGATGCTGCTTTGAACGTCGAAAGCAGAGGAGAAGCTCTGTACGCCGTAGAAGAACTCAAGGTGATGATGCCTCACGTTGGTCAGCGCTCCTCTCCACCGTGAACGCCTTACAACGCCGTCGTCGAGAACCAGCCTCGCCGGACCGTTTCTGGGAGACCAGACCACCACCGCCGGTCCTTCTCCGCCTCGCATTGCTGCCGTCAACCATGGGAGGTGGATAGAGATCGATGATAGCTGAAACTCTGTCGTTGCCATCAATCTTCACCATCACGCCCCTTGCTGCTTTGGCCGAGAAGAGAAAACGAGAAAGAGGGGGTTTTAGGCTCGCCGGAAAACCGAAAGGAAGAGAAGGGAAAGAGAAGATGTGATTGCTCATGCGGCTTCTCACCACCACTGCTTCGGATAGAAGAAAGCGAGGTAACGAAATGGAAGGAGGGCGTTTGGCTGATGCATGGAGAAAGATACCTCACAAATTATTTCCTATGCCACTAGATTGGTAGGGTTACCCTATTTAGATTGGGTTGGACTAAGAATAGCTTTTGGGCTCAACTTGATTTAGATAGATTGGGTTGAGTAACATAGGTTGGGCTTAAACACTTTAGGCTCACAAAATATTAATACTTATATTTATACATATTTATGGGCTCAACTTGTGGGGTTCAAGACTTATATAATATTTATAGTCCTAGGATGAATAAGCACTTGGGCTCTAAGAATAATTATTAGGCCTTAGGGATTAAAAACCATTTTGGGTCTAGGCATATTTTGTACAAAATTATTGGTTCACCATAATAGGTAGACCCGAGCCCGTTTTAAAATAAATAGCTATATAAATATTTTTATTAAAATATTTACTATCGGGACTATAATTTATTTTTAGGAAAATACGGGGTGTCACACGTCAGACTTTTGCTTCAGAAAGTAAACCAATGTTTTCCTACTGAAATGATCAATGAAAGTAATAAAGTACTTACAACCTCCATGTGAGGGAACCTCCAACGAACACAGGTCTGAGTGAATAATCTCCAACTGTTTTGTGGCTCTCCTTGACTTGCCCACGGGGAAGGGATCTCTATTCTTCTTCCCAATCACACAAATCTCACATATACGATCAGGGACATTCACAATAGGTTAATCAGAAACAAGTTCCTTTCTCCAAAGATAGTTTAACCCAGAGAAATGAAAATGCCCAAACCACATATGCCATAACCAATTATCATCACAAACTTCATAATTAAAGCAAGCAAGGAGGGTATGCTTAATTTTCAAAGGAAATAGTCGATTTTGGGACATATTTACCTTTACAATCAAAACTCCCTTAGCACCTGCAATGGTACAACACCCCTAAGTAATATTTATCTTATATCCTTTTTCTGACAATTGTCCCATACTCAACAAATTTTGGTGTAGTTCAGGAACATAATACATATCAGATATAAAATTGTGAGTACCATCCTTCAACTGAATAGAGATTTTACCTTTTCCCAAAATTGGCACTTTTGACTTATTGTCAAATGTCACTTCAGACCGAACTGACTCATCCAGTTCAGAAAACAATTCTTTCTTCCCACACATATGGTTACTACATCCAGTATCCAAGAACCATATGTTCTTATCTGCAGAAAAACTATCGCTGGCCAAAAGTAAGGTTTCAGAACTCTCACCAGACTTTTCAACAATGTTTGCTTGATTTTCACGATTGTTGTCCTCATTATACCAACAATCTGCAATCTTGTGCCTATACTTGCCACAATTGTAGCAATGAAATGGAAATTTACCTTGTTTGGTATTACCTCCACCTCTTCCTTGGTTGGAGTTACCACGTCCTCCTCCTTGGTTGAAGTTACCACGACCTCTTCCACTATAACCTCCTCTTCCTCTTCCAAGACCTTTACCAGATCCTCCACCTCTTTGATTAGTGCCAGTCACATTAAGGGAAACTTGACTCTTCAAAGCTTCTTCAACTAGTGGTTCTGATTTTGACGCAATTCTGTCAATATGACTTCCTACCATACCTTTCAGCTCTGCAATTGATAAGAGATCAGTTTTTTGTAACTCTGTGATCGAAGCCACCACATGGTCATACTTCATCGGCATAGTTCGAAGAACTTTTTCAACCACTGCACCATCTTCAATTGAATCTCCGTATAACCTCATCTTATTCACCATATCAATAAGACGAGTGAAATACGTATCTACTGTTTCTGTAGAGGTCATCTCACAATTATCGTACAACCTTCTCAACTACTGCAACTTAGACTTCTGTGCCCGATCGACCCCTTTGTTTGACACATTTAAGATGTCCCAAGCTTGCTTTGCTGTTTGAGCACGGGCTAATTGCCCAAAAATGAGTAATGAACACCTTGGTGAATCTGACCCAAGGCCAATTGATCTCGCCTTGTAGCAGTTGCATCAGCTTCTTCGGGTAGACCGGGATCAACAAAGCTCCAAAGATTTTGAGCTTTCAAATGTGTGGACATCATAATTTGCCAATAATTGTAATCGAGTTTCCCGTCCAATTTGGGACCCGACCATACAATATTGAAATTTGTTGTCATATTTCACTACGCGAAATATCTCGGGGTTGAAAGGTTGACTGGCTCTAATACCAAATGTAAGATAGATATATTATATTATATTTAATATATATTATATTAAATATATTATATTTAATATATCTTACAACTATCCATGTTGACTTTTCTTCGAAGATAGATATTATGATGACACACATCATTCTTGGTAGTGGAGCCTAGTATCTCTTTTCTAGTAGATATTTCAGCAGACACTCTCTTGAGTAACCATATCAATGGTTTTTATTTGGTTTTTGTCAAATGTAAAATTTAGAGTTGATCGTTTAATTTATTGATGTGGTGTCACTACTGAAAATTATGAAATTTCTGATCACCTGAAAGTGATCTTAAATCAAGTTGAAACTAAAAAGTGGTCGGAAATAGCAACAAAGGTTTTTTCGGATACCAAAAGTGATCGGAACAAGGCTTTCGACTTGATTTAAAATCACTTTCAGGTGGTCGGAAATTTCATAATTTTCAATAGTGTGTATGGTTTTTAAGCTGTTTTTTTGTTTTTTTTTTTCTGTGCAAGAACTAGTTTTTTGTGGGTCCTATTAGAAAGAGAAAGGGAGAAAGTAGTCTCTCTTTACGGGTGTGTTGCGGAAATCCGCGCGCAGCTGAGCGCATGCACTCCATGCGCCAGCTGGGCACATTAGGCGTGCTTTATTTATTTATTTAGATGTCGGCTTTGATATTTTCTTTTCTTTTCTTTTTCTTTTTTTTTTCTTCCCTCTTCTTTCTCTATCCTAATGTCACTGGAAAACCCCAATAAAGTTCAAAACAGGTGTGGTTGCTCTTATGTTTACTAGGAGTTGGAGTAGAAGATTATGCCATTTTAATTTATCTCTACATTGATTCGAGCAAATGTCTATGAATCCTGACCTTGATGTGTTTCCTAAATACTCTCAGTAGACTTTATTCGTTCTTAACTATTGACTCTAATGGTAAATATTCCTTTGATGAATTTGGCATCTGATCACTGCTGGAAATTTGCCTTTTTCTGACCACATTTCGACCACCCAAAAAATTGGTCGCAGAAAGTGAATTTTGTTTTTATTTTTTCGACAAAGAGTTATAGTGGTCGAAAAGTGGTCGGAAATTCCGACCAATTTTCTTACGTCGTCGGAAACTTTTCCCCAAATTTAATTTTTTGTTCGCCCAAACACAATATGTCGTCGCTTAATAAAAAATAAAACATACTTCGCACGCCTTCACTCAGCCCAAACATAAAACACACTTCGAACGCCGTCGCTCAGCAGAACCAAACACTTCCCACCTCTGCACGTTGTCGTTCCCGCTCCTGCCTCCGCTGTATCTCAGACTTCTCTTCGCCGTCACTCCCAACTCCGGCGCTGTCTAAGCCTCTCTTTGCCATCGTCGCTCCCACCTCCTCCGACGTCTCAGCCTGCACCAAAGTTTCTACCGTTGTCGCCTCTTCCCGACTCTACCGCGGTCTCCACCACTATCCTACAGGTTAGTCCTCTAATCTTAAACCCTAATCCTTAATTTCCTAATTCTATTGAGCAGACCTATGGCTACTTCTTAGGAGCGGCGTGAGTAGATCAGCGTGAGGCATTTTCTTTTCTCTTCTTTCATTTTAGGGTTTAGGTACTTTTTTGTGACATACATATATTTATGAGCTGAATGGAGTTTTATGCTTTACTCTTATTATTTTAGTCTACTGTGGATGAGGAGATAAGAATATCGCCAATTTCAATCACTCATTTCAAAATGTAATTCAGAAAATATCCAGGTTTATTTCGGCATACCAATTCTGATTAAGTATAGTGTTACTGTATAAATTAATATTTGTGTGTGAATTTCTATAGGCCGAAAGACAAGAAGAAGGGGAGAAGTTACATGTTTCAGCATAGCCATGTTCGCCACTATGGCTTCTCTCTATGTCGTCGGTTGGTGAGTTATACTCCTTAGCTTTTTCAAGAGCTTCTTCTGAGTTTTAAATCCCTTCGAATTCGTTAATTACCTCATAAATTAAAAAGGACTTCACTGCTGGATTTAATTTTTTTCGAGCTGAATTGCTGGATCTAGGAAAGCTTAAGCGTCCCGTTATTTAATTTGTTTTGTTTTTATGCTTATAAACTTATATGCTTTAATTCATTTGATTGGCAATCTCACCTTCACCCAATTTCACAGTTGTACGTGCAGAAAGTTAATTTTGATAAACATTATTATTGTTTTTATTTTTTTTTTATTTTTTTTTTTGTGGAGCAGTTTATGGATAGATGCGGAAAACAGAGTTTACTTGACAAAAGAGCTTGATAGGATAACTGGTCAGGTATCTACATTTTCATAGTCGTTCTTTCCGAGAAGATGGATTTTCTCATGAGCTAATTTGCATTAACATGATTGCTGGTTTCTTGAAATGCTATTTCTTATGGGATTGTCTGTGTTTGCATACTTTTCTCTACTGTAAATTATGAACAATCGCTAGTGGATGACATCATATTATCTCTTGTTATGCTATTTCTTATGGCCTTGATAATAGCTTTTCCATACTGAATTATTTACTACTCCATACCTTTGTAGTAACATCCATTATTTGTTGTTTATCTATGCATTAACAAACAGGAATAATAAATGTATCACTTATAGTGCTTAAGTTGACTATATTTTCTTCTTCATTATTAGGGACAATCTGCAATCTCTGTAGATGACACTTGGAAGATCATAGAGTGCAGGTAGGCAAAACTTCTGAGCAGTAAGTTGACAGGAAAACTTGCTCAGTAATTAATGTTTAGAACCTTAGCATCTGCATAAGTGTTTGATCTCATTTGTGATTATTATTAATAAATATTTAAAGACTTGCCTTTGCTTCAAATTGACATGGCCATAAATGGTATGAACCAGATTGGTGGAAATTTGGTGATGGAAAATTGTAAGCCACATTTTGACACTATTGTCTGTTGAATTTCCATTTGGCAGCCAACTGTAATGCCATCTGTGATTATTCTCTGTTCTATATCCTTGTTGGCTTTGTGTAAAATTTCCGCAGGATGTATTACTCAAATTAGAGATTAGTTTTAGCAATTTCTCTGTTTTCTTAATGCCTCTTGTTTTGGATCCATTAGCCTGTCCTTAACGTCTGTATCAGTGGTTTTTTGCTCCTCTTGCTCTGTTATTTAACTTATTTTACACATCAGGCATAGGGGTTGTTCTTCTCAACTATGTGTTTGTGTGTGTGCTTTTTTTTTTTTAAACTTTTAATTGTAATTACAGAGAATGCCATGGCTGAGCTACGGAGATTGCTAATATACGAAGCTTCAAGAGATTGGTTGGTGAGTTACATTGGGTCATTGGGATGCATGTTTTTTTCACAATTGCTTCTGAATATGAATATTTATTATATAATGAATGAATATAGTAACTGAGTGTAATAAATTGAATAAAAACTGGACTTTTAATTTCCAATTTAGGCTACTGATGTTTAGTCTCTACTGTTTGTTATGTTCAGCTAACCTTATTATTGTGCTTTTGTAACACCTGCTCCTTCTAGGACATTTATTGTCTGAAATGCTCATTTAACTAGTTTTCACCATTATTTCCAGCCAACCAAAACAGCCCAAGATTCAAACACCGGTGGCTATTGCCTCTGTTGAGTTTATTGATCCAAGTGAACCTGTTGTGGTTAGTATTTTAAGTTCTGCATCAGTGCTGTATATACTTGGGCACATTTTTCTTGTTTCTATGTCCTCTTCAAAACTGGTCCCTGAATATCTCCTAACATTGATTTCCCTTCATTATATGTTTAATTAATTTTCTATCTCCTACTTACAGATTGTTCCCATCTTGAGAGCTGGCCTAGCTCTTGCTGAGCATGCATCATCAATCCTGCCTGCAACAAAAATTTATCATCTGGGTAAGTGACATTTAGGGGTTGAAAGGAGGAGGATTTATAACATTGTGAATGTTCTTGAAAGTGTTGGTGTAAGATCTTCTAAATTGGCATTAACTTCATCTTTGGATCCAATCAATTACTTGGATTACTGACGTTGTCTTCTTATTTTTGCTTGACCTCGATTTTCAGGTTCTTTCAATGAAGGCAAAGAATATGTATACTTAGAAAGGGTTTGAAGCAATTCCTAGAGCTTTTCAAGAACAGAAGGTAACAAGACATATTAGCTTAGCTTGCAGCTTGAACTTAGCAAGAAATTATCAATTCTATTTTCTTTTCTCATATCAATTCAATAAATTTGATAATGGGACAGGACGAAGGTCTAAATGAGAGCATTAGTGCATATAGTGGAGATGTCTCTGTCCAAGTATGTGTCTTTAATTTGAATTCTAAAATGCAATCTTTGTATATATGCAGATAATTGTTCCTAATTCTCTATTTATTTTTGCAATACAACATATTTAGTGTTTCCTGATTTCAATGTCTACAGGTTTCAGATGATGAAGAAGATGGCAGAGAGAAATCAGCCATTTCTATTCCAAGCTGGCAGGCTCCTCTAAGCCTGGTAATTTCATAATAAGAAATCTGATTCCTTTTTTATCATTTGATGCCAAATTTTTGGATGTTTCTACTGAAATTATGCTATTTTAGATTATTACTAGTGATTTACATAATTGATGTATGGTTTTATACTTTGACTACCAATGTTTTTTATGCTTGAGATTTAGAGCTACAATTTGATGATACAATGATATCAAATATGATGTTTTGTGCACAATATTCTCTTTTAGATCTTGACTAATCAATTAGGCTGCATTCATTTCAATCCTCCATCCTGGATGGTGAAACAATTGCTACACCTTGATTTAAATGATTGGCTAATTCATTTGATATTTGTAGAATTTTAATTTTTTTTTTTTTTAGTAAATCTTACCGATCACCTAGTGGTCGGTAATTCAAAAATTTTAATTTTTTAATTGTAAATCTTACCGACCACCGGTAGATGGTAATTCCGACCAATTACCGACCACCAGTGGTAGGAAATATGCTCTCTTTATCCGACAACTAATAGCTCCGACGTCCTAAAAAAGAAGCCGGTATTTCCGACCACCTTGACTAGTTGTCGGTAATAGCTAGGGTCTTTTTTTTGAATCCATAAAGTGGTCGGTAAGTTGGTCGGAAACTGCATTTTCGACCGAAAATCACTCTTTTCCGACCACTTTTTGGTGGTCGGAAAAATGCAGAATTCCAGCAGTGGATGTTGCTTCATGTTTAATATTTTAGTATAATTTGTTTGTCTTTATACTACTTATGTGTCATTTGATTATCTGTTGGATTTGAGGTCTACTAACTTGGAACCTTTGCTAATAAAATCTCCTCTTCAACTTCTTTTTTTTTTTTTTTTTTTTTTTTTTTTGTTTTTTTGTTTAAGCCTTTTGTAAGATATAGTGTTTATTGTTCCCTTCAAGTTTGTCAAATGTATGCCATTATTGGATTAGTTGTTAAAAAAAATAGCTTAAAATGGCATATTAAGTGGCTATTTTGTGGTACAATTATCAGTGGGGGTCCACTTCCGATTTGGGTCTGGTCAAAGTGGATTCGGGTTCTTCATAGTGAGACAAAGAGATTGATATATTGTACGCTCAAAACGGATAATGGGTGAATGAGATATTGATTCTCAAAGTAGACCCATTTGAGTTGGAAAATGAAGGGAAAAAGTGAGCTTTTGTCCCACATTGGTTTGGAAAGAGGATTTGACCCCCCCCCCCCCCGCCCTTTATACAAGAGCTCTTTTGGAGCTTGTAGAATTGTATAGCATAGAGGCTCTCTCGCGCGGGGGGGGGGGGGGGGGGGGTGTGCAAATCAAATTCCAACTAGAAACGAGATCGAAAAGGCTTGATTCAAGCTCGAGCTCGTGTGCGCCGGCATCTGCGGGCACGAATGTCGTCCGAAAATTGACAGGGCTTGCACGCTAAGTTATGCCAAACTGCGGTATAGTCACTTGGTTCGGCCGAAACCGACCGAGAGCGAGCATGCGGCCTTTCAAGGCCGAACCTTGTACTCTCGTGTCCTGAACAACGAACTTGCACCCCAACGGTCTGGAACCCGAAAGTTTAGCCTGTTGTGAAGATTAAACTCATCTGTTACGATATTAATATTGTTTTAATTCCAACTGTTACAGGTGTTACACAATTGGTTTTAATACCAATTTAATGGCCATGTTGAATGCTATCAGTCCAACAGCCCTCCCTATATAAAGAGAGGTAGAGCAGTAGCATTTTACACACAACAGAAATTAAAGGAATTCCAGTACATTTTAGCTACAAAACTTCTGCTTCTACTCTCTTCTTTAGCCAAACAGTGTTCTTGCTTTGCTTTGTTTGCCGAGTTCTTTGTTTGGGTGCTTAAACAAAGAATCGTAGCACGTTTTATCCTGGGAAACCTAGGCTACAACGCTCCTAGCACTTGTGGGAGGTAGCAAATGAGGTTTTAAGGAAAAGAACAATTTGTTCAAACTCGTGCTAACCTTTACCCAAATATTCCACCTTTTCCTTCCCAATCTTTTTCTTGTTTTCCCATATATTAATAATCTTTCTGTAGGATTATTATTTTGGGATTTTTCCACCTTATTACCCAACAATAGTTAAGTCTGCAATTGGTATATATGTTTCACTACTGGAAATTGTTGAATTTCCGACCACCTGAAAGTTATCTTAAATAGAGTAGAAAGTATTGTTCCGACCACATTTGGTATCCGGAAAAACCTTTGTTGCTATTTCTGACCACTTTTTGATTTCAACTTGATTTAAGGTCACTTTTAGGTGGTCGGAAATTCCACAATTTTCAGTAGTGTTTACAGCTTGAGCATATATATGATTTGCTTTCTCTGGTTGCTAGATTTAATGTTTCATTAAATTACAAATCCTATTTTTTTTTCTGTTTACACATTTTTTTGCAAATAAAAAACTACATATTATTTTGGGGGTTCTAAAATTCTTTTACAATTCATAGTTAATATTATCAAAATTTATGAAAACATTATTCCTAACAATGAGTTCATTTCTCTCTTCTTAACAACATAACTTGATATGTACTTTAGCAAACCATAGAGGAAACTAACAAGAAAATCACTATAGTTTCTCAAAGAATTCAAAAGAGAGTGAAGAATATAATAATACACGAGGAAGGCACATGAGATCTATCCCAACTGCACTATGGGTATTTCCACTAATGTTCTTAGAGTGCACATGGACAAGAATATAATCCAAGTTAACAAATTAATGTGTCAAGGTTAAAGCTACATATTTGGATCAATTGATTGTCATTAATTAATCGGGCATCCATTTGGACACCTTACCATTAAATACATATTAACCAAATTCAACTTATTTGATAAGTGTCCTATACTCATACTTTTCCTTACACTTTTTAGTGTTACTGTATCCTACTTATTATCATATTAAGCCAATTTTATCACCTATTGAATTATCGATTGTTCTTAGGTGATGACGTACTTGACAAGAAAATTAAATGATGTTTTGAGTCAAACATTGAACTATTTGATCAAATTTTCAAGTTATAATAGCATAAGGATATTTTTGTAAAGAAAAATGAATCAAAAAAGATTGAGACAACACTTTTTCTTGTGTCAAATATTTTTTGCTTAAATGGTCTTGATGATATAGGCAATTCAATCCAAAGGCAAAGTAAAAGAAAGTAAGGTGACATTTCTCACTCAAATTGGCATCTTCTTAGTATTTCGATCATAATTCCATGTAGAAAGATCTGATTCGAGTACTTCAAACGTCATTGAAAAGCTAACTTAAAAATATACAAGGGAAAATGACACTTTTTCCCCCTATGTTATATACTTATAGCACTTTTTCCCCCTCAATTATTTAAGTGGCTCTTTTTCCCCCTGAAATGTTAAATGGACATATTTACCCTTAAAATAAATATTTCATTTATTTTTATTCTCCAATAAATTATTACTATAATTTGGTTCAAACCAGATATTATAGTAACCAAACCAAAATATTCCAATTACAGTTTATAATCAAAACGCGATATTTAGAGTTTATTAAAATCGCGAACTGGAATGGCCGGTTCATGTTCCGAACTGAAAAAATAAAATATATTTATTGTTGAATTTAAACTATTTTAAAATAAAAAATAAAATTTTAAAATATAGACAGTTCAAAATCGCGAACGGGATCCGGAACCGCCGGTTCATGATCCAGTTTTTTTTTTTTTATTCTTAAATTTAATAAATTGAAATCCAAATATTGGGTTCTAGATCTGAATCATAACTGAAACTTTTAATTCGATTGCTGTAGTGTCTGGTTCAGTTCGAACCGAACCGTGGTAATCGCAACATATACGCAATAATTTGTTGGAGAAGTAAAATAAATAAAATGTTTACTTTAAGGGTAGAAATGTCAATTTAATATATTAAGGGGGAAAACCACCACTTTTAAAATAATTGAGGGGGCTAATGTATTTACATAAATAATTGAGGGGGAAAAAGTGCTATAAGTATATAACATAGGGGGAAAAAGTGCCATTTTCCCAATATACAACTTCTATGAAAACCATAAAGGCTAATTGAAAGGTTTTAGGAGTGGAAAATAGTTTATAAGAGAAATAAGCTGCACAGGAATTCTGTTTGGTAGGAATGAACACAGGCGTGGTCGTGCCTATGCCCATGCCTATGACACAATACATTCTGTATCCATGTTTTCTTTGCCACGGGCTCAACCGTGGCCATGTGTATGCCTGTGCCTAGCACTCCTGCCCAAATGTAATTACCATTTGACTTAATTTTGAAGGGAACTCACCATCCTTTTATTCCATTATTTCAATTTCCTCTCATTTGGTGATTAGTTTTAGCATTAGTTTAGTTTAGATTAGTGTATATTTCATGTTCAGCTTCAATTCCAAACTCAAGAACATTGTAATTTTTTATTGCAACATTTCCCATAGATAAGTTTTCTTATTTCATGCATCTATTTCATTGCTTAGCACTTATTCACTTCACTAGTATTTCATATTCACGATGCGCAAAAATATATGCTCAATATTAATACTTGATATTAAAATGTTTTTTTTTTAAAAAAAATAATACATATATATATATATATATATATATATATATATATATATATATATATATATATATATATATATATATGAAAAGGTTCAAATGCGGCGTGGCCTTCCCGTGCGCTCGTGCGGCGGTTTTCAGAATACACCGATAGTGTTAACAATATGCACCAATAGTATAAGAGAAACACACAACAATGAAATGTAGAAATACACCAAAAAATACACAACACACCAAAAAACATACACCATATATCTCCCTACCATTAATGGTGTATTTCCGAACACTGTGTGGTGCATTTAGTCATACCTAATGGTGTATTATTGGTGATGCATACCTAATTTGTGTGTGTTTTTGTAGTGCATTTCCTAACGTTGATGGTGAATATCTTGCTTAACTATTGGTGTATTCTGAAAAGCGGGTGCACGACCGCACGAGAAGGGGTCGCCGCACCTGAACTCGACACTCTATCTATCTTTCTCTCTCCCCCCCTCTCTCTCTCTCTCTCTATATATATATATATATATATATATGTATATATATATATATATATATATATATATATATATATATATATATATATATATGTATATGTATATATCTATACATATATATATATATATATATATATATATGTATATATATATATATATATGTATATGTATAGATATATATATATGTATATGTATATGTATGTATATCTATATATATATATATATATATCTATATGTATATGTATATGTATGTATATCTATATATATATATATATATCTATATATATATATATATATATATATATATATATATATATATATATATATGTATGTATGTATATATATGTATATACATATATACATACATATATATATATACATATATACATATATATATATATATATATATATATATATATATATATATATATATATATATATATATGTATGTATATATGTATATACATATATATACATACATATATATGTATATACACACACATACATATGTATGTATATATATGTATATACATATATACATACATATATATATATATATATATATATATATATATATATATATATATATATGTATATATATATATATATATATATATATATATATATATATACACACACATACGTATATGTATATATATGTATATATATATATATATATATATATATATATATATATATAAATAATTGTAGAATTCATATTAATATTAATGAAGTAATAATTATAGAAACGATATAGGAAATAAGGGTCAAATAGGCCACTGAACTGTAAACTAAAGTGCAATTAGGTCATCGAACATAAAAACAATGCAATTGGGTCCCTGAACAACACAAAATCATGCAATTAGGTCCAAAATGACCTGTTTACCTGAAATGCCGGTTACAAATTTTAAAAATAATTTTTAAATAAAATAATTAAAAAAAAAAACAAACAAACTAGAACTGCCGAAGACGAATCGTTTCTGGCAGTCTTCGTCTCCATAGCCAGAGACGAAGAGCTTCGTCTCCATGGTCGGAGACCATCCCTTCGTCTTCGGCCATAGAGACAAAGAGACCTTCGTCTCCATGGCCAGGGAAACGAACGTTCGTCTCCATGGCTGGACACGAAGCTCTTCGTCTCCGGCCATGGAGACGAAGACTGCCGGAGACGATTTGTCTCTAGCAGTTCTAGTTTTTTTTTTTTTTTTTTAAATTTAATTAATTATTTTATTTAAAATTATATTTAAAATTTATTTGTAAAATTGGTAACCGCCACGTCAGCATAATTTCAGGTCAACAAGTCATTTTAGACCTAATTGCATGATTTTGTGCTGTTCAGGGACCCAATTGCATTGTTTTTGAGTTCGATGGCCTAATTGCACTTTGGTGTGCAGTTCGGTGGCCTATTTGACCCTTATTCCAATGATATATTACTAAATATAACTATGGTATCATTTAATTAAAATCTAAATAAAATGAAACTTACTATTGAAGAATGTAAGAAAAAAATATTATGTATGCATATGAATGGTAATAATAATGTGGAAAGATAACAGAAGTTATTACGGCAAGGATATTTTTGTCCAAACATTATGTAGTACAACATTTATAACATAAGGTACAAAAAAATTAACAGAAAAAATTGACATAAAATCAGAAATATAACCTGGATTGAAACTTATTATGTTTTTAGATTTAGCTCCTTTAATTTCTGTATTTATTGTTCTAGTATGAGTACTAAGTAGTAAGTATATAGGGCTTGGATTTAGTTTGACTTCTTACTAATGCCTAATTGATTGGTATTGTATAAATGGAATTATTTGGGTGTTCTAGGGCTTGTTGTGTGAATTGGGTATGCGTTTAAATTGTATATAATTGTTGGATCTTGATTATATGCTTGTACTTAGAGTGTGTTTGTTGCTACGAGAGTAGATAAGTTTGTACACTAGCCACACATTCACACACTTGATGCCTACTGCGAAACTATTTGGATGTTAAGGAGAATATATGGTTTGTATTCTTGCTTTGGCGATTTTGGCTTGAATTACCACGGGAGTGGAGTACTCCAAAGTAAAATTGTAGGTCCAAATAACTACGAGAGTAATATTTAGACACTTATGTGCATCTCATCACATTCCCTATATCTTGATTATTAGTTTCCTAATCTTATATTAGCTTGAATCATCCAATTTCCAAGCTCATTTCGTGTGTATATATATATATAGTAGGGCCGGTTTTTAGATTTTTGTGGTCCCGTTCTGGTAAATAAATGAGGCCTTACCAAAATCACAATCTTTAAAATCAATACCGTATTTTTTTTTTCAAATAATAAGGTGGTAAAATGTTGTTGTGCGCAAAGAAAAAAACAAAAAACATATTATGGAATAAATTACAATTATAACAATAATAAAATTATAACAATAATAATAGTGTGCGCAACTTGCAACGCAAAATGATTAAAAAAGGGGAGATGTTCAAAGTTGGAGCAGCACTCAAGTTTTGAACCTCTAACCTCCAAGTTAAAATACAATAAGCACAAGTTTCTACCATTCTTCCATGGGGCATTTTAAATTCAATTGAAAACTTTTCATTTTTATTTCTAAACTAGCTAGATAAAAATTAAATATTGGACCCTCTAAAATTTGAGAGCCCTGTGCGGTAGCCCAGCTTGCACAGCCTAAAATCCGGCCATGAAAATGAGCTTATTTGTTTTATTTTGTTTAGTCTTTATTACTCCCAACTTGCTGCGAACTTCTTATTAATTTTCTTATGTTAGTGGCTAATTGTTTGTGATTGCTTACTACGCGTCATAACTCCCAACCCAAAGAACGACATGTCACTCGTATGCACCGTGGAAAGTATATATCCTACATCATTAAGGGATTAATTAAAATTTCAAACAATTTTCATAAAGTTGGGAATTAAAACAATTATTGACGTATAATTTCGTAATTTAAAAAGTTTGTTTCCCCATATTCAAATTATATATATTCACTCTTTGAAAATGGATTTCACCAAAGGATCCATTTAAAGGTCACTTCGGGTAAATTAGAATTCATTATAGCCTAGCCTATTAGGGCAACATATGGTGTTGAGCACATCGGCAATTCCCACTGATGACGATTTCCTCCAATAATGTTCTACGTGACAGGCACAAATGTTGTGAAAATGGTGAGTGAGAAGCATAATGCAATGGATTTGCTGGAAATATTCGGGTGCATGAGAGCGTGAAGGTTTTGAGATCCATCTTTCTCATCATAATTCCATGTCACAAAATTATTTAAAAGAAAAAAGGACAAGAGGACAGACCTTATAACGTGGTGTGTTGGTAAATGCCAGTGATGATCGATCATCACAGTCGGACGATATTTTCTTCGACAGCTCTCACAGATTTAACTCCCTTGGTTCATTTCAGTAGGCAGTATTTGGGAGAAGAGACCATGGTTTGAACCTCGGCAGTTGCAGTGTGAGGATTATATGCCCAAAGTGGACAGATCTCATGAGCGCACCTACATTTGACTTTGTCTGCAATGAGCCATTGAGTCTCTGTGATTTACATCCTCCCAAATGCTCTGTCAGGGGGGAGTGGGGCCCTTGGGGTCGGGGATTCAACCATTTGGGAGAAGATATTTTCTTCAAAATTTAATGGACAGAAACATGCCATTTATAGATATTACTAGTTTTTTTACGCACATTGCGCGATAGGGATAATGCCCAATGTTTTTTTAAATAAGTACTTTAAAGTATATAAAGGCAAGATTATATTAGAATTGTTCATGCATAGATAATTGAATGTTGAATTTGCGTATTTAAATAGGTAATTCTAAGTTTACAAATGCAAGATAATATAATCAAAATTGATTATAATTTTCAATAAAATAATTGTATAGGTATGGTTGAAACCAAATACGTGACATAAGATAGAACAAATAAAAATTAGGGCATAAAATATTAAATATATACTAATATGGAAGAGCTAAATGTTGATTGCCAAACAATGACATTGCAAGTTAGTTTCCCACTTCAATTTGTTGTGTGATTAGAATACTATTTTTGTCAATAAATCCCCCAAGTAGTTAATATGATTGACTTAATTATATTTTTTATTTTTTCAAAACAATTATTATTATTATTATTATTATTATTATTATTATTATTATTATTATTATTAAATATATGTATACCCTTAGGTCATTTTACATGATAATCTAAACAACTAATTTTTTCAAATATCTGTTTACCAATCGTTGATATAATTTGCTGGTCAAATCCGCTAACGCTAACCGCTAACTGTTGATTGTCAAACAAGGACATTGCGAGATAGTTCTCATTTTAATTTGTTGTGTCATTTGAATACTCTCTTTGTCAACAAATTGTTCAAGTAGTTAATATGATTGACTTTATTAATTATATATTTTTTTTAATTTTTTCATGGTATTAATAAAATACTTGCTAAATAAATATATAGCATTATTTTGTATTATAACTTTGATATTTAATTAAAAAATAGTGCACAATAAAGATAATAGACAATGTAGTGAATATAATCAATTGATAAATTTGAATGTAAAGAATTTTTACATTGGAGAAATATAACTAATAAAATTATTTCTCTTAATTAATTTATTGATAATGAATAATTTTTTTTTAATAAAGACATTGTAGAGATAATGCAGCGAATATAATTAATTGATGAATTTGAATGTAAAGAATTTGTATGGTAGAGAAAAATAAAGACAATATAACTAATCAAATGAATAATTTTTTTGAATAAAGAAATTGTAGACACATTATTCTAAATTAAAGAAATGCATATGTATTATTTTTTGTTGTAGTTACTAAATTATTATTTATGCCAACTTTGATTGGGATGGGGTTCGAACCTAAGACCTTTCTTATTGGAATCAATGAGTAAGTTAACGGTGAACTAACAAAAATTAACGGAAAAGAAAATATTTAACGGAAAAGTTATAAAATAATCATATTCATTAAGGATAAATTAGGAAATCTTAAGGAAAAATTAAAATCTGATCAATCTGAGCCATTCATTTGATTAAAAAATTTGTCCGCCATTTTTTCTACCTATTATAGGCCTAACTCTCTTGGGCTCTTATTAGTATAGTAGATAATGAGTGTTTTGGTAAAAAGTTGTTAACTAATTATGTTAGTGAGTTTGACTAGTTGATAGCATTAGTTGATTGTAGAAAAATATTTGGCAAATTAGTTGTTAGTTGATAGTTGATTACAATCAAAATTACTTTCTCAAAAAGGTAATCGAAAAAGTTGCTTTGATCAACTTTTTGAATTTTAGCATTTTAGAACAATAAGTTGTTACAAAAAAACTAATTAATCAAACACTCATATTGATTATTTAACCAAGTCAAATGGCTAATAGTGGTTAAATAAGTCAAAATTAGTCTGATAAGCTAACTATGTTACTAAACATGACCATCATTTGTAAAAGGAAATATATACATCCTAAGGCTAGGCAATATGCCTATCAAAATATTCAAGAATTGCGTCCAAGAAATCTTTAATGTGATTAAAAAAGAAGCATTATTCACCTTAATCTTATGTAAATTCTTGCAAGATTTAGAGTAGGATTATCTAAAATAAATATAAATGATTAAATTAGTCCATAAATTAGAGGTTAATTGTACTTTGGTGCACAATAGGAGTAATATTAACCTATTATATATGATATACATATGTGATCTTTGAATTTAATGAAATTTATTACAAAGTCGCTATGATTTTAAAAGAAGAAAAAGAATCGTTTATAAACCTTTATACAAGATAGTTGTTTTTTACTTCAAAAAATTTAAAACATGAGAGAGCATAGAAAGCATAGAAGGATATATTATATTATAGTAGGTGTCATATTTTGAAATCAAATGTGATATATAGTGTTCAAATCTTAACTATAATAAAGCTATATGGTTTGAGAAGTAATTAATGTTACAATTATTATTTTGGTAGAGTAATTATTGTTATAATTATTGTCTCTATCCTTATTAATATAATAAACTAGCCACAACATCCTTTACTATTTTAAAAAAAAAAAAGAGCACAAAATTTGAAAAATAAAATAGCTATTTTTTCCTTGCCCCTAACAAAGGATTACATTTATTGAATTAATGGAGTTATTAAATGTTATGATATTATGATTAAGGATTCCGATTCCCGATTAATGGAAAATATGAAACGATGCAATATTAATTAAATCTCTGGCTTTACAATGAAAGTCTATTTGATATGTTTTTGTTATTTATGGTGTTTCTTGAGATTACAATATTAATTAAATTTTCGATGAAAGCCCATTTAATATCTGAAACAGTGCAATTAATGCAAGCCTCTACATATAATTTTTCTCCCTCTCAAATGCATCAAAGAAATGGCAGAAGCGAGAAGGGATGAAGAAAGCAAATGCTGTCGGCCGTGGGTCAATTATTGGAATTCAGAATAAAAAAAAATCATATGAGCCATAAATAAAAAAAAAATTTAAATATATATAAATATATATATCGTATGCGTCTTTAATGTTTTTCTGGATTTCTAAACTTAGGACTTTTAAAAGAAAAAAAAATACATTTGAATTATCTCCACAAAAAGTGGTCTTGGGCTTATAGAATGATATTTGGGTTTATGGAATGACATGTGCATAAAGAATATATTATATAATCACATAAAAAAATGTGTTCAATTAGAGTTTAAAGTTACTCATACAAAATTTGAAATTTCCTTTCTAAATGTAATTATCTTATTTATTATTCGTATTGTGAAAATTATAATATAGATGAAATACAATTAAGAATAAATCAATGCAATTATGAAAATTCTCTCTATAAGTTTATTTGAATATGTACATAATTAGAGATTATATTAACCATAAAAAATTTAATTTTAATTTTAATTGTAATTTTTTATTCTATAAAAATAATAAATATTTGACCAATGGAAGTTCAAAAATATTATTATATTAAACAATTTAAAATATTTTTATTTTTTCAATTTTTTTATTTATATTTATAATAACATAATTTTTTTCACGTGCATCGCGCGGGTGAATTACTAGTAAACTTTAAAGTATAAAATACAATATTATTATCTGGTAATATGCAATGTCTAATGAACTATATATATATATATATATATATATATATATATATATATATATATATATATATATATATATATATATAGGCTTTGGATCTGGTGCACCCCTCTAATTAGATGAGTTCATGAGGCCTAATAATACCCAATGATTAGATTCCCATCTATGGTTGAGATTAAAAGAAATATTTTCAGTTTTTTTTTTTTTGAAGGCATTTTCAGTTATTATCTATGGTAAGGTTAGATTAGTAATTTGGTTAGCTGATTTAATTAATGAATTAATTTAAAAGGAATATGAATCATTTTTGATGCTTTTGATGATGGAAATTAATAGATTCTATTAATAAAAAGATTAGATAACATATTTAACGTGAACAAGCTGGTGATAGTAGGAGCAGCAAGTTAGGACTTTCAGCAAATGGAATTGGCAGTCACGGTAAGTGCATATACACAGCATAGTCTGTGCGTTTTCTAGTTTTTTCGGTAATGGTACGATTGAGATGTGAAAAAGGTCTGGGGGTGGTCGTTAGCATGCGGTCACACCCCGTGTGCGTACGGGTATACCTGCCTGTGCGTACATATATACTTCCACTGAGCTGTTTATGTGTTGTTTTTGCTTTGCCTTGTACTGCTCAGTGCATGTGTACTTTTTTGTCCGTGCATATTAGGTTGTTTTTTGTTTTCGTCCGTGCATACTTCGTGTCGGTGCATATGCTGGTTTTTGTATAATGCTTATAACATATACGCCGTTCTACCTTAACAAAAACCTGCTCTGTGTCCGTGATTTTGATATTCTTTTGGTTTGTACCAATAAGTGCTTGAACGGTTCGAGTCTATGCGTATGTTAATTTGTAATGGATTGATGAGATTGAATGAGGAATATAATATAAATAAGGACATATTTTAAATAGGGGGGTTTAAAATTAATTGTATTAATGTGCTAATTTTGGTTAGAAATAGATCGAAATCTTTGACATAATGAAAGACCACAAAATTATTTTTCAAAAAAAAAAAAAGAAAGACCACAAAATTAATGGAAAGTAGTAGTAATCCATTGTTGTTAGTAGGTGTAACAGTCAAACCGTGAACAAGCTGTGTTGAAGCACACAAACAGTCCAGTGGTTGAAGATGGCGAGAACTAACACGGGTAGGTGATGCTGTTTTGAATTGTAAATTGATTTTGGACGTCGGTTTGTGCATTGTGGAACTATGGCATGTGCAAACGAACATTTAACGCATTTGTTATTATGTTTTGTTGATGTATTTTGAACAATTAATATGTACCGGGAACATGAAGCAATTGGGGGGTTTTTGTTTCTGATTTTTATTAAAAAGAAGAATGCAAAAGCAGTTGGGTAATGGGTAGACTATTGGTGTGTGCGTGTGTTTAAATTGGCATGTGCATGTTGTAGATTAGGTGAGTTTGAAATTTGTTTGTTCTTCATTTTGCATCCAAAATAATTATTATAAAGGGTTGTGCGTGTAATGATATTTTTAGTTCATTTTGAATGAATTAGACGATATAGGTATTATTTGTTGGTCTGCTATGAAACGTATTTTTTATAGACACTAGTGTGTGCGTGTATGTTGGTAGGTTTGTGCCCGGGAAGTTATTTGGTTGAATTAGACCCGTATGAGTATTTATTTGGTTGATTTACTATGCCACGGTTTTTTTTATACATGTTAGTGTGTGCGAGTATGTGTCAAGGTGTGTGCGTGTATGTGGGAACGTGTTTTTGAAGGGTTCCACGTATGTGCGATCGTGGGTAATAGTCTGTGCGTCTGCAGATATGAACATTAACATGGAATAGAATAACACAATCAAATTGTTAAAAAATGAATACGACGAGAGGGGAAATTGCATTACTCAGTGTTGATTAAAAAAAACGGTTCAAATTAACTAAAATAAACGAAATACGTCAAAAGTCATCGTAATAAAAATGAAGAGACAAACATAAAGTATTTTAAACAGCATATAAGGTGTCAACGAGCATGCCCCCGGAACACACAACACAATTGATATTCGATACACGGTCTGTGTTAGCCAGAAATAGTAGAATTTCGTAAAAAAGCGCACGCGTAGTGCAAGCATGGCCCGTGCATCACCCCTTCGAAGCCCGCAGTCCCATGAAGCGAATGACTGTCCGACATACGACTCAATGTGACACATAGCAAACACGCTGTAGTCAGCAAAAATCTCATCAGCAGTCTACAATGTTAGAATCCAACTATTGCTTACACAAGACGAGTAGTAAAATGGAGAATTTAATATATTGACATATGAATTAGTATGCACCAACAAACACTAACAAATGCACATGAAAAAACTACCCTCCAAAATCCCCAACCAAACAGTATGTGTTACATAGAAAAATGCACAGGCCATAAATCGACCGCGCACAGAGTATGTTGAAACGCGACTATACATCTCGGGAACCAGGAAATAAAAAGTTATACAGTAAAGTGCACAAGTGTACATACAACTACGCACAAACTAGCCACAGTCCGGCCACCGTCGAAATTTTGTCAACACACTAACGCAAGAACACACACACCATGAAATTTTAAAAGAATAAACCTCAAATGGCGATACCCAATACCAGAAATTTCAACAATTTCTCAAACCCAATACAAACATGCATATATAAAAATCCATTACAGACCAACAATGGCGAAACCCAACACCAAATCTACACTAATATGCACACCACGACAAAAACTCATGCCATAAATTGACCACGCACAGTGTATGCTGAAACGCGACTATACACATCGGGGACCAGGAAATAAAAAGTTATACAGTAAAGTGCACAAGCATACATACACTACGCACAAACCAGAGTAAAAAAAAAACACAGTAAAAAATTTTGCATTCCAAAAATACAATGAATATAAATATTTGATCTCGAAACAAAAAGATTCTAGAAATACGTGAAAAACTCATGCTCACTCTGAGAAACAAAGATTTCTAACCAAATACAAGGAAAAATACATTATAATACCATAGGCATGCCAATACCCCGGCCACGTTACAGCACTATGCACATACTAAGGGAGATGTACGCACACACCCCATATGGGTATTTATTTGGTTGATTAACGCAACCCGCCGCGCAGACTTGAACTACCACCGTCCGGCCACCCTCGAAAGACACACAAGCAGCGACAACCCCACCGCCCACTGCCCCAAAAAAAAAAAGGAAACCCCAAAAAATAACAACGACAATGAAATACCTGATCGAAAAAAACCAAACCCCTGCAATCGAACACAGACCACAAAACCCCCAACCCTTGCAATCGAACCACAAAAGAAACGACTAAAAATGGCGATTGAGAATACCTACAATGGAACCCACAGATGAGCTCCATAGCCTCTTAGATCGCCGGAAACTCGAACCATCCATGATGAACGCCACCAAAAACGTCTATGCCCGGAGAGGGAGAAAACAAAGGAGATACAATGTGGAGAAAGGAAAAAAGTGGGAGATACAACCAATGAATCTGAACACTTGAATTGGGAGAGAATTAAATACACCGTAATAAAACCCATTAAGAAAGTACAAAACAGCCCCTCCCATCCTGACATATCAAAGACACATGGCAAAAAAGCAAACTTAATCTGAACCCTTAAATTGAACTAATAAACGGCCAGCAATGGGGCTCACGAGCTCATCTAACAAGGGGGTGTGCACCGGATCCAATATATATATATATATATATATATATATATATATATATATATATATATATATATATATATATATATTTATTTATTTATTTATTTATTTATATATTTATATATATAGGGTCAAGTTCCTGTGAGAACAGGTCTTCCCGTGCGGTCAGGGCGGCACACACCATTAGGTATGCATAAATGCACCACACAGTGTTCAAAAATACACCATTATGTGTGGTGCATTTTTTTGACATTTCATTCTAGTGTATTCTCGAACAATGTATGGTGCATTTGTGCACCTAATGTGTATGCCGCACGGGAAGACATGTTCTCATAGGAACCAATATATATATATATATATATATATATATATATATATATGTATATATATATATATATATGTATATATATATATGTATATATATGTATATATATGTATATATGTATATATATGTATATATATATATATGTATATATATGTATATATATATATATATATATATATATATATATATATATATATATATATATATATATATATATATATATATATATTTAGGGGATGGTTCACGTGCGAATGATCTTACAGGTGAAAAAGGGGTGAAATATGAGCCGTTGATCTAATCTAGATCAACGGCTTAGAAAAATTATTAAAAAAAACGCGAACCAAGATGCACATATATATATTGATGGATATATTATAACCGAAGCAAACCGACCCGGGGAGGTGGAGCATGATTCAGGGCCCTTGAGGTTGAGCCCCGTGCTCGGCCTCGGCCTCGGCCCAATAGGCCTCGATTGGGATAGGTGCCGACCCCAAAGACGTCGGCCATAAACGGGCTCCACCCGAAATAAAGCCGACCGAGGAGCTAGTCAAAAGAGAGACCCGGGGCTCGCGCCCCGGACGCGGTCAACACGTAGATCCACCCCCCCCCCAGTTTTGGGGGTGGTGGTTAGGGGTGGAGTTTGTATAAAAAAACCCCCCGCCTTGTCCTAACAAGACAAGTTCACTATTTTACACCTACTATGATCCTAATCAAGCCTTGTAATAGCTTATTAGAGATATTTAATACAATATACGGTCCCCGCGACCTTGCAATTCAATGACATCGTTTTGCTCGTTCTATCCTTTTATTATTTACATTCTTATCCGCGTTTAATAATTCGGGCCACTCCGGGTTAATTAAATCCATCATTGGTGCTCTTATTGAGAGCTGTTATACCAGCTCAAGCGTGTTCTTTATTCATTAGTCTACCACGATCAGCTACTACGGCAAGGTCGAGATCCAACTCTCGCCACACAAGCGGTTCCCGCGGCACCCAGATCGTCGTGACCGGGAATGGCCCCAACAGGGCCCCTAGCCTCCGACCGACCGTCTCCACCAGGTCGGGAGGAGATCTAAGAGACCAGCTCATCAACCACCGCAATAGTGGTGCGTCGTCTCCCACCGCCCCTCCCTAGTCGGGAGGAGACCTGAGCGACCATCTCACCAACCACCGCAATGGTGGTGCGTCGGATCCCACCGCCCCTCCCTCGGATCTAACTCTCTTCCGGGCGTGGGTGGCCATCTTTCAACAAGCCTCCCTGGCGCTAGCTCGAATGGGCTCCAAGGAGGTACGCAAGTCGGCCCGGAGGCTACCTAGAAAGTGCCGACCCCGCCTCCACCACCTGCGAGGGGGTGCAGTGGTCCGAGCACCCGGGGGCTCTGGATGTGAGACACCCAAATTGAAGGAGAGGTCAATTCACCCCGACGATCAGAAAGGCAGGGGGGGGGGGGGAGCCGAGATCTGACAAAATCGTCAACTTGATGGCGATTTGAGGAGGCCAACCCAAACCAGGTCTACCCTGGAAAGGTTGGGCAACCTGCGTATCGGCCCGAGATAGGTTGGGCCCGAGTACAACTGTAACAACCCAAAATTTCATTTTATAAATCTTGAATTAAGAAATCTCAAAGTAGCTTTTTCACCCCATTAAAAAATTTTTTGCGGTCAAACGGTGTTTGGATAAAATAATTTTGTTCCATTTTTAAAATTAATTCGACACCGAAGAAATGTATTTCATTCAAAAATTCCAATGTTTTCGGGTACTTCGCGTACTAAGATTTAAATCGAGAATTTTAACCGAGTGAGACCGAGAGAATTCAAAAGGGAATTTTGAACAAGTGTTCATCCATATAGCTTTTGGGAAAATTCACTTTCAACCCCAAAGTAATAAAGAAATATCATTTCTAGCCTATGGTTCATGATACATGGTGGACCACAAGACATCCAAAAATCCCTTATAAACTCATCTTTTAGCTTGGGGAAATTACCAATTTTCCCTCAACCAATCATTGTTGAATTATCCTAGGGTTTTGAACCCTATATAAACCCTTTATTCCATCACATTTTCCTGATCTTACTCTTTGCCTCTTCCTCATTTTCTTGGCTGCCAACAACAAGAAGAAAGAACACAACCTAGTAAGCTTGTTCATCCTTCATTCAAGCATCATTTCTCTCCTAGTTTTCTTTAGTCTTTGAGGTTCTAGGCTAAGGATAGAAGGTGTGTTGGGAAGTGTAGGTGGTGAAGGAGGCTCAAGCTAGGCCAAGAGGAAGAAGAGATCCAAGCAAGAAGACTAGACTACAAGAGGTATAACCCCAAGGATTCCTCTTTAGATTTGGCTCTGTGAAGCCTAGTTTTGAGTATAAATGAGTAGAAACTATGAGTTTTTGATGTCTTTATGCTTGG
The DNA here is from genome assembly GCF_001879475.1 of Ipomoea nil. Lineage (NCBI taxonomy): Eukaryota > Viridiplantae > Streptophyta > Magnoliopsida > Solanales > Convolvulaceae > Ipomoea > Ipomoea nil. Next base: position 2,559,252 of record NW_017617577.1, read on the forward strand.
AAGTGATTTAGTATGTGTTGTGAGTTGTTGAGATTGTTTTGGAAATGTTTGGAGGAATTTTTGCAAGTAAAATCCCATCTGGTGCACAATACAGTGTGCACCAGATCAGTGTGGCGGCCCTAGCTGCGGCCCATGAGAGGGGCCGCCGGCTAGAGCCCTGCCACCACGGGACTAGGGCACGACCCTAGAAGAGGGTAGCCTAGTCCCGACACATCAACGAGGCCCCAGGGGTGGACTATGGAGAGTCCCGCCCTAGGTCCCTGAGTATTGTTCTGATGAGATTTTTGTGCAGTGGCCGAGCCCTTGTGGCTCAGCTACGTGCCGTTTCGGACCGAGTGTTACAGGCCCTTATGGCTCGGCTTTTTGGGTTTGTCTCGACGCACGTTTTGGTTTTGATTTCGTGGGATTTGGATTAAAAACAAGTATGTTAAGAAGGATTTTGTGAAGAAATGTTACACAGTGCATATTTTTCTAAATTCTCTGTGTTTGAGAAATTGTTAATTATGTGATCAAATAATGTTTTTGTTGAGTAAAGAAGCATGATCCTTTGAGAATATGATTTATTATGAAAGCATGATTAAATTGTATTATTTGATCAATGAGAATAGAAGCATACTTGTTGAGTGAAATGTATAGAAATTGCTATTTTGCAAACCGAGCATGTTGATACATTTTTGGATACTCCATATTAGTGTATACATGATTTACAAGCATATTATAGAGCATTTTGACATTTCACATGAGTCATATTTCAAAGATGCATAAAGGGCCAACGTGAGTCCAAGAATACTTTCAAAAAACCATAAGCATGTGGTATATCATTCTTTGATGCATTGAGAAGTAATATAATTGTTGCACGCATGAGATTGATGCATGAGAGATATAATTATGTATTATGTATATCGGTGAGGTTTTGGAGGATACCGTTTGGACTATGTTCGTCTCGGGAGATATTTATGGACATTGCGGTCCCAATATATGTAACGCGGCGTATTCCCATGTTACGAGGTTGGAAACTTCCCGCCGGGCTTGGAATCCTGGTTAGGGGGTTTGCATACTAATAGTTCGATACCTGATTCCACAGAGTTTGAACCACAAGACTGGTTCCGTAGACGGTAGGAGATATTGGGTCGGAATTATGCCGTTCCCGATGGGGTAAGTCACACTTTTGTGAAACCCTAAGCCGTCTACGAGTATAAGAGAAAGATAGAGATTCAACAGATACTCAAGAAAGAGAGTCAACAGAGACTCGAGTATGAGAGTCAATATAGACACGAAAGAAAGAAAGAGAGTCAAGAGAGACTCGAGAAAGTAACAAAGAAACCTCCACAGAAAGTACTCTATTTTATATATGAGTGTATGATTATATTATTGCACTAGATTGCATATGAATATGAGTATATCGTTGCACTAGATTGCATAAGAGTAAGATTATATTGTTGCACGAGATTGCATAAGAGCATGAGTACATTGTTGCACGAGATTGCATAAGATTATGATTATATTGTTGCACTAGATTGCATAAGAGTATGAGTATATTGTTGCACGAGATTGAATAAGAGTATGATTATGTTGTTGCACTAGATTTCATAAGAGTATGAGTATATTATTGCACGAGATTGCATAAGAGTATGATTATGTTGTTGCACTAGATTGCATAAGAGTATGATTATATTTTTGCACGAGATTGCATAAGAGTATGAGTGTATAGTTGCACTAGATTGCATAAGAATATGATTGTATTGTGCCACGAGATTGCATAAGAGTATGAGTGCATTGTTGCACTAAATTGCATAAGAGTATGATTATATTGTTGCACGAGATTGCATAAGTGCATGAGTATATTGTTGTACTAGATTGTATAAGAGTATGTTTATATTGTTGCACTAGATTGCATGAGAAGCATGATCATAATGTTATACATGATTATATGCGAATAGAGTATCGTAAAAGATTGTTTAATGAGAAGTTTAACTTGAGATATTCCTTGAGCATGATTATTGTGATGTAGTAGAAGTTCTACTTAATAAGTTATGTGATAAGAGTGTGATAAGATGTGAACACCTGTTATATGATCTTTAAACATGATCCTATTTGTAAGCATGAATTTCTTGATAACCTATTTGAGAAGTCTATTTGTTGATGAATATACGAGATCAGTATTATACATATATAAGCATGCCAGCTGATATTATAGGGTGCAAGCATTTAGAAAGAATATGATAAATCTAAAGATGATTTGAGATTATCATATTGCTATAAAGATATCAAATGTTTTCAAAGTATATGCTAGAATGCTTTACAGGGTTGAGTGTGGTTATACTTAGCTTCGTGCTAACGGGTGTTTTTCCTGTTTGTCTATGTGTTGCTTGCAAAACCCCTTTCAGGTGGGCCCAGCAGTGAGAAGAGATCGAGTTAGATTAGTCTCTTAGTTTGAGATGTCTACACTCTAGTTTTATTTATAATCACGTTATGGATTTAGACTTATGACTTATGTTGGAGAATTGATGTAGACTGTTTTGGGGTGACGTTTTCCCCCTTATCTTCCCCGGTATTTATTCTTAGTACTTAGACTTAATCGTATTTTGTAGTTTTACCCCTTTAGCATGTGCAATCACCAAGAGTGGTGGTTGTAGCGGTGACACTCCCACTATTTATCTTCTAGTTTTCCGCTGCTTAGTTTATGATAATGACTGTTTAGAGATGTAATTAAGAGTTAGAAAAGTGGGTGTTACAAATTGGTATCGGAGCGGTACGAACCGCGGAAAACTTAGGAAGTTTGACCCTTAAGATTGAGTATAGAAACTCTAAGTAAAAGTCCTAGGAAGGACAAGTTAAGGAAAGACCTTTAAGTTGATGTCGTAAGAAAGACAAGATGAGAAGAGAACATTAATTGGAAATCCTAAGAAGGATAAGATTATGGAAAGAGCCCTAAGTTATGAAAACTGGGATGAGAAGGACTCTAAGTCCAGTGACCAAGTAAGAGAATCAGAGTTAAGAGAAACTCTAAGTATCAGTTAGGAACGCGGAGAGGTCGTGAATCCCCTTGTGTTTGCTTATATGTTTGTGCTTTATCAATGTGTTTAAAGTGTTTGTTTCTATCTTTTGAAAGTGAAACAGAGAAGTTTTTCAGCGAGAAGCTAAAGTGAAAGTTAAAAGTTGAGATTGTGAAAGTTAAAGTTTGAAAGTGGAAGTTTTGTAGAAGTGCTAATGTGAAAGTATATGAGTTTATACTTGTGCCTTGCTTATATGATTTACTAATATGCTTTTTATGCCTTTGATAACTGCTTTGAGTAAAGTAGAGAAGTAAAGAGAGTAGTTGAAAGAGAAAAACCAAGAGTTTGAAAGTTTAAGCTTAGAAGAGAATTTGTGCTTGCCAAGTTGTTAAAGTAGAAGAGATGCCTGTGTTGCTTAGTATGATTTGCTTGTTGCAGGTTTATCTTAAGCTTGAGAAGTTAGAATCAGCTAACTTGTAGTCGTGCTAACGAGAATGATCTATTCTGATCATGTTCAAAAAGTTCTGCGATGCCGCTCTACGAAGTGATCGAAGGAGGAGGGACACAAGGGAGAGTGCTCACTACTCGTCTAGGTTCCGCCGCACCATCGGAGCTAATCACGGGGACGTTTTGGGTAAATCGCGCACTCGCTACGGTACTTTTCGATTCTGGAGCTACTAACTCCTTCATATCCTCGGAAATGGTGAAAGAGTTTGGATGGCAGCCTACTAGTCAAAGGAAGATAAGCATTCAGCTAGCCTCCGGAAGATCGATTGTTTGCAAAGATATCTTGGAAGGCTTGCCCATAGAGATAGCGGGAGTGATCTTTCTTGGGGACTTCATTAAAATGGAAATGGAAAGTATGGATGCAATCCTAGGACTGGATTGGTTAGGCAAGTACAAGGCCAAGATTTTATGTGAAGAACGAGAAGTGATAATGAGAGGACCGAAAGGGGAGTACGTATCATTCAAGGGTGACCCAGAACCATCAGACAGGGGAGTGATATCCATGATTAAATCGAGCAAGGGACACAGTTTCAATCCGACGAGTAGACTTGACCATAGAGGTGGAGAAAGGAGAAGCATGACGATGAGACAGGGAGCTGGAGCTGGAAGACCACCGAGAGAGGGAACATCAGTATGCCCTAGATGTGGCAAAGATCATCCTAAGACCACTTGTGGAGGATCACCTATAGTTTGCTTCCGGTGTGGAAAACCTGGTCATAGAGCCGCTATTTTTCGTTCTCCGAGAACGGAGGGACCCCATGGTGCGAACCCGAGCCAGCCGCCTAGAGATCCGATCAACCTAGCGCCGAGTCAAGCTATGGGACGTGGCTACCCACCGAGAGGAGGTCCACATAGAAATGGGAGTCAGGGACGAGGCGAAGCACAGCAAGGACGCGTCGGAGAAGTTGGACCAGGAAGGATCATGGTCATGGGAAAGACTCAGGCTGGAGATCTCAAGCTCGAGAAAGGTAACACTCTAACTTGGTATGAATGCGTTACTTTTGCTTGGATGCTTAGATAGATGTGCATGTTTGAGAAACTGTTATAAGTTGTTGCAAGGTGCTAAAAGATGTGTTAATCTATGAATTTTGGAAAGTAAAAAGCAAATTGATTTTGCTTTAGAGAAAAGCCTAGCTTCGAATGCTACAAATTAGTGGGCAAGAGAATTAGAAGAAAGAAGGAGATATGAGTAAGAATGAAAAATCGTTAGGGAACGATTAGAGTTCATGTTAAAAAGGGAATAATTTTGGAAGTAGCGTTTTACCCAAGTAAAGTGGGAATAGAAAGAATCCTCTTCGTTAAGGAAGAATTAGGTGAGGATTCGTTCCGAGTTTTTTTTTTACTAGCTCGAACAATCCCGGAAGAGGAATCGGGAAGTCAAAGAATTGACTAAAGGGAGTGAGATGTCTAAAAGTGAAAGACTACACTCAATTTTGACCCGATTTGAAGTTTTGACAGAGTCAGAGGACCAATTTTGAGTTAGGGTCGAACCAGATCCGACCCGGTTAACCCGACCCAGTAGCGGGTCTAGGTCACGGGTCTAGACGGACCCCGTTCCATGTAACGGAACGTGGTCACGGACCATGTAATGGTCCGTGACCTGAGGCCGTTCCGAGGAACGCTGACACGGGCCTTGGGGCTGGAGCTTGTGAGGGGCCGCAGCCAAGCCCCATCACTCTAAACCCTCCTGTTTCTTTTCCAAAGCCGAGAGATCAAGTCACACAATCATCTTCTTCTTCTCTTCTTCGATACACACTGCCTCAACCTAAACCAAAAGCCTATCTTCTCCAAAACAACATCTTTCAACAAGGAAACTGCAAGAGAGTCTTCCCTAAGTCACATCAAGTACTAGAAAAATACAAGTTGGAGCATTCCTAGCAATTTCAACAAGATCAAGATCGCAAAGCTTAGACCATAATGGTGAAAGGGAAGCAACGAGTCGAGGGAACTAGTTAGGAAGCACCTACCTACTCAGTAATAGGAGGTAAAACCTATTTCCCCGAGTTCTTTTTCGAAGATTTTAATAGTATTTTGGAGAATCGAGGATTGTTGAGAAAATTTTTGAGAATCCAAGAGGAAATTTACCCTGATTTAGTGATAGAATTCTATGAGAATTTTTCTACAAAACATAAGAAGGGAGTGCCTTCAGTTGTCTCTAATGTGAGAGGCACAAAAGTAGAATTGACACCGCAGAAATTGTCAAATTGGTTTGACTTGCTGTTGGATGGATTGGATATGTATGACAGGGATGATTGGGTTGCCCATGCAGGGTTGACACATCAAGAGTATTTGAGATACATGACCGGGAGTAGGGAAGAGTTCCCTAAGGAATATCGTCCCGAAAAACCTACTTTATCTGGAGAAAAAAAATTGCTAGTGTTATTGATAGAAGAGTGCTTGTTTCTGTGTAGGAACAACTCTACAGAGATTGGTAGTTGGACATGCACCATTGCGTTTATGTTGAGATTTGGTCGTGCTATAAACTTTCCAGTTTTGATTCTTAAGCATATGGCTTACTTTAAGGCAAAGAACAAGAAGAATCTGCCCTATGGCATGATGTTGAGTTGGGTATTCAAAAAGATGAATTTACCTGAGGTGGGAGAGAGGATCCAAAGGACTACCAGGTTGGCTCTGAATGCCGTCAATTTGAGATATTACGAGTTGTACTAAGTTGAGGAGAACAAGTACTTGACCCTAGCTGATATAGCTAAGAAGCCTTTGGACTAGAAGATGACACTTGTGGTTAGTTTGAATGTACCACAAAGAAAGTGGCCGAGTGTTGGGATTGAATCAAGACACATAGCTGAGGCTAGTGGAGAAGGGGTTGCAATGGGAACCGATACGGGAATTGGCATGAGCCATGAAGGAGCACCATATACAGCCACCCAGCAGGGAGCACCACAAGAGTACATGAGTGGGCCTCAAGGACCTACTTATGAGGACCTTTATGCTATGATCAACAACCGTTTCGACAATCTGAGTGCTCAAGTGAGTTATTGTTTTGCCAACTTTGATCAAAGAGCTGCAGTCATGGAGCAAAGGATGGGGATCGAGAATGTGCAAAGATGGACTCCCTATGGTTGGGATCCAAGCTACATGCCACCAGGCGACTCCTCGGGATGCTTTAATCAAGGTAACTAGTTAAGCTCTTAAGTTCAGTTATAGATTAGTTGGTGCAGTTGTTAGATGTTAGATGAGATAGATAAGAACTCAGAGATTCCTAAAATCTTTCCCAAGTCTTCCAGCAGAAAATTCTAACCTTTTGGTTATATCACCTTTTCTCTTTGAGAATTTGATCCACCCGTTTCTTCTAAGTTTCGGGACAAAACTTCCTTTAAGGGGGATAGAGTGTAACAACCCAAAATTTCATTTTATAAATCTAGAATTAAGAAATCTCAAAGTAGCTTTTTCACCCCATTAAAAAAAATTTTGCGGTCAAACGGTGTTTGGATAAAATAATTTTGTTCCATTTTTAAAATTAATTCGACACCGAAGAAATGTATTTCATTCGAAAATTCCAAAGTTTTCGGGTACTTCGCGTACCAAGATTTAAATCGAGAATTTTAACCGAGTGAGACCGGGAGAATTCAAAAGGGAATTTTGAACAAGTGTTCATCCATATAGCTTTTGGGAAAATTCACTTTCAACCCCAAAGTAATAAAGAAATATCATTTCTAGCCTATGGTTCATGATACATGGTGGACCACAAGACATCCAAAAATCCCTTAAAACTCATCTTTTAGCTTGGGGAAATTACCCCTTTGCCCTCAACCAATCATTGTGAATTATCCTATGGTTTTGAACCCTATATAAACCCTTCATTCCATCACATTTTCCTGATCTTACTCTTTGCCTCTTCCTCATTTTCTTGGCTGCCAACAACAAGAAGAAAGAACACAACCTAGTAAGCTTGTTCATCCTTCATTCTAGCATCATTTCTCTCCTAGTTTTCTTTAGTCTTTGAGGTTCTAGGCTAAGGATAGAAGGTGGTGAAGGAGGCTCAAGCTAGGCCAAGAGGAAGAAGAGATCCAAGCAAGAAGACTAAACTACAAGAGGTATAACTCCATGGATTCCTCTTTATATTTAGCTCTGTGAAGCCTAGTTTTGAGTAGAAATGAGTAGAAACTATGATTTTTTGATGTGTTTATGCTTGGAAGTGATTTAGTATGTGTTGTGAGTTGTTGAGATTGTTTTGGAAATGTTTGGAGGAATTTTTGCGGGTAAAATCCCATCTGGTGCACAACACAGTGTGCACCAGATCAGTGTGGCGGCCCTTGCCGCGGTCCATCAGAGGGGCCAACGGCTAGAGCCGTGCCACCAAGAGACTAGGGCACGACCCTAGAAGAGGGCCGTAGCCTAGTCCCGTCACATCAATGGTGCTCCAGGGGCGAACTATGGAGAGTCCCGCCCTAGGTCCTTGAGTATTGTTCTGATGAGATTTTTGGGCAGTGGCCGGACCCTTGTGGTTCAGTTACGTGCCGCTTCGGACCGAGTGTTACGGGCCCTTGTGGCTCGGCTCTTTGGGTTTGTCTCGACGCACGTTTTGGTTTTGATTTCGTGGAATTTGGATAAAAAACAAGTATGTTAAGAAGGATTTTGTGAAGAAATGTTACACAGTGCATATTTTTCTAAATTCTCTGTGTTTGAGAAATTGTTAATTATGTGATCAAATAATGTTTTTGTTGAGTAAAGAAGCATGATCCTTTGAGAATATGATCTATTATGAAAGCATGATTAAATTGTATTATTTGATCAATGAGAATAGAAGCATACTTGTTGAGTGAAATGTATAGAAATTGCTATTTTGCAAACCGAGCAAGTTGATACATTTTTGGATACTCCATATTAGTGTATACATGATTTACAAGCATATTATAGAGCATTTTGACATTTCACATGAGTCATATTTCAAAGATGCATAAAGGGCCAACGTGAGTCCAAGAATACTTTCAAAAAACCATAAGCATGTGGTATATCATTCTTTGATGCATTGAGAAGTAATATAATTGTTGCACGCATGAGATTGATGCATGAGAGATATAATTATGTATTATGTATATCGGTGAGGTTTTGGAGGATACCGTTTGGACTATGTTCGTCTCGGGAGATATTTATGGACATTGCGGTCCCAATATATGTAACGCGGCGTATTCCCATGTTACGAGGTTGGAAACTTCCCGCCGGGCTTGGAATCCTGGTTAGGGGGTTTGCATACTAATAGTTCGATACCTGATTCCACAGAGTTTGAACCACGAGATTGGTTCCGTAGACGGTAGGAGATATTGGGTCGGAATTATGCCGTTCCCGATGGGGTAAGTCACACTTCTGTGAAATCCTAAGCCGTCTACGAGTATAAGAGAAAGAAAGAGAGTCAACAGAGACTCAAGAAAGAGAGTCAACAGAGACTCGAGTATGAGAGTCAATATAGACACGAAAGAAAGAAAGAGAGTCAAGAGAGACTCGGGAAAGTAACAAAGAAACCTCCACAGAAAGTACTCTATTTTATATATGAGTGTAAGATTATATTATTGCACTAGATTGCATACGAATATGAGTATATCGTTGCACTAGATTGCATAAGAGTAAGATTATATTGTTGCACGAGATTGCATAAGAGCATGAGTACATTGTTGCACGAGATTGCATAAGAGTATGATTATAATTTTGCAATAGATTGCATAAGAGTATGAGTATATTGTTGCATGAGATTGCATAAGAGTATGATTATGTTGTTGCACTAGATTGCATAAGAGTATAATTATATTGTTGCACGAGATTGCATAAGAGTATGAGTGTATTGTTGCACTAGATTGCAAAAGAATATGACTGTATTGTTGCACGAGATTGCATAAGTGTCTGAGTGCATTGTTGCACTAGATTGCATAAGAGTATGATTATATTGTTGCACGAGATTGCATAAGAGCATGAGTATATTGTTGCACTAGATTGCATAAGAGTATGATTATATTGTTGCACTAGATTGCATAAGAGCACGAGTATATTGTTGCACTAGATTGCATAAGAGTATGATTATATTGTTGCACTAGATTGCATGAGAAGCATGATCATAATGTTATACATGATTATATGCGAATAGATCATCGTAAAAGATTTTTTAATGAGAAGTTTAACTTGAGATATTCCTTGAGCATGATTAATGTGATGTAGTAGAAGTTCTACTTAATAATTTATGTGATAATAGTGTGATAGAATGTGAAAACCTATTATATGATCTTTAAACATGATCCTACCTATAACCATGCTATTGGATAAGTCTATTTGTTGATGAATATATGAGATCAGTCTTATACATATATAAGCATGCGAGCTGATATTATAGGGTGCAAGCATTTAGAAAGAATATGATAAATATAAAGATGATTTGAGATAAGCTTATGACTATAAAGATATCAAATGTTTTCAAAGTATATGCTAGATTGCTTTACAGGTTTGAGTGTTGTTATACTTAGCTTCGTGTTAACGGGTGTTGTCCTATTTGTTTATGTGTTGCTTGCAAAACCCCTTTCAGGTGGGCCCAGCAGTGAGAAGAGATCGAGTTAGATTAGTCACTTAGTTTGAGATGTCTAAACTCTAGTTTTATTTATAATCACGTTATGGATTTAGACTTATGACTTATGTTGGAGAATTGATGTAGACTGTTTTGGGGTGACGTTTTCTCCCTTATCTTTCCCAGTATTTATCTTTGTACCCAGACTTAATCGTATTTTGTAGTTTTACCCCTTTAGCCTATGCAATCACCAAGAGTGGTGGTTGTGGCTGTAAATGCGAAAAATTGGAATAGAATATATTCAAAATTCAAAGTATCGGTTACAAGTAGTATCAAGTATATATCAAACGGGAAGGGGTACAATCTCTGTATATGAGAAGTTCTCTGATTCTCTACTAGAAGTATGCCTGTTAGAAGTGTGCCAAATTTGGAATATGCCAAATTGGAAGTGTGCTGAGTCCAGAGTATGCTGAACTTGAAGTAGTTCCCTGTTGGAAGTATGCCGAGTTCAAAGTATGTTGAACTGGAAGTATGCCGAGTTCGGGAGTATGCTGAACTGGAAGTATGCCGAGTTCAAAGTATGTTGAACTGGATGTATGCCGAGTTCGGGAGTGTGCCGAATTGGAAGTATGCCGAGTTCAAAGTATGTTGAACTGGATGTATGCCGAGTTCGGGAGTGTGCCGAACTAGAGTAGTTCCTTGCTGAAGGGCCTCCGGAGTTAGTAGCTTGTTCCTCAATGAAGGGCTAATATGCAGCTTGATCTTCAAAGAAGGGCTTCCGGTGTTCAAGTGGCGTGTTCCTCAGCGTGTATATGCAGTACAACTGCTGGCGTGTTCTAGACGATATCCCAGCGAGATTTCGGCAGAGCTTCGATATGCAGATTTCCAGCTCCATTCTTTGAAAATGAAACCAGTATTTATAGTGGTGAGGGTGAGGGAAAATCTCCAACCAACTCTTAATTCCTTATTTAATTTAATTTCTTTAATTAAATTAAGGAATGTATCGGGACACCATTGTGTCCAGGTTCATGATTTCATTAAATTTCCAAATAATATCAAATATACCAATTTCTTCAAAATTATATAATCCACATATAATTTTGATGGGCCAAGACCAAGTCAAGCCCGCTAATTAAGCAACCCAATTACTCCAAGCAGCCCGGTCCAACTCAATTAAATATTTCACCAACTTGGCCGAACAATCCAACATTCAATTACATTTAATTAAGTAATTAAACTAATTAATTATTCAATGGGCCATTTAATTAACCCAATTAAATAAATATTAGTCCAATTAACCTAATTAAAGTAATTAATTATCAATCAATGCCCAACATCACACACACTGGTCCATTTAAATTTTCAATGCTAACAGTGGCGGTGACACTCCCACTATTTATCTTCTAGTTTTCCGCTGCTTAGTTTATGATAATGACTGTTTAGAGATGTAATTAAGAGTTAGAAAAGTCGGGTGTTACAAAAACCACCAACAGGCCACCAGCAGCTGACGCTCCCAGAGGTCGCCGAGCGATGGGCACTGAGCCTAGCCGCGATAAGATAACACTCCAACTCAAATGACGCACATAATGCCAAAGATAGCTGCAAACCGCATGTAATTAGTGAACCATATCGCCCAACAATACTATAAATACGACTTCATTTTTCTCCATCTTCATCCTTCAGCCAGACCTTCAACCGGCCGAGACACAGGTAACTTTAATTCCTGCGCCATTTATATGTATGTATTTGTCTCTTTTTCTTTTTTGCAACTTTCATCAGAAGGGATGAAAACAAAGGAATCAAGAAAGGGAAGCATTGGACAAGAGACACCTAAAAATTGATTTTTTCAGGCTTGTTTCTATCTTTGCTTGGCTCGCCTTCTTTACCAACAGTGGTCTGGAACTCCTGGAAATTAATTTTTTCGGAATGACCACCACCACTGTTTGAGCTCTTGGGAATTTTTTCTTAGAATGTCTTCCACCATTGCTTGGACTCTGGATTCTCGCCATTTTCATAAACACGGGATCGGGAACTATTTGGATTCTTGCCATTTCCATAAGCAATGGATTGGAACTGCTTGGAATCTTGCTATTGCTGCTCCAGTGCCTCTCCATTCTCACCGTACTTGGTGATGAAGAAGAAATGGGATCAAGCCATCGCATTGGACATCTGCTGAACTCATCGGGCATGTACTCCGGTACGTTGCCGTCACAATGTTTGGATATCGCTGAGCGCGTGCTCCGGCACGTTGCTGTTACAATTTTTGGATGTCACTGAGCGCGTGCTCCGGCACGTTGCTGTCATCGACGGGGATGCTAATGGCTGTCGACAATGACGCCATTTGGAGGCATGGCTGTCGACAATAACACCATTTGGAGAGGAAAGCTATTGGATAGTCGCCGTGCTCCGGCGAGCTGCCGCCGGTTCATCAATGGAGAAGAAGGCCGCTATGGAAGTCCGTTAGTGGAAACACCAAAACATCGGAAAGAAATGCTACGTTGTTTCTGCTCTAATCAGAATTGAAATGAAATTAAGGAGAGACTACACAGAGCCAGGTGCCGTCTCACTTTCCCATGTCTGCTATGTGTGTCAGTATATAGAAAACTCTGTTTTGTTTTCTTACTTCCCCTTGCCACGTGGGTGTATATATAAACATATATATGACACGTCATTCTGGTCCATGTGATAATTGATATGGGGTATATATATATATATATATATATATATATATATATATATATATATATATATATATATGTGTGTGTGTGTGTGTGTGTGTGTGTGTGTGTGTGTGTGTGTATGTGTGTGTGTGTGTGTGTGTGTGTGTCTGTGATACGTGTACACATAAAATATATATTATATTGGTTCTTTTGGGTATCATATACATATATGTGATATGAGAATTTGCTTGAACATTTTCGTGGCAATTTCTTCTGAACCTTAGACTTAAAACTTTTCCTTGCAAAATCTCTGGCTTGACTTGATTTTGAGTAGAGAACCAGACTTCTGATAAATCAAAATAAGAGATTCATCTCAAATAATAGAAAATCCTTTTGTTTTCCTTTTTGAGATCAAGCCCTCAAAGGCATGAACTCTGCGGGCAATCCGGCCTACACCATATGGTTTATTCAGATACCCTCTCAACTTTGAATGCTTGGAGATGGTAAAGCTTTGTGTAACTAGCAGCCTCGCCTTAAGACTGAATTCAATTCCATCAAGGGGTACCACGGAGAGACTGAGGTCGCACTCAGTATGCATCATGCCCTCTTGGAGGCCACCATGAGTCAGTTTCGACTCGTGCCAGGGAGTCTTGAACGATATGCGACAGTTTCGACTCATGTCAAGGAGTCTTGAAACATATGAAGCAATTTGACTCATGTTAGAGAGTCTTGAAACCTTGCTTTAAAATTTCGTATAGGGCTTGCCCCTACCAGCTTGCTCGTCAAAATGCATGTGCCTACAACACTTTTATCCCCGAGGCTACCGAGTTTCAATCAAGATTCCCGAACTCTTGATAATTGAACGCTTCTCATTTGGGTGCCGGTCTTTTAGCGATAATTCGAACAACTTTGCTTTGACTTGTCGAATGATTGTCCTTCTACACCACTCTTGCAACCTGAATTGAATTTGTTTTTGTTATGACTGAACTTAGATAATTTGATTTCTAAGCTGCCTACGTACTCCTATGAAGGAGATCAAGTCAAACGTAGTTCAAATGATTTTTTTTTTTTTGAGTAGAGCCGTTCACAGTTTAGACTCATGCGGGCCAGGAGCGTCTATGATTTGGGCCCACCCATAGACAAAGCGAGATGCATTAGCAGTTTAACCACGTGCTGCATTTTTGGTGGATGAGTCGTTCATCATATTTCAACGACTTGTGTTGACACCCCAAGTTTAAGGGTGGTAAAGCTTTAGGAACCTTCCATTGATTGGACCGATCTTCAAACCATCTTCACTAATCAGCTTGTAAGTTCCACCGGTGTAAACTTCTAGAATCACGTAGGGACCATCCCATCTTGAAGTGAACTTGTGGCCAGTTTTTCTTGTGACGATGATGGGCCTGCGAACAGCTAGGACTTTGTCCCCAATTTGAAAGGAACGGGTCCTTACCCTTTTATTAAAAGCTCTAGACATGCGAGCTTGATAGCACTCCAAGCTTTGTTGCGCTTGCAGACGCTTTTCATCCAAGGCTTCTAACTCAGCCAAGCGTAACTTAGCATTTTCTTCATCAGTAAGCCCCTCTTGTATAGCCAACCTTAAGGAAGGTATTTGGCGCTCTAGAGGCAAGACCGCTTTTACACCATACACCAAAGAGTATGGAGTGCTTTGAGTAGGTGTGCGGTATGTGGTTCTATACGCCCACAAAGCTTCTTCCATTCTGTCATGCCAGTCTCTTTTTGATTTTGAGACCACTTTCTTCAATAAATTGCATAGGGTCTTGTTAAAAGCTTCAGCAAGCTCATTCGCAGCTGCATAGTAAGCTGATGAGTTTCGCTGCTCAAAGTCAAAAAGCTTGCAAATCTTGTCCATCAACTTGTTGTCAAAGGGCTTCCCATTATCTGTTAAGATATATCGCGGGATACCAAATCGATAGACGATGTGGACACGGAGAAAGTTTGCAACATTTTCTTTCTTCACCTCCTTCAATGCCACAGCTTCCGCCCACTTTGAAAAGTAGTCGGTGGCAGCTAATATGTATGCGTGCCCTGCAGATGACTTAGGCGTAATTGGGCCAACCACATCAAGTCCCCAAGCATCGAATGCCAAGATGCAACTGTTGGGTGTAGAGGTTCTGGTGGCTGATGGATAAAGTTTACATGATATTGACAAGCTTGACATATTCGAGCATAATCTATGCAATCCTTTACCATTGTAGGCCAATAATAGCCCATTCGCTTGATGTGGAAGTGTAACTTGAGACCGGATTGATGTGCACCGCAAACCCCAGAATGAGCTTCTTGCATAGCTTGTAAAGCTTCCTCTTCCCCTAGGCATCGGAGAAAAACTCCCTTGCATAGCTTGCATAGCTTGTAACCCCTTGCATGATATTGACAAGCTTGACATATTCGAGCATAATCTATGCAATCCTTTACCATTGTAGGCCAATAATAGCCCATTCGCTTGATGTGGAAGTGTAACTTGAGACTGGATTGATGTGCACCGCAAACCCCAGAATGAGCTTCTTGCATAGCTTGTAAAGCTTCCTCTTCCCCTAGGCATCAGAGAAAAACTCCCTCGAATGAACGACGATACAACGTCTTTTATAGTAGATGAAGCAAGGAGCTCGACGCTTTATATCCACCCTCTTACGTGGATCCTCAGGTAACTTTCCATCAGTGAGGTAGTCAACCAGTGGTTGCCTCCAGTCGTCCTTGCCTATATCATACACTGAGGCAGTAGGGAGTTCAACGGTTTCATCAACTGAGCCGTCTTCATTAAAGATTGGTGGAACCACCCACCTTTGACATACTTCTATTCGGGTTGCAGGATGAGCAATAGTAGAAGCCAATGCGGCTAAGGCGTCAGCTTGCTTGTTTTCTTTCCTCGGTACATGTTCAATTGTGACGTCCCCTAACCATTGCATGAGTATCTTTGCATAGTTATTATATGGGACTAACTCCGCCTTTTTAACTTCATATAGACCCAACACTTGGTTTATGACCAACTTTGAATCTCCATAAATGTTAATTCTTAGTTGCTTCATGTCAGCCGCTATTTCGAGCCCAAGTATCAGTGCTTGGTACTCAGCAACGTTGTTTGAACATTGTTCGGCCAAGGTGAATGAATATGGCAACACCTCGCCTTCTGGAGTGACAAAGACGACTCCAGCACCTGCCCCCTCTCTATGCGAAGCTCCATCAAAGTACATCTTCCATGGGGGTAGGACTTCAATGACAAGCACATCTTCATCAGGCAAATCGTCAGACAACTCCCATTCAGCAGGTATTGGGTGGTCTGCTAGGAAATCGGCCAAGGCTTGCCCCTTGACAGACTTTTGCGGCACATATATAATTTCAAATTGTTGAAACAATAAGTACCACCTTGCGAGGCGGTCGGAGAGAACGACCTTCGCCATAACATATTTCACCGGGTTCGCTTTGGAAACAAGCCGGATGGTATGAGCCTCGAAGTAGTGCTTAAGTTTTTTGATGGCGAACACAAGTGCCAAACATATCTTTTCAATTGGGGAGTACTTTAACTCGTTCGGGGTCATCATTCTACTAAGACAGTAGAGAGCATTCTCCTTCCCCTTGTCGTTTTCCTGAGCAAGCAAGGCGCCCACAGAATTGTCTTGGGCGGAGATATAGAGGATTAGTGGGCGACCGTGAACAGGAGCGGTTAGCACAGGCGGCTTCATCAAGTATGACTTGATACTCTCAAATGCGTTCTTGCATGCATCGTCCCATATGAATGGGATGCCAATTTCCATTAATCGACTAAAAGGTTGACATCTTCCCGCTAGGTTTGATATGAACCTTCGGATGTAAGCCAACTTCCCTTGTAAGCTTTTAAGCTCATGAAGGTTTCTCGGCTCAGGCATCTTCATTATGGCATCGATTTTTGTTTGCTCGATCTCGATGCCCCTGTGTCGAACAGTAAACCCGAGAAACTTTCCAGCAGCAACCCCAAAAGCACATTTCAGGGGATTCATTTTGAGTTGAAACTTCCGTAGGCGGTCGAAGACTTGCCTTAAATGCACCAAGTGATTTGTGCGCCATTTTGACTTCACAACTAGGTCGTCTACATAGCATTCGACCATTTTGTGCAGCATATCATCAAATATTGTCTGCATAGCCCGTTGGTATGTAACACCTGCATTTTTCAAACCAAAGGGCAGTACTTTGTAACAGTAGATGCCTTTCGGCGTTCGGAATGCAGTTAAGTCTTTATCTTCCGGTGTCATGCGGATTTAATTGTAACCGGAGGATCCATCTATGAATGACAGGATCTCATGCCCAGTCACGGCATCTATCATTAACTCCGTGATAGGAAGCGGGAAGTCATCTTTCGGGCATGCCACATTGAGGTCCCGAAAATCTACGCAGACGCGGATCTGGTCGTTCTTCTTGCGCATAGGCACAATACTGGATATCCAGGTTAGATATTTAACTTCACGAATGAAGCCAGCTTCAATAAGCTTATTAACTTCCATTTCAATCGAGGGAATGAGCTTGGGGCGGAAGCGTCGTTGAGCTTGCTTAACCGGGCGACACCCCTTCTTCACTGCTAAGCAGTGCACAGCTACCTTTGGGTCCAACCCTGGCATCTCCTTGTATGTCCATGCAAAGACATCAATATATTCTTTCAGCAATGTGACATAGATTTCTTCATCTTCATCAGATAGGAGTGCGCTAATGAAGATAGGACGAGGATTTTCAGGAGTTCCCAGATCAACTTCTTTTAATTCATCCACTGCGGCCCGTACCCCTTCTTCTAACTCATGGGGTGCATCTTCTGCATCTTCCCCCTCAATCGGGGTTTCATCACACAAAGTGATATGGAACGACGATGCCACCTCTCCCTGAGTAGTTGGTGGTACGTCATCACTTGAGCCTACGCTTTCCTCATTCTCTTCTTTATGTACACAAGTGTGTACAATGGTCTTCGGTTGGACTTTCAATACTTCACCGCATGAAACATGAATATAAGTTTCTCGTCTCATCCGAGAAGGAATCATGCTTCTAAGCCTTTTGGGAGGTTCCACTTCAGCAGAAACAATGGCACTGTCATTAACAACTTGGACAGCTCCAAGTCGATCATGCGTCGACTTTCTCTTTAGGGCTTTAGGACTTGACCCAGTCTATCAAAGACTGAGCGTCGAGAGTCCGCCTTACCGATTCGGTCGAAGACTGACTTCTTTTTGTCTTGCCCATTATCATTGGTAGGAGTGAGGTTTGGGTCATACTCGCTTCCCTCCGCGGAGATACAATTACTTGCAGCCCTGTTTATAAGAATTCACACTGGTTTAGGGGGGACATAGCCCAACCCTTTGCGCATTTGAGGTTCTTGGTGATTTGCCTTACCTTTACTACCGGCTTCTGGGATAAGGTTTCCCAACTTCTATGGCTCATTGGGGTTATAGCCAGCTTTGGCTAGAAGCTTATAAGCGTTAGGGTCGAAACCCTCAGTACGTTTGGCGGGGAATATTTGGCCCACTTTATCACCACATTTCTCTTCGGATGATTTTGCTGCATTTGTTTTGAGTGTATTAATCCTTGCAAGCGGGAAGATGAGTTTTGTGTTGTGTTGATCTCCCTCTACAACTTGCTTTCCCTTTGACTTTGATTGGGAAGGTGGATCGTCATTGCTTTCCTCAATATCTTCAACAATAACTTGCCTTTTAATGTAGAATTTTGCGTCTGCAAAGTAAGACTCAGCCTCTGTGAAAGGGCTTTCATCGGCGACAACCTTTTCAACTACGCCGTTCTTTTCAAACATCTACCACCCCATTTTCATGTATCCACGGCCTTCTAAGTAATAAGTTATAAGATGTCCTTGCATCTATGACATGGCAGAGGACACCTGAACTCAGACTTCCAATTCTTAAGTCAAGTCGGATAATGTCGATTGCTCTTTGCCCTCCCTGGTTGAAGCCTTGTATCATTAGACGACTTTGGGCAAGCTCATCTGTAGATATACCAAGGTCCTTCACAGCTTGGAGGGATAGGATGTTGACAGTTGAGCCTTGATCAACTATAATTCTTTTGAGCCTTTGCCCACGGATATAGCCTTCAACAAATAGTGGGCGATTGTGTGGCGTGCCTCCAAGTAACAAGTCTTCATCCTTGAAGGTAATTTCTGTGGAGTAAGAAGTAGCCTTATGCATTAGCACTTCCTCATCCTCGATGTGTTTAGGAGATGAACATTCCCCTCCGTCTTCTGGCTTGTCATTTGTATTTAGGCAGGAGCTAGCAGTGCCTGCCCCTTGAAGATCAAATCCCTTTGGCATATATTGAGCCAAAGGAACTGGTGCACGTGGCTGTTTGCCACGCCCCTTCGTCTTTGATTTGCGGGCATGGGTATTTTTTGAGGTTTTCTCAACCCAACTTTTAACTATGTGCTTTTGATGCTTCACAGGCTCGACTTTCTTCTTTCTATGAGTGACAATCACCGATTTTCCTTCGGATGTGTTATCATTCCGCCGTGGTTCTGAACTTTGACCGACAGCGTGCTTAACAATGAAGGGGAGTGGACGCTTCCGTTGTTTTCCATCTTCCTTTTCAGTGCACAGCGGAGCGAATTGTCCGAGTGTAATTGATATTTGATTCGAGCTCGCGTTAGCATCCGCGAGCTCAATTTTTTCATCCCTGGCCAGTGCCATAACTTTGTCTTTGAAGATAAAGCACTTCTCAATTGGGTGACCGAGAAGACGTTGGTACTTGCAGTAATATGGGTCATCCACCCTTGTAGCTTCATCAGGACGTTTCATTTCAGGCAACTCAATGAGCCTAAGTTTGAGTAGCTCATCAAACATGGGAGATACATCGGAATCCATGAAAGGATAAGTCTTCTCCTGCCTTTCTTCAATTGTCGGCCTTCTACCACCCCTTGACGGGCCAGAAAATGATCTTGACCTAGGCATTTCAATTGCCTTAGTGAAGACTGTCATAGGAGTAGCCTTTACATTCATCACTTCTTTCTTTTCCTGCTTTGGAAAAGGTTTGTTCCACTTTTTAACTTCTTGTTTTCCAGGTGCATTGGAGGAGCTAGGCAAGTTCAATATGTTGAGCCCTCCGCTGGCTTCGATGCTCAATTCCATTTCGTGAGCACGACTGGATAACTCCTCAAAGGACTTTGGCTTAATCCCTTGTAGGATATAGGAGAGTTCAAAGTGCATGCCTTGGATGCACATCTCAATTGCAGAACTTTGAGATATTCTTTCTTTGCAATTCAGGCATAGTTCCCTCCACCTTTCGATGTAGGCACCGGCGCGTTCACCCTTCCATTGGTGAGTAGTGGTGATTTCCAAGAAGCTGACCGTTCTCCTTGTACTATAGAAACGGGTTAAGAACTCACGTTCCATATCGTGCCAGCTATCAATGCAGCCGGGCGCGAGGTCAGTGTACCAATCAAACGCAGTTCCCTTTAATGAACGGACAAACTACTTTACCAACAGATCGCCATAAGTCCCTGCATCATTGCATGTTTCCACAAAGTGGGCAATGTGCTGTCGGGGATTTCCCTTGCCATCGAATTGCTGGAACTTAGGAGGTTGATAGCCGTAGGGCATTTTCAACTCCTCAATTCTTTGTGTGCAGGGCTTAGCATAGGAATATGAAGGTTGGCCTTCATCCAACTTGCCTTTGATGGCCCCCATTATGTAGTCCTTCAACTGAACCACTGGTATCATGCCTTCGGTAACTGGGATAGTTTTCTTAGTTGCAGGTAAGTGGGAAGCAGCTTCTCCTGCCACATGGCTAACATGAGGTGGTGGTGATTGCTGACCAACCTCTTCTTGCCCTTCAGGTTGCTTTCCTGGAGCACGGCTTCCTTGCTCCTCCATGATGCTTCCTACCCTATTATACAGGGTGTTAAGCCGTTTCTCTTGATTTTGGAAAGTGATAGCCATTCCTTCCAGAGACTTAGCAATTCTAGCTAATTGCTCCTCCACAGACTCTGTGTTTGTCGCCATGGCCGGCATGACGTTGTAGACATGAGACCACTCAGGTGCAGCCCTCCATAATGGATGTGGTGGAGTTACGGGGGAAGTGCTCCCGCTACTAGCATTCCCTTGCATAGAAGTTGGACTACTACCATCGGTAGCTCCCTTGGGAGAGGGTGGACTTCCAGCAAAAGCAATTGCCTTTGAGGCAGTAGGGGCCTTGTCAAGCCTTCGAACCACACGTCGTGCCATGGACTGAGGTTCAGGCACTTGGACCCCCAAATCCTTTGCGCGATTCCTTGTCAGCGGACCTTGCATTTTCTGGGTAGTGCCAGAGCAAGCTACAGGCGTAGACTTGGACTTGGTAGCTTGGGCATAAGTCCTCCTGAACATGGGATTGTTCGATGCCATTTGATGCGCAGGTAGAGGTATGGAAGTAGTAGAGAGATGAGAGGCAGAGCTGTCCCACTGGGCGTGCCAAAATATGTAAACGCGAAAAACTCGAATTGTATATATTCAAAATTCAAAGTATCGGTTACAAGTAGTATCAAGTATATATCAAACGGGAAGGGGTACAATCTCTGTATATGAGAAGTCCTCTGATTCTCTACTAGAAGTATGCCTGTTAGAAGTGTGCCAAATTTGGAATATGCCAAATTGGAAGTGTGCTGAGTCCAGAGTATGCTGAACTTGAAGTAGTTCCCTGTTGGAAGTATGCCGAGTTCAAAGTATGTTGAACTGGAAGTATGCCGAATTCGGGAGTATGCCGAACTGGAAGTATGCCGAGTTCAAAGTATGTTGAACTGGATGTATGCGAGTTCGGGAGTGTGCCGAATTGGAAGTATGCCGAGTTCAAAGTATGTTGAACTGGATGTATGCCGAGTTCGGGAGTGTGCTGAACTGGAGTAGTTCCTTGCTGAAGGGCCTCCGGAGTTAGTAGCTTGTTCCTCAATGAAGGGCTAATATGCAGCTTGATCTTCAAAGAAGGGCTTCCAGTGTTCAAGTGGCGTGTTCCTCAGCGCGTATACGCAGTACAACTGCGGGCGTGTTCCAGACGATATCCCGGCGAGATTTCGGCAGAGCTTCGATATGCAGATTTCCAGCTCCATTCTTTGAAAATGAAACCACTATTTATAGTGGTGAGGGTGAGGGAAAATCTCCAACCAACTCTTAATTCCTTATTTAATTTAATTTCTTTAATTAAATTAAGGAATGTATCGGGACACCATTGTGTCCAGGTTCATGATTTCATTAAATTTCCAAATAATATCAAATATTCCAATTTCTTCAAAATTATATAATCCACATATAATTTTGATGGGCCAAGACCAAGTCAAGCCCGCTAATTAAGCAACCCAATTACTCCAAGCAGCCCGGTCCAACTCAATTAAATATTTCACCAACTTGGCCGAACAATCCAACATTCAATTACATTTAATTAAGTAATTAAACTAATTAATTATTCAATGGGCCATTTAATTAACCCAATTAAATAAATATTAGTCCAATTAACCTAATTAAAGTAATTAATTATCAATCAATGCCCAACATCACACACACTGGTCCATTTAAATTTTCAATGCTAACAGTGGCGGTGACACTCCCACTATTTATCTTCTAGTTTTCCGCTGCTTAGTTTATGATAATGACTGTTTAGAGATGTAATTAAGAGTTAGAAAAGTGGGGTGTTACAACAACCACCAACAGGCCACCAGCAGCTGACGCTCCCAGAGGTCGCCGAGCCATGGGCACTGAGCCTAGCCGCGATAAGAGGCGTGCTCTCGCAGATCACCAAGCTGGGGGGTCCAAAGCCCCGCTCCCTCCTCCCCCCCCCCCTCCCCGGCGACGCAAGCAAGCCTCCCTGGTCGAGCGATCTGAAGAGACGAATGGTGAAGCCTCGAGCTCCCATCGGGAAGAGGTGGAGCAGCTCTGGAGGAGGATGGACGAGGTCCTGAAGAAAATTGATGAAAAGGACGGGTCTCTAAAGCCCTAGGACGTGTTGGCCACCCCGTTCGTAAGCGCCATTATGGAGGAGCTACTACCCAAAGATTTCTGTTTCCCAACCCTCAAGGCGTGCTCAGGTGAGACGAACCCAC
Source organism: Ipomoea nil (assembly GCF_001879475.1). Lineage (NCBI taxonomy): Eukaryota > Viridiplantae > Streptophyta > Magnoliopsida > Solanales > Convolvulaceae > Ipomoea > Ipomoea nil. The sequence goes on from NW_017617577.1 coordinate 2,581,962, forward strand.
GGATGCACCTCACCAAGCACATGGCCGCCATGATGATAATCGCGGCCACCCCACTTGAGGAGGTCGAATGGGAACCTGAGGGACCACCTCACCACCACCGCAATGGTGTATCGGCTCCCGTCGACCCTCTTCCAAATCTCGCTTTGCTCCAGGAGGGGCAACCGCCCTTCAACAGGTTAGTGCGCAGGTCGGCTCGGAGGCCACCGAAAGAGTGACGACCCCGCTTCCACCTCCCTCAAGGGGGTGAGCGGTCTAAGCACCAGACCACCCCGATGGGGTCGAGCAGCTCCGAAGCGAAGGGATGAGCTCTCTGAGGGAGTGGTCGCGCTCCAACATGCTACCACCTTATTAACCCGCCTCGTGGAGCTGTTTGAGGCCCCCTGCTCAGTCCCGAAGATGACCTCAAGGATCGTCTCACTAGCAACCACAACGAGGAGTTGGCTCCTACCGCTCACCATCCAGCGCCTCTCAATGGGGCGCAGCAGGTCAAACACCCGGTTTCCCCGAGCCCTCAGAACTCAAGTTGGGGGGTGGGGAGGTCAGCTATCTTATTCTTTGTCCAAGAAAAGGTGCACCTGGCGACCCCACCCCAAAAGTCCAAAGTTATCTTAGTCTTTCAAAGGTAAATGGGTGGCTTGACCCCAAATATTGACATATGTTCTTATTAACTCATGGTCGCGGTCGTGCGCGCCGGCCCCGACCTTGGCTGCGGGAGCATGCCTCTTGTCGCGGTTGGGCCCTGACCTTGGCATATGTTCTTATTAACGGGACGACCCTGCTCACTACCTAATGAAATAACTAATTATGCGCTTCTTACCCCTTGACAAGGCCGAAGCCAAACAAGTGAGGAGAACCTACCTGATCTTTGGTGACATACCCTACAAGAGGTCCTCCAATGGCACCCTGCTACGTTGCTTGTACCCTAACGAGGCGGGGTCAGTCATAGCGGAGATCCACAAAGGGACTTGCTCGACCCACTTGGGGGGGGGGGGGGGGTCTAAACCATAGCCCGAAGAGCTATCCCACAGCCCCAAGTTGGGAAGGTCCATTTGTTGTTGCAGCCGTGGTCCGTCCCCTCCAATGATGTTTTAAGAGGTGGTCCGTTCCCTCTAATGATGTTTTAAGAGGTAGACCGTCCCCTCTAGTGTAATAAATCGAATAAAATTCTTGTCCTAGGGAGAATTTCAGCTTGTTTGAAAGGGGAGGGAGGTGAGTATTTACCCGACCTCCCAAACCATACCCTAAGGGGGCACGAGATCCGACCTCGCATACCAACCCCGACGGAAGAGCCCAACAGCCTAGTCTCGTATAACTTAGCTCGAGCGGCGAGTGTACCCTAAGGGGGCACAAGGTCCGACCTCGTGTACCAACCCCGACGGAAGAGCCCAACGGCCTAGTCTTGTATGACTTGGCTCGAGCGACTAGTATACCCTAATGGGGCACGAGGTCCTACCTCAAAAACCAACCCCGACGGAAGAGCCCGATGACTTGGTGTCAAAAACGACCCAGGTGTAGCGGCTATCGCACCCTAAGGGGGCACGAGGCCTGACCTCGCGTACCAACCCCGACGGGAGAGCCCAATGACTTGGTGTCAAAAACGACCGAGGTGGAGCGGCTATCGCACCCTAAGAGGGCACGAGGCCCGACCTCGCGTACCAACCCCGACGGAAGAGCCCGATAACTTGGCGCCAAAACGACCCAGGTGGAGCGGCTATCTCACCCTAAGGGGGCACGAGGCCCGACCTCGCGTACCAACCCTGACGGGAGAGCCCAATGACTTGGGGTCAAAAACGACCTGGGTAGAGCGGCTATCGCACCCTAAGGGGGCACGAGGCCCGACCTCGCGTACCAACCCCGACGGAAAAGCCCAATGACTGGGTGTCAAAAACGACCCAGGTGGAGTGGCTATCGCACCCTAAGGGGGCACGAGGTCTGACCTCGCGTACTAACCCCGACGGAAGAGTTTTTGGACCGAGAGTACCTGTGACAACACAAAATTTATTTTTATAAATCCGAATTTATGAAATTCCAAAATAGTCATTTTCACTCTATTAAAAATTTTTGAGATAAATTTGGTGTTTGAATAAATTATTTTGAGTTACATTTTATATGATTTCAACACCGGAACTTATTTTAATTCTAAATTCCTAAATTTTCGGGTACTTTGCGTACCAATTTTTTTTTTTTAAACTGAGAATTCAATCTGAGTGAAACCGGTAGAAATCTGAGAAGCCTAAATCACGTGCCTAACCAGAAATCATTTTAGAGAAATTCAATTCCAACCCCAAACTATTCTAAATCCTGATTTTGGACCATGGTCCATGTAGCATGGTGAACCACATCCCTCCAAGCCCTTCGTCTGATGCATGCTTCGAACCATACAATTCCATTTTTGCCCTATAGCAATCATTGGTGATTCTCCTAGGGTTTAGAGCCCTATAAAATGAGATGTTTTCAGCCATTGTCTCTTGATTCCCTTCATTGTCTTCCCCAAACAAAAGCTCTGCAAGAAACACAGTAAGTTTTCCCTAGCCTTCAATTTCTTTAGCTCCCTGTTTTTCTATCTCTGAGACTCTAGTTTTAAGAGTTGTTGTGTGGATTGTTAGAGGTGTCTAGGAGGTGAAGGAGGTTATAGCTAACTTGGGAAGAAGAAGGAATCCCAACAAGAAGGAGGACAAGAAAAGGTATAACCCCATGGACTCCCAGCTTAGTTTTGGCTTTGTGAAGCCTCTGTGAAATAGCTAGAAATGAGTAGAAATGCTAGGATGTTGTGTGTTTGAGCTATTGGATGTCTTGTTGAAGTTGTATGATGTGTTGTTGTTGATTTGGAGGTGGTTTATTGTCTGGTTTGGCCTTGCAGATGAAGAAGGAACCACTGATGCACCTCTCAGTGTGCATTATTGGAAGTCACGGGCCTAGCCAACGGCCCACGAGGGGAGTCGTTGGCTAGAGTCATGGCTAGACGGCCCTAGGCCGCCGCCGGACGGCTCCAGGCGGCAGAGCTTCCCTAGCCCCGCCGCTAGGACCATTGAAGGTTACCTGTGCAGTGACCGGGCCCTTGTGGCTCAGCTACGTGTCGTTTCGGAACGGGTGTCATGGGCCCTGGTGTCTCGGTACCTTGGGGCCGTCATGACACACGTTTGGCCTTTGATTTCGTTGAATTTGGATTAGAAATGAGCATGTTATGATAGAAATTATGATGAAATGTTCTATAGTAATGCTAATATGAGTTCATCAGACTTGCACTGCCTATGGGATTTGCTTGTTATTATCTTCCTGATGCTGTTTGAGTATTAAATAGCAAAGCATGAACATTTTGTGAATGAGAGTTGTTAGAAAAACATGACTAGAGTGTGTATTATGTTCAATGGAAATGGTAGTCTGTTTTGATGGTAGAAATGTACAAAGTATGTTATTTTTCAATCCAAGCATGATTGTGTGTCCTTTGAAAGTTCACAATAATATATAGAATTGAAGTATGTTGCACAGTAAATTGCATTCCAAGCATATCATGTTTTAAAAGTGCATAAGTGGCCAATGTGAGCCTAAGTATTATTTTCCAAAACTCATGAGCATGTGGAAAGTCTTTATCTTGTTGCATTGAGAATTTGTTGAGAAGTGACATGCGTAAGTGTGCATAAGTAGAACTATTCCCTAAGATATATATGCTATCTATATAAGTGAGGTTTTGGAGGACCCGTTGGGACTATGTCCTTTCAGAGTAAAAGAGAAAGTAACGGACATTGTGATCCGACAGATTTATCATGTAACGTGGTGTATTCCCACGTTACGAGGTTGGAGACTGCCCGCCAGGCTTGGAATCCTGGTTAGGGGGTGTGCACACTAAAAGTACGATACCTGATTCCACAGAGAAAGCAAGCAAGAAATAAAGATAAAGAACCAAGAGAGTGGTTCTGTGGGCGAGTTGAGTATGTGGCCGGCTAGATTGCCGAGCCAGTTAGGTCCATTCACGATTCCTAAAGACCTACCTCCCCACGAGTTAGAGGTTCCGTAGTTACGGATGTGGCGGATGCACGAGATTGCACCGTACGCTAGGGCTTCGCTGCGGCGAAGTACCTCCCTCGCACATGAAGAGAAACGAGAAGTATGAGAAAGTTTGAGCAAGAAAGAAATTGAGTCAAGAGAGTCAAGAGAAAGATAGCGAGTCTTTGTGACTCTAAGAAACCTCCACAGAAAAGTATTCTATTTACAAACGAGTGTATAAGTATACATATAGTATTGCATATGTTTGCATAATGAGAATGTTTGCACGAAATTGTATTTTGAGTATGATTGCCTTAGTTACATATTGAAGTTTGATATTTCTAGTTTGCATAATGAGGACTTGAAAGCATGAAAATAATTTCTTATTGATTAATAGTACAGAATTGCGTGAAAATTTTATGTGTTAGCATGAGTTGGTTATTGAAATGTTTTGCAGGATTGAGATTTGCTATGTTAAGTATGCGATAGTATGATCATGTTGTTAGGTTTGATATCGATGAAGTATGCCTATTTGATGTTTTAGGTTGTGAGCATATAGAAAGCTTATCGTTTATTTTAAGAATCTGTCTATCTTATTGAGATTGCTTGAATTGGAATGTGAGCAAATGTTTTTCCAAAGTATATACTGTAGTTTTTTACAGGGTTGAGTGGAGTTATACTTAGCTTCGTGCTAACAGGTGTTTTCTATTTGTCTATTTGCAAAACCCCTTTCAGGTGGGCACAACTCTTGAGAGTGCTCGAGTTAGACTAGTGTAGTTAGTTGCTATGTAGTCTAAACTCTTGATCTATTATTGATGTTTTTGAGATTTGGATGTAGACACTTGTTATTTTGTTTGGTGATAGACACCGGGGTACTTATTTCCCCAAGTTACTTTAATGTAGTAAATTTCGGATGTTAGTTTGGCTTGATGTTTATTTTTACCCTTAGCCTGTGCAATCACCGTGGGAAGGTGGTTCTGGCAGTGACATTCCCACTAAGTTTGTTAATTAAGTTATTTTTACGCTGCTTAGTTTATCTTAATTTGGTTTTAGAACTTTATTTGAGTTTAAGAAAAGTGGGGTGTTATAGTACCCTTTGCCAAAGAACTACGCAAAATACTTCAAGCGTTGGTACAAACCACGAGTGGAAGCCCAGTACGCAAAATAATTCAGACACATATATGAAGGGATGGTGAATGCCAAATACTTCATTAAATGTCGAGATAAGTCTTAGTACATGACAAAGAAAGGAGGACAATCAAGCTACAATCAAGTTGCTATGGGGTCGGCCCAAGAAGCCTCGGTACAAGGAATCTCAGCCCAAGACGCCTCGGCACAAGGCACCTTGGCCATAATGGCCACGGTCATAGTGGGCTCGACCATGGTGAGCTTGACCATATGAGCTCGCCCACGTTCGCGCAAGGAGGTCGGGTCGGAGCATGCTTACTCTCTTTCGTTGTCGACTTATCACAACAAAAAGAGTGTGGGACTCATGACTGATATATTATGACGAGTTCAAACCGACCCAGGGAGGTGGAGCCTGATTGGGGCCCCTGAGGTTGAGCCCCGTGCTCGGCCCAAGGCCTCAGCCCTATAGGCCTCGGGCCACGAGGCCTCGGCCAATAGGCCTCGGTCGGGGTAGGTGCCGACCCCAAAGAGGTCGGCCATAAACGGGCTCCACCCGAAATAAGGACGACCGGGGAGCCAGTCAAACGAGAGACCCGGGGTGGGGTTTGTATAAACCCCCCCCCCCCCCCCCCCTCCTTGTCCTAACAAGACACGTTCACTATTTTACACCTACTATGGTCCTAATCAAGTCTTGTAATAGCTTATTAGCGATATTTAATAGGATATACGGTCCCCGCGACTTTGCAATTCAACGACGTCGTTTTGCTCGTTCTATCCTTTTATTATTTACATTCTTATCCGGGTTTAAGTAGTGCTTGACTTTGATTTTTTTTCCACTTTTAGTCCTTCCGGTCATCTGAGTGACTACTTTTAATCGGAATAAATAAATTGTTATTTATATTTAGATTTAAGAGGGGTAAATAAGTCCTTTACCATCTCTTAAAAAATAAACAAAAGAAAAAGAAAAATATTAAGCTATGTAATTATTCTCTTCTTCCCGTATCTTCTCCCTCTCTTATTGTAAGCGGCTCTAGTTCATGTATTTTTGGGATTATAGCCATGCGGGGCTATCTGATCAAGGAGACACAGTTTATGGAGTCTTGAAGAAGAAGAAGAAGAAGAAGAAGAAGAAGAAGAGGGTTTGACGAGCTCTCTTGATACTGTTTCAACTTTCATGATCGCCATTTCCAATGCGCCTTAGCTCTCACCATATCGTTCCAATATATACAAAAATACTGGAATGATACTAGAAGCATTACTTAAAGTCTCAAAAGCTTCTTGAGTGATAGTAACAAAGATCTCAAACCCACACTTGATGTTATTATTATTGGGCAATCCTGTACTGGGCGACCAGAACCCATTTCCGGTCGAGTTACAGTTCAAGAGGTTGGAAACCAATGAAACCGGGATGCAACGTAGAACAAGGAGAAGTTCTTGTCGCTAGGAGAAGCGTAGCTGAAGAGGTTGAAGTCCAAGGATACGTTCCGAGGATTGGAGGAAGTATATTTCAGTCTATTGCAATGGTGGACAGGGGATTCAAAAATACATGAACCAGAGCCGTCCATTAAGAGAGGGAGAAGATACGGGAAGAAGAGGATAATTACATAGCTTAATTTTATTTTTCTTTTTCTTTTGTTTATTTTTTAAGAGATGGTAAAGGACTTATTTACCCTCTTAAATCTAAATATAAATGACAATTTATTTATTCCGATTAAAAGTAGTCACTCAGATGACCGGAAGGACTAAAAGTGGAAAAAAAAATCAAAGTCAAGCACTACTTATGTCAGGAACGAAAGTTGTGAACCTAAATTGACGGAGGCACTAAAGTCATAGGACCAAAAGTGCAAAAAACTCTATATATATATATATATATATATATATATATATATATATATATATATATATATATATATATATATATATATATATATATATAGGATCATATGAGAACACTTGCTTAGGTGAGAACGTGAGAACAAATCTTGTGCATCAATCTAATTAATTTTAATGGTCTAGATTAAGTGTGTGCGAACGCAGATTAAATGTGTGCAAACACGATTAAGTGTGTGCAAATGCAATTGATCTAGATTGGTCTAGGTGACATTGTGAGATCAAATCTTGTGCATCAATCTAATAATGTGATTAAGTATGTGCGAATGCGATTGATCTAGACCATTAAATAATATTAGATGGATACACACGATTTGTTCTCACCTAAGCAAGTGGAATCCCCCCCCTCTCTCTCTCTCTCTCTCTATATATATATATATATATATATATATATATATAGTACATTCTCGGATAATTGGAAGTTGGTGTAGAAACTCTCATTATCACACATAAAAAAGGAAGATAATGAGAATCAGGTAATGCCGTCCATGCACTTAAAACAATTCCAAATCTAGTCATACTATGTTGTCTCACAGAGAAATTACCATGCTAAATCAGTCACGTACATTACAACATAGTTGTAATAATAAGGGGATAATTAATGGGATAACGCAAGCTACCTAAGTTGGTCTCACATCTTCATCACCATAATCAAACTCATCTTTGAAAAAAAAAAAAAAAAATCTGGAAGCATGATAATTATTCTTCAATTCACGTCGTACAATTATTGCATCTTGTCTTTTGATATCAACAAATGCTGTGGTACATCCACCATTTATCTGTCATGTCCCAACGTAAGCACGCTTGGCAGTGCCTGCAGTTTGATATAGTGTATCTCTAGTAGACCCATATGGATGTATTTTGGCTGTAAAATCTAGTCATACGTTGTCGATTTTTATTAGGATTAAACCTTACCACTCACGACAAAAGCTATAGCTAGTAGCGAATGCACAACTTATTTCCTTATAGATTGGCATCACATTGTTCGAGACAGACTGTTAGACTGGATTCTGGATTACTTGGCCTTTAGGAGCTTTACCAGCCTCCGTTCAACAATTCCTAGTCACCCGGTGGGCTGGTACTAGACATGGCCTCTGTCCAACAATTTTCATTGTCCTTAGCTTCAGAATGTAAAACGTGAGTAGTTGTTGAGTACTAAGTGTCCTTGAGATCAGAACTGGGTAGGTAGTGCTTGAAGAATTATTATCTGATGTGAATGTGAAGGTGATGGGTTGCAGTAATGGAGACATGGAGTCACCAATTAATTTCCGTGAAAATAATGGTGTACGGTCGGAGCAGAAAGCAGTAGTCAAACATAAATAATAGCAAACGCACACGATGTTGTTTGAAACTAGGGTATCCAGAAAAATTCTTGATTTTTTGATAATCCAAAATGCTAGATATATAGGATGGATGAAGCTTATTGCTAGATCACCTTGCAAGACTTCAAGGGCGCGTTTGGTTCATGAAATATGAAATTAGCTTAAGCAATAGGATTACTTCTTAAAAGATAATGTGTATATAATCGATAAATGTGTATATAATTATACATAAATGTATGTATGCCAATGTGTAAATATTAATATATATATATATATATATATATATATATATATATATATATATAGAGAGAGAGAGAGAGAGAGAGGAAGGTTCAAGTGCGGCAGTGCACTTAGGTGCGGCAGTGCGGTTAATTGTAGGCCATTAGATTAGATAAACCCAACGAATCACATTCATCCAGGCTTTTCCGATATTTCCGCGCGCGTTCTCACAGTACGCGAACTGCAAGGTTAAAGTCGTCATTGGGCACCAGAATATATCAAATCATAGTGTTGTGTGTTTTATGTTCATTATTGGTGCATTATTAACCTTACTGTGGTGTATTTGAGAATTCATGTTGGTGCCTTCCCGAGCGGTCAGTACGACCGCACTAATAGTTATACGAATATACACCATCTATGTTATAAAATGCACACCAAAAAAACATGCACAAATTAGATACGCATCACCAGAACGCACCACTAGGTATGCCTAAAAGCATCACACAGTGTTCAGAATACACCATTGGGTGGTGAGTTATATGGTGTATTTTTTGGGTGTGTTGTGTGCTTTTTGGTGTATTTTTGCATTTCATTGTGGTGCTTTTTTCTAACACTATTGGTGTCTTTTGTTAACACTGTTGGTGTATACTGACAAGCGACCAATATAAATAACCACTACAATTACCATAACACCCCCCACTTACCAGGACGCGCTTAAATCTTTAAATCTTCGGAAATTAGCTGCTGCCGTTAGATTAAGCAAAATGGACGACGCTGATATGACCGCACCGCCGCACCTAAAGCCACTGCCGCATATGAGCCTTATTCTATATATATATATATATATATATATATATATATATATATATATATATATATATATATACACACACACACACGAGACCACGACGTATGTATACTTGATTATTATATACATACATATATATATATATATATATATATATATATATATATATATATATATATATTATATATGTTGTTGTTGTTGTTATTATTATTATTATTATTATTATTATTATTAGATTACCTAAAAAAAAAAAAAAGAGGTAATTAGATTATCTTGAAATATTACCGCCACAACAATTTTGGGATAATAATATAACATTATCAAGGAATCTTATAACTTGAACGAAACGAGGTAATATAATATTACCATAATCAAATTATCTAGGTAAACTAAGATTTTTTGAACCAAAAATGCTCCTTACAATGGATGTATTTATAGGAAGGATAATATATTTTTTTTACCAATATTATTATTATTATTATTTTTTTTTGAAATAAAGAGCTAGTTCATTAATCATAAGTTGAAACAGTTACAATAAAGATTGATAGAATGATAGACATTATTTACAGTCATACATAGAAACAATTTTCCTAGCAATGCTAAAAGAAACTTGAATCGCAAACTGTGTTACAAGATTGAATTGAAGCAGAATTCATGGGAGGAACCTGAAGCTTCTTTGATGTTAATGATCTAGCATAACTTCTCTACTGATGTGACTCATAGTTTTTAAAGTCTACTAATTAGTTGACATAACCAACTTGTTATAAAAGATTAAAATATCCAATCAAATAGTGTCATGTCAGGAGGGATCATAAGTAGCATTACACTTATATATAATAAGAATTATTCAAGACACATTTCTAATATAGTTTATGTGGTGACAATAGAAGGTTTAGGGTTACTGAAATAACGAATCTAGTTAGTAGTGTTAGAAATAATTATTTCCTAACAATGATTTATATAATAAAGGTTGTAATTCTATAAGGTACTCACGTTGATGATTAGTGATGTGTAAAGGCGGAATTACTGGGTGAAATTTCCTCCCTCTCATTCTGTTAAAATTTAAGTTTATAAGGGTTAAAAGATGTATAATGGATAAGGTTATGGGTTTCACAATCCTAAAGGGATTTCTATTCCTAAAGGAGGTCACATTCCTAAAGGGATTTCTATTCCTAAAAGAGGTCACATTCCTAAAGTGATTTCTATTCCTAAAGGAGATTCCCCATTCCTCTTGAAAGAGGGTTTCTCATCACATCTATACCGAGGAAAACTCTAGGGATCTTAACGGTTTCAAATCTCTAAGTTTTCTAGTCTTCGTATCATCAGGAGGTGATTAAGGTATACGGATCAGAGAGGTGAAGCATTATATTCTTGATTCATTCAATTTAGAGATTACTTCTTCAATGGAGCCAAGTAAGTTCTATCTTTTCCATTTAATTAAAAATCCATGATCATGAACATTGTTTAGTTGATTGATTTGATTTACATGCGATCATTGTTAATTGTGCTTCCGCATTCAAGTTATAGCGCATAAAGGATTTTTTAACATTTGGTATCAGAGCCTGCTTGTAAATTGATTAATCACTAAAATTAGGGTTCATGATATTTGGGGATTTTTTAATTATAAGGTTTATTTGATTATGGGTTGTTGATTATTATCCATAACAAGTGTTCTCGTAACTGTACTCATATAATTATGGAATTAATATTATACGTGTGTATGTACATGTGATTGTACTGTTCGTTGTTGATGGGTACGTATAGTACTGGCCTTGTTTATTTGTTAAAACCCATTCGTATGCGTACTGTTGAAATTGTTAATTGGATATGTACTGTACGTACTGGTTTTTATATATAAGTTGATTGATTTGTATATTGGTTTGGTATTGAATCAATGGAATCAAGAGTTATTACCATCTGAGGTCCTTCGAGTATAGTGATTTTGCCATGTCTAGTCCTAAACTTTCAAATTGACCATTTGTGATTCTTCGACTTTCAAATTTAACCATTTGTTGTCCAAGTTAACCACCCATGGTCCTCCAACTTTCAAAATTTAACCAACTATGGTCCTTTCAAGAGGTCCACGGGTGGTTAAATTTTGAAAGTTGAAGGACCATGGGAGGTTAACTTGGACCACAAATGGTTAAATTTCAAAGTCGAAGGACCACAAATGGTCAATTTGAAAGTTTAGGACTAAACGTGGCAAAACCACTATACTCGGAGGACCTCATGTGGCATTAACTCATGGAATCAACATAAATATATAATTCTTGTTTCTCGTGCACGAACATATATACACAGTATGATTCAAGTTGTTGACATCTGGGAATTTGGGATCAATATAATTGCTATATACGTACTGTGTATACGGCTATTTATGTATTCATTCAACATTAACATATATGATTCATATATGTTGTATATGTACGCACTGTACCTTGTTATTACATGATTTATATTGTATATGGTTTGACACTATTAATCATGTATTATATGTTATAAGAGAACGACATATAAATTAAGGTTTATTTTTTTTGGACAATTAAATTGAGTCTATTTGGGTTTATTTAAAGTATTATGGAGTCACTTTAAATTTTAGGCTCATTTAATTTGTGTTTATATTTGAGTCTATTTGGGTTATTTAAAGTATTATGGATTTGCTTTAAATTCTAGGTTCATTTAATTTGAGTTTATATTTGAGCCGTTTGGTTTACTTAAGGCATTAAGGACTTGCTTTAAATTATAGGCTCATTTAGGATCAATTATGGTTGGAGGTTTTACCCACTATTAGTTTATATATATGTTTATAAATGAATTATTAGCATAAAGCGAGTGCGTTAGTCGCCAAAGCGGCCCACTCAAGGTAATAGCTAATAATCATTTATGTTTATGTTTACAGCATATATATAAATTAAGGTTTACTTACATAAATGAGTTATTAGCATAAGGCGAGTGTGTTAGTCGCCAAAGCGGCCCACTCATGGTAATAGCTAAATAATCATTTATGTTTATGTTACAACATAAATTAAGGTTTATTCACATAAATAAATTATTAGCATAAGGCGAGTGCGTTAGTCACCAAAGTGGCCCACTCAAGGAAATAGCTAAATAATTATTTATGTTTACAAATTTTTATCGTACACAGGTTTTTTGCATCATTGAATGACACTAAAGGATAGATAAACATTTGTGATCATTAACACATGGTTCTAGCGGTTGCCCAAAGGTAGATCAGACATGTGATTAATGACAATTTAGGAGATTATGATTCTTGTTTTGTTAATATGTAGTGCATGTCCAAAGATGGCCTATATATTAAATTGAAACTTGATGAATAGTCTCATTCAAGTATGTGTGAATGATGCATGTCAGTAAATTGACATTGTATTTAAATTTGACCCAAAGGCGGATTTAAATGCAAACTTAAGGTCTATAAATTATAGTCTGAATAAAGGTTTGTTACTCAAAGCAATTGATAAATGTTTGTAGTGAACACTATTGTATCACGCTATAATGGTGACAGTTCTGATGTCAGTAGTAATAGCAGCAAGTTTAAAAATAAAAAAATAAAAAAATAAAAAAAAAATAAAAAAAAAAAAAGGTCAAGCATCCTATGAAGGTGCAAGGTGATGTTCAAAAAGTGCAGAAATGCTATTCTGTAACAAACCTGGGCACAAGAAGGCTGAATGCCTGAAGAGGAAAGCTTGGATGGAAATAAAAGTATACATTCAGTTTCAGTATGCTTTGAATCCAATCTTGTTAAGGTTCCTTCTAATACTTGGTGGTTAGACACTGGTGCTACAACACATGTTTATAACATTAAGCAAGTTTTTATGTTTCAACCTCATAGGGAAAATGAAAAGTGTCTTTTCATGGGAACATGATGAAAGCTAGAATTAAAGGTATTGGAACTTACAGAATTAAGCTGGATAAAGATTTTTTGCCTTGATCTTGAGAATTGTCTGTATGTTCCAAATTGTTCTAGAAATCTTGTTTCAACAGCTAGGTTAGAAACATTGAGTTTTTACTTTAAGATTGGAAACAAATGTTTGTATCAACAAAAACCTTTATGGTTCTGGTGTTTTGTTGGATACGCTATACTGTTTCAATCTTAATGATGACTTTGTTAATTCCTTGTTTAATGTGATGTTTGTGTTAAAAGGAGTGCGCCAAAAAGAATCTTCAGCTGACTTGTGGCATAAAAGGCTTTGTCATATATCCAAATAAAGGATATTGAGACTTATTAAAGTTGGAATTTTGTCTCAATTGGATTTTAATGACTGGAATGATGCATGTGTCGATTGCATAAAGGTAAAGCAAGTCAGACATGTATCAGTACACTCAGCCACAAGAAGCTCATGATTACTTGATTTAATACATACAGATATCTATGGTCTCTTTTGATGATCCGTCTTGGAGCGGTGATAAATACTTTATTACCTTTATTGATGATCATTCTGGGTACTGTTACATCTATTTACTGCGTGAAAGATCTCAGTCTGTGGATGTCCCAGAGACATTCATATTTGAAGTTGAGAGTCAGTTAAATAGAAAAGTAAAGACAACTAGATCATATAAAGGTGATGAGTATTATGGGAAAACATCAAAAGTTGGACAAATTCTCGGTCCATTTAAAGAAATTCCTCGAATCTAAGGGCATTTGTGCATTATACACAATGCTAGGCACACCACATCAAAATGGTGTGGAAGAAAGGTGAAATCGTATTCTAAGGGAAAAGGTTAGGAGTAAGGTAAATAACTGTACATTGCCTGTTTCATTGTGGATATATGCATTAAAGACAACAACATATTTACTCAATAGGGTTCCTAGTAAGGTTGTTTTTTTAAAACACCTTATGAACTGTGGACAAGAAGGAAACCTAGTTTGAGGCATCTTCACATTTGGGGCTGTCAAGCTGGAGTGAGGATATATAATCCACATGAAAATAAATTGGAATCCAGAACCATTAGTGGTTATTTCATTGGATATCCAAAAAGGTCTAAAGGGTACATGTTTATTGTCCTAATCATAAGTACGAGGATTGTTGAGTCTGGTGATGCTCGCTTCATTTAAAATGGCGAAGTCAGTGTGAGTGTGGGAGCTCGTAATGTTGAGATTAAGGAGTCATTGATGGTTCCAGATTCATCAAGTGATCCTTTTTTTCCTGTTGTTGTTCCTATTGCTGCAGTGTAGTGTAGCCTTATGGAAATACTTTGGAACAACAGCAGCTAGATGCTCAAATTCCACATGAGGAAGCTATTGTAAATGAAGATGAGGTTGAAACTCAAGATGATGATCAAGTGAAATCTCAGCAGGAAGTGGCATTAAGGAGATCTACTAGATAGAAAAGATCAGTCATTCCTGATGACTATATTGTTTATGCACTTGAGCATTGATAATTATCCAGTCTCATTTAACCAAGCCATACAGGATAATAATTCTCCTTGAGAATTATTTGGTTTTGGTGGCTCATTCTGTTCTTGAGCTCCACCAAATGGTTGTTAAAATTGCCTTTCTGAATGGTAAATTAAAAGAGGAAGTATACATGGATTAGCCGCAAGGCTTCATGGCCACAGGAAAGGAAAATCTGGTATGTAGATTGAAGATGTCGATCTATGGATTAAAACATGCTTCTAGACAATGATACTTGAAATTGTCATTTGGTTTTGATCACTGTTGATCAGTGTATCTACATAAATGTTTAATGGAAGCAAGTTTGTAATCCTAGTATTACATGTTGACGACATTGTTCTTGCTGCTAATAATAAAGGGATGTTGCGTGATATTAAGGAATATCTTTCTAAGAACTTTGAAATGAAGGATATGAGTGAGACTTCATATGTGATTGGAATAAGAAATATTCTATGATAGATCACATGGGATTTTAGGTTCATCCTAGAAGACTCACATTAACAAAGTTTTAGAAAGATATAAACTGGAAATCTGCAAAGAGGGTCCTGTGATACTTACAAGGCACTAAGGACCACATGTTCACCTATAAAAGGAACGAATAACCTGGAGGTTATAGGTTATTCGGATTCAGACTATGCTGGATGTTTGGATACCAGAAAATCCACATTCGAATATATTTTTTTCCACTTGCTCATGGAGCAATATCTTGGATGAGTGTGAAGGAGCCTGTCATTGCTACTTCCACTATAAAGGCAGAATTTGTGGCATGCTTTGAGGCTACAATTCAATAATCATGGCTGCGTAATTTCATTGAGGATTCATTATGATAATACAGCAGCTATGTTCTTCTCAAAGAACGACAGATATACTAGTGGTGTCAAGCACATGGATTTGAAATTTCTGTCTGTTAAGGAGAAGGTACAAAATCAAAAGAGTATCAATAGTGCATATTGGCACCGATCTTATGATCACGGATCCGTTGACTAAGGGATTGGCGCCCACGACCTTCATTGGCCATGTTGGAAGGATGGGCATGCTGGTAAAGTCCTTGTATAACGGTTAACTCTGCCATACATGTATGGATTTATGTTTGATGGCACATCAGGTTGATGATACTCTTAGATATCTATTCAGGTTTTGATTTTGTTATGGTTGATGTTGATCACTTATTTATGCATAATTCAGAAGTGATAACAATGGTCTGGTTTAAGACATAAGGAATAAGGTACTTTCGGATTTTACCTTATTATTATGGTTCGAATTCTTATTAACTGTGATACATGGAAGGGAGCGGGACGCTATGTCAGGCCTGTAACCGCCATGATTCGGTTAATAAAGTTCGATAAGGTGGTGACTTTTACATTTTCATATTAAGTGAGCTCAAATTAAGGATTGAAAATTGTAAAGTCACGCATATATGAATCAAGTGGGAGATTGTTAGAAATAATTTATTCCTAACGTTGATTCATATAATTAAGGTGTCATGGTCATATGAATCAGTGGGAGACTGTTAGAAATAATTATTTCCTAACAATGATTTATATAATAAAGGTTGTAATTCCATAAGGTACTCACGTTGATGATTAGTGATGTTTAAAGGCGGAATTACTGGGTGAAATTCCCTCCCTCTCATTCTGTTAAAATTTAAGTTTATAAGGGTTATTAAAAGATGTATAATGGATAAGGTTATGGGTTTCACAATCCTAAAGGGATTTCTATTCCTAAAGGAGGTCACATTCCTAAAGGGATTTCTATTCCTAAAAGAGGTCACATTCCTAAAGGGATTTCTATTCCTAAAGGAGGTTCCCCATTCCTCTTGAAAGAGGGTTTCTTATCACATCTATAAATACCCAGGAAAACTCTAGGGATCTTAACGGTTTCAAATCTCTAAGTTTTCTAGTCTCCGTATCATCAGGAGGTGATTAAGGTATACGGATCAGAGAGCTAAAGGTTAGTGCGTGGAAAATGCCAAAAGTCCCTCCTTGCATTGAATGCATGCGGTATTTATAGGGGGAGAGGGAATAGTACAATTACGGTCTCTCGGCATGCGTGTCATGTGTAGCATATGCATAGGGCAAGATCGGGGCCCAAGCTGGCTCGTCCACTTGTCCTAAGATTCCTGATTCCTTTGGGTATGCCGCCGACAAGTTTGGGCTCTGAGTATGACAGTTCGGGTGCTCGGTCTCGACCTTAGGTGGCCGGGGCAGGCCGATTGATATTGCTATTCGCTCGACTAATC
Organism: Ipomoea nil; assembly: GCF_001879475.1. Classification (NCBI taxonomy): domain Eukaryota; kingdom Viridiplantae; phylum Streptophyta; class Magnoliopsida; order Solanales; family Convolvulaceae; genus Ipomoea; species Ipomoea nil. Next base: position 2,598,965 of record NW_017617577.1, read on the forward strand.
GAACTGCACTCGGTATGGATTCAGGTCGGATAGGTGAGCAGTCCAGGTCGTCAATGGTCAAATCGGGCTCTCAAGTACGAAACTCGATACTGATCAAGTGTAAATTATAGTTCGACAGGAGATAATCCTATTAGATAGTATTAATATACACCTATATATATTGACAATATTCGATACACATATAAATATATTGATTGGTGGTGGATATATATGATTTGACACAATCGAGAAAACCTTAAAAATATCAAATGCAACAACTAACAGCAAACGGATAGTAGTCTAGTAATAAACTCTTGTCATATAATATTAGTTGACAAAGGGATCAAATTTAATATATTTTGCACCACACAAATTAAAGACAATCCAATGTATCTAAGGGCCGAAGCTTCCGGAGAGCATTGTGCATTTGTGCGTGTGGCCGACGTATAAAAACAATTCCTACGAAAACCAACTATCCACATTCCACAAGTCAAACCTTTCATCAATCCATTGCATGCCAGTTCTCCAACATTCCACATCTATATATCTTTTCTTTCATAACAATTTGGACAATTAGACCACTCACATGTTGAGATGAAAATGGGTGAACAATGGTTGAATAACTAATATTTGGAAGAAGAGATCAAGGTTCGAATCTCGGCGACGGTAATGGGAGGATTATGTCTAAAGTTGTTAACAGATCCCTTGTGTGAACCGACATTTGGCCTTGTCTGCTAAGCCATTGACTTACCGTGATTCACATCCTCCTAAATGCTCTGTGGGGGCCCTTGGAGTTGGAGATTTGGTTCAGATCATCTTAGATTACCTATACCTAAGTAATCTGAGTCTAGTAATGTTATATTACCTTATTTGGTTCATGGTTCAAATTATGAGATTATTACCTGAAAGCTTATGTGGCAGTAATGTGATTACTCCTATTTTCTTAGGTAATCTTAGATTACCTTGAATTATTTCAACTTTATCATTGTTACTAATTTTTCTACGCGCTTTGCGCGAATAAGATAATGCCCAATACTTTTTAAAATAAGTATTTCAAAGTATATCAATACAATATTATATAGAAGATGTTCATGCATAAAAAAAATAAATGTTGAATTTATTTATTTAAATCGGTAATTTAAAGTATATAAATGCAAGATAATATATGAGAGATTGATTATATATAACTGTCACAAAAATAAATGTTTACAAATTTGTAATAACGTTAATCTAAGTACTAAATCTAAAAGCGATAGTCTAACTAAATACTCTTTTTGGTTTAAATTTCTAATTCTCTTTTGGATAGCATTGTTATTGTTTTCATCTTCAGTACATGTCATTTTTTTCTGTTATTGGTAGTGTGTCATGTGCAATTGGGTTATTTGTGGTATCATAGAGGGATTCATCATGCAATGAGATTATGGTGTATGAAGTTTTAGATTTGTCTTGTTGTGTATATGACTGAGATCTTAGTTGTGCTATGAACTCTTTATCTTACAAGCACATGTTGATATTTGGTAGTGGTAGTTTTCCCTACATGTTTCATGTGTTGTGAGACATCTAATTCTAAATTAATTAAATGCATATGTATTATTTTTTGTTGTAGCTACTAATTTATTTTTAAATTTAAGTGATAAGAGCAATAAAGTGGGCAAATTATGCTATGGAACCGTGTTCACCTTGCAAGGTGGACATGGTTCTAAAACTGTTCATAGTTATGAATATATAGTTCAAAAATTATGAACATATAGTTCTATAGTTATGAACATAGAATTGTGAACATAATTGTGAACATATAGTTCTGTAATTATGAATATAGAGATTCAATAATTGTGAATGTGAAGTTAAAAAATTATGAATATAGTTATGAACATATAATTCAGTAATTGTGAATATAGAGTTCAATAATTGTGAATATAGAGTTCAATAATTATGAATATGAAGTTTAAAAATTATAAATATATAACTTTATAATTATAAACATATAATTCAGTAATTATGAACATAGAACCGTGTCCACATTGCAAGGTGGACACAATTCCACAACATAACGATTGAATAAAGTGGCGTACATACTTTTCATCGACAATAATGAAATCATTGATTTTTTTTTTTATTTTCATTCATTGTTGAGACAAATTGTTTTGAGAGTTTGTCAATGACAATTGCTGTCAATAGATGATGATAATAAATAATTCAAAATATAATGTTACAATAGATATTATTATAATAATATAGTAAAAATTAACTTAAAATTTCTTTAGAAGTTTTCATGCAGTGATAAAAGCATAATTGAAATAATAAGTTTTGTTCTCAATAATCAAAAGAAGATTAATTAAACAAAAACAAAAAAACAAAAAAAACTAAACTTAAATTTATTTTTTTTAATGGAAAAATCAAATAATTTTCAAAGTTCTTGATTTATAATCATTGAATGCTATGTATTTAGTCGGGCTAATTATTTGACCAACAATGGTCCTCTGACTATATTGATTTTCCAAAATTAGTCCCCGACTTTTAATTTGGACACTTTAGGTCCCTTGACTTTAAATTTCTTTCCAATTGAGGTCCTTTCATCAGAATAAGGTTAATTGAACTTTAAATGAAGGGGTAAACGCGTCCTTTCACTTGCCTATGTATTATTCTTCATATTTCTCCCTTGTATACGCGATATATATGAAGATAATCTCAACCGAAGTCCTAGAATGTTCCACGTCGTTCCCCATTTGTTGACTGCTCATGTGTGCGTTTCTCCGTTATTGAGATGTTTACAAGGTATAGCAACGAAATATGAAGGCAGGAATACGAAGAATAATACATAGGCATGTGAAATGACAAGTTTACCCCTTTATTTAAAGTCTAATTAACTGTATTCTGACGAAAGGACCTCAATTAGAAAACAATTGAAAGTCAAGGGACCTAAAGTGTCCAAATTAAAAATCGGAGACTAATTTTAGAAAATCAGTATAGTCGGAGGACCATTGATGGAATTAACTATATATATATATATATATATATATATATATATATATATATATATATATATATATATATATATATATATATATATATATATATATTATAGTAATTATTTATTATATTTTTTATTTTTTTTACATTTGGCGGGCTTAGCGGGCCCCGCCGGCCCGCCAAGCCCGCCCCGCCAAAGCCCGCGGGTTAGGCGGGGCGGGTAAAAAAGCCCGCCAAAATACGGGAGTAAAATATCAAAGCCCGCCCCGCTTTTTTTGCGGGACGGGACGGGCTGGCTAAGCCCGTTTTAACGGCTCTAGTCCAGTTAATACAGAATCGCCATAAGCCGGCCTATGATTTTTAATTATTTTTTTGATATATTATAAGACTCGAACCTTTAGTCCTATAATGAATAACAAACATTCTTTTGAATTAAGCTGCTTCAACTTGCTGCAATAGATAGGTAAATAATGTATATATATATATATATATATATATATATATATATATATACAAGTATAGTTATATAGTTCATGATTAATATAAACTTTATACAAACTATTAAATTAAATAAAGTTTATTATAGAATCTATATAAAGATAGAATTTATATTATTATTTATTATAAACTATATAAGCTTACATTAATCATGAACTATATAACTTTATTAATGTATATATAAAGTTACTATAAATCATATTTTAATTTATATGTGTAAACATAATATGAAGAATGTATAGAGTTTATAGTGTTTTTAAATAATTTATGTGTATGTGACTATACAAAATTAGCTTGTTTGGTTTGTGTAAGAGTGTATAAATGATAAGATCAAGGGTTTAAGACTACCTTTAAACATAATTTTTGAATATTCCTCACCAAAAAAAAAAATTGAATATTATACCAAACACTTAAAAAATATTGGATGGTAGGGAGGTAGGGCTTTGCCCGACAGTCTTTATATCGTGGACCGCTGTGCATGTGCACCGCGGTCAAAACGGTGCCGTTTCTTTAAGTAAAGAAACGGCGCGCCGTTACTGTTAACAAAGCGAGCATTTTTTGGTGTGTTAATTACCAACTGAAACTACAGTGTATCTAAGCTGACACTACAGTGTATCTAAATCAACACTGTATCACGTATTATTTTATACTAGTTCTTTTACGTGCTTTGATCGAATGGAATAATGCCCAATGATTATATCAATGCAATATTATATCAGAGATGTTTATGCATATGTAAATAAATATTGAATTCGTTTATTTAAATCGGTAACTTAAAGTATATAAATGCAAGATAATATATGAGAGATTGATTATATTGTCACTACAAAAATGTTTGCAACTTTGTAATAACGTTAGTCTAAATACTTAGTCTAAAAACGATAGTCTAAATAAATATTACTTTTGGCTTAAATTTCTCTAATTCTTTTTAATTCTCTTTTGGATAGCATTGTTATTGTCTTCGTCTTTAGTACATTTCCTCTTTTTTTTTTTCTTTTTTTTTTTTTTATTGGTAGTGTGTCACGTGCAATTGAGTTACTGGTGGTAGCATAGATGGATTCATCGTGCAATGTGATTATGGTGTAGGAAGCTTTAGATTTGCATTGTAGTGTGGGATCTTAGTTGTACTATTAACTCTGATCTTTATCTTACAAGCACCTATTGATATTTGGTAGTGGACTAGTGATAGTTTTTTCGCTACTTGTTTCATGCATTGTGAGATGTGTGTCGTATGTTATCATGTGAAAGTATTGAACAAAATATTAATATTTATTATATTTGTATAAAATACTTGGTAAATAAATATATATAACATATTTTGTATTATAACTTTGATATAATTACAAGATAATGTAAAAAGAAGACAATGGACAATGTAGTGAATATAATAAATTAATAAATTTGAAGGTAATTTAATGATCTTTGAATAGTAGAAAATAAAGATAATATAACTAATGAAATTATATATCTTTTTAAATTTTTTATAATGAATAATTTTTTAAAATAAAGGCATTAGAGACATCTAATTCTAAATTAATTAAATGCATATGTATTATTTTTTGTTGTACCTACTAATTTATTTAATTTAATAAGAGTAATAAAATGACTTACATACTTTTCATCCACAATAATAAAATCAATAATTTTTAAATTTTCATTCGTTGTTGAGACAAATTATTTTGAGAGTTTGTCAATGACAATTGTTACCATTCCTGTCAATAGAGGATGATAATAAATAATTCAAAATATATAGTTACAATAGGTATTGTAATAATGGGCAAATTATGCTGTGAACCGTGTCTACCTTGCAAGGTGGACACGGTTTCAAAACTGTTCATAATTATGAATACATAGTTCAAAAATTATGAACATATAGTTCTATAATTATGAACATAGAGTTGTGAACATAATTATGAACATATAATTCTGTAATTATGAATATAGAGATTCAATCAATGTGAATATGAAGTTCAAAAATTATGAATATACAGCTTTCTAATTATGAACATGGACTTTTGTAATTGTGAATATAGAGTTCAATAATATGAATATGAAGTTTAAAAATTATGAATATATAGCATTATGATTATGAACATATAATTCAGTAATTATGAACATAGAACCGTGTCCACCTTGCAAGGTGGACACGGTTCCACAACATAACGATTAGTTATAATAATATAGTAAAAGTGAACTTACAAATTTCTTTAGAAGTTTTCACGCATTGATAAAATTCTGATGTGTAAACTTGTTCAATTGGAGTCAGTGGGATGTCAACATAGTCAATTCTTTAAAAAATGGTCCTACCGTTTTAGAGTCCATGTGTAATTGTATATATGATCAACAACTTTGTCGTTAAGTCGCAAAGTTCTGACAATAATGTAAGAACAATTTTGTCCGAGAAAAAAATAATAGTATAATATTTATAAAGTAATGTACAATTGTACCATTATAAAAATACATACAAAAAGTAGTAATACCATAATGAGCTAAATCATACCAATAATGCAAAAGTATAATTGAAAAATTAAGTTTTGTTCTTATTTAAATAATCAAAAGAAGATTAATTAAACGAAAAAAAAAAAAACTTAACCTAAATTTATTTTTCTTTTTTAATGCATAAAAATCAAATGATTCTTAAAGTTTTTGATTTATAATCTTTGATCCTTTTAACTTTGAATGTTATGTATTTAGTCGGACTAATTATTTGACCAATGTTTATGTTAAATTATATATATATATATATATATATATATATATATATATATATATATATATATATATATATATATATATATATATATATATATATATATATATATATATATATATATATATATACACACATGTAGGGACGCACTCAGGTGCGAATAAGTGCCCAGGAAGGAAATGTGAACGAATCAGCGCGCGACATGTGTCCAGATCTAATAACTTAAAAAAAACGCGGTGGCATTTTCGTAAATAATTGTACATCGAAGTGCAAGTAAAATCTCTTATAAGTGCACCTATTTTCACCTATAAGTGCATGTAATTTTGCCTTGTTAGCATTCACTTTCCGCAACCATTCATGCACCTGGGTGTGCTTATAACTATGTGCGCAACTATTTATAACTATAAGCGCAACTACTTATAACTATAGGTGCAACTACTTTCACCTATAAGTGCATGTAATTTTGCCTTGTTAACATTCATTGATCTGAGTTCAGCGGGTAGTAATACTCCTGAAAACCACTCGCAAACATTCATACACCTAGATGCAACTACTTATACCTATGTGTGCAACTACTTAGAACTATAGGTGCAACTACTTAGAACTATAAGTGCAACTAAGTATTGATGCTCAGTGTAAATTTTTACTTGCACCTATAATACATTTTTCATGCACTTTTAATACATTTTACTTGCACTTCGATGTTCAATTATTTACAAAAATACTATCACATTTTTTAAAAAAATCAGTGTTTCTCATCCATTAGATCTGGACACGTGGACGAACAGAATCCATTCCTATTTCGCGCCTGGGCAAGCCGTTCGCACCCGAGTGCAAGTCTATATATGTATATATATATATATATATATATATATATATATATATATATATATATATATATATATATATACACATATATATACATATATATATATATATATATATATATATATATATATATATATATATATATATATATATATACATACATAGCTGCATATATACATACATACATACATATATATATACATATATATATATATATATATATATATATATATATACATACATAGCTGCATATACATACATATATATATACATATATATATATATATATATATATATATATATATATACATACATAGCTGCATATATACATACATACATACATATATATATATATATATATATATATGTATATATATATATATATAATATATATATATACATATGTATATATATATATATACATATGTATATATATATATATATATATGTATGTATGTATGTATATATGCAGCTATGTATGTATGTATGTATATATGCAGCTATGTATATATCTACATATGTAGATATATACATAGCTGCATATATATATATATATATATATATATATATATATATATATATATATATGTGTGTGTGTGTGTGTGTGTGTGTGTGTGTGTGTGTATACATACATGCACACACACACACACACACACACACACATATATATATATATATATATATATATATATATATATATATATATATAGAATCGCACTCAGGTGCGAATGCTTCGTTCAGGCGCGAAATAGGAATGAATTCTGTCTGTCCACGTGTCCAGATCTAATGGATGAGAAACACTGATTTTTTAAAAAAAGAGCGGTGGCATTTTCGTAAATAATTGAACATCGAAGTGCAAGTAAAATGTATTACAAGTGCATGTACAATGTATTATCGGTGCATGTAAAAATTTCCACTGAGCATCAATACTAAGTGCACACATAGTTATAAGTGTACATGTATATATACATTTTAACATATTCGTAGTATATGTTTAACAATTATGCTAACTCAAATTGGGATGGGGTTCGAACCTATGACCTTTCTTATAAAAATTAAAAAGTAAGTTAAAAATAATAAATAGTTAACGGAACATTCCGCTACTAAAGTTTATAATAACGGAATTGAAGTTTTTTTTTTTTTTTTTTTTTTTTTTTTTTTTTTTGAAAGGTCGGAATTTAGGTTTTTTTAAGGAAAAAAAAAAATAATATAATAGAGATAAATAAGGTAAATCATTTAAAAAACACTAAAATCAAAATAAAATAAACTATTCATTTTAAGAAACAATACTACCGACATTTTTTTGTTCTAGTTAAGGGTCTAACATTATTGGCTCTTATTAGAATTGTAGATATTAAATTCAAATGAAACTGTAGTTATATTAAAATGATACTGTAGTTGTGGTGAAATGAAACTGCAGTTTATTTAAAATGAAACTGAATAACATTTCACATATTTGAGTGTATATTGTGCAATGAAGTTGTAGTTATATCGAAATGATCATATAGTTGTGTTTTAATGAAACTATAGTGTATATATATTAAAATAAAATTAAATAACATTTTCACATATTTGAGTGTATAAATGTCGAATGAAACTGTAGTTATATCGAAATGAAACTATAATTGTGTTGAAATGAAACTGTAGTGTATACAAAATGAAATTGAATAACAGAATTATTTCTTGCGGAACGGCGCAAAACGGGTGCCGTTTTTTTTTTTTTTTTTCATTAAACAAAGCGACGACGTTTTAAACCTCAGTGCATAATCGATTATGTACCGCGGTGCCCAATATAATTTGTCCTTTGCCCGAGTCCCAGGCTTGATTTGGGTTAGTTTCAGACTTTTGGTCCTAGACTTGGGCTAGTTAGAGGCGTGGGGCCCGATTGATTATGAACTTGGGCATTAGGTTAGACCAACTCGGTACAAGGCGGTCCAAATCTTGGCATAGGCAAGGCTTAGGAATTACCAAGCCTTGGTTAGGGCTGTTAACGAACCGAACATAAACGAACGAAGGTTGTTTGTGTTCGTTTGTTAAGAATTCTGAGGTGTTCGTGTTCGTGTTCGTTTGTTAAGGTTTTTGAAAATCCTGTTCGTGTTCGTTTGTTAAACGTTCATTAGCATTTGTTAACGTTCGCGAACGTGTTTGTCAACGTTCACGAACATGTTCGTGAACGTGTTCGTTAACGTTAACAAACAAGTTCACAAACATGTTTGTTAACAAACACGTTCACGAACATATTGGTTTACGTTCATAGACGGAGGCAGTATGGGGGCAGTGGGGGCAGCTGCCCCCACTCCCCCACCTCACCCCTTTATATATATGTATGTATGTATCGACATATATAGCATTAAATGTTATATAAAATTTATATTTATGTTTGATTTATTAATAGTTAGAGTAGCTTAGTTGTTTGAGCTTTAAATTTAATTTTAAAAAAAGTGTATGGTTATAGGTTCGAATCTCATTAAAAACACTTTTCCATCTTCACTTATTTATTTTATATCTTTCATTCCTTCTCAAGATAAATATTTTTTAGCTTACTTTTATGAATCATTTAATTAACAAATTAAATGCTCTTTTAGTCTACTTTTTATGAATCATTTAATTAATGTAGTATACAAGTTTATATTATGCTTCATTTTATTCAAATTATTTTACATTTTTACCTCACTCAAGTATACTTTTTTGCTTTGATTCTAACTATCGTTTAATCTATCAAAAAATTTCTATTGTAATTTATAATATATTTTGTATTTTAACCTTATTATGATTGTTTGATATTTCGTAATTGATATTGCTAACTGTCATTTAAACTTCGCCCCCGCTCAAGTATTTTTCGGGCTCCGTCCCTGTTTACGTTCATGAGCACGTTCGTAAAACTTTAATAACCAAACACCTGCACATGTTCATGATCACAATTCGTTCGTGAACAAGAAATAATATATGTTCATGTTTGCGAACATTATTAAACAAACACTAAACGATCTTGTTCACGAACATTATTAAACGAACACAAACGAGCTTATTCGCGAACATTATTAAACGAACACAAATGAGCTTGTTCACGAACATTAATAAACGAACACAAACGAACTTGTTCACGATCTCTTAGCAAACGAGCATACAACTGTTCAAGCTCTTTTCGTTTATTAACCGAGCTCTAATTTTTGTTTGTTAATGATTCGTTTACCTTAACAAACGAACATAAACGAATGCTTACCGAACACGAACACGAGTAGTTTACCGAAAGCTCTGCTCGCTAACACCCCTAGCCTTCGTACTAGGTTTTTCAAGCTAGTTCAGGACTGATGTGATTCTAAACTCGTATGTGGACACCTCTAAATCTCTAATTGATGAGTTAAGTTGTATTTATCTTGTTGAGAAAAAAAATTAAAAGAAAACTAAAATATTGACAATTGAGGGATCCCATCTCCACTTCTTACAATCAATTCACAAGTCTAGAAGCATCTACTTCTTGAATGTGAAGACTTTATTATCTAAGGCCTAAGGGTACGTATGGAAACATGTTAATGTTTTATAAACAATGATTTAAAAAAAAAAATGATTTAGTTTCTGAAAGATATTTTTATGTTTTGGTGTTTGCTTGAAAGCTATAAAATATTATTTTTTCTATTTGGCTAAAAGTTTAAAAATTGTATTTGTAGGTTCATTTTTAAAAATATAGACATAAATATATTATTAATTTATTTCTTATATAATAGTAATTGTTTTAATCATTATAACAGTAATTATTTATATTAAAATAAAATTTTAATTTAAAATTGATAATAGTATTAAAGACAATAATAATTATAATAAATGATGTAAATAAATAATTTTTAATTTGTAACTTATTATAACAAAAAATATATGCATAAATTGATAAAGAAACTAAAGAAAAAAAAAAGATACTTTTTTTTTATTCGGCTCAATTCAGTTGAGTCATATTTAGTTAGGTACTCATAAATGTAACAACTCTAAATTAAAGAAATTGAAAAAAAAAATAAAAAATTACGATGAACGATATGCTCTCTCCTTCTGAGACGCCGGAAGGAAGTTTCCGGCCACCGGAGATTCAAGACCTGCTTGAACGCAGTACCAAGAAGCCTAAACGCGACAGAGACTCTCTATCCCAAGATGGAACTCACTCACCGGAAGCTCCCCCGGATACTCCCATGTCTGCTCCCAATGCTCCACCGCCCACGGAAGACAATCGCCCACCACAGGCTTCGTACAAACAGACTTTAACGGGATTCGTCTCGTCTAGGCAAATCGACGACAGTATCCCAGAGGAGGAAGCATCAGACGATGAATACCCGGATGAACCAGATGACCCTGACTGCCCAAGAATTAGGGTCACCAAAGAGGAGAAAGCAAGACTTCGACGCCCATGCCGACGAACGCTAATAATTCGCGTTCTTGGACGGTCGATTGGCTATAATTTTCTACTTCGACGACTACAGACTCTCTGGAAACTGGAAGGCCATCTGGAGCTTATTGATCTGAACTACGAGTATTTTCTGGCAAAATTTGAGCTACAAAGCGACTACGATTACGCATTAACTGGAGGCCCATGGACGATTCTTGACCACTACATAATGGTAAAATTATGGCGGCCTAACTTCAATCCTCAACTGGATACAACAGAGAAACTGATCGTTTGGATTCGATTCCCAACTTTGCCAATCGAGTACTTCGACGATGCCTTCATGCAAAAGATTGGTGACAAAATCGGGAAACCTATCAAGATTGACGTAACTACGAGCTTGGCCTCCAGAGGTAAGTTTGCACGCGTCTGCGTGGAACTTGACTTCTCCAAACGCCTATTATCCAAGTTTACACTAGAAGACCAAGTCTGCCCGATTGAATATGAGGGTCTGCTTCTAGTCTGTTTCAAATGCGGCAAATATGGGCATAAAAAAGATCATTGTGGAATCGGGTCTGGCAATGACCAAGCCGAAGAATCATCCCAAGAAAACACTACCACGGCCATGGAGGAGGGAGAAGGCAACAACCACACCTTGGCTCCCAACAAGAACGCTACGGTCACCCCAAACCTGCTCACAGAGAAGTTTGGTGCTTGGATGCTAGTACAACGAAAGGATCGAAGGAGACCTAAAGCATCAAGAGGTGGCCAAGACAGGCGTTATCCAGCAAACAACTCCCAAGACATGGCCACTCTAATAGCTCAAACCAACCATGCTCTCAATTCACGCTTCACCCCCCTGCGCGATCTGGAACCAGAGGGGCATAATGATGAGTTCGCATTCCATTCAGAAGACCCAGGACAGCCGTCTGCTATGCCCACTGATAACCCTGACCAAGCAGCAACAACTGCACCGGAACCCATCATCCATCCGTCGCGTCATCTAAAGGAAACACGTACAACGCACAGAGGTAGGGGTGGCAGGCCTGGCACCCCAAGGAATATATATATGGAGGAAGCTGCAGAGATCTTTGCCCAAGCCCCAGCTATCGTCTCGGACTCCAATCCCCGCACCTTCCAATCCAGAGCAAACCGTGGACAGCAAAGGGGTAGAGGTGGCAGACCGGCCATCACAAGGAAAGCAGCAGCTGAAGATGAACATTTACTTGTTCGAGGATCGTCAAGTGGTAGGATTATCACACGAAATACTATCTACCACCACTCCCGCCCCCCAGATACTTCAGCACCACCAAATGCCCCGTCACCCATCCTCAACGTCCCACCGGACGACGGGATGGACTTTTTCGACTGTGATACTCTGAAAAATGCTATGATCGACTCTGCCGATAGCAGTGGTCACAATGTTGGTTTGGCGGCTCCCCGCCCGCTCGTTTGAGCCCCCTTTCCCCATTTGTTTGTTTTTTTTTTTTATAATGATAGTCTTCTCATGGAACTGCCAAGGCGCGGCATCACAAACATTTCGCCGGGCCTTAAAACATCACATTCGTGAGCACAATCCCGACATCATCTGTCTCCTTGAACCCAGGGTATCTAGCAACCAGGCAGACAAAATTTGCATTAATATAGGATTTGCAGAATGGCTCAGAGTTGAGGCACTGGGTTTCTCCGGTGGACTTTGGGTATTCTGGAAGGTCTCTACGATGGTAGAAATCCACTACACTCATCCACAGTTTATAGTACTAAGGATCTGTCAAGACAACTCTCAACCATGGTTCTTAGCCTTCGTTTATGGTAGCCCAGATTTTGCTCTAAGAAGAAACCTGTTCGTGGAGCTTTCCCAAGATCAACTTGATTTCCATGGACCATGGTTGTCCATGGGCGATTTCAATTCGGTTCTTAGCAGGGAGGAAGTTTCGGAAAATTATAACTTCTCATCAAACAGGTCGACGGGCTTCAAAGACTGGATATTTAGGGAAGGACTCATAGATCTCGGTTATAACGGGACGACATTCACTTGGTCTAGAGGACTCGATCCAGATTCCTACAGGGCTGCAAGATTAGACCGGGCGCTTTGCAACACGGAATGGAGATGTCTATTTCCTGATGCAGAGACCAAAATTCTCCCAAGAATGGCCTCGGATCACTCTCCAATCCTAGTTAATACTCATCCGACTACAAGAGTGAAGGTGGATAAAAAGTTCAGATTCAACGCTATATGGACAACTCACCCAGATTTTATCGAAGTGGTCAGAACCAGTTGGGACGGGTTGGCAGACATCGAAACCAACAAGAAGAATCTGGCTTATAAACTGGAAAAGTGGAATCAAGACACTTTTGGTAACTTGTACCATAGAAAAAAGAGGCTAATTGCAAGGATTCAAAGTGCACAACGCAGCCTTGCTAATAAATTCAGACCAAATCTTTTAAAACTCGAAAGGAAGTTACGGAAAGAACTTGAAACGACTCTTTTTCAAGAAGAACTTTTATGGTACCAACGTTCGCGTGAAGACTGGATTGCCTCGGGAGATAGGAATACCAGATTCTATCATATTGCTACAGAGGCTAAGAAAGCTTCTGGAAAAATCTCCAACCTTAAAGACAGTCACGGCAACATCATTCAAGAGGAAGATGCCCTTCTAGTGCATATCAGTCAGTTTTTTGTAGACCTATTCACCGATGACAACATCTACCTAGTCCAGTCCAAGCTTAAGGGAAACTTCCCACGGCTAAGCGAGGCGATATGGCAGGATATCAACAAACCCTTTGCGAAGGAAGAAATTAAACGGGCTTTGTTTGACATGCCTGCCTTCAAAGCTCCGGGCCCCGATGGCTTTCATGCCGGATTCTACCAGCAGTCGTGGTCTATCATTGGCGACGATATTACTAACTTTGCTCTTGATTTTTTTGCAACAGGTAAACTGCCGAAGGGCTGTAATGATACTACAATAGCTATTATTCCCAAAGTGCAGAATCCAGAATCAGTGAGGCAGCTCCGCCCAATTGGACTTTGTAACACCACATACAAGATCATCACCAAGTCCCTAACGACACGACTAAAGGAAGCTATGAAGCTGCTTATAGGCCCTCAGCAATCCAGTTTCGTCCCCGGCAGACAAACGACAGACAATATTTTAGTTTATCAAGAGATCCTAAAATCAATGAGATCCAAAAAAGGCTTGCAAGGCTGGATGATCCTTAAGATCGATTTGGAAAAGGCATACGACAGGCTTTCTTGGGAATTCATACGCTCAACTCTATAACAGATTGGACTGAATCAAGAATGGATAAGGAACGTAATGGAATGCATCACCTCCCCGAGGCTAGCCATCGCCCTCAACGGTAAGGTCTCGGACTGGTTCCAACCAAGCAGAGGAATCCAACAAGGTGATCCAATCTCCCCGCTGATCTTTGTATTATGCGTTGAAAGACTTTGCCACCACATAAACAGCCTAAAGGAAGCAGGTAGCTGGGAAGGCATTAATCTGTCTAGGAATGGGCCGTGTCTCTCACATCTACTGTTTGCAGATGATATGATTCTCCTCGGACAGGCCACAATTTGGCAAGCTGAAGTTATCAAAAACTGCCTGGAAATTTTCTGTCAAGAGTCCGGCCAGCGTGTGAACTTCCATAAATCTACGATCCATTTCTCAAATAACACGCCGCTTCACCGCCAACAGGAAATATCGAATCTACTGAGCATCCCCATAGCAGAGAACATGGGCAAATATTTAGGCGTTCCTTCCCAGCACGGACGTCTGAAAAATGAGAACTTTGATGGCCTAATTTCAAGGATCCAAAATCGCCTAGCAGGTTGGAAAATGAAATCCCTCTCCTTTGCAGGTAGGAGAATTCTTGCGCAATCCGTCCTCTCGGCCATCCCTCTCTACTCGATGCAAACTACACTGTTACCATCTGGAGTGGTGAAACATATTGAAAAATTAATTCGCAACTTCCTCTGGGGAGGCACAGAGGATACCAGAAAATGTAGCTTGGTGTCTTGGAACACAGTTACCATGAATAAGGAACACGGAGGCTTGGGTATCTTGAATCTAGAAGCAATGAATTTGGCCTCCTTGGCGAAGCTCGGCTGGAGACTGCTAACAGATGACGACAGTCTATGGGTCAAAATAATGAGAAGGAAGTACACAAACAACTGCTTGAACCCGGCCACTTGGCAAACTAAACCAAATTGTTCTAATGCTTGGAAAGGAATCGTTAAAGCAGCTCCGACCCTAATTAAAGGCACCAAGAGCCTAGTAAGAAACGGAAGGAACACCAGATTCTGGATGGACTCCTGGATAGGACACAAGCCACTCATTGAAGATTTCCCGATGAGCCTTCCCCTTCCCGAGCTATATGCTCCGGTGTCTGACTATTGGATCGAATCCGCCGGATGGGACTGGACAAAAATAGGTAATAACCTCCCCCCCGAGGTCTGTGACCAGCTTGCAGTATTCATTATTTCTGATGATGAAGACTTAAACGACCTCCTGGGATGGCACGGTGAGAACAACGACTTCTCAGTTAAATCAGCTTACAAGATAGCTAATGGATCAGCAAACTCCCAAGTTTCATCAGCATGGGAGAACATATGGAAAACGAAAATCCCTAGTTAGTTTCGAACCTTACTTTGGCTTATCAAGCACGACCGAGTAATGTCGAACTCAAACAGGAAAAGAATTATGATGAAACAACAGAACACATATTTCGTAGCTGCCCGGAAGCTCACAACATTTGGTTGGAAGTTCTCCCTTGCATGACCACCATTGGGCAAAATTTCCCTTTTCAGAAGTGGCTCGACTGGGGCATTCTTGGCCCCACCAAAGGTAATCAGAGAACCAGCTCTAGTACCCTCTTTTCTACAGCGATATGGTGGATTTGGAGATGGAGAAACAACAGGGCCTTTAATGGTGAGATCAAGAGCTTGAGGTTTAAAAGCTACTGGATCCAATCACAAGTCGTCGAAATCTCTGCTGCCTTCACAAGGAGCAACCTGCCAGGCAACCAAGCAATCACGAAGAAATGGAATCTAATCAAGTGGACCAAACCGCCCCCAAGATGGACTAAGATTAACGTAGATGGAAGTTTTCATTTTTCCAGTAGGAAAGCCAGCATAGGTGGGCTTGCTCGTAACCACAAAGGTGAATAGTTGAAAGGATTCTCTTATAACGTTGGGGCAAGTTCAGCAGAAATGGCTGAAGCATGGGCAATGCTTAAAGGTATACAACTGGCCAAGTTTATTGGAAGTCGGCAAACATGCTTCGAATCCGACTCAATGAAGATTGTAGAGGCTATAAATGGTAACACAGTAACAAACTCTGCGATAGACAACATCCTTCGAGCTTGTTTCAGGGAACTCGCAGATGTGGGCACATGGAATCTAATGTTCGTGCCTCGTGAGCAAAATGCGGCGGCCGATGCTCTAGCCAAAGAAGATATTCAACAGCTTCACCCCCACATCATAAATCACCCCCCTGAAGTTCTCCTAGATATATTAGAGAATGATCAGAATGGCTACCCAGTATGGCGCCTTCTGAGTGCTTGAGGCTTACCTCGGGTGTCCCCCTTCCAACAGTATCCAAAAAAAAAAAAAAAAAAAAAGAAATTGAAAAAAAAAATTGTTTTTTAAACAAATTTGGGTTGTGGCGAGATCAATATTTTTATTAGGG
This sequence comes from Ipomoea nil, assembly GCF_001879475.1. Classification (NCBI taxonomy): domain Eukaryota; kingdom Viridiplantae; phylum Streptophyta; class Magnoliopsida; order Solanales; family Convolvulaceae; genus Ipomoea; species Ipomoea nil. The sequence goes on from NW_017617577.1 coordinate 2,616,009, forward strand.
CAGAAGTGTCAAATAGGCCCATCAACTACTATGAACTGCTCAATTCGCACCACGAACTAAAATGAACTAAAATATAGTGTAATCAGCCACATTTACCTCCTAAAATTGTTCGATTAGCCTTTTTTTGTAGGTTACCACCCCATTTGTGATGACGTCTTCCGGTTACGCTTAGGTGGCTTGTTTACATGGCAAAAAATTAACAAAAAAACAAACAACTCATCAAGCCATCTTGGTTAATTTCCTCCACAAATCATTTGTAACCCCTCAAACTCCAGAAATTCGAACTAGTTTAACTTGGACAAGAGGAAACCACGAGCCGCTATTCTCAGTACTAACAAAATTCACATTTATACAAGCCAAGATAGAATTCCAAAATCCAAAAATCTCGCCCCAGGAAGAATATTTACGAAAGAACTACTGCTACGGGTAGATTGCATACAGGATACAACTCAAGGAGAAAGCGGTGCGTGGTGAACTAACCGCTGAATTTACTACCTTGTCGGAGTTGGAGGCTATCAGTTTCGGACTTTCAGAGCTCGCCATGTGAACGAAGCTGACAGAGTTGTTGAATCCTTTTCAATTTCCATGGAGTTTGGCGTAGTGGTCCAACTGCTCGCTTAACTGGGATCCTGTGCGTTTATTCTCTTTATATATATTTGTTTCTATTTTTGACACCAAGTGTCAACTAATCCTTACCAAAGAGTACAAAACAACTATAATCAGTGTTTGCAATTTAGGTTTGAAAGATAATAATGCATGTTTACATGATATCGATTCTGCAAATTATGCGCCAACAGTTTTTCAGCTCTGTGAGTTACTGATTCTTAAAAATAATACTCATCAAGCTTGAAATTTATTCCCAAATCCCGAATTCATGGCAGTAGTTCTGCACATCAATTCGCAAATTTCCACGGACGAATTGGTTCCGGCGAATAGCACTCCGGCCTGTCCGGCGGTGGCAACTTCATCTCAGCAGTAGGGCATTTCTTGGATGGCAAAGTGCAAATTAAATCATAGTTTCAGCAGTGGAGATGATAAATCTGGTCACAAGTCCTTCCAAGCTTTTCTCTCAATTTGCGCGAAGGGTTTCAGATCTAGATTGGAGGGTTCTGTTGCTGATTCTTCTGTTAGCAATAATAATGTTATATTGTTAGCAATAATAATATTATAGCATATAGTTTGTATTTGTGGTTATTATTGTTAGTCAGTTATTCTTTCTATACTTTAGGAGAGATAGGTGGTAGCTTCCCTATAGGACTCCTAAGTGTATTTTCTCTGTAACTGATCAAACATTTGAATTCTATCTCTTATCTGGTATCAGTTAGCGTTAGGGTGTTCTTTGTTTATCTTCCCACTCCGGCGACCACCAACTCTCTCAAATCAGCCCACAAGTTTGTCTCCATCAAACTCACCACGAAGAATTTTTTGTTTTGGCGTACCCAAATAATCCCGTTCCTCCGTGGCCAGGGCCTCCTTGGCTATATTAACGGTGAACTCCCATGCCCACCGGCGACCGTCACAACTCCTCCCCAGTCTGGCGACTCGACGGCGACGGCGTCCGGCTCTACCACCTCCTAGAACCCGGTGTACACGGCGTGGATTCAACAGGATCAATCGATCCTTTCTCTACTCATTTCGTCCTTCTCCGATGAAGTGATGCACCTTGCGGTTGGCCTGGATTTCGCCCATGAAGTATGGGAATCCATCACCTCCACGCTAGCCTCGACGACTCGTAGCCGATGCCTGAGCTTGCTGGGGCAGTTCCAAACGCTGCGACAAGGAACTGGTTCACCGGCTGAGTATCTCAGCAAAGCTCAACTCATAGTCGAAGCCCTCTCCCAAGCTGGCAGACCCCTTTCCACCGATGAACAAATCCTGTATGTTCTGAGAGGACTCTGGCCAGAGTTCCGAGCCATGGCGAGCTCTCTCACGGCCTCCGGCGCACAGGTGACGATCTCGCATCTCTCCGATCATCTGCAGGCCCAGTAGTTTATATACTCCGATGACTTGACCATCGACGAGTCCTCCAGATCATTGGGTTCAGCGGCTGCCTTTTTATCTGGCCAAGGCCGCAACACAGGTGACTCCAATTGTGGCAGAAACTCCGGCAACAGCGGACTGGGCAGGCAAGGACGTGGCAGAAAATCCGGCAACGGTGGATGGCGAAGCCATGGCAATCCGAGATGCCAAATCTGCCGGTCACATGGCCATACGACCATCTACTGCTTCAAGCGCTACGTGGATCGTCCGGCCGGTCACGCCAATATGGCGGTTCCCAGAGATGCTTTGGCTGGATCGGTGGCGGAGGCATGGTACCCGAATACCGGCGCGACATCTCATGCAACTCCGGACGAACACATGATGCAGCACTCCGACGTCTACACTGGTGGTGATGTCCTCAAATTGGGCAACGACGCAGGTTTGAGTGTTACCCGTGTCGGGCATGCTATTATCCCATCCGTGTCACAGTCGTTAAAAATGTCTAAAATCTTGCATGTGCCAAAACATTCGTTACCACTCCTGTCGGTTCATCGTTTCACTAACGAGAATAATGTCTTTTTTGAATTTCATAAAAACTTATTTTTTGTGAAGGACTGCAACACTCAGGTGGGTGCTTCTTAAGGGATTCACTTCGGGCGGTTTGTACAAGATGTTAGTCCCCTAGTCACATCGTGCATTTCTTACCGCCAAAGCGTCGCCAGAGGTTTGACATCAACGATTGGGTCACCCACAGAGTCAAATCCTCCAGAATATTCTCAAACAGTGTCCAGTCACTCACAATAAAGCCAGTTCGTCGCGTTTGTGCTCGGCATGTCAATTAGGCAAATCGGCCCGATTTCCATTAGATAGGGTTTCGAATTCTAGTTTAAATGTGTTAGACTTGGTTTATACGGACATTTGGGGTGTGTCATCTGTTATTTCAAATTCTGGTTTATGTTATTTCGTGTTATTTGTAGATGATTGTACCTGATTTTGCTGGTTTTACCCTTTAAGGTTAAAATCAGACATCTATAAAGTGTTTGAGTTGTTTCGGTTAATGGTAGAACGGCGGTTTTCACGTTCTATCAAAGCCATCCAGTTTGACTTAGGGGGTGAGTACTTTCTCCTACACAAAATTTTTGAATCCCTTGGCATAATGCACAGACAATCATGCGCTTATACACACGAACAAAATGGGCGCGTTGACCGCCGGAATAGACATATAGTCGAAACCGGCTTAGCCCTACTGGCTGGGAGCTCAACTCCTCTAAAATATTGGGATTATGCCTTTGAAACGGCCACCCACCTAAGCAATTGCCTACCATCTTTCGCTATACAGTTTCAAAGTCCATATTATCGTCTATATAAAACTCAGCCAAATTATACCTTTTTTCGTGTCTTCGGGTGCAGGTGTTACCCTTATCTTAGGCCATATAATCGGCATAAGATGGAGTATCGCTCAGCACCCTGCGTCTTCTTAGGTTACCATGTTTCTTTTAGGGGATATCATTGCATGGATCTAAACACGGGGAAACTCTTCATCTGTCGTCATGTTCGATTTGATGAGACTGATTTCCCATTTACTACGCAGTCATCCTTGCAGGTTGACGACAATACTGCTGCTACTATACCCTGGGGATCCAGTCCAGTGGTAGTTCACCCTCCAGATGCGTCGACCCTACAAGTGGTGCGATTAGCACAGGAGCCCATACCTTTGGCTATAGAGGTTCCTCCAGCAGCTAAAGCAGCACCTACAAACACGACTCCAAACCAAGATGGAGGTCACATAATACGTACTCGGCGCAAAACTCGGGGTATCGGCGAGCAATTCTTTGCTCTTAACACAACGGTGGACCCCACCTGTTACTCTCAAGCTGTGGGACACTCGCAATGGCGGGATGCCATGGATCAAGAGTTCAACGCTCTGCTACATAACAACACGCGGCAGCTGATACCGGCTACACCACACATGAATATTATCGGTTGTAAATGGGTGTTTCGCACCAAACGCAAAGCCGATGGCTCCGTTGAACGCTATAAAGCGCGTCTAGTCGCTAACGGGTTCAACAAGGTAGCCGGTGAGGATTTCTTTGACACATTCAGTGCTGTATTCAAACCGACTACGGTACGTATCCTGTTTTATCTTGCAGTATCCAGAAAGTGGACCCTACGCCAACTAGATGTACACAATGCGTTTCTCCATGGCCATCTAGCTGAGACTGTTTATATGAAGCAACCACCTGGCTATGAGGATCCTACACATCCGGATCATGTCTGCCACCTTAAACGCAGTCTCTATGGGCTAAAACAGGCACCACGCGCCTGGTTTAGGCGACTGCACGACTTTTTAACATCAACTGACCTCTTGGTGTCTAAAACTGACGTCTCTCTCTTCTACTACACAACTGGTGCCTCCCGTGTTTTCCTACTGGTGTACGTTGACGACATCATCATGATGGGCAACGACTCAGCTTTAATTGACACTCTGCTACAGCGGCTATCAACCATGTTTAAGATTAGGGACCTCGGCTCACCAAACTTCTTTCTGGGAATCGAAACTTTATCCGTCGACAATGGGCTCATACTGTCTCAACGCAGGTACATGAAGGATATTTTAGCTCGAGCTGGCATGAGCGACTGCAAAGCCTTGGCAACACCAGCAACAATCACACAGCCAGCCACACCATCTCTTGACCCGTTTGATAATCTAACACAATACCGCCGCATTGCAGGGGCTCTGCAGTATCTAACAATCACTCGCCCTGATCTTTCCTACATGGTGAACAAGTTATGTCAGTTCATGCACTCTCCCACTGCTGACCATTGGGCGCTGCTAAAATGAGTCCTTCGTTATGTCAAGGGCACACAGGACTGTGGGTTGCGTTTGCGGTCATCACCGACCAACGCTATTAGTAGGGATGTCAATTTAGCCCGAACCCGATAAAACCAAAACCGACAGGGCTATAGCCCGATAAAACACATTAGCCCGACGAGCCTGAAACCGATTAGCCCGATGGCCCGATAGGGCTAGCCCAATAACCCGAACTATTAAAAACTATTCTTTATTATAGAAGTGATGTGAAACCTAACATGGAATAATTATTATAATTATGAATAAATAAATAAATAAATAAATAAATAAATATATATATATATATATATATATATATATATATATATATATATATATATATATATATATATATATGGAAATATATATGGAATAAGGTTCAAATTGGCAACTGAACGTAACCTGAAAATGCAATTAGGCCACACAACGAAAAAAAAAGTGCAATTAGGCCACTGAACACTCCAAAAATGTGCAATTAAGCCACTGAACACTCCAAATGTATACAATTTCACCGGATAGCAGGTTACCATCAATTTTAGCAAGTTACCCGCTTACGTGGCAGCTGAGTTGGCATTTTTTAATAATTTTTAAATAAATTTTAATAATTAAATTTAAAAAATTGAAAAAAATTAAATAAAAATAAAACGACGAGGTGGTCGGTCATTTAAATTTTTTTTTAAAATTATTATTAAAATTTATTAAAAATTATTTAAAAATTATTAAAAATGCCAACTCAGCTGACACGTAAGCAGGTAACCTGCTAAAATTGATGGTAATCTGCTATCAGGTGAAATTGCATACATTTGAAGTGTTCAGTGACCAATTTGAGCCTTATTCCTATATATATATATATATATATATATATATATATATATATATATATATATATATATATATATATATATATATATATATATATATATATAATCCAGATCAGGTGAGGACCTAACCTTAGCTGAGGACGTGAGGACTAATCTTGTGCGTTTGTTTTTTTATTTGGATGGTCCAGATTTGAGTTCTTGAGATGACATGGATTGATCTTTTTTGTTAAAGTGGGATAATAGTGTCTTTTTCTATTTTTTTTTTTAAGTGTGAACGCATGTATAATCCTTGGCCAAATTGGTTTCCTATTTTCTTGGATCATCACCGTTGCAATTTGGAGCCGCGATTTCTTCATCATTGATTGAGTGTTCGCCCATGCAAACTAATCAGTATTTTTTATTTTTTTCGCTTGTTCTTTTGAGTATAATATTGTCTATATTTGGATTGTCGTGTATATGTATAAATGCCTGGGTAGTACGATTATGCATTCGTGTGTGCTGATTGTGCAACCTAGTGTTGTAAGTTGTGCACTATAGGCTAGGGAGTTGTGCATTATAGCACATAGTTCAATGCATCGTAGAACATTGGATGTTCACTGTATAATTTTTTGGCGGGGTTTGAATGCACAACAATGAAGTTATTGATGCACAACACTCAGTATAGGAATGCACAACACTCAGTATAGGAATGCACAACATTTTGTATAGGAATGCACATCTTTTAATAAGACAGATTTACCCTAAACTTATATATTTTAATATTTTAAAGGGATTTGTTTTCTTAATCCGTGTGATTTGTTTCTTTTAATCTCAATCATACATCATTCTGATTTAATGGTCTAGATTAGTCCTCACGTCCTCACCTGATCCGGACTATATATATATATATATATATATATATATATAATTTAAATTAAAACTTAAGTTTTTAGTTTTTTAAAATTTAAAACTACATTAATCTAATATTTTGACTAAAAATTGATGAGGACGAGATTCTTCGTCCCCGTCAAATTCTCCGCGGGAACTTAGAGGACTATTTTCAATTTCCCGCTGAGGACGGAGACGGGGAGTATACTTTCCGGCCCCGCCCCGCCCCACCCTATTGTCATCCTTACTCTAAATATGGGTACTCACTTTCAGTTTCTAATTTTAATTTAGATGGTTCAACCCGCCCGATTAGCCCGACAACCCGAAGTTTAGGTTTAGGGCCAAACCGAACCCGAGAATAAAATATTAATAAACCGATTAGCCCGAACTAATTAGCTCGACAACCCGACAGGGCTGGCCCGAAACCGAGTGGGCTGGCCCAATTGACATCCCTAGCTATTAGTGCCTTTACTGATTCCGACTGGGCCGGATGTCCGGTAGACCGTAAATCCACCAGTGGGTATGCAGTGTTTCTTGGAGATAATCTTGTCTCTTGGCTCTCTCGCAAGCAACGCACAATAGCCAGGTCCTCGACGGAAGCTGAGCATAAAGGCCTAGCGGATGTCTCTGCAAAAGTCACCTGGATAGTTTCTTTGCATCAAGAACTAGGCCTACACTCCGGTACACCGGCTACTTTATGGTGCGACAACTTAGGGGCAACGTACTTAGCCGCCAATCCAGTGTTCCACGCTCGCACTAAACATGTTGAAATCGACTATCACTTTCTCTGAGACAAGGTCGCATCCGGGTAATTCGTTGTTAACTTTGCCTCTACTAAGGATCAGCTGGCTGACATCTTCACCAAACCACTACCAGCACCGCGCTTTCAAGCTCTCCGAGACAAGCTCAATGTTGTTCCTCTCCAACCTTGTGCTTGAGGGGGTGTGTTAGCAATAATAATGTCATAGTGTTAGCAATAATAATATTATAGCATATAGTTTGTATTTCTGGTTATTATTGTTAGTCAGTTATTCTTTCTATACTTTAGGAGAGATGGGAGGTAGCTTCCCTATAGGACAGCTAAGTGTATTCTCTCTGTAACTGATCAAACATTTGAATTTTATCTCTCATCTCTTCTCCCTCTATCTCTTCTTATAACACCCCACTTTTCTATCTCTTAATCACAAATCTAAACCACAATTATCATAAACTAAGCAGCGGAATTAAAAGTTAAAAGATAACTAGTGGGAATGTCACCGCCACAATCACCATTCTGTGGTGATTGCACAGGCTAAGGGGTAGAACTAGAAGCAAAATAAATATCTAACATCTATAAAAATACTGAAATCATAAGGGGGAAAAAGGTCACCCCAAAAGTCTACATCATCATCATCTATAATGAACATAAGTCTAAAATCCGAATAATCAAGTCATCAACATAATATAAGAGTTTAGATATCTCCAACTACGAGACTAATCTAACTCGATCATTTCTCACTGTTGGGCCCACCTGAAAGGGGTTTTGCAAGCAACACATAGGTAAATAGGAAAACACCCGTTAGCACGAAGCTAAGTATAACCACACTCAACCCTGTAAAGTACGATAGAATATACTTTGAAAATAATTTGATAACATTTTTATACAACAACTCATCTCATTGACAGCTTTAGTCATATCACATACTTTCTAGATGCTTGCAACCTATGATATCAACAGGCATGTTTCGATATATATAAGACTTAACAACTTAGGTACTTCAACATGTAATCGTCATAATAAACCTAACAAACAACTCATGCTTACAAGTAGTGTCACGCTAATAAACTATACAATGGTGCACCAAATGGTATTTTCATCTGCAACTTCAATACAAATGAGTCCAAGACATTCTCAACAACTCAAAGGAAAATACTAGATCACTTCCAAGCATAAACACAACAAAATCTCATAATTTCTACTCAATAAAGAGGCTTCATAGAGCCAAATTTAAGAGGGAGTCCATGGGGTTATACCTCTTGTAGCTTCTTCTTCTTGTGTGGTTCCCTATCCTTTCCTGCTCAGTTGCTAACACCTTCACCACGTATTCCCTCACAAAACATAGGTATATGCTAAGCTTAAGACAACCTCAGAGATGGGAGGCAAGGGTGGATGATCAAAGAGCAAATGGAAATTGATGGATGAGAATGAAAGTTAGAAACTTATTGTTTTGCTTCTTCTTTGGTTACAGAAAGCTTAGGGAGAGGAGAGGCAAAGAGATGGATCAGATGAAGGCAAGGTGAAATGGTTCTATTTATATGGGTTCAAAACCCTAGGTAGATCACCAATGATTGGTGGAGGGCTAAATGATCTTTTGGCTTACATCTTTAAAATATCAGACATGGCCTTGTGGTTCACCTTGTATCATGGACCAAGGGCTAGAAATGCCAACTTTGAATACTTTGGGGTTGAAAATAAATTTTCTCAAAAAGTTATTTAGATGAACCCTTGTTTAAAGTCTTTTTGAATTCTCCCGATCTCACTCAGATTGATTTCTCGATTTAAAACTTGGTACGCGAAGTACCCGAGATTTTAGTAATTTCGAATATGATAAATTTTGGTGTCGAATTAATTTAAAATGTGACTAAAATAATTTATTCAAACACCAATTGATCACAAAATTTTTTAATGGAATGAAAATGGCTATTTTGGAATTTCTTAATATCAGATTTATAAAATAAAATTTTGGGTTGGTACACTCTATCCCCCTTAAAAGAAGTTTCGTCCCGAAATTTAGAAGGAACGGACGGATTTTCTCAAAACAGAAGCTTTCGCAAAGATGGTGAGAATCTCAAGAATTGGCTTAGAAGTTCTCTTGGAATACTAAGAAGAAATGGAATCTCTGAGTTCCAACAAACACCCAAATAACTAAGGCGCGAAGCTCAATCTTACTACTAGAACTCACCACCCCAAAGTTTCTTTGTTACTCCTCTTATTCTTATCGTTCTTACCACTTCTTCAATCTCAACACTAAGTTCCTTTCTTTCAACTCTCCCACAACTTATCATTTCCAAGATCACATACCCTAACTTGCTCTTTTCTTACTTAATTCAATTCTTAGTTCCTCGTACTTTATAAAACACACGACCCACTTACCACTTTTCTCCTCAGGGCTCAACTCAAACAAAACAACTTCTCATACTCAACTCTAGACATTAGATAGCTTCGATAGACATTGAAAGCAAACTGAAAGTAGTCAAAATGACTCAGGGATCAATAACAATCTACGAGAAAATTTCCAGAAAGCATATGCTCAAACTCGATGATACAATTTCAAGGATTATTATGCCATCAACAATGAGAGATTTAGAATAGAGGATTGGCACAATGAACACAACGAGATACTCAAGAATTAACTGCTTTTAACTTCTCTGTTCTTTAAGCAAGGCTTACAACAAGTAAGGCACATAAACAAGTAACAGGTATAAGCTCTTATACTTTTCACATTAACAACTTTTACAAAACTTCCACTTTCAAACTTTAAATTTCAAAATCTCAACTTCTAACTTTCACTTCAACTTCTCACTGAAAACTTCTCTGCTTTACTTTCAAAAGATAGATAAGGGCACTTTAAACACATTGATAAAGCACATAAACAGATAGGCAAACGCAAGGGAACTCACAACCTCACCGCGTTCCTAATTGATACTTACAGTTTCTCTTAACTCTGATTCTCATACTTAGTCACTGAACTCGAAGCTTTCTGTTCTTAATTCATCACTTAGGGCTCTCTCCCTAATCTTATCCTTCCTAGGATTTCACTCAAGTTCATCTTCTAAACTCATCTTACTTAGGATTTCAACTTAGAGATCATTTCCTATTCGGTCTTCCCTAGGCTTTCCACTTAGAGTTCTCATACTTAATCCTAAGAGTCAAACTTCTTAAGTCACCCGCCATTCGTACCGCTTTGAAACCAATTTGTAACACCCTACTTTTCTATCTCTTAATCACAAATCTAAACCACAATTATCATAAACTAAGCAGCGGAATTAAAAGCTAAAAAATAACTAGTGGGAATGTCACCGCCACAACCACCACTCTATGGTGATTGCACAGGCTAAGGGGTAGAACTAGAAACAAAATAAATATCTAACATCTATAAAAATACTGAAATCATAAGGGGGAAAAAGGTCACCCCAAAAGTCTACATCATCATCATCTACAATGAACATAAGTCTAAAATCCGAATAATCAAGTCATCAACATAATATAAGAGTTTAGACATCTCCAACTACGAGACTAATCTAACTCGATCACTTCTCACTATTGGGCCCACCTGAAATGGGTTTTGCAAGGAACACATAGACAAATAGGAAAACGCCCATTAGCACGAAGCTAAGTATAACCACACTCAACCCTGTAAAGTACTATAGAATATACTTTGAAAATCATTTGATAACATTCTTATACAACAACTCATCTCATAGACAGCTTTAGTCATATCACATACTTTCTAGATGTTTGCAACCTATGATATCAACAGGCATGCTTAGATATATATAAGAGTTAACAACTTAGATACTTCAACATGTAATCGTCATAATATACTTAACAAGCAACTCATGCTTACAAGTAGTGTCATGCTAATAAACTATACAACAGGTATTCTCATGCTCTCAAATTCATATCACATAAACTGGATATACAAGGCTTCAAATATAACTATACGATCATGCTTGATGTACAATCTTAAATCAACATTTTCATTATACAATCACATACGACATTCTACTCAAATGCAATTCTTGTGCAATACTAGAGTCACATGCAATCTCATGCAATACTATGCTCATACTCATATGCAATCTCGTGCAATACAATACTCATATTCATATGCAATCTCGTGCAATACTATAAACATACTCATATGCACTCTCGTGCAATACTATAAACATACTCATATGCAATCTCGTGCAATACAATACTCATATGCAATCTCGTGCAATACTATACTCATACTCATATGCAATCTCGTGCAATACTATAAACATACTCATATGCAATCTCATGCAATACAATACTCATACTCTTATGCAATCTCATGCAATACTATAAACATACTCATATGCAATCTCGTGCAATACTATACTCAAACTCATATGCAATCTCGTGCAATACTATAAACATACTCATATGCAATCTCGTGCAATACTATAAACATACTCATATGCAATTTCGTGCAATACAATACTCATATGCAATCTCATGCAATACTATACTCATACTCATATACAATCTCGTGCAATACTATACTCATATGCAATCTCGTGCAATACAATATATATATATATATATATATATATATATATATATATATATATATATATATATATATATATATATATATATATATATATATATAGATTTAGGTTCTCGTGCGGGTGAGGGCTTCAGGTGCGGTTGTGCGGTTTAATCTGAGCCAGTCATCTCGCTTTAATCAACATCCAGGATTATCAAAGTTTTAAAAAAAACGCGGTGGCAATTTTGTAATTTTTGCATCTAGGTCAAAATTAAGGTGAGCGGATCTGTGATTAATGTGCGTGAGTTTTGTGCTTAATGTGCGTGTGTTTTGTGCTTAATGTGCGTGAGGTTTGTGCTTAATGTGCGTGGGGATGTGCTTAGCGTGAATAGTTGTTAAAACTTATAGTAATGTCAGTAGTTGTTGAAACTTAATGTCAGTAGTTGTTGAAACTTAAAGTCTGTGAGTTAATATTTAAAGTGCGTGGGTTTTGTGCTTAATGTGCGTGAAGTTGTGCTTAATGTGTGTGGGTTTTGTACTTAAAGTGCGTGAGTTTGTGATTCCGATCTAACACTTAAGGTGCACATTAGCTTATACTTCTTTGTTCCAGGCACGCGTTTTTTTTTTTTTTTTTTTTAATTTTCATTGATTTGAGCCGTTGATCTAAATTTGATAAACTACTCAGATTTAATCGCACAACCGCACGGGAAGCTATGCCCGCACCTGAACCCTTCACTATATATATATATATATATATATATATATATATATATATATATATATATATATATATATATATATATATATATATATATATATATATATATATATATATATATATACTCATTAATTCTCGTTGTAAAAATTGAGTATCTTCTGTGGAGGTCTCTTTAAGTCATAAATGACTTGCTTTCTTTTCTCTTGAGTCTCTCTTGACTCACTTTCTTTCCTCTTGAGTCTCTCTTGACTCACTTTCTTTTCTCTATAGTCAGTCTTGACTCACTTTCTATTCTCTTGAGTCTCTCTTGACTCACTTTCTTTTCTCTTGAGTCTCTCTTAACTTACTTTCTTTTCTTCTCGCTCGTAGACGGCTCAGGGTTTCACCGTATCGTGAATTGCCCCATCGGGAGAGGCGTAAATCTGACCCAATATCTCCTACCGTCTGCGGAACCAATCTCGTGGTTCTCGCGCTGTGGAATCAGGTATCGAACTTTAAGTGTGCACACTCCCTGACCAGGATTCCAAGACTGGTAGACAGTTTCCAACCTCGTAACGTGGAAATACGCCACGTTACATATCCTAGGACAGCAATGTCCATAAATATCTCCCGAGAGGACATAGTCCAAACGGTATCTTCTAAAACCTCACCGATATAGATAATACATAGATATATCTTTCATGCATCAATCTCATGCATGCAACAACTCTACTATTTCTCAATGCATCAAAGAATGTTATACCACATGCTTATGACTTTTTGAAAGTAATACTTGGGCTCACGTTGGCCCCTTATGCATTTTTGAAATATGACATATGTGAGATGCCGAATACTCTATAACATGCTTCTAAACCATGTATAAAAATAACATGAAGTACTCAAGAATATATAATATCATGCTTGGCTTGCAAAATAGCAAATTCTATACATTTCAATCAACAAATATGCTTCAAATCTCATTGATCAAATATCACATTTTAGTAATGCCTTCATAATAAATCATATTCTCAAAGGATCATACTTCTCTACTCAATACAAAAATAACATCAGATCACTTAGTCAAGTGTTTCACATACACAGTGAACTAACAAATATATGAACTGTGTAGTAATTCTTCAATAAATCCTTCATATCATACTCATTTTTATCCAAATTCAATGAAATCAAAGCCAAAACGTGTGTCGAGACGATCCCCAAGTGCCGAGCCATAAGGGCCCGTAACACCTGACCCGAAACGACACGTAGCTGAGCCACAAGGGCCCGTCCACTGCACAAATTCTTCCCAGATCAATACTCAGGGACCTGGGGCCGGACTCCTCATGAGCCGCTTCATGTGCCCCGTTACCATGCCGGGACTAGGCGGCGGCCCTCTTTTAGGGTCGTGCCCTAGTCCCGTGTAGCTACGGCTCTAGCAGGCGGCCCTCCTGATGGGCCGCGGCTAGGGCCGCTGGTCTGAGCTGGTGCACCCTGTGTGTGCACCAGATGGCATTTCCATCTGCAACTTCAATCCAAACAAGTCCAAGACATTCTCAACAACTCAAAGGCAAATACTAGATCACTTCTAAGCATAAACACAAAAAAATCTCATAATTTCTACTCAATAAAGAGGCTTCACAGAGCCAAATTTAAGAGGGAGTCCATGGGGTTATACCTCTTGTAGCTTCTTCTTCATGTGTGGTTCCCTATCCTTTCCTGCTCAGATGCTAACACCTTCACCACCTATTCCATCACAAAACATAGGTATATGCTAAGCTTAAGACAACCTCAGAGATGGGAGGCAAGGGTGGATGATCAAAGAGCAAATCGAAATTGATGGATGAGAATGAAAGTTAGAAACTTACTGCTTTGCTTCTTCTTTGTTTACAGAAAGCTCAGGGATAGGAGAGGCAAAGAGATGGATCAGATGAAGGTAAGGTGAAATGGTTCTATTTATATGGGTGTAAAACCCTAGGTAGATCACCAATGATTGGTGGAGGGCAAAATGGTCTTTTGGCTTACATCTTTAAAATATCAAACATGGCCTTGTGGTTCACATTGTATCATGGACCAAGGGCTAGAAATGCTAACTTTGAATACTTTGGGGTTGGAAATGAATTTTCTCAAAAAGTTATTTAGATGAACCCTTGTTTAAAGTCTTTTTGAATTCTCCTAGTCTCACTCAAATTGATTTCTCGATTTAAATCTTGGTACGCGAAGTACCCGAGATTTTAGGAATTCTGAGTAAGATAAATTTTGGTGTCGAATTAATTTAAAATGTGACTAAAAAAATTTATTCAAACACCAATTGATCGCAAAATTTTTTAATGGAGTGAAAATGTCTATTTTTGAATTTCTTAATATCGGATTTATAAAATAAAATTTTGGGTTGTTACACTTCTGGTCTACGCTTCTCTCTCCACCATTTACTCTGCTTTCATCGGCAGGGCGACCTTCGTCACCAGCCCCCTGAGGTCTATTTTCACCGTCGTCGACTCGCTCGAAAATCTGATCCGTATCGCCGTCGCGCCACTGCCGGCCGAGGTGGTTCCGCTCCGGTTTAAGAACGAGTCGGAGGCGAAGGCAAATGCTATAGTGGCGCTTCCGCCACGGTCCGGCTCCGGCGAGCTCCGTGGCCTTCGAAACTTGATCGCCCCTTTTGATTCATTCAGCAACGGAGTAATCGCTTTGGCCTTTGGCAAAATGGCTATTTCCATTATTGTGTCTAAACAAACTACTTTGAATGAACTAAATTCCACCTCAACATACACTTTTATTTTAATAAATTGTAGGTCATCAATATGGATTGACAACCCGGAGGTAACCTGCAAAAAAGGCTAATCGAATAATTGTAGGAGGTAAATGTGGCTGATTACACTATATTTTAGTTCGTGGTGGAAATTAAGCACTTCGCAGTGGTAGATGGGTCTATTTGACACTTCTGCCTTTTATTAGAGTTAATTTTAGCAGACTATCATATTATTGTTTTTTATGGCAATTTCAAATTTAGTCTCATACTATTATTTTTTTATCATTTGATACGCCAGACTATCATATTTTGAACACTTTTGGTCCTTCCGATAACTTTTCTGGTGAAACCTTATTTTAGATTTTTAGGCAAGGGTAATTTTGCCTCTTCATTTTTTTTTTTGTAAATTTTCTCAATTAGTTAATTCCAGCGGAGGTCCCTTGACCTTAGTCACATTTTCAATCATCGAAAGGACTAAAAGTGTCTAACATATGATAGTTTAGGATGTTAAATGACAAAAATGATAGTTTGAAATTTAGAATTGCTATTAAAGACAATGACCCTTTTTATTATTTGGTCCGACTAGCCCAATTTATAAATTAAAGAAATAGAAGAAAATATTTACATTTTTTTTTTCATCTTTTGAGTAATGGGTTGTGTCAAACTAAGATTTTTATTGTTTAATTAGCACATCCCAAACATACAAACTCATATTTTATCCAAATTACACCAATAACATATTTTACATCCTTGGTAGGGGAGGGGGGTAGGGGACTGGATGGAATGACAGTAGAGCTGTCAAAACGGGCCAGCCCGGCCCATATGGGCTAGCCCGTCTCGGGTTCAACTGGAAACGAGACGGGACGAGCCGACCCGTTTTTTCACGGGTTGGGATTTTCCCAACCCAACCCGTGTAGGACGGGCTAAACGGGCCAGCCCGTCAACCCTTTTTTTTTTTTTTTTTTTTTTTTTTGTATTTACATTATTAAAATATTTATTGTTGTATTGGTTAAGAATTGAACCCATAACCTTTAAGTTAGTAGTCAAGACTATTTCCAATCAGCCACATTAATCACAATGAACAAATATGTATATTTATATATATACAAATATGTATATACACATATAACATATACACATATAAAATTAGATTTTAGTTTTTAATATGTAATTATAATTTATTTAATTTATATTTAATACTAATATATTTTACATGTAATATTTTTTATTTTGTAATTATAATACTATTAAGTTATAAAGTTTATAAAATATATAATTTATTACTTTATGTAATTTATATAATAAATAAATTTTAAATTAAGATTTATATAAAGATACAATTAATTGTATTAATTAATACTTGTAATAAATGTAATATAAATTAATTATCAATTATATATTTAATAATGCTTGTGAATGATGTAAATAGATATATAATTATATTAAAATGTTTAACATGTGTTCTTAGCATAGTTGGTTTCAATATTAATAATAACTTGATAATTTAAGTAAAAAGTCAAGGGTTCAAGTCTTGTTAGCAACAATGTTTTTTAAATATTAATAAAATACCCAATTATACAACACATTTGGGGGTGGGATGGGTGGGGATACGGGTTATACGGGCCGGCCCGTGTAACCCACGGGCCAACCCGTATAACCCGTATCTCCCACGGGTTACACGGGCCGGGTTGGAAACGGGACAGGCTGGAAATCCTCCAACCCAGCCCGTGTAAAATACGGGTTAAATGACGGGTTGGGCTCGTTTTGACAGCTCTAAATGGCAGAACTAAGTGTGAGATAGGAATTTAAAAAATATATTTCAAATAAAAATTTAAAAAGACATATTCCGCCAAAATGAAAAAAACTTTCCTCTGACCAAAATGAATAATTTTCATTAATTTTATTTTTTTAATGGTTAAACACTGAAATTAAAAAAAAAAAAAAACAATTACCGTAAATTATTTTTTGGGTTTCTTAACCAATCAAGTTCATCATATCAGCTTCCCCTTAATTTAATGCAATAATTTGTACTTTAGTTTTGAGGTTCACTAATTACGAAACATGTAATTAATGCTCGCATCACCTGTGCGTTAGTTATGATGTTCACTAATTACAAAACATATAATGCTCCCATCATGTGTACTTTAGTTATGAGGTTCACTAATTACAAAACATGTAATGCTCGCATCATTTGTACTTTATCATAATGTTATGCTTCCATCATATTGAGAACTCCCTTTCCACTAGCTACCCCATGTTGCAACATTTTCATGTGCATACATTTATATATAGTTACAAATTAAAGTCGAGAAAATGATACTTGCTGAACATGAAATCTTTTGTATCAAATTTCAAACACGTGATAGCTAGTGATTTATAAATTATTATGCATGATGTTCATAAATACATAATCCATAATTCTATAATTCTATAACAAAATATATTTAATTTGAGGACAACTAATTTAACACAATATATATAAAAGCTCAATTGCGGTCAATGCCTAACGTGCGGCCGGTGCGGATTCATCATTAGGTATGCAACAATGCACTAATAGTGTTAGGAAACGCACTAGGGTGAAATGCACCAGTGCACCACAAAACGCACCACACACCAAAAAATACACCATTAGGTATGAAAAACGCACCATGGTGAAATGCACCAATGCACCACAAAACACACCACACACTAAAAAATGCATCATACCTCACCACACCTCATGGTGCGTTTATGCGTACCTAATAGTGCGTGGGCACACGACCGCACGGACGGACTCAACCACCCCCCCCCCCCCCCCCCCCCCCCAAAAAAAAAAAAAAACCACTTTCTTTCATCTATTTCCTGATAACTCAAAAACCCAAAAAAAAAAAAAATAGAAATTAATTTTCCTTTCTTTCACATGTTTTCACCCACCAATGAACAAGAAAAAAAATTTATGTTTATTTTATTCCTATGATCATTTCCTTTCAATTAACACCACACTGACAACGTCGTCAAAACTTATTGCTATAATCTGCAAGCACACAGAACTAATTAGTGAGGTTCTTTCTTTATATTGCTTTTGATTTTTCTTTTACTGCATTTCATATCAAGAAATGTGCGCACGATTCAGACAGCATTAAACGGTGCACACGATGTTATATATTAGTGCACATAATCGCCCAAAGCACATCACAAGTTCACATCAACCCCTTTTGTTGTCATGTGCTCCATGTGTTTGTCTCGCAAAATTAAAACAATGGACACTACCAAAACATTTCAATTTTCTTATAATTAATAATAATAATTTATTATTTAAATGAAATTGTTTAATAATATAGACAGTAAAGGTGCAGCCAGGAAGACCATCTCCAACCATCTGCACCAAATTTTACATCAAAAGGAATATTCCCAGCATATTTTTATACCAAATTTTTTCCATCTCCAACCCATTACACCTAATTTTGCACCAAATTTTATTCCTACACCCCTCATAAAGTTTATATTTATACTTTTATTCTTTTAACAAAACTAATAGTTGAAATTTAATAAATTAGACTTTAATTATATTTTATTTAATTTTATTTTTAATTAAATTATATTTAATATTAAATTATGTTTAATATTTAACGAAATATGTAAATATATAAAAACCAAAAAGGATACAATATAATTATAATGCAAATATTATTTTATTTCACAATAATAAATCATAGAACATCCGCTACATTTAATTTTCAGAATTACCATATCGTTTCCACATATGCTCGATCAATGCATCACGAAACGCATAATGTGCTTCTTTATTTTTTATTTGCCTATGTCGCGCAAGAAACTCTTCAAAGACAATTCTTTCATCTCTACCTATATCAACCTCAGGAGCCGGTGTTTCTTTCCAACTTCGTATATCGACTTGCTCATCACGTTCATCTTCAATTATCATATTATGCATTATGATGCATGATGTCATTATATCATGCAATACATGTTTATCCCAAAAACGTACTGGTCCCTTGACTATTGCAAATCTTGATTGAATGACCCCAAATGCACGTTCTACATCCTTTCTACATGTTTCTTGCATCATTGCAAATAACTTTTTCTTTTTTTCCTCGGGGATGATGAATAGTTTGTACCAGGGTTGATCATTTCGGATATATCTCATCAGCTAAATAATATCCTATATCGTACACTTTCCCTTGAATAACATAATGAGTAGGAGGTGTCGTACCATTTGCAATGTTTGCAAACAAATGTGATGCCTCCAACACATTAATATCATTATTCGACCCTGGCAAATCAAAAAGTGCATGCCAAATCCACAAATCATAATCAGCTACGACCTCGAGAATAATAGTTGGTTCTCGACTACACCCAACATATTGTCCGACCCAAGCTGTTGGACAGTTTTTCCAAGTCCAGTGCATGCAGTCTAAACTCCCAAGCATCCCTGGAAAGCCACGCCTTTCACCAATTTCAAGCAACCTTGCAAAATCATTAGCATCAGGCGCTCTTAGATAGCGTTGTCCAAAAAACTCTACGACCGCTCTTCAAAATCTCTTCAAACTTTCAATTGCTGTTGATTCCCCAATTTGGATGTATTCATCTGTTGCATCTGCTCCTACTACATAAACCAAAATTTGAAATGCTGCTATTACTTTTTGTAAAGTAGAGAAGCCTAGTCTACCGATTTTATCTCTCCGTTGCACAAAATAATTTTCGTGATCTGCAACAGCGTTGGCAATTCGTAAGAAAAAATTTTGACTCATCCGAAATCGTCTACGAAATATTGCCTCATTATATTTTGGATTTTCTGAAAGATAATCAGCATGTAATCTTCGATCACCATCTTCACGGTCACAGTAAATCACTCTATGCCTGGAAATTGAACCACCATGACTTGGGTTGATGGCTTGAGTAGACATAATCTCCAAACAGTAAGTCATGGCAGCATTGTTTGTAACACCCCGTGTTACGGCCTTCAATCCCGGATTAATTATTTAATTAATCCCGTTAATAATAATTAAATATGATTTAATTATGTTAGGTTCACCTTTAATTAATTAGTAAGGTCCACCATGAACTGTGGACCCTCGCCCGAATAAGAGTCTTAAGCCTATTAGGAATAATGGAAGTAGGCCTTTTACTATTCAGATTATGATTAGGATCCTCTTTAATTAATATGGTCCACTATGGACCGTGGACCATTATCCCTAAAACAAACCCTAGCCCTATAAGGAATAGAATTAGTAAACGCATACCATTCAGGCCCTAACTAGGAGTCTTAAATATATAAATAGGAAACTTAGGAGGCACCTAGAATCCCCACCACAATAATCTCTCACCACCCAAAGAGTTCCAAGAATCCCCTTAAGAGAAATCAAGAAATCAAGAAAGTTTAAAGAAAGATCCTTCATAGCCAAGGAATTAATTAAGGCTAAGAGGTAACCCATGTCTCAACAAAACCTATTTTCATAGTTATAATTCCCCCTTAGGGTTTCCCCATATTATTGTATATTGGCGAGTTATGATGATTATTATTGGTAATTGATGTGATGATCCCATGGGGGATCTTGATGATCTTGATATTGGGAGATTCTTGGTAATTATGGTGTTCTTGATAATTATATGGAGTTCTTGATGATTATGTGTTGTTCCTGATAATTGTGTGATGTTCTTGATGCTTATGTGTTATTCTTACCGAATCTTGCAATTAGAAGACGAACCGTATTCTTGTTGATATAAAAGTGATTAGAACCCTAGGTTGTATCGTATGATCTTATTCTTGGGTTATCGGGTGGGGAAATCGCATGTTTGGGTGTTGATTATATTTAGAAAAGCATGATAGGTTATGTGCCGTTCGTTTCTTGTATTTGATTCGTTAATTGGCTACGTGTTGTCGTTAATTTCGTCGTAAAGTGTCTATGCATGGTTTCGGGTTCCACAACGGTTCCCGGGGAGTAAAGTGTGTGAAAAGAGTCAGTGGGGGGTAGGGGACCCGCCACCTACCCACGACCGTGAAACACCGCCCGGCAGCGGGTAGCCGGCGGGCGGGCAGCTGCCCGCCGGCGACCCGCTGCCCGGAACAGTAATTCCGGCGGGCAGCCGGCGGGTGGCCCCCCACCCACCGGCTACCCGCTGGAAATTCCCCCACCTCGGGATCCCGGCTTCCCCGATTGACGTTCCCCCGATCCCCGTGGTGTCCCAACGGACTCCGTTCATCGTGCCTATGTCTAGTTTGATATTTCGGGTGCCGTTCGTAGGTTTACGAGTCTATTACATTGCATGCTAGTTGAATTGGTATCCCGTTGACCTAAGTGGTAGAAGTATGAACCCCTTAGGACTACTCTTAGTATGTGATGGATCACGCATAGGTTTTGTTATACGTTTTCTCCCCCTTCCTAATGTGTAATGTGGGTTGCATGTGCCCGCTATGTGTTATGTGTGTGTGTTACCCCAATTCGGTTGCGATCGGATTGGTTATCCTGAGCTGCGGTTCAGAAGCTGGCTGCGGTCAGATTGATACTCATGGGCTGCGGTCCACCGTTTGGTTGCGATCAAACGTTTCTATACGAGCGGCGGTTCGTCCTTTTTCCTGGCTGCGGTCAGATGACATTCTCTTGGGCTGCGGTCCACTGTTTGGTTGCGATCAAACACTATGATGAGCTGCGGTTCATCGGTCGGTTGCGATCGACCCCTCCGTGTTGCGATACGGGGCAGGGTGCTGCGGGGCCGTGTCAGAGCTATATGCGCTGACCCTCATGTATGGGCATGCGATTGGTCCTGTGGCGCCAACAAAGTGTGTTACGTGTTGTGACAGGGACGAGTTGAGATTACGAGTGTCTTGGGGGATGTGACTATGGGATTTATATTGGGGATTGTTCATATTGGGTTATGACCATTGTTTATGCTTTGCCTTATCTGCCTTAACTATTGTGAACTGCATATGCTCGTTATAACTGTTGCTTGTGTCTGGCCTTATCTGTCGAGTCATTCCCGGTTTTAAAGCTAGAGTTCGTAGGACATATCTTCATGCTCAAAGTGGTTTTCATATATCTATATATATCTCTATATGTATTGTATTTCAACGCGTTGGAGTGGGTTACCAGCATCTCTCGCTGAACAGATATATTTGGCTTTCACGCAGAAGGTTAAGTCACTGGAGCGCGCTAGAACTTGGAGTGTAGAAGTAGATAGTCTCCCTTTTGGCCTGCGTGCCACGTTTATGTAATCACACTTCGAGGATATTAGTTAGTTAGCCTGTGCACTTGGGTTCTCTAGCCCAGGTGTGGCATAGCACCCCGAACGCTTGTATTATATCTTGGGATTTAATAAGATTCTACCTTTATTATAAGTTTAAAAAGTCTTGAAAATCTGGGGTGTTACAGTTGGTATCAGAGCCTAAGTTTGACCCTAGGATAAGACTCTTAAGACCGGACTTTAGGACACTAGGCTTGAACTCTAGGTACTTAGGAACATAGGATTCAGGTATCTTAGGACGCGCAGTGAGATTGTGAAGCCTACACATAACCTCCCCTCACTTTATCCCTCTCTAACTTAAAGGAACCTCCCCCTTCGCTTACCACACCAGGTAAGGGTGCGAATAGATAAGTTTACTTCCACAACTGGGTAACATACACTTACCCGATAAATCGCCTCGTCCTAACTCCCGTCAAAAGAATTGACAAGGACCATAACCAAAGAAAAGGAAGATTTGGAAGAGGTGGTGAAAAGACGTTGCATCAAGACGTCAGGACTGCTAAAAGGAACGGACTGCAATACTCACCAACCCAGGGTTAACCACGATAACCCCCGATTCAGACAAATGGCATGCACCTTCCGACAAGTTGCTTTATCTCAGCAAACCCGGGTTGCGGC
This sequence comes from Ipomoea nil, assembly GCF_001879475.1. Lineage (NCBI taxonomy): Eukaryota > Viridiplantae > Streptophyta > Magnoliopsida > Solanales > Convolvulaceae > Ipomoea > Ipomoea nil. Next base: position 2,639,104 of record NW_017617577.1, read on the forward strand.
TACAACAAACAGGAAGGAGAACTAGGACACCGATTAAAGTAGCGAATGAACGACACCATTAGTCGAATCCTTGGGCGCAAGGTAAGTATATCGCGACACCTTGCGACCCCACCACCCCAGTTTAAAATATCATCCGCCCTGAAACCCCAGCATCTTGATACCCCTATTTGTTGAAAACTCCCACCCCGAATCCTTAATTACCTTAAGAGCAAATTCACAACCGTCATGACCTTGCTCACCCTTTGTTGCGCCTAACCCAAACCCTCGGAAACCCTAAATTGTTATGAGCATTGGAATCATCGCCCTTACTCTAAGTTCATATCCCCACTCCGTTTGGAAACCCTGTTAAAAACCGTAGAGCAGCATAAAGCCCTTACCCTGCCCAGGGGCGTGAAGAATCAACATTCATCGATTCAATATTAAAATAAGTTGTTAGATAGGAATCGGCGAAGTAGGTGGAAGTTACGAATACGTATCATCCCACCCTTGCACGAAAACCGTGAAGGCTTTACGAGAAACCATAGCCGGTACGTACGCCACCGAAGAACGCCATGCGTTGACAAGAGCGGGCAAACAAATACGTTCAATGTGTCAAGGGCCCTCGCTACAGAAAACATCGTCAAATAGGTGCAACAGGCCGAACCTCAAGGAGGACATAAAGCCTTGCTAAGAATTTCATCCACCAAGGAAGGGATGAAACCCAATAGAACAAGAAAGACTAACCCGAAACCCCCCTTGACCCTTAAGAACCCTCGGCAAGGATTAGGAGTCAAGACCTAGGGATTTGACCCACTAACCGACTGGGTCCAGACTTCTGGACATCCGAGGGGAACGTACACGGAAACCATCATGAGAATTCCCCTGGAAACCATAGAGACGAAGGGGACTTCGACAGGGAAGAGAAGATCAAACGAAAATCTTAGAATCAAACGAAGCCAAGGAAAAGGGATCACCAGTTCGACTGTACGCCACAACCAAGCCCCAAACAGGCATAATCACTCGAAGCCAAGAGTCCTTAACCCCTTTCCCTCCCCTTGCCAATCAAGTACCATTTCGTTAAAGAATCCGTCCTACCACTCCAAACCTCGCTCTTGATCCCTCATTACAAACAAACCCGTACAAGGTAGCAACCTTCCTTCCTGTATTACGACCTTGGAGACATCGACCCTACCCGCCCCTCGATTTTGAAACCTAGCCCTTGCACTTCTTACACCCCTTAACCCAGACCAAGAAAACATAGATATATATATATATATATATATATATATATATATATATATATATATATATATGTATATGTATATCTACCTCTAGAACTCGTGCTTAAGAATCAATAAACATTGTACGATGGGTCATCTTATGTATCCAAGTCCCTTTTATTGTGCACAAGGGCATGGGACTTGTCAGGACATGAATCTGTGCATTTTTGGGGTCTTTCCCGAAGGAATTGACTCTTCCTAGTCACTTTCCCGCGGGTCCCCAACGGGTCCTTGACGGGACCTTGGCGGGTCCTTGGCAGGAGCTTGGCAGGCGGGCGACCGCCCACCTCGCGCCCACTGGTACAATGTGCTGATTTCTTAACCCCTCATTTTATTGATTTGTGGCGCACTTGTGTGCCTCGATTTATGAATGTGAGTCTTGGGTAAGGAACCACGGACCACCCAAACATAGTGTCCTACGTAAAAGACCTTGACGCACGAGACACCATCGGGAAATCACAATCAATTACAATGCACGAGTAATTGAAGTTGGGTCCTACGACACAACCGACTAGGGATGTTTGGCGTAAAGGATTGCGCAAACCAAGGAGGAGAGTTGGGAACTCGTGCTAAGAACCCACGAAAACCTTAAAAGTCAAAATGCTAAGAGTGGACCGGGACTCCTCCAAACCATGAACATCGTTCGAGCAAATCAGAGGACTCCTTACAAGTTGTATGGAATCAAGAACTACGTAGTCCATGGTGCTAAGCAAAAGGGTGAAGAGCACATTCGCGCCAAGACTTCAAGGGTCATTAAGGACCCACAAGGAAATGAGGCGACTCGTAAAGTCGCCGAGTCATCCCACAACGAGATTTGGTAACCGACTGTGCTTTAAAAAGAAAAAGGGCACGCAAGGACACCTTCAGCATTAAAAATAACACAAAAAGGGCACAACAATGCCGAACCTCGGGTAAGACATGAAGTCTTACTAAGAATTTCATCCACTAAAGAGAAGATGAAATTCAATAAGAAAAGAAATTTAGCCCAAAGTCCATCGACTCCCAAGAGACTTTGGGAAGAATTTGGGAAGTGCGCCCTAAGAGATTGGCTTGGTTGACTCAACTTGGTCAAGACCTTGGGCGCATTAAAGAAGTAAGTGTTGAATCACCACGGGAAATTCCCTCAAGAAAGAAGAGAAGGATGAAACCTTAGCCTGGGAACCAAGGTTTAACAAGGATCTTAAAGTCAAGCAAGTACCAACACCAAGGAAGGAGGATCATCAGCTCGTCGACGCATCGTGATCAAAGCATCTAACCAGATTATTCACTTGGGATCGAGAAACCTTAACCCATCCTAGCCGAAGTCCTTTCCCTCCCTCGGAAAATCAGCCCCCTCCTTATTTCAAAACCCTTTCTACCCTTCAGACCCCATTCTTAATCCCATGTTTTAACGATTCCATACAAGTGACAACCTCACAACCTAAGTTGCAACCTTGAAAACTTGATCCTAATTCCTGAATTCACCGTGCCCTCAAGTTTGAAACCCACTCTCTTGGCCCTGTAAACCTAATCGTCCCCAAAAACCCAACACGCATAGGCGTACAAGTATACAATTTCCCCGTGGAATACCTCCTCTATAGGACCACGGTTCTACTCTTGACTCGTTAACCCTGCAATGATTTCCAAGCTTCGGGGACGAAGCTTCTCGTAAGGGGGGGGAGAGTGTAACACCCCGTGTTACGGCCTTCAATCCCGGATTAATTATTTAATTAATCCCGTTAATAATAATTAAATATGATTTAATTATGTTAGGTTCACCTTTAATTAATTAGTAAGGTCCACCATGAACTGTGGACCCTCGCCCGAATAAGAGTCTTAAGCCTATTAGGAATAATGGAAGTAGGCCTTTTACTATTCAGATTATGATTAGGATCCCCTTTAATTAATATGGTCCACTATGGACCGTGGACCATTATCCCTAAAACAAACCCTAGCCCTATAAGGAATAGAATTAGTAAACGCATACCATTCAGGCCCTAACTAGGAGTCTTAAATATATAAATAGGGAACTTAGGAGGCACCTAGAATCCCCACCACAATAATCTCTCACCACCCAAAGAATTCCAAGAATCCCCTTAAGAGAAATCAAGAAATCAAGAAAGCTTAAAGAAAGATCCTTCATAGCCAAGGAATTAATTAAGGCTAAGAGGTAACCCATGTCTCAACAAAACCTATTTTCATAGTTATAATTCCCCCTTAGGGTTTCCCCATATTATTGTATATTGGCGAGTTATGATGATTATTATTGGTAATTGATGTGATGATCCCATGGGGGATCTTGATGATCTTGATATTGGGAGATTCTTGGTAATTATGGTGTTCTTGATAATTATATGGAGTTCTTGATGATTATGTGTTGTTCCTGATAATTGTGTGATGTTCTTGATGCTTATGTGTTATTCTTACCGAATCTTGCAATTAGAAGACGAACCGTATTCTTGTTGATATAAAAGTGATTAGAACCCTAGGTTGTATCGTATGATCTTATTCTTGGGTTATCGGGTGGGGAAATCGCATGTTTGGGTGTTGATTATATTTAGAAAAGCATGGTAGGTTATGTGCCGTTCGTTTCTTATATTTGATTCATTAATTGGCTACATGTTGTCGTTAATTTCGTCGTAAAGTGTCTATGCATGGTTTCGGGTTCCACAATGGTTCCCGGGGCGTAAAGTGTGTGAAAAGAGTCAGTGGGGGGTAGGGGACCCGCCACTTACCCACGGCCGTGAAACACCGCCCAGCAGCGGGTAGCCTGCGGGCAGGCAGCTGCCCGCTGGCGACCCGCTGCCCGGAACAGTAATTCCGGCGGGCAGCCGGCGGGTGGCCCCCCACCCACCGACTACCCGCTGGAAATTCCCCCACCTCGGGATCCCGGCTTCCCCGTTTGACGTTCTCCCGATCCCCGTGGTGTCCCAACGGACTCCGTTCATCGTGTCTATGTCTAGTTTGATATTTCGGGTGCCGTTCGTAGGTTTACGAGTCTATTACATTGCATGCTAGTTGAATTGGTATCCCGTTGACCTAGGTGGTAGAAGTATGAACCCCTTAGGACTACTCTTAGTATGTGATGGATCACGCATAGGTTTTGTTATACGTTTTCTCCCCCTTCCTAATGTGTAATGTGGGTTGCAGGTGCCTGCTCTGTGTTATGTGTGTGTGTTACCCCAATTCGGTTGCGATCGGATTGGTTATCCTGAGCTGCGGTTCAGAAGCTGGCTGCGGTCAGATTGATACTCTTGGGCTGCGGTCCACCGTTTGGTTGCGATCAAACGTTTCTATACGAGCGGCGGTTCGTCCTTTTTCCTGGCTGCGGTCAGATGACATTCTCTTGGGCTGTGGTCCACTGTTTGGTTGCGATCAAACACTATGATGAGCTGCGGTTCATCGGTCGGTTGCGATCGACCCCTCCGTGTTGCGATACGGGGCAGGGTGCTGCGGGGCCGTGTCAGAGCTATATGCGCTGACCCTCATGTATGGGCATGCGATTGGTCCTGTGGCGCCAACAAAGTGTGTTACGTGTTGTGACAGGGACGAGTTGAGATTACGAGTGTCTTGGGGGATGTGACTATGGGATTTATATTGGGGATTGTTCATATTGGGTTATGACCATTGTTTATGCTTTGCCTTATCTGCCTTAACTATTGTGAACTGCATATGCTCGTTATAACTGTTGCTTGTGTCTGGCCTTATCTGTCGAGTCATTCCCGGTTTTAAAGCTAGAGTTCGTAGGACATATCTTCATGCTCAAAATGGTTTTCATATATCTATATATATCTCTATATGTATTGTATTTCAACGCGTTGGAGTGGGTTACCAGCATCTCTCGCTGAACAGATATCTTTGGCTTTCAGGCAGAAGGTTAAGTCACTGGAGCGCGCTAGAACTTGGAGTGTAGAAGTAGATAGTCTCCCTTTTGGCCTGCGTGCCACGTTTATGTAATCACACTTCGAGGATATTAGTTAGTTAGCCTGTGCACTTGGGTTCTCTAGCCCAGGTGTGGCATAGCACCCCGAACGCTTGTATTATATCTTGGGATTTAATAAGATTCTACCTTTATTATAAGTTTAAAAAGTCTTGAAAATCTGGGGTGTTACATTGTTGTTAGCATACGTACTTAGTAGTGCTTGTTGTTGTGATTGTATTGTAGAAATGAGATCATCGTCATCCTCGCATGTTGGGGTGAGGATGAAAAGGGGTGTGAGGGATTCATATCTCATGATTGCTATGGTGAAAGATAAGTTTGTATGCCATGTATTTATATATCTGATATGATATCTTTTCCAAATTCCAAAAGCAATTGCTTTCAACCGTAGGATTATATCACAACCATCTTAGCCCTTAATTAGTATTCATATACTTCCAACACACAATCTAAGACCTGACATGATATCTTTCCCAAATCCCAAAAGCAATTGCTTTCAACTGTAGGGATTATATCACAGCCATCTTAGCCCTTAATTCGTATTCATATACTTCCAACACACAATCCAAGATCTGACATGATATCTTTCCCAAATCCCAAAAGTAATTGCTTTCAACCGTAGGATTATATCACAACCATCTTAGCCCTTAATTGGTATTCATATACTTCCAACACACAATCCAAGGTCTGACATGATATCTTTCTCAAATCCCAAAAGCAATTGCTTTCAACCGTAGGATTATATCACAACCATCTTAGCCCTTAATTGGTATTTGCTTTTACTGCATATAATAGTACACCACCAAGAATTATTTATTCATATATCACTTGGCTCTATGAATTCTCTATTCTATATTCCTCTTCATTCTCTTTTAAAAAATGTCCAAGGCACGCACAGTTCGAACTACTTCATACTCTATTGAAGAAGATAAACTCCTTTGTCATGTGTATGCTGATATTTCCCAAGATCAAACTACGGGTCATCATAATGTGACAACTCAAAATTTAATTTTATAAATTCAGTTTTAAGAAATTCCAAAATAGTCATTTTTCACTCCATAAAAATTTTTGCGATGAAATCGGTGTTTGAATAAATTATTTTGAACCACTTTTAAGTAAATTCAACACCGGGACTTATTTTAAATCTAAAATCCTAGATTTTAAGGTACATCGCGTACCAAGTTTTTTATTCAAAAGTCAATCTGAGTGAAACCGGGAGAAATCTGAGAAACCAAAACTAAGTGGTGGTCTAGAAAGTATTTCTGGGAAATTCCATTTTCAAACCCAAACTATTTTAGACTTTGATTTTTAAACCTTGGTTCATGAAGCATGGTGGACCACCACACAAAAACACTTTGTCTGATGCCTCTTGAACCAGTCAACAACTTTCTCTTTTTCATCAACCAATCATAAGAGAATTTCCTAGGGTTTTGCACCCTATTTAATCACCCCTTCTCCATCCAATTTTCTGATTTCCACCTTGCCTCTCCAAGCTCTCTGTAGAAGAAAGAAAGCAAATGCAGTAAGTTTCACCATCTACATTTATTCATTTCACTCTCAAACTTTGCATTCTCCACCTTCCATCTCAGAGTTGTCTTAAACTTAGTATGAATCTATGTTTTCTTGAGGAAATAGGTGGTGAAGGAGGGTAACACAAAGAGAAGGAAGAGGAAACAACAAAGGTATAACCCCATGGATTCCCAATCTCTTTTTGACTCTGTGAAGTCACTGCTATGTTGTTAGAAATGAGTAGAAATGCTAGAATATTGTGTGTTTGAGCTACTAGATGACTTGTTGATGTTGTATAATGTGCTGGTGATGTTTTGGAAGTGGAAAATTGTCTGAAAATGCTTTACAGGTGAAGAAGAAGCCTCTAGTGCACAACACAGTGTGCACCAGATAGAAGTCATGGGCCTAGCCAACGGCCCATGAGGGGAGCCGCTGGCTAGAGCCGTGACGGGACGGCCCTAGGCCGCCGCCGAGCGGTCCCAGGCGACGGGGCTCTTCAAGCCCCGCCGCAAGCTCCGTTTGGTTTTGTTTGTGCAGTGCCGGGTTCTTGTGGCTCAGCTACGCGTTGTTTCAGACTGGGTGTCACGAGCCCTTGTGGCTCGGTACCTTGAGACCGTCATGACGCACGTTTGGACTTTGATTTCATTGAATTTGGTTTTAAAATGAGCATTGTGTGATAGATTTTGTGAAGCAATTGTGTTACAGTCATGTTCCAGTGTATGAATTTGAGAAGTATCAGACTTGATATTGCCTATGTGAGTTGCATGATATTATTTGATTGTTAAATTGAGAAGCACGATCACTAGGTGTTTGGATTTTGTTAGAAAAGCATGCCTAAGGTGTATGTTATGATTCATAGAGATTATTTGTCAAATTCCAAGTATTGAAGTGTGCAGAGCATGTTAGTCTTGAATGTTATTATCCAGAGAATGAGTTCAAATTGAGCAATTTGAGTTCGAAATGCATGAGAATTAGTTGCTAGTATTTGCCAGATTATGAATTTCAAGCATGATTCTGTGTCCTTTGAGAGTTCATAGTAATATATAGAATTGAAGTATGTTGTACAGTAAATTGCATTCCAAGCATATCATGTTTTCAAAGTGTATAAGTGGCCAACGTGAGCCTAAGTATTATTTTCCAAAACTCATGAACACGTGGAAAGTCATTATCTTGTTGCATTGAGAATTTGTTGAGAAGTTGCGTGTATAAGTTTGCATAAGTAGTGGAGTTGCATGAGATATATATGCTATCTATATAAGAGAGGTTTTGGAGGACCCGTTGGGACAATGTCCTTTCGGAGTAAAAGAGAAAGTTATTGCGATCCGACAGATTTAACATGTAACGTGGTGTATTCCCACGTTACGAGGTTGGAGACTGCCCGCCAGGCTTGGAATCCTGGTTAGGGGGTGTGCACACTAAATGTACGATACCTGATTCCACAGAGAAAGCAAGCAAGAAAGAAAGACAAAGAACCAAGAGAGTGGTTCTGTGGGCGAGTTGAGTATGTGGCCGGCTAGATTGCCGAGCCAGTTAGGTCCATTCACGATTCGTGAAGACCTACCTCCCCATGAGTTAGAGGTTCCGTAGCTACGGATGTGGCGGATGCACGAGATTGCACGGTACGCTAGGGCTTCGCTGCAGCGGAGTACCTGCCTCGCACAAGAAGAGAAACGAGAAGTATGAGAAAGTTTGAGCAAGAAAGAAATCGAGTCAAGAGACTCACGAGAAAGAAAGCGAGTCATTGTGACTCTAAGAAACTTCCACAGAAAAGTATTCTATTCACAAATGAGTGTATAAGTATACTTATCCTATAGCATCTTATTGCATTTGAGTATAGTATTGCACGAGATTACATAATGAGAATGTTTGCACGAGATTGCATATCGAAAATGTTTGCACTAGATTGCGTATTGAGAATGATTACCCGAGATTGTATATTGAGTATGATTGCCTTAGCTGCATATTGATGTATGATATTTCTAGTTTGCATGATGAGAACTTGAAAGCATGAGAACAATTTCTTATTGATTGATAGCACGAAATTGCTTGATAAGTTTATGTGTTAGCATGAGATTGTTATTGAAATGTTATATAGGATTGAGATTTGCTATGTTAAGTATGCGATAGTATGAGCATGTTATTAGGTTTGATATCGTTGAAGTATGCCTATTTGATATTTTAGGTTGTGATCATATAGAAAGCATTGTGGTTTATATCAAGGTTTTGTCTAAGTGTATGAGATTGCTTAATTTGGGAATGTGAACAAATGTTTTTCCAAAGTATATACTGTAGTATTTTACAGGGTTGAGTAGAGTTATACTTAACCTCGTGCTAACGAGTGTTTTCTATTTGTCTATTTGCAAAACCCCTTTCAGGTGGGCCCAACTCTTGAGAGTGCTCGAGTTAAACTAGTGTAGTTAGTTGTTATTTGGTCTAAACTCTTGATCTTTTATCGTTGTTTTTGAGTTTATGGATGTAGACAACTTTCGTTTTGTTGGTGATAGACACCAGGGTACTTTTCCCCAAGTTATTTTAATGTAGTAAATTTTGGATGTTAGTTTGACTTGATGTTTAGTTTTACCCTTAGCATGTGCAATCACCATGGGAATGTAGTTGTGGCGGTGACATTCCTACTAAGTTTGTTAATTAAGTTTGATTTTTCGCTGCTTAGTTTATCCTAATTTGGTTTTAGAACTTTAATTAAGTTTAAGAAAAGTAGGGTGTTACAATCAAGCTGGGGACGTATTTGGAATCGTATTATGAATGTTTATCATGAAGCACTAAAAGCAAATGTTGGAAGCACTCGACCATTGAGGTCAATTATGTCCCGGATGCAAACTATAATGAAAGGTGTCGCCAAATTCAGAGGATGTATTGTACAGGTTGAGAACTTGAATCCGAGTGGAGATTTAGAAAAAGACATTGTGAGTATTTTGTGTTTATACATAAATTGTGAATTCATTGAATGTTTGTGTTATTTATTTACTTTAATTGTGGTTTATAACAGATTGATAGGGCAAAAATACTAATGGAACAAGATGTGACACCCCGTAAATCCAAAATATAATCAAGGATTAATTAGAGAATTAATCCTAGTCTCTTTGTTAATTTATTCCTAAAAATCCTGAAATTCAATAGTCGAGGGACTAGATTTTGACTAGTCACTTAAGTCAAAGGGTTGTACCTTGTGCTTCTTGAGTTGTGCCCTTGTTCCCTTGTCTTTCCAACTTTAGTAAGGGTAGGGATGTCTTTCTACCTAAGGTTTGTGGTTCAAGCTAACCTATCAACACTCCTTCATTTCATTCACCCTACAATCTAAACACAAAAATCTCTAGCTTCTCTCTAAAAAGGTGTAGCTTCTTCTCCAAGTTAGGATTTGAGCACCCAAGTCTTGCAAGTTTGTCTTCCAAGATTCCTACTTTCTTCATCTTGAGCATAGGGGAGGGTAAGATCCTTGGTCTTTTGGTGTTTTTAACCTCCTTTTAGGTGTCTTTTCCTAAAGATAGAATCTTTGTTGTCTTTTGGTTTGTGTATGAAGTTGGTGTGGAAGAGGAGCTTTAGGAAAGGCTTTCTAAGGGTGAAAAGAAGAAGTTAATAGGCTACAAAGGTAACACATGCTTTACAAAACCTATTTTCTTGAGTGAATTCCATTTTTGGTCCTACTGTTATAGGGGCATTTCAAATTTTAGTCCACCTTAATTTTTTTTGCCACTTTATAACCACTATTATTGAATGTGTTCCACTTTTAGTCCCACCGTTAGTATTTCCATCAAAAGGCCGTGTAATTTAGGGGTATTTTGACATTTCTTCTCATCCAAAACTATGTTTGACTAAAGAAATTAGAACATTAAACCTAAAACCTAAGAAACCTCGCCGGCACATGTTGGAACGAATGAAATGATGTAGCTTTGGCTTCCCATTCTCGTTGTTCGAAGAGCCATATTCGAATATCGGAGGAGGAGGACGAAGCACCTGGATTAAAAGAGAAGATAGAAACATAAAAAGACCAAAATACCCTTGGATTATACGACCTCTTGATGGAAATATTAACGGTGGACTAAAAGTGGAACACATTCAATAACAGTGGTTGTAAAGTGGCAAAAAAGATTATGGTGGACTAAAATTGGAAACACCCCTATAACAGTAGGACCAAAAATGGAATTCACTCCTATTTTCTTACTTATATGATGATTTCTTGGCTTCTACCTATGATTCTTGTGTTGAAATGTGAGATTTGATGCATTGTCTTGTGGTATTGCATATTTAGAGCTTGTTCTTAGGGTTTTTGAATGCCATTGCTTGGCTATTTCTTGGGTTCAAGTCATATTGTTATTTTGTGTGAGATTTTGGGTGTTTTGGACTTGTTGTTGAAAATCCCCGAAGGGAAATGTTGGTGTACAGGTGTGTACCCCCAGGCGGAACGGCGGGCAGGGCCCTACCCGCCGCCCCACCCGCAGGGTACGTGATATCTCGTGGGTTGGTACCCGCGGGCAGAACCGCGGGGAACACTGTTGGGTGATGACGGGGATTTGTTCCCCGTGATTCTTTTGACTTGGTATTGATGTTTTGACCTCACGATGTTGTTTTAGTGGACTATTTGTGAGTCTTCTTGATGTTTCGTATGTCTAGAACGGTATGTTAGGAATCCATGTAGGATTTGGTGTCTTGAATCGTGCTAAGGGTCCGACTTTTTGATTCATTGGACTATTGTGAGTCTTGAATGTTCTTTGGAAATAATTTTGGTTTACTCGTTTGATAAACATGCTAGTTTGATGTTGAAATGCTAGTATGTGTGGTTTGTTCTTTCCTATTGGGATTGGCAACTTGTGTTGGCCATCGTTTGGTGTTGGATTGTGATCCTTCTTTGTTGAGTATGGTTCCATGCCTTTGTTGTAATCCATTGATTGATTCCTATGATGTGAACATATGTAATCGTAGTACCCTTTGATTGATACTTGATTAAGGTTATTGTTGAACCTTAGTCCTCTTGGTAATGATGATGACCTTGTGTGACTATGATTGAGATTGGTGGTTGTTACGTGAGTTTTGCTCACGAGATTGGCGGTTTTGTGATATGATATTTAATGGTACCCTCGTGTACTGAGAGATCGGTGGTGAATAGGAGTGTCGGCTGGGGGGTGACGGTCCCCGGAGTGACGCGTACACGGGTTGCTTCTCACAACAAGTGCACTCCCAAGGAATCACTCCAGAACCTTTCGTGTCCTATAAAGGATCTTACCTTGTAGACTCTTGGATTTTGATATCGCAAACTCTACAATTGCCTCGCCAAAACTTCCAATGACCTTCTCAACCCTTGGATGATTAAACAAGGCAAAGAACTAGACTTAGGAATCTAGCACTTGAGATAAGAAATAAGAACAAATTTAACTATGTAATAGAAGTAGTAGTAGTTCTATTCTTTTTGGGATTTTTGGGTATGTGTATGAATATAAAGAACAAGATAGTGGGATATGCCTTCTCGGCTTGTAAACTAGATTTTCACTAGCTTACTTAGATTGAATGCTTCTCACAAACAACCTAAACACTCAATGCAATTCTCATGCAAAGAAAAAGAGAGAAAATCTCATTTCATTCCAAATATTACAAGCTGATTTGAACCCAATGGTGATGGGGTTTTTATAGGGAAAAATCAGGGATTTAAATGTATAAAATATTCTAGGTTTCATCCCTTAACTGTGAAGTAAATAATTAAAAATTACAAGTTGCAAAATGAACCTCCCCTCCCCCCTTTTTACGTATGAAATCAGATTTGTAGTAGGCTGAATTTTCTTCCACAACTTGCTATCTTTCACATGGGTTTGTCATAAGCATTAAATGCTTTGTCTCCTTGAGTAAGCTAGTTGTTTGAGGTGCTTGCTTGAGCTACTTGGTTGATGACAAGCAAGGAGGTGAGTGAGCAGCTAGGTAGTGATGAAGTTGCACAAACAAGTAGGTGAATCACTAAGCAAGTAGGTGATTCATCAAGCTAGTAGGTGAAGCACACTCCTTAGGCTAGTAGCTCTCTTCGAAAGTCTTGATTTGAAGGCAATTGAATAGATTTGTTTCTCTAGATTGATCTCCTTCTTCATAAATAGTTGTACTCCAATTTGCTTGCACAAAAGTGTTAAAAGCCTCTTGAATCTTTTTTGACTTGGATCGTGTTGTTGGGCCACTAGAGACTTTCATGGGATCATTTGCTTGTTGAATTTGGGTCTTATCATCCTCCCCCTCTTGAAAAAGATTCGTCCCCGAGGCATCAACTTGGACTTGCGCTGGTTTGGAAACCTATTTTTGTTTTAGTGTATCCAAACCCAATCTCCGAGTTTAAAAATTGTAGCCTTGCGTCCTTTGTTGGCCTTTTGAGCGTATTGCTCATTTTTCTTTTCAATTTGAGCTCGAATATTGGAGTGAAAGTCACGAATCCATTGAGCTCTCTTAGCAGCATCCACACATTCCCTATCATTCACATGTAAGGGAATCAAATCTAAGGGAGTTAATGGATTAAAACCATAAGCAACCTCAAATGGTGACATGTTTGAAGTGGAATGTATAGCTCGGTTATAAGCAAACTCCACATATGGTAAGCTTTCTTCCCATGACTTGAGGTTCTTTTTAATGACTACCCTTAGAAGTTGTGTTAGAGTTCTATTCACAACTTTGGTTTAGCCATCTGTCTGTGGATGACAAGCAGTAGAGTATAGAAGTTTTGTACCAAGCTTTCTCCAAAGTATTCGCCAAAAATGGCTTAGAAACTTGGAATCGCGATCAGATACAATGGTACGTGGAATCCCATGTAAACGCACTACCTCCTTGAAGAATAAATCTGCAATATGAGAGGCATCATTAGTTTTGTGACAACCAATAAAATGAGCCATTTTACTAAATCGATCAACAACAACATAGATTGAGTCATGGCCCTTTCTGTTTCTAGGTAACCCTACTATAAAATCCATAGATAAATCAGTCTATGGTTCCTTCGGAATAGGTAATGGTGTGTAAAATCCTTGTGGCAGAGATCATGAGTTAGCTTGTTTGCAAGTAACACATTTGCTAACAAACATTTCCACATCCCTTCTCAGCTTGGGCCAAAAGAAGTGTTCATTTAGGATTACATATGTTTTAGTCACACCAAAGTGACCTATTAATCCACCACTATATGCTTCATTAATGAACCTTTTCCTTAAAGAACAATTTGGCACACACAATATGTTTTCTTTGAACAAATATCCATCAAGTAGATAGTATTTGTCAATTGGAGTTGTAGAGCATGCTGTGTATTTTTCTGCAAAATCAACATCATTACTATACAATCCTTTGAGAAATTCAAAACCAAGTAATTTGGCTTGTAGTGATGAAAGTAAAACATACCTTCGAGATAGAGCATCAACCACTTGGTTTTTCTTACCTTTTTTATACTTGATAACATAGGGGAATGCTTCAATAAACTCAAGCCATTTTGCATGTCGCTTGTTTAACTTACCTTGCCCCCTAAGGTGTTTGAGTGCCTCATGGTCGGAGTGTATAACAAACTCTTTAAACCACAGATAATACTCCCCATGTTTCAAAAGTTCTTACAAGTGCATATAACTCCTTGTCATAAGTAGAGTAATTAAGTGTAGGACCACCTAATTTCTCACTAAAGTAGGCAATAGGGCGCCCTTCTTGCATAAGAACGGCTCCAATACCTATCCCAGATGCATCACACTCAATTTCAAAAGTTTTATCAAAGTTAGGTAATGCAAGTACCTGAGCAGAACACAATTTTTCCTTAAGGCTTTGAAAGGCTTGCTCTTGTTTAGGACCCCATTAAAATTTAACATCCTTTTTTACAAGTTCATTCAGCGGGGCTGCAATTGAACTAAAGTCCTTAACAAATCTCCGATAGAAACTGGCAAGGCCATGGAAACTACGGACTTCAGTTGCTGTTTTTGGTGTTGGCCAATCTCGAATTGCTTGTATTTGGTCTCGTCCACTTCAATGCCTTTAGAACTTACTATAAAACCAAAAAAAAAAAACAACACTTTCCACACCAAAATAACACTTCTCAAGATTAGCATACAATTTTTCTCTTCTCAAAACAAGAAAGACTTCTTTAAGATGTATTATATGCTCTTGAGGGTCTCTACTGTAAATGAGAATATCATCAAAATATACAACAACAAATTTCCCAATAAAATTTCTAAGAACATGATTCATCAATCTCATGAATGTGCTAGGGGCATTTGTTAACCCAAATGGCATAACTAACCATTCATATAGACCATTTTTTGTCTTGAAGGCAATTTTCCATTCATCACCCTTTTGCATTCTGATTTGATGATAGCCTCTTCTTAGATCTATTTTACTAAAAATTTTAGCTCCATGCAATTCATCAAGCATATCATCTAACCTAGGATTAGGATGGCGATACTTCACTGTGATGTTATTGATTGCGCGACAATCAACACACATTCGCCACGTGCCATCTTTCTTTGGTACAAGAAGTACGGGCACAGCACATGGGCTTAGGCTTTCTTGGATGAATCCAGCTTGCAATAACTCATCAACTTGACGTTGAATCTCCTTAGCCTCATCGGGATTGGTGCGATAGGCCAGTCTATTAGGAAAACTTGCTCCAGGTATGAGATCAATTTGATGCTCAATCCCACGAATTGGAGGTAACCCCTTTGGTAATTCTTCAGGAAAGACATCTGCAAATTCATAAAGCAGGATAGAAACATCAGAAGGGATAGTTTCATTTTTAATAACATTTAGACAAAACTCAATAGGGTAAAGCAAGAAAACTCCCCCTCCCCTTCTTAAGGCTCTCTCCACTTCTCTTTTTGTCATGAGCAAGTTACGAGATGATTGCGTAGTGTCCTTTTTCATCCCTTCTTTCCTTTCCTTTTTCTCTTGACCTAAGGCCTTTAATTTTCCACTAGTGTTTTCCTTCATGGACATGGCCTCTTTTGCCTTCTGGGCAAGTTCTTCTCTCAACTTTTTGGATTGCACTTGGATGTTGTACACTTCCTTTGGTGCTAGTGGCGTCAAAGTGTACTTCTTACCTCCCTTATGAATGGTGTACTTGTTTGCCTTACCATGGTGTAAGGTGTCTCGATCATATTGACATGGTCGACCCAATAAGATGTGACAAACATGCATTGGGATTATATCACACAACACATCATCTTGGTATTTCCCAATGGAAATAGAAATGAGGACTTGCTTGTCTACCTTGAGTTCACCATCATCATTAAGCCATTGTAGTTTTTATGGTTGAGGATGTTGGATTGTTGGAATTCTCATTGTATTCACTACATCCTCGCTGACCACATTGTTACAACTCCCTCCATCAATGATGAAACTACATGTAGCACCAGGAATCTTGCATTTGCCATAGAAGTTGTTCTCTCGTTGTTCTTCTTGATCTAGGACAACAAGAGTGCTCAAGGCTTTGTGGACTACACAGTTGAAATGTAGAGTATCATCTTCTTGCACTTCTTCTTCAGAATGTTCAACTTTTTGTCTTTCTTCTATTGGCTCCAACTCTTCGTCTTCAGATTCACTTGTGGACATGTATTCTCGCTCATCTTTGCCAGTGGTGAGAATTTTTTTGGTGTTGGGGCATTCTCGCGCATAATTTCCTCGACCTTGACACCTATAACATGTCACACTACTAACCTTTTCTTTTGAGCCTTCTTAGAACTTCCCCTTATCTTTTTGGTCATTTTTCTTTTCCTCTCGAGTGTGGGATGGTCGAGAGTACTCCTTTTGTGTCCTCGGTTGATAAGAGTTGTTTGTGGCTCTCCTTGGTTGATCTCATCGAGAAGACATAGATGTTTTGCTTCCCCTTTCGGATCTTAGTTCCTCTTCAACTTTCGAAGCAACTCGAACCAACTTGTCTACATCATCAAATTCTTGGTTGCGGAGTTCTCTTTGAACATCACGGTTGAGCCCTTCAAGGATACGAGCTATAGTGGTCTCGTCATCCTCTTGGATGTTTGCTCGTGCCTTTAATCCCTCCATTTCCTTGTAGAACTCACGAACAAGCTTGTTGCCTTGTTTGAGTTCTTGTAATTTCCTACGCATATCACGATAGAAATTACTAGGAACAAACTTCCTCCTCATCTCCCTCTTAAGCTCTCCCCATGTCTTTATAGGGTCATCATGGTCTTCTAGGCGCCTACGACTAAGTTGTTTCCACCACAATTTTGTAAAATATTTTAGGGATGCTATGGCTATCTTAAACTTCTTTTCCTCCCCAAAGTTATGTAGTCCAAAAATATCCTCCACTTCATCTACCCAATTTAAGAAAACTTCAGGTTCATAATCTCCATTAAAAGTAGGCATTTCCATTTTTAAAGAGCTAAGATTATTATCTACTCTTTCTTCCACGTATCTTCTAGGGAGCATGCAGGGTAAACTATTATGTCTAGCTACTTCCCTACCCCTCCTTTCTTCTTGGTTTATTCCCTCATGGTTTTGTACTCCCTCATTTTCAACTCTCCCCCTTTGATTTTCATTTTCAATGTTTTGCAGCCTAGTACCCTCTCTCATCATGTTCATCATTGTTTCTATTTGGGCACAAATAATTCTTTGTTCACTAGTAATAGCCATACCTGCAATTCTTTAAAGTATAAAACACTAAAATAAGGTGTTAGTTAAAAAAAAAAAAAAAAAAAAAAAAAAAATATTCACACCCTCACAATTTTCTTTATTTTTTTTTTCACTTCCCTCGTGTGGCATTCGTTGGAAACCTCACTAGACTTTTTCCAAAAGTGTTAATTCTTGTGGTCTTGGTCCTTAACAAAGCTTAAAACTCGCAAGTGTTGTATCCACCGCAAACAACAAACCCAACACTTGTAGAGTTTGAGTCTAGTAAACACGAAAGGTGGGAAATAGTTTCTGTGAAGTGATGTAGAAACTGACACAGAGTGTGTTTGGAACTAACACAGGTGGCCTTTTGTGAATTAGAAGAAAGATAATAGAGAGAAACAATGCATAAAAGATTTCAAGTAATTGCAATTTAAACTAAAATATCAAACCAACCTTATCTCTTTTTTTTTCTCCTTTTTTTTCTTTTCGTTTTTTTTTTTTGATTTTTTTAATCCCCCTTTAAATAAGGCAAATTAGTGGTAAAGTAAGAACACAATAGTTGAAGAAAAGAAGCCTGATGGTATCTACCTTTTATATGGTCACCAAATCAAAGGCTATAAGTAATACATATAATATGCCTGATGGTATCTACCTTTTATAAGGTCACCAAATCAAAGGCGATAAATAGGAGCTGATGGTTTAACCAAAAATCAGAATTGTTTAAGAGTCGACGGTAATCCAATCAATACTCTTACCAAAACCGATGGTGTAACCGAAACAAGACTCCTTATAGGAAAAACAACAAGCAAAAACAAATGCAAGGAACAAGGGAAAAGGAAATAGAACAACAGTAAAGATAGTAAGGATATAATTAAGGCTAAACAAGAATAAGGGAAAAGAAATATAAAACAACGGTGAATATGAAATTTAAGATAGGAATGATAGAATGATGCAAAAGGAACTTGGCTCTGATACCAAACTGACGCGTACACGGGTTGCTTCTCACAACAAGTGCACTCCCAAGGAATCACTCCAGAACCTTTCGTGACCTATAAAGGATCTTACCTTGTAGACTCTTGGATTTTGAGATCCCGAACTCTACAATTGCCTCGCCAAAACTTCCAATGACCTTCTCAACCCTTGGATGATTAAACAAGGCTAAGAACTAGACTTAGGAATCTAGCACTTGAGATAAGAAATAAAAACAAACTTAACTGTGTAATATAAGTAGTAGTATTTCTATTCTTTTTGGGATTTTTGGGTATGTGTATGAATATAAAGAACAAGATAGTGGGATATGCCTTCTCAGCTTGTAAACTAGCTTCTCACTAGCTTACTTAGATTGAATGCTTCTCACAAACAACCTAAACACTCAATGCAATTCTCATGCAAAGAAAAAGAGAGAAAATCTCATTTTATTCCAAATATTACAAGCTAATTTGAACCCAATGGTGATGGGGTTTTTATAGGGAAAAATCAGGGATTTAAATGTATAAAATATTCTAGGTTTCATCCCTTAACTATGAAGTAAATAATTAAAAATTACAAGTTGCAAAATAAACCTCCCATCCCCCCTTTTTACGTATGAAATCAGATTTGTAGTAGGCTGAATTTTCTTCCACAACTTGCTATCTTTCACATGGGTTTGTCATAAGTATTTAATGCTTTGTTTCCTTGAGTAAGCTAGTTGCTTGAGGTGCTTGCTTGAGCTACTTGGTTGATGACAAGCAAGGAGGTGAGTGAGCAGCTAGGTAGTGATGAAGTTGCACAAACAAGTAGGTGAATCACTAAGCAAGTAAGTGATTCATCAAGCTAGTAGGTGAAGCACACTCCTTAAGCTAGTAGCTCTCTTCGAAAGTCTTGATGTGAAGGCAATTGAATAGATTTGTTTCTCCAAATTGATCTCCTTTTTCATAAATAGTTGTTGTACTCCAATTTACTTACACAAAAGTGTTAAAAGCCTCTTGAATCTTTTTTTACTTGGATCTTGTTATTGGGCCACTAGAGATTTTCATGGGATCATTTGCTTATTGTCTTTGGGTCTCATCCCGGAGGTAAAAGGTTGGACTCAGAAGTATAGGGTGGCACTAGGAGGTAAAGGTTGGAACCGAAATAAGGCCGGGGGTAGCCATAAGGTTGGAACAGGGCATAAGGTTGGAACTTAGAACTATGATACTAGTGACATGTAGTTCTCACTGTGTCATGTAGTTTCCAATGTGTGAATGTGTATTCTTTGCTTATGAGCATGTCTTGATGTATTCTACTTTGTGATCAGTAGAATGTATCTTGAGTTGTATCTTCTTCATGTTTCTTGTCTTGTTGTTGTTTTAAGGATGGTGATTCCCTTTTTCCTTTGAGAGTGTCTGATGAGTCCTTAGAGTTGACTTCTCTCTATGGCTTTTGAAATGATATATACCGTATTCCGTTTCAAAATGGTTTTGATTTATACTTATCTATATATGCTATTTAACGCGTATTGATGGGTTACCAGCAATGTTCGCTGACCGGGTGTTATCCCCATGTTGTTTTTCCCTTGTTCTACAGGTTTTGAGTAGATGCCCGAGAGCGCTAGACTTGGAACGATAAATAGCTTAGTCACTTTGTCTAGACTGTTGAGAAAGATGTAGAAGAGTTGTTTTTTTTACTTGCTTGTCTCAATGAGGAGACAACAGATAAATATATACAGACTAAGAGACACAATCCTAATAGACACAACCTTACACAACATCAAAAGCTATATTTCTACAGACACATCTTTTGTGTTTCAACACTCCCCCTCAAGCTGGAGCATGTATATCATATGCACCAAGCTTGTTACAAATGTATTCAATCCTATGACTTCTTAAAGCTTTAGTAAATATATCAGCTAATTGATTATTTGAGCCTATAAAAGATGTAGTAATATCTCCAGAAGTAACTTTGTCTCGAACAAAATGGCAATCAATTTCAATGTGTTTCGTCCTTTCATGAAAAACTGGATTTGATGCAATATGCAAAGCTGCTTGGTTATCACAAATGAGCTTCATGGACTCCTTTGTACAAATCTGCAGTTCGGTAAGGAGGTATTTCAACCACACAAGTTCACATGTTCCAACAGGCATAGATTAATATTCGGCTTCTGCACTTGATCAAGCAACAACATTTTACTTTTTACTTTTCCAAGAGATTAAGTTGCCACCAAGAAAGATACAATATCCAGATGTTGATTTCTATCCTATGCACCTGCCCAATCTGCATCTGTGTGCCCAATAATTTCAAGGTTTCCATGGTCTTTGTATAACAAACCAGTGCCTGGAGATTTTTTAATATATCGTAAAATCTGAATGGCAGCTTCCCAATGACTTTCACGTGGAGATGCCAAGAAATGACTAACAACACTTACCGCAAAAGAGATATCAGGTGGAGTTACAGTTAAATAAAGTAATCTTCCAACCAATCGTCTATATTTTCCCGGATCTTGGATAAGCTCCCCCTGGTATGGTAGGAGTTTGATATTTGGATCCATAGGAGTGTCAAGAGGTTTGCAATTCATCATACCTGTGTCTTCTAATATATCCAATGCATACTTTCTTTGTGATATGCAAATTCCTTGCTTGGATTGTGCTACTTCAATTCCCAAAAAGTATTTTAACTTCCCTAGATCTTTTGTTTCAAAATGTTGGAATAGATGTTGTTTCAACAATTGTATTCCTTCAACATCATCTCCTGTAATGACAATATCATCAACATATACAACAAGATAAATGCTCTTACCATGTTGATGTCTATAAAAGACGGAATAGTCAACTTTGCTTCGATTTAAACCAAAATTTTGCACTACTATGCTGAACCGTTCAAACCAGGCACAAGGAGATTGTTTTAGACCATAGAGAAAACGTTTGAGCTTACAAACCAAGTTACTCTCCCCCTGAGCAACAAACCCAGGAGGTTGCTCCATGTAGACTTCTTCCTCTAAATCTCCATGCAGAAAGGCATTTTTAATATCTAACTGATGCAAGGGCCAACGATGAACGGCAGCCATAGAAAGAAAGATTCTGACCGAAGCAATTTTAGCTACTGGTGAAAAGGTGTCAGTGTAATCAATCCCAAAAACCTGTGTATATCCTTTGGCTACCAGTCGAGCTTTAAGTCTATCAACCTGTCCATTGGGCCCAACTTTCACAGTATAGATCCATCGGCAACCAACAGTTGTTTTACCTCCGGGTAATGGAACTAAATCCCAAGTTCCCGATGAATGAAGAGCAGCCATTTCATCAACCATAGCCTGACGCCAACCAGGGTGGGAAAGGGCTTCTTTAACAAATTTAGGGGTAGAAACAGAAGATAAACATGTGATAAAAGCATTATATGAAGGTGAGAGACGATCATATGAAATAAAGTTGTATATGGGAAAGGGATTTCGTGATGACCTGTTACCTACACGACTTGCGATAGGAGAGCTTGTTGCTGTAACCGGGTTCGAGGACATAGATAGCTCGAGAGATGAATCAGTTGGGATTTCATCGATTGGAACTGTCGTGGGTGGTCGAGAGCGGTGATGATAAGTGTAAGGAAAGGGGGTAACACAGTTGTTTTGTAAAGGAGGCTCAGTAGGTGAGGGATTAGGATTTCTAGGTGATGACGGATCTTGAGGTAAATGCACCTCGGTCCCTCCTTGAAAAGTAGGAACAGGAAGAACATCAGGAAAATGAGAGATGGAGGTCGGTAAACTAGACGAAAAGAAAGGTGTTGATTCAAAGAAAGTAACATCAGAAGATACATAAAATCGATGCTTATTAGGGGAATAACATCTGAAACCCTTTTGCAACCTAGAGTACCCAACAAACATGCATTTTAAGGATTTTGGGGAAAATTTATCACGCCCTGGGGTAGTGTCCCGGACAAAACAGGTGCACCCAAAAATTTTTAAAGGAAGAGTATGAAGGGGCTTATCGGGAAATAAAATATTATAAGGTATCTTACCATGTAAAACAGATGAAGGCATACGATTTATTAAATAACAGGAATGAAGGATAGCATCTGCCCAGAATTCTAGAGGGACTTTATAGTGGAGAATCATGGTGCGGGCTGTTTCAACAAGATGCCGGTTTTTACGTTCAGATACCCCATTTTGTTGTGGAATATCAGGACAAGATGACTCATGGAGGATGCCCACTGAATCAAGAAAGTTAGATAAAGGAGTTGTAAAGTATTCTCCAGCATTATCACTTCGTAAAGTTTTAATAGACACCCCAAACTGATTTTTTATCTCATTAACAAATTTTTGAAGAACATTAAGTACTTCAGAACGGTTTTGCATTAAAAAGACCCATGTACAACAAGAAAAATCATCAGTGAAGGTAACAAAGTATCTAAAACCAAGAATTGAATTATAACGAAAAGGTCCCCAAACATCAGTATGAACTAAGGAAAAAGGGAAAGCAGCTCTTTTATTAACACGATTAGGCTGAAGCAATGTGAAAAATCAAGGATTAGGAAATGTGTATAAAACTGAAATTATATTGGTATATTCTCTCTGTTTCTAATATAGAAACACAGTACATATATATACACAAATACATAACTGTAAGTAACTACCCATAACTACCCATAACCGACACATATTCATAAACAAACACAACCCTATAATAAACCTAACTCTTTAGTTTTCAACACTCCCCCTCAATCTGGAACATCTAGAAGTTCCAAGCTTGGATTAAAACATACACTCTACATTACAAATGAAGATTAAAATCAGCTAGAGAATAACAGTGTTGGATGGCTTCGGAGGAACAATGCTATAAACAACCCTTGGGAATGAAGGCACCAGGGCGAAGCTTATCACAAACAACCTTGGGAATGAAGTCACCAAGGGCGAAGATTAACACGAACACCCTCATAGCAACATAAGCATTCTAGGATTTGCCAATCAACAATCTCCATCAAGAACGGCAGAGCAACCAAATCATGAGCAGCAAAGGGGATGTAGTAGAGCCCATAGATTGTTGTATGAATACCGAAAAAACCACATGATTGTTGTTTATACCTCTTATAGGATAAGTGAATAACAAAAGAAGCTTCCGGAAATAAACAAGGTGCCAAACATGAAAACCCTAGGGACTAAGTATGGTATACCGAATATAAAGAAACAAATACGGTTATACCAAAAACACCCCGGAAAGAGGTTTGGCAACCAACCCAAAAAGCCTTCAAACTTCACCAAAAGGTCCAAGGGCAAAACAACAATCTGGAATTTTCACCGGAGAATACATCACAAGGAAAAATACAATACTGATGTTTGAAATACCCTAGGAAAGTAGGCTCTGATACCATGTTGAGAAAGATGTAGAAGAGTTGTTTTTTTTACTTGCTTGTCTCAATGAGGAGATAACAGATAAATATATACAGACTAAGAGACACAATCCTAATAGACACAACCCTACACAACTTCAACAGCTATATTTCTACAGACACATCTTTTGTGTTTCAACATAGACGTTATGTTTTGATGGCCTGTGTGCCTTTTGAGCAGCCTGTGTTCCTTTTGAGCGGCCTCTGTGCCTTGACTCTTTATGACTTGTTTAAACTATTTAGTTTTCCCGCCTGTGCACCTATGACTGAGATAGGTGTGGCATAACATACCCTGATTTTATTTAGCTTCTGTTGCGTTATGCCTTGATGTTTAGATGTTGCTTGTGCATTTAAGATTTAAAAATATGGTAAAAATCGGGGGTGTTACAGTTTGTATTAGTGCCTAGGTTTGAGCCTAGGATGTTGGAGTCTGGACTTTAAGATGTTAAGTGCGGTTTGAGACCATAAGATGACCTTTAAGTACTTAAGTGTTTAGGACTTAGGACTTTTAAGACGCGTAGTGAGCTGTGTGTTGTTTAACATTTGTTATGTTTGCTTTGTTGTTTCTGTTTAGTTTTAGTGTTCTTGTAGTTAGCGCTAGGTAGGGTGCGTTGTTTTTTTGTGCCTTCCGTAACCGTGTTGTTGTCGTAGAAGTTTCGTCATGGCCCCGCCTCTTCATCGCGCGCGTACGCCCGAGACGCCGACCCACGAGCAGCTGGCTCAGAACCTGCAGCATCTGACCCAAACGATGCAGACTCTGAGTGAATCCCTTCTGCAAAACAACAACCCTGCTCCTCCGCCGCCGCCTACCAAGAATCGGGATGTGGGACGTTTAGTCTCGGGACATAGGCCACCAGTGTTCGCTGGAGAGGAGGATCTCGTGATACTCGAGGAGTGGATCCGGTCCCTCGATAAGATCTTCGACGTTGTGGGTTGCCCTGAGGATCGCCGAGTGGAGCTGGCTTCTTTCTACTTCAGTCACGAGGCTGATCTCTGGTCGGTGCACGAGGGCCCCGCATATCAAGAAGAGCCTGGATTCGACTGGCCAGCCTTGAAGGACAGGATGAGGGAGAGGTTCTATCCATCGCACGTCCGAGCCGCCATGTACGAGGAGTTCTTACATATTCGGTAGGGTTTGTCATCTATGGTGGAGTACCACAAGCGCTTCTTGGAGCTTGCTCATTTTGCTAGGATGCTGGTCCCCACCGAACTAGCAAAGGTAGAGAAGTTTGTGGCGGGGCTCAACTATGAAGCTTGAAAGGCGTTAACTGTGAGCAAGCCTAGAACTCTGAAGGAGGCTTATCTGAGTGCGGCCGATCTGTATCGGGTGCAACAGCTGCAGCTAGGGTCGTTTGAGTTTGCCAAAAAGAGAAATGAAGGTAGTGGGTCCCACAGTTTCAAGAAATCGAGACAAGACTTCCGTGCCAGACCCGCACCTTCTCCGCCCCAAGGATCAACTCGGGTCGAGAGTGGAGCTCAAGGGAGGAATTTTGCATGCAAGATATGTGGGGAGGCAAGGGAACACGCTGCGGTGCTACAAGTGCGGAGAAAGGGGCCACAAAGCAGCTTTCGTGTGAGCCCCTGTGGGCCATCGAGAGGGAGTTCCGGGCAAGGCACTCTGCCGCTTGTCAGAGAGCTCCAGTGGGAGACCTAGTGGACCATCGGGAAGGAGTTCCGGGCAAGGCACTCTGCCGCTTACCTTTACCTGGAGGAAGTATAATTCGTAGATACTAAGTTTCAAACCCAGGTCTACCAGTTTCTAGTCCAACCCCTAAACCATCTAGAGCAATTGTATTTCTTGAACCTTAGTTCACCTAAATTTCTTTTAAACTATAATTTCCAACTTACCCCAAAAATCCCCAATTAAAATCTTCTTTTTCCCAAATTTCCCCAAATTCCCAAAACCCTTCCTCACCTTTTTCCCCTCCACCCGCAAGTAGCACCCGAGACCACCCCCCTTGCCCGTGCTGACCTCTACCCGTCGCAGCTGGAGCACGCCACCATCGCACTAGCCGCCGCCGTGAACCGCCGCCGAAAGTCGCCTTGCCGTTGCCCAGCCGGAAACGAAGCCGAACGATAAGAAGAAGAAGAAAGGAAGAAGAGAAGTTTGGGTCAACTTTGGTTTGGGTCATCTCAGAATCATGCCTAAGAGGTCTAAATCCACGAGAAGGGTGGAATGGGTGGATGCCCACTACCTAGTTTTACAAGGCAAAGTTTTTGATCCCGACCCTTTTTCGAGTTCTTTGTTGGAGTTGTTAAACTACCAAGGGTTGTTGGATGGGTATCTTGCCATTAGGACCGAGACTTACCCGAGTTTAGTGAAAGAGTTCTACCGTCACATGAGTGTGACCAAAGATAGTGGAAGGTTGGAAGTTACCTCTAAGGTGAGAGGTGTGAAGATTGTCTTGACCGAGAAACGGTTGGCTCAGCTTTTGAGTTTGACAACCACGGGAGTCTCGCAGTACAGTGGTGACTCTTGGATTGAGACGAACAACATGAGTTATCGGAATTATCTGAGTTACCTGTTGGGAAGAGCTAGTGGGTTCACTCAGGCCACGAGGCCGGAGAGGAAGTGGTTATCTGCTGAGCAAAAGATTTTGGTCATGCTCGTTTCTGATTGCTTGTTGCCTAATAACAATAAGAGTCGTTTGTTGTGTAAGCTGGAGTGCACGTTTGCCTTCTGTCTGAAGAATAAGGTGAAGTTCAACTTGCCTTCGTTGATGCTGCAACATATGGTCTACTGTCGAGACCATAATCGCAAGAGTTTGCCTTATGGCATGGTGCTAAGCTGGATCTTCGCTAGGAAGGGGGTGAGTGTTGAAGGTTTTGTGCCTAAGCCGGTGGGCAAGATGATTTTGGATGACACAAACCTCCGCAGTTGCAACCTATTTCAGCTGGATGATGGTGATTACATCACTCTTGAAGAGGTCGCCAGAAAAGCCCCTGCCGAGAGGAGTACGTTGGTTGCAGAGCTTGAGATTCCTGTTGGAAAGTTGAACCTCGCGGTTCAGAGTTTGGGAGGAGATGTTGGGAGTGAAGGTGAAGAAGAGCGGGAAGAGGAAGAGGGAGGAGAAGAAGCAGAGGAAGTTGAGGAGAGCAACTCCGAAAGTGAAGAAAACATAAGGAGAAAGGATGTGAGAACCAAAAAGGAGCATGACGCGATGACACACGAGGAGCGTGTGGTGACCCTTCTTCGTCAGCAGAACCAGATGATTGAGGAAGGTTTCGCTTTCATGAAGACTCAGTTCGTCGCCGGCAATCGAAGGTTGGACAAGTTGGAGGCCGGTTCTAGCCGTGGTGGAGCTGAGGAAGACTGGGATGAGGATGCCGAGGAGTCAGAGGATGAGTCCTCTTAGGCCCGGAGTTGAGGTAAGCTCGTTTCTTTTCTCAGTTGTTGTTGCCGTTTAGTAGTTGTTACTTGTTGGCTGTGCTTGTTGCTCTTTCTTATTTATCTTGTTTGTTGCTTGGATAGTTAGTTTAGTGTTTTTCTTTGTTAGAATTCAGTTGTTTGAGTTTAGGCGTGGTTTAGAAGGCTTCTAGTTATCGTTGTCTTGGCCTTAGCGTTTGTGTGCTCAAGAAAATTTCTTTTATGACCTTTTGAAACCTTGCATTTACTTGATTCTTGAAAATTTTACACCTTTTGGACCCTTGAAGTTTTGTGTGATGGTATTCTTGCCTTCCTTTGTCACATTGATTGATTCGTTGTTACCCGTTTGCTTGAACTTGTCGTGCCCAAGCTTCGGGGACGAAGCTTCTTGTTAGGGGGAGAGGATGTGACACCCTGTAAATCCAAACTCTAATCAAGGATTAATTAGAGAATTAATCCTAGTCTCTTTGTTAATTTATTCCTAAAAATCCTGAAATTCAATAGTAGAGGGACTAGATTTTGCCTAGTCACTTAAGTCAAAGAGTTGTACCTTGTGCTTCTTGAGTTGTTCCCTTGTTCCCTTGTTTTTCCAACTTTAGTAAGGGTAGGTATGTCTTCCTACCTAAGGTTTGTGGTTCAATCTAACCTAGCAACACTCCTTCATTTCATTCACCCTACAATCTAAACACAAAAATCTCTAGCTTCTCTCTAAAAAAGTGTAGCTTCTTCTCCAAGCTAGGAACCTAGGATTTGAGCACCCAAGTCTTGGAAGTTTGTCTTCCAAGATTCCTACTTTCTTCATCTTGAGCATAGGGGAGGGTAAGATCCTTGGTCTTTTGGTGTTTTTAACCTCCTTTTAGGTGTCTTTTCCTAAAGATAGAATCTTTGTTGTCTTTTGGTTTGTGTATGAAGTTTGTGTGGAAGAGAAGCTTTAGGAAAGGCTTTCTAAGGGTGAAAAGAAAAAGTTAATAGGCTACAAAGGTTACACATGCTTTACAAAACCTATTTTCTTACTTATATGATGATTTCTTGGCTTCTACTTACGATTCTTGTGTTGAAATGTGAGATTTGATGCATTGTCTTGTGGTAATGCATGTTTAGAGCTTGTTCTTAGGGTTCTTGAATGCCGTTGCTTGGCTATTTCTTGGGTTCAAGTCATATTGTTGTTTTGTGTGAGATTTTGGGTGTTTTGGACTTGAATTTGGACTTGTTGTTGAAAATCCCCGAAGGGAAATGTTGGTGTACAAGTGTGTACCCGCGGGCGGAACGGCGGGCAGGGCCCTACCCGCCGCACCACCCGCGGGGTACGTGATGTCTCGTGGATTGGTACCCGCGGGTGGTTGTCCACCCGTGGCCCCATCCGCGGGGAACACTGTTGGGCGATGACGGGGATTTGCTCCCCATGATTCTTTTGACTCGGTATTGATGTTTTGACCTCCCGATGTTGTTTTATTGGACTATTTATGAGTCTTCTTGATGTTTCGTATGTCTAGAACGGTATGTTAGGAATCCATGTAGGATTTGCTGTCTTGAATCGTGCTAAGGGTCCGACTTTTTGATTCGTTGGACTATTGTGAGTCTTGAATGTTCTTTGGAAATAATTTTGGTTTAACAGTTTGATAAACATGCTAGTTTGATGTTGAAATGCTAGTATGTGTGGTTTGTTCTTTCCTATTGGGATTGGCAACTTGTGTTGGCCATCGTTTGGTGTTGGATTGTGTTCCATAGTTGTTGAGTATGGTTCCATGTCTTTGTTGTGATCCATTGATTGATTCCTATGATGTGAACGTATGTAATCGTTGCACCCTTTGATTGATACTTGATTAAGGTTATTGATGAACCTTAGTCCTTTTGGTAATGATGATGACCTTGTGTGACTATGATTGAGATTGGTGGTTGTTACTTGAGCTTTGCTCACGAGATTGGCGATTTTGTGATATGATATTTAATGGTACCCTAGTGTACTGAGAGATCGGTGGTGAATAGGAGTGTCGGTGGAGGGGGGGGGGGGGGGGGGCGACGGTCCCCGGAGGCAAAAGGTTGGACTCAGAAGTAAAGGGTGGCACTAGGAGGTAAAGGTTGGAACCGAAATAAGGTCGGGGGTAGCCATAAGGTTGGAACAGGGCATAAGGTTGGAACTTGGAACTATGATACTGGTGACATGTAGTTGTCACTGTGGCATGTAGTTGCCAATGTGTGAATGTGTATTCTTTGCTTATGAGCGTGTCTTGATGTATTCTACTTTGTGATCAGTAGAATGTATCCTGAGTTGTATCGTTCTTCATGTTTCTTGTCTTGTTGTTGTTGTAAGGATGGTGATTCCCTTTTTCCTTTGAGAGTGTCTGATGAGTCCTTGGAGTTGACTTCTCTCTATGGCTTTTTAAATGATATATACCGTATTCCGTTTCAAAATGGTGTTGATTTATACTTATCTATATATGTTATTTAACGCGTATTGATGGGTTACCAACAATGTTCGCTGACAGGGTGTTATCCCCATGTTGTTTTTCCCTTGTTCTACAGGTTTTGAGTAGATGCCCGAGAGCGCTAGATTTGGAACGATAGATAGCTTAGCCACTTTCTCTAGACGTTATGTTTTGATGGCCTGTGTGCCTTTTGAGCGGCCTGTGTGCCTTGACTCTTTATGACTTGTTTAAACTGTTTAGTTTTCCCGCCTGTGCACCTATGACTAAGATAGGTGTGGCATAACATACCCTGATTTTATTTTGCTTCCGTTGCGTTATGCCTTGATGTTTAGATGTTGCTTGTGCATTTAAGATTTAAAAATATGGTAAAAATCGGAGGTGTTACACAAGATGTCAAATTTAAACATGGCTTTAAATTTGATCATGTATGGCCTATTATTAAAGACTTGGAGAAATTTAAAGGTCCTTCGGGTAGAGAACCAAGTGTTGCAAGTCGAAAGCGAAGTTCTGACATTGAAGGTTTAGAGTCACAAGGCGATAAGTTAATAGGTTCATCATCGTTTTGCCTTAACTTAGACGATGATTTCGAAAATCAG
The DNA here is from genome assembly GCF_001879475.1 of Ipomoea nil. NCBI lineage: Eukaryota > Viridiplantae > Streptophyta > Magnoliopsida > Solanales > Convolvulaceae > Ipomoea > Ipomoea nil. The sequence goes on from NW_017617577.1 coordinate 2,669,085, forward strand.
GGCTTGAACAATGAATGTCCTATCGGGCGTAACAAGGAAAAAAAAGAAGAAGCAAGCATTTACAGAATGTCATGATTATTTTGTCAAAGTCACAGAACATAATGAAAAGATCGCACAAATGTTCGAACAAAGTCAAGCTCAACTGCCCTGTATATTAAGTAGTTGTATAAGATATTTAATATTCGGCGGTTCTTAACAACTGCCCTATATAGTATTTAATATACGACGGTTCTAAATATTCGGTCATGACAGACACTTAGTAAATCGTGTATAATAAAAAATCGTCGTAGTATCTATTTTCTGTAGTAGTGCACCTCTCCCAAGCACACAGGCATGACAGATGCTCTATGCTATATAATTCAAACTCTTTTAAAAGTTGAATTGTATATTTGTATTTATACTAGTGCAAACTCACATGCATTTCCAAATGTGAGTTTTCTCCGGAAGGAGTGAGCGAGTAGGTGAAGCATGATTCTTGTACTATACCTGGATGGACATGAGTTCAATTCTTGTCATCTCGATTGAGATCGTTGCACATGATAATCTTCCTAGTGCGGTTACCTCTCATGTGCGATTTATGTGTTATTGTATATGAACAAGATTTACTCCGTACACGCCTTAAATAGTGGTTGTAATTTCAAATAAAAAAAATCCAAAAATTGGTTAATGAATTGAAAAAATTCTTGATCAGTCAATTTTCATTAAAGCAAAAAAGATATATGTATAATATTTGCACCCTTATTTGTGGTGGGGCAGGTTAGAGAGGAATAAATGCAACAGGAATCCTTTGGCCTATAGGAAAGGCGGCGAAAAGAAAGGTCCTATATTCCATAGCACAAAAGACTGAATACAATACAAGGCTGTCCTCAATACCTCATATTTTGCCCCATTCGCATTATTTCAATGTGCCCTCTACTCACGGATAGAACCGGTACCCCATTATAACGCTCACTATTCCAAATTTTACCTTTTTTTATATATGATTCTCTTTTTTCTTTCTCTTTCTTTTTCTTGTCATTTTCTTTGAATTATTTTATTGAACTACATGAAACATATTGGGGTATTTGGTAAAATAGCTGTTAACTGATTAGGTTAATGAGTTTGACTAATTGATAGCATTAGCTAATCGTAGAAAGATATTTGGTAAATTAATTGTTAATTGATAGCTGAATACGTGCAAAATGACTTTCTAAAAAAACTGATTGGGAAAAGCTTCTTTGATCATTTTATTTTATTTTCTTGTTTTGGAGCAATAAACTGTTACAAAAAAACTAATTAATCAAACATTTATATTGATCGTTTAACTTAATCAAACAACTAATCGTGGTCAAATAAGTCAAAATTGATTGATAACCTAACTATGTTAACAAACATGACCACTATTTGGCTCAAGAACCAAAATATTAAAATTTTAAAGTAATACGAAATATTGCATAAAAGTTTATTTAAAATTAACTAAAAAAAAAAAAGGACATTTAAAATTGAAGCCCGAAATTAGTAATAATAAAGTCATTTTCATCTGTAATATTTTATTTGGTTCGCGTTACGACTTACGTCTACAAAAGTTTGACTCCTGGAGAAAAACTTGATCTAAAACTTTCAACATGCCAAACTCTTTGCAAAAGTCAAATATTCAATTTTAGGATTATATTAGCAGTTGACTTACCAAGTATTATTAGTTTTCTTTTAATTGTTGAAATTCTTCATTGTTTTTTTTTTTTTTTTTTAAAACGAAATTCTCCATTGTTTTTACTCACTTTATATCCGTGTCCTGCAAGGCTGCAAATGTGTTCTCCAGTCCAAATGGAAAAATGAAAATTCAAATATTGATTAGACAATTCAAGCATACACCAACAAGTTAAGTTTACATCTTATGCGCCTTTTTAATCCGATCTTAAATGATTAGAATTTCCACACCCATTGACCATTGTTAACTTTCTCCAAATTCGTACTTTAATTTGTAAGATTATTATTTGTTTTTTTTTTTTTTGCACTAATTATTCACTCCTGCAATACACTAAACAAACGTTTAGTTCAAACATTTGAATTAAAATGGTAACTGAAATCAAATACTTAGTAATAATATTTAGTTTAATTAGAATGTATAAATAAATAAATATATATATATATATATATATATATATATATATATATATATATATATATAATACATATATGTAATATACAAAATACAAATAATAGAATTTTGCTACTTTCTTAGGCACGAAGAAAAGTAACATTATAGCTTTTTGAATCTTTGCGTTCGTTTTACTTGAACTCTCTGAACTTCTTGTATGCATATCAATCATGAATATGTCTTCAAATCTAACTTTAAGACTCAATATCAAATTGTACAATTTTGTGCATAAAGAGTTCAACCAAACTCAAACTCTCCATGTTTGTAGTAGAAACCAAACTTCTATCCTATCACTAAAAAGCTAGTTTTTTTTTTTCTTTTCTTTTTTATGTTTGTGTGTCTAGCGGGGGCAGGGGTGCGGGCTAAACGAAATATACATAATTAGTTGATTTCTAATTTATTGTTATTCGATTCATTTTAATTATTTTTTTCATTATAATTGTTGGGAAAAATGCAAGCAATGAAATATTTGTGGTTTTCTATTATCCTGGGTTTTATTTACTGATTTAATATTCACCACAAGTTATGTGAGTGATCAGAATATATTTTGATAGTACGTAGCTTATATCTTCTTAGCCTATAGTATTGAAAGGAAGAACTTTATTATATCAGACAACAGCCAAGAGTGTCTCGTCTCTTTCTTGTGTCTCATTATTACTTTGGGTGTGATGTGTAAGTTCCAATTCCTGTTCCGGGTGCACGAAGACGAGGATTGTTGTGTTAACCTTCGGGGGCAACACCGTTGTTGTGAGTCTGTACCGGTAGCGGCGAATTCGCTTCTATGACAGTGGTTATACCACGACACAACATTTCTTATATTTTCACATTATCAGCCAAATTTCTCCAACAATGTAGAAGCAAATTTTGTGCTGGTAAGAGTGAAAATGGTATATCATTATGATAAGAATATGGGGAATGCACTCACATTCTGCGGACGTGCATTTGCAGTCCAAGACCTATTGTTGTCAGCGTCTAACCGTTGAGGTAGTTGGTCTCCACCTCCCCAAACAATTTTGTGAGCTGGATAATACAATTTAGAGCTAAGTATTATAAACAATTTCGCCAGAATGTATGAAAAAAGGGCTACTCACGTTTGTTGGATCAAAATTTGTTGCCACGACTAGAACATTCTCTAGTTGGCTTTGTGTTGTATTTTCTGCAGCCATGAATATAATGACAGATGCGCAATTAAACTTGCTCTGATACCATATTGGAATTTGAGAAACAAGAAAAAAGAATAGCTTTATTGAATGAAAGCTAACGGGAAGAATACAATTACACATTGCCTAGGCAGCCAAAATAAATAAGCATGGAAAACAATTAGCAGCCACAAGAACTCTAACAAACTATTTCTACCATCTGCTAAAGAATAGGCAACATAAATATTCAAATATTCAAATACGATATTACTGACATAGTCATGCCTCATATCCATGATTTAATATCCCCCCCCCCCCCCCCCCCCCCGCAAGCTGGATCGTATACAGAATGTACACCCAGCTTGGACTTAAACTTACTGCACATAGCAGGCGCATGCGGCTTAGTAAAAAAATCGGCCAACTGATTCATACTCGAAACATGCATAACCTTCATAATGCCTTTCTTAATTCTTTCTCAAACAAAATGACAATCAATTTCGATGTGCTTCGTTCGTTCATGAAACACGGGATTCTCTGCAATAGCAAGAGCCGATTGGCTATCTGAGAATAACACAGCAAGTGAAGTAAAAGTCACATCTAAATCTGCGAACAAGAAAAGCAACCATTGTATCTCGCAACTTGTTGTTGCCAAGGCCCGATATTTTGCCTCAGAGGAAGAACGTGAAACTATGGCTTGCTTCTTAGACTTCCAAGAAATCAAAGAGTCACCAAGAAAAATACAATAGCCGGTAAGTGAACGCCTCGTCTTTGGACAAGCTGCCCAATCAGAGTCAGAAAATCCCCTCACGGCAAAAATTGACTCAGCTGAAAAAAGAATACCTTGCCCAGGAGATTTTTTAATATACCTTAAAACTCTATGAGCAGCTTGGAGATGGACTTCAGTTAGAGCAACAACAAACTAAGATAATTGATGTGTGATATCACCCAGAATAGGACTATGGCCATGAAGTGATTTTGAAGAAATAGTCATGGGACTATTCACCGGTCGACTTCCCAAAAAACCTGTGTCTGCAAGAAGCTCTAAAGCATATTTTTGTTGACAAAGATTAATTCCATTCTTGTTCCTAGCCACCTCCAGTCCTAAAAAATACTTTAGAGGTCCTAAGTCTTTTATACGAAAAGTTACATCAAGATGAGACTTGATCAATTTAACCTGCTCAAGATCTCCACTTGCAACCATTATGTCATCAACATAGACCAACAAAGCAATAAATAACGCTCCTAATCCTTTGGTAAATAAGGAATGATCTGATGAGGTCTGTTTAAACCCTTGTTTAAACAACTCAGTTGTCAACTTAGCATTCCATTGTCGACTTGCTTGCTTTAGACCGTATAATGACTTAACAAGCCTACAAACTTGGTCGGGCTTCTTGGACTCAACTCCAGGTGGCAAAGTCATGTAAACTTCCTCGTGCAAATCCCCATGCAAGAAAGCATTATTAACATCAAGTTGATGTAAATGTCATCCTTTCATAGCTGCAACAGCTAGCAAAACTCATATGATTGTCACCTTTGCAACTGGGCTAAAAGTGTTTAAATAATTCAAACCAAAAGTTTGTGTGTAGCCTTTAGCCACCAAACGAGCCTTATACCGCTCAATCGAACCATCACCATTCAACTTGATTCGATAGACCCATTTACATCCGATCGGTTGCTTACCAGAAGGTAAATCAACCAGCTCCCATGTATGGTTAGCCTCAAGAGCTTTTAATTCCTCTTGCATTGCGATTCGCCAAGACTCTGACTGAATTGGCTCATCATAATTTTTCGGCTCAGTAGAACAAGACACCGATAAAACAAACTTTTTATGAGACTGTGAAACACCATCATATGAAACAACCTTTGAAATTGAATGCGGAGTACCAACCAATTGAACACAAGAATTATAAGTCTTATTATTTAACAAGTGGCAATGGTAATCGTGTAAATAACGGGGTGGTACTCGGATACAATTTAGAGCTAAGTATTATAAACTAATGGTTTAATGTGCATGTGTGTGATTATTTATTTTTTATTGGTTGCGCATTGGGATATGATTAATCTTGAGGATATAAATGATTAATCTTGATTATAAACATCTCATGTTATTGTGTTTATTGGTATGCATGCATTTCTTAAGCTTAGAACTTTAAAAAAATAAAAATAAAAATAAATAATGTGGCTTTCTTCGCAATTTGAGGATAAAAATTGTTTATATATGTGATTAGCCTTTTAAGAGGTGTAACATAGAATATACATGCATAAATGTGAGCTATTTAAAATAACTTAATCACTACGAGAATTGTGGGAGTCATGTGGCTAGTGTTGTTAATCATTAAGCTCTTGAGACATAATTGTCAATTGATTGTGAGAGTCAACTATGATGTGTCTATTAAATCATACATTAAATTTATTTATGATTGGTAGTCAATAAAAGTGAATGAGCAAAATATGTCATAATTTTTAATTTCTTTCAAAACATCTATGTTTTTTTTTTTGAATGCTACTGACTCTATTACATTGTAGTATTTGTTCAAATATACTTTCTCAACCTAATGAAGCACAAAGAGTCAACAACGCCTCCACTGAGGCTCGATCTCATGACTTCCCACATGGGAGAGGTCACTACATGCCATCTGAGCACAAGGTGCTTGGCCATCAATGTGTTATTTATTTGAGGATATTGTATATATTTCAAGCACAAACTAAAATCGCACTGATTGAAATGAATTTTGACATAGATATTGCTCAAATATTGTATTGAATGAATATGAGATGCATATATATTATTGTCACATGATTTTAGATATTTGAATCATGTACTAAAATTATTTGTATAAAGACAATAAGAGTATATCAAAATCTTTAATTGCAATTTGTTTGTAGCATGGGAGAGTCATCGCTCTTGAATACTCTGGCTAGGAGATGGTTTTAAAGTAAACATCGGTTTCACCATTCGACCTGTGAGTTTTTTTAAGAAGTAGGATGTTGTTCATGTAAGCTAGTTAAAAGCCACTTGATTCTCGATCACCTGAAATGAGATTGACTTTTACATGATTTTAAAAAAATCTAAGCCTTACAAATAGATATTGCTTAATTGTTGTAATAATAACATTGATTTAAATTACCATTTTATTACTAAGTGAGGTCTATTTGTTTGTTTGTTTTTTTTTTTTTTTTTTGAGAATAAATATGAAACTTGAATTAATTTGTATTATACCAATGCTATATATGATTTAAGATTTTTTTTCAAGTGAAGAAAAAATGGTGAAGTTGAAACAACTTTAAATGTTAAAGCTATTATATGTTGAACTCACCTTGTTGATATTTATGTAGATAAATTATTCTTTACCAAATGCTAGTTTGAATATATTATTTGCATATGAAATTAATTTCTTTCAAGAATATTATGTGAAACTTGTGACTATGTTGTTCAACTTGAAGTAGCTTGCAAACGACATTATTTTTGTGGCTTACTGCCAATGAGCATTTGTTATTATTTAAAATCTTAATTGAGTCATATTGAAGATTTAGGATTCTTGTATACGGAAAACCTTAGCAGTTTTAGGTAACCAATTTGGTTGAAATATATTTCACTATTGAGTGTGTATTAATTATGTGCAGAGTTTCTATAAAGTTTCACAAAATAAGTTTGCATAGCTCAGTATTCTAAGTTGGTGTAAAGGAAAAAATGCAAGCCATGAAATATCTGTGGTTCTCTACTATATATCCTGGTATTTATTACTGTTTTAATATTCACCACAAGTTGGTGAGTGGTTAGTGGTCAGAATATATTTTGATAGTATGTATGTGGCTTATATCTTCTTAGTCGATACTATTTAATGGAAGAACTTTATTATACCAGACATCAGAAAATAGTGTCTGGTCTCTTTCCTATGTACCATTATTACTCTGAGTGTGATGTGTAAGCTCCAATCCTTGCTCTGGGTGCACGGAGACGGAGATTGTTGTGTTAACCTTCGAGGGTGACGCCATTGTTGTGAGTTTGCACCGATAGCGGTGAATTTGCTTCTATGACAAAGTGATTATACCACGGTACAACATTTCTTATATTTTCGTATTATCAACCTAATTTCTCCAACAGTAAATAGTTCATATAAATTAAATTTAAAATTTACTTTGTTTTCACGTGAGACGGCAGGAGAATATGAGTTCGTTATTAGTTTTTTTTTTTCTCTCTCTCTCTATCTCTCTCTCTTTTAATTTGACTTAATTATCCAACTAAAAAAAACTCCATAGCATACAACTAATATGAGTAAATTTCAGTTTTGGTCCTGTGACTATAGGGGCCATGTTAATTACAGTCCACGACTTTCAAAAGTGTTAATTTAGTATCTGGACTATGTAAATTTTATCAATTTTGGTCACTCCGGCCAAATTTTGCCGAAAAATTTTAATAGTTAAAACAATGAGGGTATTTTTGTCATTTTATATCACTTTTCTTTCTTCTTCCTGGAGAATCCGTCGTAGAGTCGTTGGTGAGCCGGTAGCATGAGGAACACTAAAAACTCCAGCGTTCTAACGATGGTGACAGATGGACGCAGACAGGGAGAAGCAGCTGGACGAGGACTCCGAGCAAAAATAGCCGACAACCAGAATGGGGTAGAGGGCAGGGCGACAAAACGGTGGTAGCAATAAGGTCAATAAACACTTAAACAGTACACCCAACCTTTTCATAATGGGTAAAGGGCAGGGGAACATATCGCCGCTGACGGCAAGATTGATGGACTGGAGGCCATCGGAAATTTAATGGCATCGTCGGACTAGAGAGGGTCATTGGACTCAATCAAAAAATGGCGACTTGGAGTTTGGACTTAGTTGGGGTTGGTGAATGGTGGCCGATGTTCCATCATTACACTCCGATGTTCGCATTTTTTTCCGGTCATTTTTTGTTGGTCTATGGTTAAAGATTTTGGGTGTCTGCAGAGACGGTGGTCTCAATCTCCGGTGGTGTTTGTTTTGTTGAAGGCTTGAATGGGTTTGTTGGAATCAAGAACTCTGGTGTGGTAGTTCTCGTGGTGTTCGGATTTTCCCAGAGATTATACAGCTTGGTTGTGTTCTAATTCTTGGTGGCAGTTTTCTGTTTGGTGCTTTTTCCAGCATTTGGGATTCCTCCGGCGTGAGCATCACCAGCTGCTTCTCCTGTCTGCATCCATCGCTACTGGCTCTCCGACGACTTTATGCGGATTCTCCGGGAAGAAGAAAGAAAAGAGATATAAAGTGACTAAACTACTCTCACTATTTTACATTTTAATATTTTCCGGTGAGATTTGGTTGCCAATTTGACCGGAGTGACCAAAATTGATAAAAAAATTGCATAGTCAAGGTACGAAATTAACACTTTTGAAAGTGGTAGACTGAAATTAACAGGACCCCTATAGTCACAGGACCAAAATTGAAATTTACTCCATCTAATATTTACTACGGAGTAATTGTTTAGAATATTTTTATATTTATATGTACTATGTGACAATTTATATCATGAACTAAGAGTAAAAGATCTTGTGGTCAAGCGGCATGGTTGTGGCTTTTCCAAATATTGAAGTCACAGGTTTGAACCCTAGTTGGGAATTGACTCTTTGTGCTTCAATATATATAGGTTGAGAAAGTAACACATACACATGTTATATATTTATTTGTTTTTCAGATCTGATTTAGGTACATAATTTGTATTCATAAGCACAGAATTTCAAAACACAAGACACAAAAATTCATAACATAAGACACAATTACTAATTTATTCTAGGTACAAAATTCATATGTACTCTTAGACACAAAAAGTTACAACACAAAACACGTACACATGTATCAGGGTCTACAGTGCAGTGTGAACCGTGGTCCATGGTATAAAGATTGGTACTATGTTCAATACAACATCTTTATTTTTAGGCAAAAACAGTATGAGACCGCCTCACGGGTCTCAATCCGTGAGACGGGTTGTATCTTTGATTAATGAGGTCAAAGATCTGACCCACTAATCAAAGATGTGACCCATTAATCAAAGATTTGACCCATCTTACGGATTGAGACCCGTGATACAGTCTTACACAAGTGTTACCCTCATTTTTATTATCCTATTGGAAATCAGATCATAAAGAAATACATAATGTTTTCTATTGAATTAAGCTTCCTAAAGTTCTTTTTTTATGGCAAAATTTTTATTGAATATGACAAAAACTTTGGTTGATAAACATGATGTTTTTGTCGAGAGTGGATTCACCATAAATTGGGTATAGAAGTCCTGAACGAGGACCCGAGATGTTGATCCAAAATGATAGCCTAAATAATAAATAATACGAGCTATATATAGCCCAAATACTAGACTAGGAATAATAATGTTGCTACTAGGAATCGAACACTATTGTATGGGTTAGAAGTTAGAACAAAAAATAACCAAGCTAAGGAAGTTATTATGATGAGAATATTTTTTTTTTTGAAAGTATTATGATGAGAATATAATTGTGTTGTATTCAATTAATTAATGTCTGAGAATACAGGGAGCGAATATATAGAGATGCTAGATAGGATCCTAGTCTAACACGAAAATATAGTCCTAGTCTAATATGGATAATAGAGTCCTAATAGTCCTAATACTCCCCCTCAAGCACAAGGTTGGTCAGCCAAAACATTGAGCTTGCAACGGAGTAAATTAAAACGTACAGACGAAAGAGACTTAGTAAAAATATCCGCTATCTGATCTTTGGTAGAAATAAAATTGACTTGTAATTCCTTCTTCGCGACTTTATCACGAACAAAGTGGTAGTCGATCTCAATGTGCTTGGTGCGAGCATGAAACACCGGATTAGCACACAAATAAGTAGCTCCCAGATTGTCACACCAGAGTTTGGGCACAGAAGGTGGCGCAAACCCGATTTCCTTCATCAGAGAAACGAGCCAAGTAACCTCTGCAGAGACATCAGCCAGTCCTTTGTATTCAGCCTCAGTTGATGAACGAGCCACAGTACGTTGTTTTTGACAAACCCATGAGACAAGATTGGTCCCCAAAAATACAGCAAAACCACTAGTAGATTTGCGATCATCAGGATTGCTAGCCCAATCCGAATCAGAATATACATGAATATCTAGAGAAGGAGAAGACGTAATCTTAAGACCAAGATGTAGTGTCCCATTTACATACCGTAACACCCTCTTGAGAGCCGCCCAATCCGCAGTAGAGGGAGAGTGCATGTGTTGACACAAACGATTGATTGCATAGGAAAGATCAGGCCGAGTTACCGTAAGATATTGCAGAGCACCTGCAAAGCTACGATACTGAGTGGGATCAGCGTATGGTACCACGTCATCAGTCTCGGCCTTCGTGGTTGAAACCGGAGTAGCCACGGGCTTGCAATCAAGCATACCTGCTCGTTTTTGAATATCCTTCATGTACCGTTGTTGAGACAGAAGGCATGCCATCAGACAATGGAATGGTCTCAATACCCAGAAAGAACGAGGGCATACCCATATCACGAACTTTAAACTCAAGAGCCAACTTGTCAATAAGAGCAGTCACATGAGCCGGATCAGATCCCATAACCAAAATATCATCCACATAAACCAGAAAATATAGACGAGTATTGCCATGTGAATATATAAATAGAGAGACATCCGTCTTGGAAGGTGAGAAACCAGCAGAAACTAGAAAATTATGCAAACGAGTGAACCAAGCACGGGGAGCTTGCTTAAGCCCATATAAAGAACGTTGAAGGAGACAAAGGTGCCCGAGCATCGTTTTGTCTTCATAACCAGGGGCTGGCGCATATAAAACGTCTTAGCGAGATTGCAATTTAGAAAAGCATTGTGTATGTCCAACTGTCGAATAGTCCATCCACGAGAAATAGCTAAGGATAAAAGAGGACGTACCGTAGTCGGTTTAACAACGGGACTAAAGGTCTCAAAGAAATCCTCGCCGGCAATTTGATTGAATCCCTTGGCAACTAACCGAGCCTTGGAATGCTCAATCGAACCATCAGCCTTTCTCTTGGTTCTAAACACCCACTTACATCCAACTACATTCATACCTGATTTAAAGGGAACAAGCCTCCATGTATTGTTGTGCACCAAGGCATTAAATTCCAAATCCATTGCATCCCGCCATTCAAGAAATTTAACTGCTTAAGTAAAACATGTAGGTTCAGGAGTAACAGCAACAGCAGATAAAGCAACATGATCATGTGGTCCCGAACTTCTCGTATTCATTCCATGAGAGCGAACGGGTGAGGGCGCGTGACGAGACCGACCACGAGGCCGGCCTCTTGGCCGAGGAGCCGGCTGGTCCGTGACTATCCGCTCGGACTCAGTCACGGGCTCGGCAGTAGCATGCTGCTGGCGGTGGTGGTCAGAAGCGGCTATGGGCGAGGCAGGAGGGTCACGAGCCGTGACAATAGTCGGATCACCACCAAAAACAATTGGTGTAACACCCCACGGCTCCGGGCGTGGTTTTGGAACCTACGAATCCACAGAAGCAACAAAAGGAAAGACAGCCTCATCGAATCGCACATGGCGACAGATAAAAACCTTGTTAGTGTTAGTGTCTAAACAACGATAGCCACGAAAAGATGGCGGATATCCTAGAAAGACACAAGGGGATGACCGAAACTGTAGTTTGTTGCGATTATAGGGACGCAGATTTAGAAAGCATAAACACTCAAAAACACGCAGATATGAATAAGATGGGGGAGATCGATGCAAAAGATAATGAGGAGATTTATCAGATAAGACAGGAGTGGGCATTTTATTGATTAGATAAACCGCAGTTTCAAAAGCATAATCCCAAAAACAAGACGAAACAGAGGATTCAGCCATTAATGCTAGTCCCGTTTCAACAACATGCCTATGCTTACGTTCTACCCTGCCATTTTGTTCATGAGTAAACGCACATGATTGCCTGTGACGAATACCAAAGGACGCAAGAGTGGAACCAAGCTTTTTATATTCTCCCCCTAAATCATATTGAAAAGAAATAATCTTGCGAGAAAAGGAACGTCCAACTAGTGACCGAAACATATCAAATATAGCATACAAATCAGATTTAGCAGGCATGGGATAATACCACATATAACGTGTAATCATCCACAAACAACACAAAATATTTAAAGCCAGGCGCAGAAAGTAATGGCGCAGGGTCCCAAATATCTGAATAAATTAATTCCAAAGGATGCGTACTAGTAGTTTCGACACGAGACAAAGGAAAATGAGAAGATTTTCCTAATTGACAAGAGGAACAGACATTGGGAAGATCACAAGAATTAAATGTACCAACAGACAAAGACGCTAAAATTTTACGTAAGACTCGAGAATGAGGATGCCCTAACCGCATGTGCCAAACGTAAGAGGACCGTGCAGCAACAAATGCAGCAGGGGAAGTAGAAGACGCAGGCCATGTGTAGAGACCCCCAGGCGCATGTCCCTTAAAAAGAACCTTCTTGGTCAAAATGTCTTTCACATAGAAACAAAGAGGGTGGAACTCAAAGAAAACATTATTGTCCTTTGCAAAACGCTGGACAGATAATAGAGAAGAAGAGAGACCAGGGACATGCAAAACATCATGTAACTTAAAAGACATAGAATCAGTGGCTAACGAAGCAGAGCCAACATTAATAATAGGCAAACCTGTACCATTGCCGACTCGCAGAGTCTCCGGGCCATCATAACTTGTCGCAGAAGTCATCAAAGAAGAATCAGGCGTTGCATGATTTGTAGTTCCAGTGTCAGGGAACCACTGATGAGGACCGTTGGAATCACCATTATCACCAGAGACGGCCACATTAGCCTGAAAACCCGGAGCCCCTGAATAACGCCGAAAACAGTTGGCTCAAGTGTGACCAAAACGGTCACAAATTTGACACGGGTCATCATAACGCCAAACACAATTGGCTCCCATGTGGCCGAAACCGTTACAAATTTGACACGGATCATCAACGTCACGTCGTTGACCGGACCGCTTCTGATACGATGTATCTTGGTTTGATGCCATCGGCTACTGCTACGAAGTGAGGAACATGGATGTTGGAAAAGAAAACCCTGGCAAACTGATACCAGATGAGAATATAATTGTGTTGTATTCAATTAATTAATGTCTGAGAGTACAGGGAGCGAATATATAGAGATGCTAGATAGAATCCTAGTCTAACACGAATAATATAGTCCTAGTCTAATATGAATAATAGAGTCCTAATAGTCCTAATAATTATAATCCAAGGATGATGTCTTAAGAGGGATTAAGGGTGTCTTATTATATAGTGTAGAGGGACTTCAGGATGGTTGACAAATGTACGACTTTAGCTTGCCACATTCTTGGCTACCTGGATGCCAGCGATCTTCACACGAATAAATAGAGCATCCCGCCTTTTTGTACATGATATCTTGAGTGGCTTGGGTGATTGGTACTTGTGTTGTTATGCTGGAGGTTAAGAGTTTGAACCTTAGTGGTTGATCTTTGTTAATACTTTGCTTCCTTTCACACTCGCTTTTAACTTCTTGAACCATCATTTTTCTTTGCCACCCCCTTAGCCCAAGGCTTTCTCAATAAAATGGAACCCTGAGCCCCATGTCACCATCAAAACACATTCACAAAATAAAAACAAAAATTAATATTAAAAACTTTGGGAAATAATCTAGGAAACACTCTAAAATTTATAATATTACAATTCCAATTATTTTTATTTACATTATAACTAATACGGAGTAACAAATATATGTATCTTCAAGTAATTAATAAATAGACACTACACAGATCAGCTCCATAATATAGGAGTCATCAATTCTTGGTCTGCTCTTGTTATATTTTGGTATTATGTCAACTTTTTTATATGCAGTTCGTAGGTTTAATAATTATTGTATGGAGAGACATAGCAATATGGATGCCTTTTTCTTTACTATTTAATACTCGATAATAAAATTTGAAATTATTATGGTCCCCCTTCCAATCATCTATTACATTATATTAAAATTTAAATATATTGTTGGAGGAATTAAAGGACAGTAATTAAAATAAAAGATAGGAAATTAATTAAAAAGAAAAAAAAAAAAAAACACAAAGAGATGGAGACCACCAAACCATGTATGGCAGAATCAATGAGAAAGACAACTCAACTTTCTTAGCCGACTAAGATTTGCATGGATTCTTTGTCCGGTCTAATGTTTTTTGGAAAACTATCAGACCATTCAGACCTAATCTCGGTGGAAAATTATAGATATTTTATAAGGGAGGGAGAGTTCAGGTGATAATAACAAATTTCTAGGTAAAAATCGGAACGGTTTATTTATTTGTATACATCAATAATTGATGGTTGCTGAAAATGTAATGAGAAAATGAGAGATGTCAATTTTATAAATATTACGAACTTGAAAGTTAACAATAATTATAAAATTGATTCTACGATTTTATTTTATTTTTTTACAAAAATACTCAGGCCTCAACCTTGGTGAACCGATAGGCGGATGTGATCAATTTTCAGTTTTTATAGGATGATCTTAATTATTCTCATTAGAACCCTCCCATATATAGACTAATGCTCCAGTGAGACAACATCTTCCCGTGAGACTGTGAAACACAACATGAATGCACAAAATCTACCACAAGAATGCACACACACTGTAGTTTGTGCTCACCCATATTAACACAACATGCACAACAGTATCCTACAGAATGTACCACTTTACTGCTAGCAGTGCACAATTGTACTTCTGGAACTACACAAATATGTACAGCATTTTGTAAGTCCATGCTTTAAACCTCTAAACTGTAAATTCTTAAACCCTAAACTCCCTAAACCTAAATCCTAATACCTACACCCCAAAAAACTGGCCACGCAATGCACAGCCGACACCCCAATCAATGCACAATTCAACGTTCTACGATGCACTATACTAAGCACACTAATGGATATCATCACGTTCTACGATGCACCAACCCTTGACAAACATCCCCTAGTGAAAAAAAAAATGCATAACCTCATCCCTATAGCGTCAGCTGGCGGCCTCTAAACAATGCAAAACCAAAAGCCCTACGTTGCACCACACCTATCGCACCAATGCACAGCTCAACGTCCTACAATACACATCCCCTAAAATCATAGATCATAAAAATATCTAATCAAAAGCATACTGCAATGAACTGAGGAAAAAAAAAATTGAAAATTTACAATAATGACAAAATTGACCCTGCATTTTTTATGCTAAAACTCTCAAATATTATTGGTGAACCACAATGAACGGTTGTGATCAATTTTCACTTTTACAAGAAGATCTTGTTTCATTTAAGCCCTAACCCATATATGTTTTTACGGTAACTGATACTTAATTAAAATTTTAATTTTATAGATTATGAAAGATTAAATTACACATTTAGTTCTCGATTATTGTTGCATTGTCACATATAGTTCTGCTCTTTAATTTTGCAACATTACATCAATATTTTCATTTGCTTGCCATATATATTTTATCCTTTTAAAATTTTAATATTTTATTCCACCATTTAATAAATATAGCTAATATGTAATTTAATCATGGGATAAGGGTCAAATATGCCTCAAAGTATAATCAAAAGAGCAATTCGAACCTCAATCTATAAAAAGCTCGAGTTGAACCCTTCAACATGTCAAATTACTGCAATTCACTCATTTTACTTGTAACCTTCAGGTTAATGCGTGGATAACCAGCCACCTGGCAGCCATGTGAATTTTTTTTTTTTTAAACCTACCTGTAAAGCTATAATAGAATTATTATTTAATGTATATTATTATTATTATTATTATTATTATTATTATTATTATTATTATTATTATTATTGCTATTATTATTTATATTTATATATATGTATATGCATGTGTGTGTGAGTGATAATAATAATAATAATAATAATAATAATAATAATAATAATAATAATAATAATAATAATAATAATAATAATAATAATAATAATAATAATAATAATTATTATTATTATTATTATTATTATTATTATTATTATTATTATTATTATTATTATTATACAAATACATATTTATATTTATATTTCTTTTCCCACTTATCCTACATCGGTT
The DNA here is from genome assembly GCF_001879475.1 of Ipomoea nil. Lineage (NCBI taxonomy): Eukaryota > Viridiplantae > Streptophyta > Magnoliopsida > Solanales > Convolvulaceae > Ipomoea > Ipomoea nil. The sequence goes on from NW_017617577.1 coordinate 2,685,428, forward strand.
GGAGAAGTATGGAATGCAGCATTGATGCTCGTATTAAAGGAGTCTCAAGACTCCATAATTTCAATTGCAACGCTCATCCGCTAGGCAAGCTTGCAATGCCCATTCGCTAGGCATGCAGATGGGCATGCTACTTAATTTAGGAGTCAAGACTTCATAGTTAAGGAGTTATACAGTTAATTTATATATATATATATATATATATATATATATATATATATATATATATATATATATATATATATATATATATATATATATATATATAAACTGTCAAGGGTGTTTTAAGAAAATACTTTTCTTTTTCCAAATTGCAAATTGTAAACGCTGCAAAATGTGTGTGTGTGTGTGTGTGTGTGTGTGTGTGTGTGTGTGTGTGTGTGTGTATATATATATATATATATATATATATATATATATATATATATATTGATTGATTGATGGATAAAAATTGTAATTAATTAAATATATACATATATATAATACATTATATTTATTAAATAAATATAAATATTATATAATGTGCAAAAGTTATTTTTGGTATTTGTGATATAAAAGCTATTCCCAAGGGCATGGGAATAGCTAATACCAAGGCTCCCCTAGGAATGGCTATTCCCCTCGCGAAGGTAATAGTTCTTTCCTAGGCATGTTATTCCCATAACAAAATGATCTAACCAAACGATGGCATAAGTCTATTCTAAAGAATGTTATTCCATTCCTGACCTATTCCATGAACCAAACATGCCATAAACTAATTCATTAATCCCTAATCCTAATTAATTTTATACATTGTACGCATTCCATTTTGCGACTCACTGTTCGGATTAAGGAGAAAAGAAGAATTAGGATTAGGGAAAAAGATGGCCAAGTCGACGTACAGAATGTGTGAAATTAAGATTAGGGATTATGTATTAGTTTAGGGTTTTATTTTACTTATTTAGTTTTAGTTTTAATAATAATAATAATAATAATAATAATAATAATAATAAACATTATAGCTTTACAGCTAGATTTTCTTTTAAAAAAAAATCCACATGGCTACCACGTGGTTGCTTATGTCCGCATTAACTTGAAGGTTACAGGTAAAATAGGTGAATTGCACTAATTTAACAAGTTAAAGAGTTCAATTGGAGCTTTTTATAGATTGAGCGTCTAATTACTCTTTTGGTTATACTTTGAGGGCCTATTTGACTCTTATCCCTTTAATCATTTAATTAGAAGAGTTTAATTAAAAGAGATATGGGGAGAAATTACATGTCGAGACAAAGAACTTAAATGATAAAATTAAACATTATGGAGTAGTTTTTTTTTTATTTATTAAATAGTGAAATGATAAAATTTTAAATAGGGATTCGAGGAATTATTTGTGACAAATAAATTAAAGCTAATGTAATGTGATTAAATTTTACAATATCAATAATGGAGAACTAAAAGGAAAATTTGAATGATTAGTCTTAACTAGACTGCTGAGTCACTGCCAAAGACCTTGTAGTTAAGTGGTATGAAGTGACTTTTTTAATTAGGAAGTCATGTATTCGAGTCTCAGTGGAAGTGGTGTTGAACGCAAATTATGCTGTGCAACCGAATGCACCTTGCAAGGTGCATACGGTTGCAAAACGGTGCCGTTTTGGTTAAAAAAACGCGCGTCCCACTTAAAGAAGAAATCAGGTTCGATTCCCGGCAATAGCATTTTTATATATCCAGAAATTCATAACTATATATCCACAATTTCATAACTATATATCCACAGTGAATGAATGAAGTAAAAATCCACAATGAATGAATGAATGAAGTAAAAATCCACAATGAATGAATGAATGAAGTAAAAATCCACAATGAATGAACTAAATATCCACAATATATGATTGAACTAAATATCCACAATGAATGAACTAAATATCCATAATTTCATAACTATATAACCACAATTTCATAACTATATATCCATAATTTCATAACTATATATCCACAGTGAATGAATGAAGTAAAAATCCACAATGAATGAATGAATGAAGTAAAAATCCACAATGAATGAATGAATGAAGTAAAAATCCACAATGAATGAACTAAATATCAACAATATATGATTGAACTAAATATCCACAATGAATAAACTAAATATCCATAATTTCATAACTATATAACCACAATTTCATAACTATATATCCACAATTTCATAACTATATATCCACAATAATGCTATTACTGAGAGTCGAACCTGATTTTTTTTTTTTAAGTGGGACGCGCGTTTTTAATCAAAACGACGTCGTTTTGAACCGTATGCACCATGCGCATGGTACATTCGGTTGCACAGCATAACTATTGTTGAATCGCTGGGCTTCACTAGATTGGGAACCTAACAGGATCAATAGTACTAAATAAAATAAGGACTGCCGAGATCACCGACAAGAGGGAATGAATTTGGGCAACGTAACCTCACTATCACGAATTCGTCCAAAACTCAATTTTCATTGGGAAAAGCAAGCTCTGTTCATGATAAAGACCAAATGGAATTTAATTATTCCCTTCTTTACTAGCTTATCTTTCCCATGCTTATTAATGTGTAAAAGAAGTTAACTCATAATCGTGGTTGACTCTATCATATCCCTAGCCCTTTTGTAAATATTTTGATTCCTCCATCTATTTATGGAACTCAATTTTAACACAACCCTTACAAAATATATGGTGTAGCATTATTTCGAGGGAATAACAATGTAACGCGTAACATGTACGTCTTCTAAATGAATGGTTTTTAAGTGGGACAAAATGAACTAACTGATATGAACGAACAAATTTAGATTATATTTAAGAGTACATTTCTGTACTATGATATGATGTACTAATTCAAAGCGTCATGTCTTACGTTAAAGTAGGAAATAATTAATTATATTTGGTTATACCTTTTAATTTATTTTGTCAATAAAGTGTAACAATTAAAGCACATTTATTATTTCTTACTAGTTTTTTACGCGCATTGCACGATTGGGATAATGCTCAATGTTTATAATTAAATAAATATTTGAAAGTATATATCAATGCAATATTACATATGAGAAGTTCATTACATAAATAATTTAATGTCGAATTTCTTTATTTAAATATTTAACTCATAATATATGAATACAATGTAATACAGGATATTCATTATAATTGTTACTAAACTTTTTTTAAATAGTTGTCAAGTATTTTTGTTGCAAAGGATTATATAGATCAAATCCGCTAATATAATCCGCTAACTGCTGATTGTCAAACAAGGACATTGCGAGGTGGTTTCTCAATTCAATTTGTTGTGTGATTTGAATATTCTCTTTGTCAACAAATCTCTCAAGTAGTTAATATGATTGACTTAATTATATATATTTTTTAATTTTTTCATGGTATTAATAAAATACTTGGTAAATAAATATATATCATTATTTTGTATTATAAATTTGATAATTAATAATAAAGAAAACACTTCATAAATAAAAAGGATAATAGACAATGTAGTGAATATAATCAATTGATGAATTTGAATGTAAATAATATTTTTTACATTTGGAGAAAAAATAAAGACATATAACTAATGAAATTATTTCTTTTAATTAATTTATTGATAATGAATAAATTTTTTTGAATAAAGACATTGTAGGGACAATGTAGTGAATATAATCAATTGATGAATTTGAATGTAAAGAATTTTTATATTGGAGAAAAATAAAGAAAATATAACTAATGAAATTATTTCTCTTATTTAATTTATTGATAATGAATATTTTTTTTAATAAAGGCATTGTAGACATATAATTCTAAATTAAAGAAATGCATATGTATTATTTTTTGTTGTACCTACTAAATTAGTATTTAATTTAATAAGAGTAAAATAGAGTAATAATTATGCCAACTTTGATTGGGATGGGGTTCGAACCTAAGACCTTTCTTATTGAAATCAATGAGTAAGTTAACGGTTAACTAACAGAAATTAACGGAAAAGATAATATTTAACGGAAAAGTTAACGGAAAATCATAAAATTAAGGATAAATTAGGAAATCTCAAGGAAAAATTAAAATTTAATCAATCTGAGCCATTCATTTGATTAAAAAATTTGACTCTCTTAGGCTCTTATTAGTATATATATATATATATATATATATATATATATATATATATATATATATATAAATTAACTACCCATTATAGGTCTGACTCTCTTAGGCTCTTATTAGTATATATATATATATATATATATATATATATATATATATATATATATATATATATATATATATATATATATATATAGTTTTTTACGCGCATTGCGCGATTGGGATAATGCCCAATGCTTTTTTTTAAATAAGTACTTTAAAGTATATTAAGGCAGAATTATATTGAAATTGTTCATGCATAGATAATTGAAGGTTGAATTTGCGTATTTAAATAGGTAATTCTTCTCCCAAAGGTTGAGTCCCCAACCCCAAGGGCCCCCCACACTCCGACCCGACAGAGCATTGTGGGAAGTTGTAAATCACGGTGACTCAATGGTTCAGCAGACAGGGCCAAATGCTGATACGCACAAGGAATCTGCCCACTTTGGACATAATTCCCGCACTGCCGCCGCCGAGGTTCAAACCTTGGTCTCTTCTCCCAAATACTACCCACTAAACCATTGAGCTAAGCCCGTGCGAGTTAAATAGGTAAATCTAAGTTTACAAATGCAAGATAATATAGTCAAGATTTATTATAATTGTCAATAAAATAATTGTATAGGTATGGTTGACACCAAATACGGGACATAAGGGAGAACAAATAAAAATTAGGGCATAAAATATTAAATATATACTAATATTGTTTGAGGAGATTCCGACATTAGTATTTGTGGTTAAGTTCTATTAAGACTTTAATATTAGAATTAGATTAATGGTGTAGTTATAATTCTATATTAGACTTTAATATTAGAATTAGACTAACAGTGAATTAACGGAAAAGTTAAATGGATAATCATATAATTAAGGACAAATTAGAAAATCTTAAAAGAAAAAAATTAAAACCTGAACAATATGAACCATTCATTTGATTTAATAATTTGGCGGTCATTTTTTCTTCCCAATGTTAATAATTAAATAAATTCGCTGGTCAAATCCGCTAGTATAATCCGCTAACGCTAACCGTTAACTGCTGATTGTCAAACAAGGACATTGCGAGGTAGTTCTCACTTCAATTTGTTGTGTGATTTGAATACTCTCTTTGTCACAAAATCTCTCAAGTAGTTAATATGGTTGGCTTTATTAATTATATTTTTTTTTAATTTTTTCATGGTATTAATAAAATACTTGGTAAATAAATATATAGCATTATTTTGTATTATAGCTTTGATATTTAATTAAAAAAATAGTGCACAAAAAAGATAATAGATAATGTAGTGAATATAATCAATTGATGAATTTGAATGTAAAAATTTTTACATTTGAGAAAAATAAAGACAATATAACTAATGAAAATATTTCTTTTAATTAATTTATTAATAATTAATAATTTTTTTTCACTGAATAAAGACATTATAAGGACAATGTAGCGAATATAATCAATTAATAAATTTGAATATAAAGAATTTTTATATTGAAGAAATATAAAGACAATATAACTAATAAAATTATTTCTCTTATTTAATTTATTGATAATGAATATTTTTTTTTTGAATAAAGGCATTGTGGACACATAATTTTAAATTAAAGAAATGCATATGTATTATTTTTTGTTGTAACTACTAAATTATTATTTATATAATAATTTAATAAGAGTAAAATAGAGTACTAATTATTCCAATTTTGATTGGGATGAGGTTCGAACTTAAGACTTTTTTTATTGAAATCAATGAGTAAGTTAACGGTGAACTAACGGCAATTCTTAAAATTTTAACGGAATTAGTAACGATGTGTGGGTATTTTAGGAAATTTTAGTATAAAATTTAAATCTGATCAATCTTTTAATCAATCTGAGCCATTCATTTGATTAAAATCTGTGACCGTCATTTTTTCTGCCCATTATAGGCCTAACTCTCTTGGGCTCTTATTAGTATAGTAGATATATAGTAGATAGTAGATTTAGTATTAGGACTATGTATTCTAGTTACACTAGAATTCTTTCTTCCCTCCATTGTGAATCTACCTTTTATTATTCCTTATCTGTCTAGGACTCTTTGTTTCTTATAAATAAATCTCTTCTCGTACTTTCGAAATGAATTTTTGTTCCAATCTGGTATCACCAGACCTGACGATCCATGGTTGTCAACCATACCAGCACGGTCGCGCCGGCGGTGACTCTACATCTTCCACCGCACCATCTCAAATATTTCCTCCATATCTCCAATCCCAATAAATAGCCTACAAACAACACATCACTTTATATCCATTAAACTTACATCTTCAAACTATTTATTTTAGAAAGCCCAACTCGTTCCCTTTCTTCGTGGACAAAATCTCAGTGGATATGTTGATGGCATGTTATCATGTTCAGCTTCTTTTATTCAGGCTCTGAATGGATATTCCGTGGTAGCCAATCCTGCGACTCAAGATTGGGCCCGTCGGGATTCTTTTATTTTGTCCATAGCTCATCTTATCTCTATCCGATGAGATTATGTATGTTGCAGTGGAACATACCATGTCTCGATCCCTACGGAAAGCTATTGAAACTGCGTTTGTGTTCTTCTCTCGGCACGTTCTTTGAGTCTCCTTAGTCAGCTGCAATCTTTGCGCCAAAGGGATTCCACAACAAGTGAGTATCTTGGCAAAGCCAAAGGTATGATTGGATTACTTGTAGAAGCTGGCTAGCCGATTGGTTTGGATGAATAGAATCTCTATTTTTTCAAGGGTCTTTGCCCTGAGTACTGCACAATGGTTTTCTCATTGATCACCAAAGAACCTGTGACAAATGATCAACTCAACAACTATCTCATCGCACATCAATTCATCTATGCGGATGATGTCTCTTTAGTTTCTCCCCTAGCCCCACCATCAGCAGTTGTTGCACAGAGAGAACCAACAATATCCTCTCAACATGAACGATCTACTAATCAACTTTGTGGTCGTAGAAATATAAGAAGCCGAGATCGTGGACATGGTCGTGGCTATGTTCCAAAGTTTCAAATTTACAACAACCATGGTCATACTACCCTACAATGTTACCAGAGATATTCAGGAGCCCCCGTTCCTCAAGCAAATATGACCAAACACTAGTGCTACACATCATGCCACTCCAAAGTCTTCTTCATTACAACAAGTTGAAGAATACACGAGCAATGACACTCTTCAAGTTTGTAATGGTGTAAGTTTTAATATTTCTTGTATTGGATACACTTCTATATCCTCTTTCTCACGCTCCATTCAATTACAAAATGCGTTACATGTTCCTTATCTAACCATCCCTCTTCTATATGTCAAATGTTTTTTCATTGACAATAATGTTTTCTTTGAATTTCATCCATCATTTTTATTGTTGTGAAGGATCTCACCACAAACCAAGTTTTACTTAAAGGAGAAAGATTTGGGGGGGGGGGGGGGGGGGGGGGATGTTATACAAACGTCCAGTACAAAAACCTAGCACGATCGTCTAGGACACCCCCACTCAAGAGCCTTACACAATATTCTGTGTCATTATCTAGTGTCAAAGTACTCAAGTATAGTAGTACACTTGTACTACCTATCAACTAGAGAAATCTTCACAATTTTTTCTAGAAAGAGCTAAGTGTCACAAAAAAATAGTTCTTCTATATTAGATTTAGTTTACATAGATTGGAGACCATATATGGTTTTATCTAATGAGGGTCATCATTATTTCATTATATTTGTTAATGATTACTCTTGATATACTTGATTTTTCCTATGAAATTAAAAACAAACATCAATGCTATTTTTCATAGGTTTAAAGCACTAATTGAGCAAACCTTTTCCAACAAAATAAAAGCCATTTAGTATGATCTAGGGGGTGAATACAAAAAGCTAGACAAACTCTTTGTCAATCTTAAAATAAATCATCGTCAGTCTTGTACTTATACACATGAACAAAATGGGCTTGTTGGAAGAGTCACAAACACATTATTGAAATTGGTCTAACATTACTTGCTCAAGCTTCTACCTTTACCAGATTTTGAGTTTATGCATATGAAACTACGGTCTTTCTAATTAAAAGTATGCCCTCCACAACATTAAAATATTTGAGTCCCTATGAAATCATCGACAAAATAACTCCTAACTACTCCTTCCTGCGTGTCTTTGGTTGTTTATGTTTACCCTATCTTCGTCCCTACAATAAATACAAAATAGAGTACCGTTTTGCCTCTGTCTTCCTTGGGTACCAGATTCATTTAGAGGATATCGTTGCTTGAATCAAAATACTTGAAAAATTCTTACCATTCGCCATGTTCGGTTTCAAGAGAATGTTTTCCCTTTTGCAGCTAAAACTTCTTCACTGGTTTCTACTTTGACTCAGGATGGGTGATACCATGAGTTCTTGTCAACGTGCCAAGAGATTGACACAGTCGTGCCGTCCCTGTGTCATGGCCGTGTCACCATTCCAATAACGGACATGGCCACGACATGCCTTGGACACAGCCGTGTCGCGGAGACTTTGCCTACAATGAGAAACGGCACGACCGTGACACACCCAGGACACAACCGTGTCGATGTGAACCCCCCTCCCTAAGCGGATTTTTTGCTCCTGAGCCTCATCTAGCTGTTCCTTCTAAGCTCAAACGACGTCGACCACCACCCTTGGCTCAACATACACATCATATGGTCCTGCGACACATGACTTATGACAACACAGGTAAAAAATCTCTAATTGCATGTTTATATAACTTCGAACCCACATGCCACTCCCAAGTTGTAAAGAGCCACAAATGGCGAGCAGCAATTGATGAAAAATTCATTGCTCTCCTACACAACAACACTTAGAAGCTGGTTCCACATGAACCAAATATGAACACCATTGGATGCAAATGATTTTCTCGAATCAATAGAAAAATAGATGGTACAATTAAACGATACAAATCCAGACTTGTCTCAAAAAGATTCAATCAAGTTGAAGGAGAAGATTATTTTGACACTTTTAGTTCGGTCATCAAACCAACTACAGTAAGACTTTTCTTATTTCTTGGTATAACAAAAGGTTAGTCCATTAGACAGTTTCATGTTCACATTGCCTTGTTCAATGGCTGTCTAAGTGAGAATGTTTACATGAAGCTAAGCAACCACCAAGGTATATTAACAAAAAATTTCATATTCATGTCTGCAAACTATAAAAGTTTCAATATTGTTTAAAGCAAGCACCACGTGCATGGTTCAAACTTCTTCAAGATTGTCTACTCTCGACTAGTATCTAGGCTTCGAAAACTAATGTACCATTGTTTTTTCTATTTTGTTGCTAATGCTGAAATTTATTTACTTGTCTATGTTGATGAGATACTAATAATGAGCAGCAACAAAAGTCTCTTGGCTTCCATAACAAGCATAATCACTAAAAATTTCAAGATCCGAGATATAGGAGCTCCAAGCTTCTTCCTAGGAATCAAGACAATTCACAACAAGAGGGCGATGATCCTATCACAACAAAGGTGCATGCTTGAAATACTCAAAAGATCTAGAATGGAACACTACAAGCCAATCTCTACTCCAATTCCAGTCAATAGCAAGTTAAGTGCAAAAAACTCATCTCAACATATGACAATCTCACATAATACCATAGCTTAGTTGGAGCACTTCAATATCTAATCATCACTCGTCCAGATCCCTCCTTTGTCGTAAACAAACTCTATTAGTTTATGCAATCTCCAACCAATGACCACCGGTTGCCCTAAAGCGTGTTCTAAGGTATGTCAAAACTACTCTAGACTATGGGCTACGTTTTATGAAATCAGATTCAGACGACATTTATGCATTTTCGGACTCTGATTGGGCAGGATGTCCTGATGACCGCAATTCCACTAGTGGTTTTGCTATCTTTATTAGTAAAATCTAATTTCCCAGACTTGCTGTAACACCCCAGATTTTCAAGGCATTTAAAACTTATAAAATAAAGGCATTATCTCATTAAATCCCAAAACATAGTACAAGAGTACGGGGTGCTATGCCACACCTGAGCTAGAGAACCCAGGTGCACAGGCTAACTAACTAATATCCTCAATAATGTAAATGCTTAATATGGCACGCAGGCCGAAAAGGGAACCATCTACTTCTACATTCCGGGTTCTAGCGCGCTCCAGTGACTTATTCTTCTGTGCCTGAAAGCCAAATATATCTGTTCAGTGAGAGATGCTGGTAACCCACTCCAACGCGTTGAAATACAATACATATAGAGATATATATAGATATACGAAAACCATTGTGAGCATGAAGATATATCCTACGAACTCTAGCTTTTAAAACCGGGAATGACTCGACAGATAAGGTCAGACACAAGCAATAGTTATAACGAGCATATGCAGTTCACAATAGATAAGGCAGATAAGGCAAAGCATAAACAATAATCACAACCCATCATAAACAATCCCCAATATAAATCCCATAGTCACATCCCAAGGCACTCATAACCACAACTCGTCCATATCACACACATAACGCACATTGTTGGCGCCACAGGACCGATCGCATGCCCATACATGAGGGTCAGCGCATATAGCTCTGACACAGCCCCGCAGCACCATGCCCCGCATCGCAACACGGGGAGGTCGATCGCAACCGACCGATGAACCGCAGCTCATCATAATGTTTGATCGCAACCAAACAGTGGACCGCAACCCAAGAGAGTGTCATCTGACCGCAGCCAGGATAAAGGACGAACCGCAGCTCGTATAGAAACGTTTGATCGCAACCAAACGGTGGACCGCAGCCCAAGAGAATGTCATCTGACCGCAGCCAGGAATACCAATCTGACCGCAGCCAGCTTCTGAACCGCAGCTCAGGATAACCAATCCGATCGCAACCGAATTGGGGTAGCACACACACATAACACATAGCAAGCACATGCAACCCACGTTACACATTGGGAAGGGGAATAAAGCGTATAACAAACCTATGCGTGATCCATCACATACTAAGAATAGTCCTAAGGGGGTTCATACTTCCTTCACCTAGGTCAACGGGATACCAATTCATCTAGCATGCGATATAACAGACTCATAAACCTACGAACGGTACCCGAAACATCAAACTAGACATAGGCACGACAAACGGGGTCCGTTGGGACACCACGGGGATCGGGGAAACATCAAACGGGGAAGCCGGGGTCCCGAGGTGGGAGAAATTCCAGCGGGTAGCCGGTGGGTGGGGGTCCACCCGCCGGCTGACACTGTTCCGGGCAGCGGGTGCCCGGCGGGCAACTGCCCGCCCGCCGGCTGCCCGCTGCCGGAGCTGCCCGAATTGCCGCGGGTAGGTGGTGGGTCCCCTACCCCCCACCTACCCCCCACTGACTCTTTTCATCACTTTTCGCCCCGGGAACCGTTGTGGAACCCGAAACCATGCTTAGACACTTTTCAACGTAATTAACGACAACACATAGACAATTAACGGATCAATTACGATAGACGAACGGCACATAACCTAACATGCTTTTCTAATCGTAATCAACACCCAAACATGCGATTTCCCACCCGATAATCCAAGAATAAGATCATACGATACAACCTAGGGTTCTAATCACTTTTATATCCACAAGAATACGATTCGTCTTCTAATTGCAAGATTCAGTAGGAACAACACATATCATCAAGGATAGCAATTAATCATCAAGAACAACATAATCATCAAGAACAGCACATCATCATCAAGAATCCCAATCAATCATCAAGAACATCCCAATTATCAAGAAGCTCCCAATATCAAGATTACCAAGATTCCCCTTTTGGAATCATTAAATCAACATCAATAATAATCATAGTAATTCGCCATTCACAATCATACGGGGGAAACCCTAAGGGGAAATCATAGCTATGAAAATAGGTTTTGTTGAGACATGGGTTACCTCTTAGCCTTAATTAATTCCTTGGCTATGAAGGATCTTTCTTTAAGCTTTCTTGCTTTCTTGATTTCTTCTAAGGGAATTCTTGGAGCTCTCCTGGGGTGGTGGGGCGTCTAGGCGTGTGGGGGGGGGGGGGGGGGTTCTAGGTGCTCCCTAAGTTCCCTATTTATAGATCCAAGGGTTTGTTTAGAGTTTATTCCTATTGGGTTTAGGGGTTGGGTTTATATAATTGGGCCCATGGGCTATGGTGGTCTTTTTCCCTAATTAATCATTATAATTTATTCTTTCTCCTGGGTTATTAATTAATTAATTAATCAGTTGGTTTTAGGATTTGTAACACGGGGTGTTACACTTGCTACAAACAAAAAGACAGTTGCTAGGTCCTCAATAAAAGTGGAATACAAAGCTATAGCCGATGTCTCAGGCGAGGTAACATGGTTAGTTGATTTAATTAAAGAATTTGGTCTTACTATGCAAAAACCATGAAGTTTGGAATCCAAATCTTGATAAGGGAGGTGAATAAATAAACCAAGTAGATTAATCAAAAACATTAATAAATCGATGTCTTAGCTGAGGTAACATGGTTAGTTGGTTTAATCATGTGTTTCATGCAAGAATCAAATACATTGAAATAGATTACTATTTTGTTCGTTACAAAGTAACATCAAAGGAACTACAAGTAAACTAGATCTCTACTAAAAGACCTAACTGGCAGACATCTTCAACAAGGTCCGATGATCTAAGGGACAAGCTCAACGTTCTCTCTAGAGAACCTTAAGTTTGAAGGGCGTATTAAGACTATGTATTCTAATCACACTAGAATTCTTTCTCCCCTCCCTATGTTATTGTGAATCTATCTTTTATCATTCCTAGTTTGACTAGGACTCTTTTGTATTCTTCTAAATACATTTCTTCCTACACTTTGTAAATTGAATTATTTTTTTTTGGGAGAATTATTGTAAATTGAATTATTAAATAATAAAATTCTTTTCAGAATTATTGCTCTCATCTTTAGAAATAAAGCATGGTTCTTAGGGTTCATTAAAAAATTCTACTAAATTACATTTTGTTATGATTTTTGTCATTATCAAAAGCTTACCACTACGCCAAAAATTATAGCTAATGGCGAATGCACAACTTTATTTTCTTATACTTACAAAATCTTCAATGTCATGTTTTTATGACAAGATGTTGAATTTGACCATCCAAGTCTCCGCCCAACAATTTCAACTTTTCATTTTAATTCATTTATTAATTATTATTCAAAGTTATCCTACATTAAGATGATAGTAAAAATTCAAAGAAAACATTAACTACATACATTTTTTTTTTTTTTTTGACAAAAGTTGTCTTCATGACCTATAGTAAAAAAGAGTGATGGGAATCTATTTCATCACAACAAAAACTATTGAAGTTACTAATTAGTTATTTTTTTTTTAATTAGAGTAAATTCTCAAATTGGTCTCTTGACTATAGCTATTTGTTAATTTGTGCCATCGTCTTTTTTTTTTGTCACTTAATTTGGTCATCTGACTATAAAATTTATGCTTAAATTAGTCCTCCGTTAGAATTTCGGTCAAGTAGGCGTTAAAACCAAGGGAAAATTCATAATTTTAGTTGCTTTCATCCTATTCTCCCCCATTTGGTCTTCTGACTATAATATGTTAATTTCAAAGGTATAATTTCAGGATTAATATAGTTCGTTGAATTTCATCCTAATATTGAATTACATTTTTATCCCCTAGTAAATATTTCTACTTCTGCCCATCAAATTATACCATGTACCAAGGTTTACCTTGCATTGTGAAACCTGGTCTAAAACAACATCCAAATTATGTGCTTGCAATTAACATATTATGTGCCTTCAGTTAACAGATTTTTTGCCATAATTTATTAACTGTAGGCAAATAAATTATATATTTACTACAATTAATATATTATGTATATGTAGTTAATAAATTATGTGTCTGTAGTTAATAAATTATGTGCATACACTTTATTTATAGGAACAAAACTATTAAATGAAGACACATAATATGTTAATTGTAGGCACATAATCTAGATCTTGTTTTGTACTTTTTTCTTGCTAGATCTTTACCATTGAATGAGCTCTGTTTTTTAGTCCAATTTTCCACACACACTAGTTTCATTATAGTAACGTTGAAATATCATTTTAATTAAATTGTATTTCTCTGCAATCGAGTTTCATTTTATACACACAATAGGTTCATTATAGCAAGAATAAAGTATCATTTTAATTCCACTACATGTTTATTTGACAATATACATATCTGTATGAACTCTGCTACTCGGTTTCATTTTATAGATACAATAGGTTCATTATAGCTACAATAAAATATCATTTAAATATTACAACAGGTTTATTTGATAATATATATGTGCTCTGCTATTCAGTTTCATTTTATACATACAATATATTCATTATAGCAACACAATAATAAATTATTTGTCTACAGTTAATAAATTATGTGTTTGCAATTTATATATAGGCACAAAATATGTTAACTAAAGGCACATAATATATTCATTACATGCACATAATATGGATCTTGTTTTGGACAAGGATTCACAATGTAAAGTAAACATTGGTCCATGGTGTAATTTGTCAGGCATAACTAGAAATATTTGCTAGGGGATAAAATGTGACTTAATACTAGGATGAAATTCAATGAGCTATATTAATCTTGAAGTTATATCATTGAAATTAACATATTATAGTTAGAGGACCAAATGGTGGAGAAATGGGAATTGGAGAAAACAACTGAAATGACGAATTTGCTCTTGATTTTAATACTTATTTGACTGAAATTCTAACGAAGGACTAGTTTGAGTACAACTTTTATAGTCGGAAAATGATTTTTTTGCTTCTTTATTTTTCCCTCCAAACTTTCCCTTCATGATGTGGCGTTCATTCATTAGCATCAATAATTTAATTAGTTGACCCCGCTACTAATTAAAAAATAAATTTAACTACAAATAAGATGATCACCTTAGGAGGGGAAGTTTGTAGAGGAAATACAAAATGGATTTGTAGTATTACTCTTTATAATAGGATGACCAAATTGAGTAGTGTTAAAAGATGAGAACAAAAATTAACAATTATGGCTATGGTCAATGGATGAATTTGAGAATTTACTCTTTTTAATTATAAAAACTATTGTCACAAGTAATAAATTTATTAGTGATGATGAACCTTTTGGTCACAAGAAAGGAATGTAAACATTAGTGACCATAAAGTTTTTGTAATAATTACGCGTTTTCCCGGGCCGCTAAAATTACTATGGCTAAAAAAAATATATGCTTTTAATAAAAAGAATTAGTGACAAAAAATAAATTGCGACACTGGTATTGCATTAGTGAGAATTTAATTGCATCAATAATTATTAAATTGTCAAAATTAGTATTGCATTAGTGATAAATGAATACGTTGTAATAATTATCGCAAATAAGCCAACTATTACGTAATATAATGACACATTTGTTATTATTTAAAATGGGTGGTCACATGATCGAACCTTGTTGGTGGTGGGGCATTGGTTTCTTTGGGTTGAATATGATTGATAAAATATAAAACAAATACTACTTCGTAAAGAATTATGAGTACATATTTAAAAAATTAGCACAAATAATAGTCTCAATCACATTTGTTACAATTAATAATCCCGATCTACTTTTTCAATAACTCAGGTTTTCCGCTATCGCCTTATTATATCATATTCTAGACCCCATGAACCTGTCCTCATGCATGCCTAATTTCAAGACTCAACACTAAACGAACTCTATACTTTTGCACACAAGGAGGTTAACCCAAACTGAAACTCCCAATGTTCGTATGGTAGAAGGAATTAAAGTCCACCATGTCGCCAGAAACAAGTCTTAAATTAGACGTACTTCTCAACAACTAATTAAATCAATGACCTAGAGGCACCTACTTTGTTGTTGAAAGTAAGTCTTAAGTGACTTTAAAGTAATGTTCTCGATCTTTATTTATTTATTTTTTGATTATATATCATAACTCAAATAAATCTTTCTTGCAAAACAAGTGGAAATGAGAATCTTGATGGGCATGAAAGGAGGAAGATTATATTGCAGTCATTGTGATGGAGAGGATAAGTAATGGAATTATAGTAGCCAATAGAAAAGAATTTTAAGTACTCCCACAAAGTGTGGACCATGAAAACGCTTGTTTTGTACGAGTGGATACCCTAGCTTAGGTTCAAGGCAAATGTATATGCATGCACATCATCAAGAAAACTGAGTGGGGATGGGTTTTGGTCCCTGGCAGCCTGGCAGTCTGGGCTTTTAAGTTGTTAGTCATCATTATTATATGGGTACTTGCCTAGTTGGGTGGTCGCTACGAATATCCTTTTTCTCTTTGATTTTAATCTTTTCTAAGAAGATTTTAAACATCTTTAATATTTGTAATAATTGATGCATGTGTGTAGGGTTTTGAAATGTTTTAATAATAGAATGTTTGAGTTTATACACGGAGGGATTATGCTTAATTCAAGAATTTCAAATCCTTTTATAGGATCTGAATTATATTCAAAATTATATTTGTTTGTTGATATTTGATACGTACTCTTAAATGACATTTAAATTGGTAAGAAATGACATTTGTTAATGCCGTTGGCATATATCAATTTCTTGGTTATGAATGGCAAAAAGGAAAACAAGGAAATAAAAGAAATTAAAACAAAACAAAACAAATGAAAATGAAAATAAAGAACTCTCTAAAACGATCATTTCTTATCCTTGAAATTGTCTACAACACCACCTTTGGGCTTTGGACAAGCTCTTCATGCTCCAAAACGGCAAATCAAATTATTGTGTGGACTGTGGTCCACGGTTCAAAATAACATCGATGAATTTTATGAGTAAAAATATATTATGAGTTAGAATAAGGTATATTATGTGTTAGAATAATGTACATTATGTGTTAAAATAATGAAACTTCTAGGGTAATATAATGTATATTATGTGTTAGAATAATGAAACTTCTGAGGTGAGATAATATACATTATGTGTTAAAATAATATACATTATGAGTTATAAAAATATATATTGCAATAGGTCACGAGAAACGACGCTGCTTTTATACCGTGGTGGACAGAACTGTATCTATTGCTCCAAAACCCTATCTTATTAGTGAATTTATGACGACCATAAGCTTGGATTGGCGAAGAGCCGAAGACATCAAGCTCTGATCTTCATCTTCGAAATGAACCTTTTTAAAAAAAAATATATATATATATATATATATATATATATATATATATATATATATATATATATATATATATATATATTAATTGATAAATATTTAATATTTAAAATTTGATTCCCATTGTGGAATCAAAACCTCCTTAATTAGCTTTCTAACAAAGCTAGGAAAGAAGATAAATAAATGCAAAATACATTTAATCATAAAGAACATGTTCAATTCATATATATGCTGAAGATACAAACAAAACCGTTCAATCTTGGCATGTTCATAGGTTGGCATGCTTCCTATTTTCTTCATGGACTTTATTTCCTAAAGAAGTTTCTCCTATCACTTCTGTCACGGCTTTCGCCGGCTTTGACTTCATTTATAAACTGTCATGGATGGCCTACCGAGTAACACATGGCATGTCTATAATGTTACAATAAACCTCATCGATATGATCGTATTTAATTTGCCAATGGAAGATGGCATCGTGTACCTCTTGGTCACTTCCATGTCTACTTCACACTTCAACCAATCCAATTTGGTATAGATTTGGTGCTTCTCCAATGTCGTTATAGAGACTAATATAAGGCTGACTGCAGTCCTACCATTCCTCTCAATTACAATTCGCAACTTTGTTACCATTTCAAATGTGTGGTCAGATCAAACTCTAATAATTAGGGTGAAAGAATTTGAGAAAGTATAGAACAATTACGGCAAATTATATCATACACTGCGGTGCATAATTGATTATGCACCGAGCTTCAAAACGACTTCGTTTTATTTAACAAAAGAAACGGCACCATCTTCGTGGCGTTTCACAAAAAGTAACTTTGTTATTAAGTTTCATTTTGTATACATTGCAGTGTCAGTTCAACACAACTACAATTTCATTTCGATATAACTGCAGTTTCATTCGATATTTATACATTTAAATATGTGAAAATGTTATTTTAATTTATATACACTATAGTTTCATTAAAACACAACTACATGATCATTTCAATATAACTACAACTTTTTTTTTTTTTGAATGCCAATATAACTACAACTTAAGTGCACAATATACACTCAAATATGTGAAATGTTATTCAGTTTCATTTTATATACACTACAATTTCATTTCAACACAACTACAGTATCGTTTTGATATAACTATAGTTTCGCTGGGTAATACACTCAAATATGTGAAATTGTTATTCAGTTTCATTTTGTATACACTACAGTTTCGTTTCAACACAACTACAGTTTCATTTCATGATTTCAATTGCAGTTTTATTTTATAATATAAAAATAATATGTGAGGTAGTGTCAGTTTAGATACACTGTAGTTTCAGTTGGTAATTAATACACAAAAAATACATACTCCGTTAACTGTAACGGCGTGCCATTTCTTTACTTAAAAAAACACGTTATTTCTTTACTTAAAGAAACGACGCCGTT
The DNA here is from genome assembly GCF_001879475.1 of Ipomoea nil. Taxonomy (NCBI): domain Eukaryota; kingdom Viridiplantae; phylum Streptophyta; class Magnoliopsida; order Solanales; family Convolvulaceae; genus Ipomoea; species Ipomoea nil. The sequence continues at coordinate 2,704,087 of NW_017617577.1, forward strand.
TTTGAGTGCACCGCGGTCCACGATATAATGACCCAATAGTTACTACCTTGTGAAGAATCATGTGTGTTTAGAAAAAAAAAAAAAAAAAAAAAGGTCATTGAACTTTATGTAAAACTTCACTTTGGTTATCTAAATCATAAAACTACAATTGAATCTTTAAACGATACAAAACCATACAATTGAACATAAAAAGACATGTTTGCCCAGTATTTGTTGATGTGGCGGTTTCCTCTCTAAAATTTATTTTAATAATTTTAAATAAAAAAAAATTAAAAAAAAATTAAAAAACAATAACAAAAACCCAAGAAAATTTATTTTTAAATCAGGCAACAGCCAGATCAACAAATACCGGGTAAACAACTCATTTTAGATTCAATTACATGATTTTATGTTTTACATGGATTCATTATTTTTTTTAGTTAGATGATCCAATTGTAGTTTTACATGTAGTTCGATGACCTTTTTTTTTTGAATGCTACTAGCTCTATTACATTGTAGTATCTGTTCATATACTTTCTCAACCTACTGAAACACAAAGAGCTAATAACGCCTCCACTGAGACTTAAACTCACAACCTTCCAAATGAAAGTCCAACCCGGATACCATTGGACCACATAGTCCTGGTTGTAGTTCGATTACCTATTTGACCCTTATTTCTTTAATTAATAAAAAAAAAAAAAAACCAGCACGGAATATAATTTTTACAGTCGAATTGCAAGTAAGTTGCAATGGCCCCTCTTTGTCCTTTTCCAATAATTATTGCGTGGACCACGGTTCAAAAACGATGTTATTTTGCCTAATTTATTTTTTCGCGCACCTAGCTACAACATACATTTTTATAATTCATAATATACAATATTTTAAAACATAATGTACATTATTCTAAAGTATAATGTACATTATTTTAAAACATAATGTACAATATATTATCCCAGATGCTTCATTATTCTAACACGTAATATATATTATTTTAACACATAATATACATTATTCTAACACGTAATGGATATTATTCTAAAACATAATGTACATTATTCTAACACATAATGTACATTATTCTAACACATAATGTACATTATTTTTACTCATAATACTCACGATGGTATTTTGAACTGTGGTCCACACAGCTATGTGAACCACGCTCTAGACAATAATTTGATGTCCTTTTCATTCTTTTTGTAGACCTTTTCAATATTTTAATACCTTTTTTCTTTTTTTCAATAAAATTTATTATTATTATTATTATTATTATTATTATTATTATTATTACCATTACCATTACTATTACTATTACTATTATTATTAATTATGGAGTGTTGTTGTTGTGGTGGTGGTGGTGGGGTGTTGTTGTTGTTGTTGGTGGTGGTGGTGGTGGTGGTGGTGTTGTTGTTGTTATAGTGTATTGTTTTTTGTGAGTGAATTGAAACTATAAAGACACAGTGTAAATAGTAGTGAATTACAAATATGATGATACAACAGTAGGGTCCAACTTTGAAAAATTAAGAGAATTGCAGAGATAAAAATAGAAAACTTAAAAATATGTACATTAATAAAATTTGCTAAGATTAAGTTCTTTGATTTTAGGGGTATTAGGTGTTTGGAAAATCAGGTACTACCATGAATATATGTTACTACACTACCTTAAGAGTTAATACCCAGAGATAATGTAGTTAACAACGACTAGAAACGCTCCCCAAGATTATCGCAACTACTAAAGAAACCATGCAGCCGAAACTGTAGTTAGAACCTAACTACACAAAGCTCAGACAAAGTAGAGGAAGAGAGAAAATGAGGCGACCTTGGGAAAAGTAGCCAGAGTTGATTCTAGCAAAGCAGCTAGATGCACATGCCAGCGTGTTATTATAATCTAGTCAGTAACTAGACTAACTACGTCGGCGTATGATAGTCATGCATAGGATATATCAACCCAACATCTCACATTTGGGTCTACTGGTGACCAATGATCCCAATGACGTGAAGAATGACAACAATGTAGAATACTTGAAGTATAAAGATGCAAAACAAAGGTGTGTTGAAATCGATGTTGTAATAACCCTAATAGCAGACACTGAACATAAAGAAAATAACAATGTTACAATAGGTGTTCAATAGGTGTTGTAACTAATGTTACAACACGAGGTGGTTCTGCTATTGTTTTTGTTGGAACAGCAGTAGCAACATGTTCTTCATCGAAAACATAAACAACTCATCTTTGTGGAACTTGATGAGCATCCACACTCCAACTTCATGCTTCATCTTCTACAAAGGTAAAATCACGACTAACAATCACCTTTTTTTGCCACGAGATTGTACAGTTTATAGCCCCCTTGCTTGTAAGTTGTAACCTACAAGGACTATTTTCACTGCTTTATCATAAGTTTAGCCCTCATTGCTACGGCTTGCAGGTACATGGGCATATGCAATCGATCCAAACACCTTCAAGTGCTCCACATTTGGTTTGAATCCACTCCAAGCTTCAATCGAAGTCGCAACAAATATACTCCTTGTAGGTGATCTATTCAACAAATACACTACATGAGAAATTACTTTTGTAACACCCCAGATTTTCACGACATTTTAAAACTTAAATTCATACGGCATGGTAACTAACAAGCGACATAAAACTTAAACAACAGCGGAAGTCTTAAATTAGAAACGGAAAAAACCGGGAAGTGCTATGCCACATCCACCTCAATATGGATGCACAGGCAAGTCTAAAATCAACATACTATCTTGTTCAACATAGCCACGGCACACAGGCCCAAAACACTATCTACAAAGTCCAAGGGAGCTACACTACAACCAACAGCTAGCGCACTCGCCAAAAGCTACTCAAGACCTGTAAAGCAACATAAAGAAAGGGGACGACGCTCGGTCAGCGAATATTGCTGGTAACCTATCAATACTCGTTAAGTAGCATATTTAGATAGCATAAATCAAAACCATTTTCGAAACGGGATACAGTATATATATTAGTTCAAAAGTCATAGAGAGAAGTCAACTGCAAAGACTCTATTTCACTCTCAAAAGAACAAGGGAAATCAACATCCCAAGACAACAATAAGACAAGGACAACAACAATAACCAAATACAACTCGATGCATATTCTACTGATCACAAAGTAGAATATCACTCGACATACTCATTAGAAAAGAATAAACATTCACACATTGGCAACTACATGCCACAGTGACACTTCATGTCACAAGAATCATAGCTCCAACCTTATGCCCGGTTCCAACCTTATGGCTACCCCCGGCCTTATTACAGTTCCAACCATTACCTCCGAGTAACCTCTGTACTTCTGAGTCTAACCTTATGCCTCCGGGAATCGTTGTTGTAACACCCCTAAAATCTAAAACTTTGAATGCTTATGAAATAAAGGTACTACTATCATTAAATCCCAAACACAGAGCATAACTAAACATAATGGTTGGGGTGCTATGCCACGTCTGAGCTGGAGAACTCAGACGCACAGGCTAATCTATCTAAACATCATAAATCCTCAAATCAATGTTAAGTACATCGTCATGACACGCAGGTCGATAAGGAACTAACTAGCTAAGCCTCGGGTCCTTTAGTGTGCTCCGGAGCTACTCATCTGTGCCTGAAAGCCAAATATATCTGTTCAGCGAATAATGCTAGTAACCCACTCTAACGCGTTAAAATATAATATAGGTGTATATATATATATATATATATATATATATATATATATATATATATATATATATATATAAGGAAAACCATTTTGAAGCCGGAATAGATATATACTTATGAAACTCTAATTTAAAACCGAGAATAGACTCAACAGGTAAGGGTAGGCACATTCAGCAGATATAATCACGCACATGAAGATATTATCATACACCCTAAGGTCACAAGACTATTTCACATGATTCATATCAGTATATAATCATTATCTCAACACGTAAACACATTTGGTGGTGCCGCAGGACCAATCACATGCCCATACATGAGGGTCAGCGCATATAGCTCTGACACGGCTCCGAAGCACCCTGCCTTATACCGCAGCACAAGGGGATTGATCGCAACCAATCGATGAACCGCAGCTCATTTATAACGTTTGATCGCAATCAAACGGTGGATCGCAACCCGAATAATATGTATATCTGATCGCAACCTAATTATGGAACGCAGCCCTATATATATTTATATACCCGTCCGATCGCAACCGGCCGGGTTAACAGCCGATGGTTCTCAACCCATCCAACTACCTGTATAGCCAATTGATCGCAACCAATTGGGGTATCATGTACAAATAACACATAGCCAAGCACATGCAACCCACATTAACACATAAGGAGGGGGAAATCATACATATATAACCTTTGCGTGGTCAACCACATTACTAGAGATACGCCTAAGGGGTTCATGCTCCTTTTTCCTAGGTCCATGGGATACCAATTCGACTAGCATGCAATATACAAGACTCTCTTATCCTACGAACAGTACCCGAACATCAAACTAGACACAGGCACGACAAACGGGGTCCAATGGGACACCACGGGACACGGGGAAACATCAAATGGGAAAAACCACCACGTTCCACACTGGAATTCCAGCGGGTGGAGGGCCACCCGCCGGCGGCACAACACGGGACAGCGGGTGCCCGGCGAGCAGACGCCTGCCAGCTGCCGGGCGGCCTCATGGGGCAGCGGGTAGGTGGCGGGTACCCCTGCCCCCACCTACCCCCCACTGACTCTTATGTAATAATTCGGTCCCGGGATCCTTCGTGAAACTCGAAACCATGTCGAAACACATTTAAACACAAACGACGACACCACGTAATCAAGTAATGGATTAAAACCAAGAATCACATTAAACACATCCTAAAATGACTTCTAAACATAACCAGACTCAATACCCGAACATGCAAAATCCCACCCAAACATACCAAGAATATCACAATATGTAATCTACGTTTTACCCCTAGGGCTCTAGTCATAATTAAAGCACAAGATCATAATTTATCTTAAAATCAATAATATCAAGATTATCACATAAATGCTCACAAATATCAAGATCATCCCATAAACATCAAGATTATCTCATCGGTGGCGGCTGTTGGCGGTGTGTGGCTGTGGTGCTTCTTGGGGAGGTGTCGGGGGCGTGGAGGGGGAAGAGAGAGAGGGAGAGAGATTGTATGTGGGAGGAAGAAGAAGAAGTGTTTTTGATTTGGGGGTTTTGTGGGTTTTAGGGATTTCGAGGGGTTTAAGAAGGGAGTGTTCCCTTAAAGTTTTAAGAAACACTCATAGCTTAGTGGTTAAGGTTTTAGTCTTGTAAATGAGAGGTCCAAGGTTCCATTCCCATTGGTAGCATTAGTCCTTTTTGTTGTGCATCCCTTGGGTTTTCCTATCCTTCTTTTGACTTGATGTGGCAAGTTGCTTGACCGGATCCCATTGTCGGACTTTTTTGCCTTCACCGTGTGTTGGGTTTTTGTGACTCGTGGATCAATAGGGGATGTTAGTTCTCCTCTTTACGCTGATTTAATTGACTTTGTCTTTTATTTATAAAAATTCCTAAATAGTTAAACTAAACAAGAGTTTTTACTAAGAGGGTGGTTTACAGGGGTTTACAGATCAACCTAAGGAGAATTCTTCTCCCTGATTTTCTTCTGATTGATTAGCAGGATCCTCGTCCCCTAGGGCCACGTTTTCCCTATCGAAGTTACCCTCGTTTTCAAGATCAGCCTGGGTGCGGCTCATGACGAATACCTTGGTTGTTTGCGCCTCCTTGTTGGCCCATGACCGTAGGGCGTGAGTTTGGGGGTTGAGTGCACTGGAAGGACTTGTGTCCTTCTCCCCTGCAGTTGAAGCATCGCCAGGGGTTCCCCAGGCCGTCCTTGCCTCTATGGTCCTTGTTGCATCTTCGGTAATGGAATGGTCTGGTATTTGCTTCATTATTCCTCTTGGGCGGCCCTTGGCTAGTTGGGTTGACCGGCCTCGTGTTAGGATCGGTTCTAGTCCTTTTTACAGGTGGCGCTCCGCCTTCTGTGTTTCTTTTACGGATTTGTTCCTGGACTCCCCGTTGTAGTAGTTGGATTCGATAGAGGTCGGTGGCGCTGGTGTAGGATTCGTTAAGAGTTCGGGGCCTGCTTACGATTAGGGCCTTTCGGGCTTCGAAGTTGAGGCCTGACACAAACTTCTCTATCTTGGTTGTCTCTGTTGGAACTAATTTGGGCGCGAAATGAGCAAACTCGAGGAGTCGTTTGTGGTATTCCATGATGGTAGCCATCCCTTGTTTTAGGTGGAGAAATTCCTCGTACATGGTTGCCCTTACGTGCGCGGGGTAGAACCGTTCTCGTAGCCGTGTCATCAGGCATTCCCAGTTGAACCCCGGTTCTTGCCTATAAGTGGGTCCCTCGTGGATCCATCAAAGATCAGCTTCGTGTCCGAAGTAGAATGAGGTTATCTCTACGCGGCGTTCCTCTAGGCATTCCACTAACCCGAGGATTTTGTCGAAGGTTCGGATCCTTTCTTCGAGGATTGTGGGGTCCTCTTCCCCTGAGAAGGTGGGTGGCCGATGGTTCGAAACTTGACGAGTGACATCTGAGTTTCTATTTGGTGGTGGTGGTGGTGGTCGGTTGTTGTTACGGAGGACTGCGTCGCTTAGTGCCTGGGCGACCTGAGTTAGTTGTTGTAGATTCTGAGCTAGGGATTCGTGAGCGGAGGGTTCGTGGGTCATTGATTGACTTCTGGTCGATGCCATGCTGATGGCCTACAGGGCCAATGTTTGTCGTAACGATGAGTTAGTGTGTTGCACCCTTACCGTGATGCGATAAACGTAGGGAGGATTCTTGAATTAAGTGCAGAATAGAGTGAGGGGAAAGATATGCATGTAATGATAGGTAAACCCACAATCTCACCGCGCGTCCTAGGTTTCCTGAATCCTATGTACCTAGATACCTAGAGTTCAAGCTTAATGTCCTAAAGCCTTGTCTTAAGAGTCTTATCCTAGAATCAAACTTAGGCTCTGATACCAACTTTAACACCCCTAAAATTTAAAACTTTGAATGCCTATGAAATAAAGGTAATACTATCATTAAATCCCAAAACATAGCATAACTAAACAAAATGGTTGGGGTGTTATGCCACGTCTGAGCTGGAGAACTCAGGCGCACACGCTAATCTATTTAAACATCATAAATCCTTAAATCAATGTTAAGTACATCGTCATGGCACGCAGACCGATAAGGAACTAACTAGCTAAGCCTCGGGTCCTCTAGCGCGCTCCGGAGCTTCTCATCTGTGCCTGAAAGCCAAATATATCTGTTCAGCGAATAATGCTAGTAACCCACTCTAACGCGTTAAAATATAATATAGGTAGATATATATATATATATATATATATATATATATATATATATATATATATATATATATATATATATATATATATATATATATATATATATATATATATATACTTATGAAATAGATATGCCATAAGGAAAACCATTTTGAAGCCGGAATAGATATATACTTATGAAACTCTAATATAAAACCGAGAATAGACTCAATAGGTATGGGTAGGCACATTCAGCAGATATAATCACGTATATTAAGATATTATCATACACCCTAAGGTCACAAGACTATTTCACATCATTCATATCAGTATATAATCATTATCTCAACACGTAAACACATTTGGTGGTGCCGCAGGACCAATCGCATGCCCATACATGAGGGTCAGCGCATATAGCTCTGACACGGCCCCGAAGCACCCTGCCTTATACCATAGCACAAGGTGAATGATCGCAACCAATCGATGAAGCGCAGCTCAATTACAACGTTTGATCGCAACCAAACGGTGGACCGCAGCCCGAATAGTATGTATATCTAATCGCAACCAGATTCTGGACCGCAACCCTATATATATTTATATACCCGTCCGATCGCAACCGGCCGGGTTAATAGCCGATGGTTCTCAACCCATCCAACTGCCTGTATAGCCAATTGATCGTAACCAATTGGGGTATCATGCACAAATAAAACATAGCCAATCACATGCAACCCACATTAACACATAATGAGGGGGAAATCGTACATATATAACCTATGCGTGGTCAACCACATTACTCGAGAAACGCCTAAGGGGTTCATGCTCCTTTCTCCTAGGTCCATGGGATACCAATTTGACCAGCATGCAATATACAAGACACTCTTATCCTACGAACGGTATCCGAGCATCAAACTACTCAGGCACGACAAACGGGGCCCAATGGGACAGCACGGGACACGGGGAAATATCAAACAGGGAAAATCACCACGTTCCACACTGGAATTCCAGCGGGCCTCCACCCGCCGGCGGCACAACACGGGACAGCGGGTGCCCGGCGGGCAAACGTCTGCCCGCCGGCTGCCCGCTGCCGGGCGGCCTCATGGGGCAGCGGGTAGGTGGCGGGTAGCCCTACCCCACCTACCCCCCACTGTCTCTTATGTAATAATTCAGTCCCGGGATCCTTCTTGGAACCCGAAACCATGTCCAAACACATTTAAACACAAACGACGACACCACGTAATCAAGTAATGGATTAAAACCAAGAATCACATTAAACACATCCTAACATGACTTCTAAACATAACTAGACTCAATACCCGGACATGCAAAATCCCACCCAAATATACCAAGAATATCACAATATGTAATCTACGTTTTACCCTTAGGGCTCTAGTCATAATTAAAGCACAAGATCATAATTTATCTTAAAATCAAGAATATCAAGATTATCACATAAGCATCAAGATTAACACACAAATATCAAGATCATCCCATAAACATCAAGATGATCTCATAAACATCAAGATTATCTCATAATCATCATAGCAATCTCAAGAAAAACCTTATCAAGATGCAAACACAGAATCATATATCGAAGGAGCTAATGAAGGAGATTATAGCAAGGAAAATAGGTTTTGTTGAGACATGGGTTACCTCTTAGCCTTAATTAGAATCCTTGGCTACTAAAGTTCTTTCTCTAAGATCTTCCTCTTCATGATTTCTCCTACGTTTGGTGATAGGGGAATTCTTGGGAATTCTTGTGTGGCGGAATCTATTGTGGTGTGAATTCTTGGTGCCTCCTATGTCCTTATATATATCTAAGAGTCCTAACTGGGGTTCATCATCCATTGTGGACCCTTCTTAATTAATTAAGGGAATTCAATTCTCTTTTAAGGGTAAGTAATTAAATAACTAGTTTAGGTTAGAGGACGTAACATGGGGTGTTACAGTCGTTCCCCTGCCAACAACCGCCAACATATCAGTACACGCGGGTACAAATCAAATCACACAACCGCCAACATATGAGCCTACGAGGGCCACATTTGTACCTTGGTGATTAATGTCCCATACCATTAATCGTGCAATCGAGGTACAGCCCATACACACATTTTCATCACAGGAATCAATCAATGGATCACAACAAAGATATGAAACCATACTCAACAATGAAGGATTACAATCCGACACCAACGGTGGTCAACACAAGTTGCCAACCTCAATAGGTAAGAATAAACCACACACACTAGCATTTCAACATCAAACTAGCATGTTTATCAAACGGGTAAACCAAACATACTTCCGTAGAACATACAAGACTCATCATGGTCCAACGAATCACAAAGTTGAACACTTAGCACGATTCAAGACACCAAATCCTACATGGATTCCTAACATACCGTTCTTGACATACGAAATATCAAGAAGACACTCAAATAGCCCAAGAAAACAACATCGGGAGGTCAAAACATCGATTACCGAGTCAAAAGAATCACGGAGAACAAATCTCCGAACAACCACCAACATGTACCCCGCGGGTGGGGCCACGGGTGGACCTCAACCCGTGGTTCCGCCCGCGGGTACCATTACAGACGAGGCATGTACCCCGCGGGTGGAGCTCTGCTCGCCGTTCCGCCTGCGGGTACACTCCTGTACCACAAATAATCCCTTCGGGGATTTTCAACAACAAGTCCAAATTCAAGTCCAAAACACCCAAAATCTCACAAAATACAACAATATGGCTTGAATCCAAGAAATAGCCAAGCAATGACATACAAGAACCCTAATAACAAGCTCTAGATATGCATTACCACAAGACAATGCATCAAATCTCACATTTCATAACATAAATCACAAGTAGAAGTCAAGAAATCATCATATAGGTAAGAAAATAGATTTTGTAAAGCATGGGTTACCTCTTGTAGCCTAAACCTTCACTCTTCACACCCTTAAAAGCTTCTCCTAAAGCTCTCCTTCAACTTCAACTTCAAGAACACACCAAAAGACAACAAAGATTCTATCTTTAGAAAAAGACACCTAAAAAGGTACTAAAAACACCAAGAGATCAAGGATCTTACCCTCCCCTATGCTCAAGTTTAAGAAAGTATGAATCTTGGAGATCAACTTGAAGAATCTAGGATTGCCCAAAACTTGGCTTGAAGAAGAAGCTAACAATTTTCTAGAGAGAAGGTGGAGCTATTGTGGTTAGGGAAATGAAATGAAGGATGATGCTAGGTTAGCTTGGGGAAAAAACATAAGGTAAAAAGACTTATTTGCCCTTACTAAAGTTGGAAGAGTAAGGAGACAGGGGAACAACTCATAAAGCATAGAGTACAACTCCTTGACTTGGATTGACTAGTCAATTTCTAGTCCTCCGACTATTGAATTTTCAGGATTTTAGGAATAAATTACCAATTAAGCTAGGATTAATTATCTAATTAATCCTTAAATAGATTTCGAATTTACGGGGTGTCACATCTTTAGCCCAAAAATAATTTGGCATACCTCTTGCTTTGAGTAAGCTTCTTGTCAAACCTAGTATGGTTCTGTTTCTCTTCTCGACCACTCCATTGTGTTGTGGAGTGTAAGGAAATGTGGTGTTGTGTTTAGGGGTGTAAATGAGCCGAGCCGCTTGCAAGAACAAGCTAAAGGAGTTGAAAGGGTAGAATTACATCCAGATGGTCATGACACACAACAAAATGAAGAAACACACGAACAAGAGTTTTAAACAAACAAGAGAAAAAAGACTTTAGGTGTGTGGAGTGATTTTCATATGGTCAACGTAGATGGAGTGCAGAAGGTACAATGTAATCATTATCATCATCAATTCGCATTAACTAAAACGGGCACAACAACTAGCTACAAGAGGCATCAAGCCAAATGCGTTAAGGGAAAGATAAATTTGAGGGTAACTACTTAAATTTGAAAATAAATTTATATATTTCAATTTTTCAATTCATTCTTAATAATAATGGTATTGGTTTTGTAGGTCACTGATCAACAAACAAAGTTAAATTTTATGCCTAGTGATGGAGTTTCATCTCCCATTCCTCCATTACATCCTGGAAAATTTGACATGGAAAGAATGAGGGAATATGCTTCTAATTGGATCATGATGCATGAACATCTGTTTACTATTTTGGAGGAAGCAGGATTTAACCTAATGATGAAACAAGGATGGGCGGAGTGGAAAAAAATTAGTTGAAATACAAGCAAAGCAGATTGCTTAAAGGTTTATGAGATCGAAAAGAAGAAGTTGAAGAACAATCTTGAAAGTGTTAGTAAAGTAAGTCTGTCAACAGATTGTTGGAAATCAAAAAATTAGAAGATTGAGTATATGGTTGTCACTGGACACTAGATTGATTCATCTTAGAGGTTGCAGAAGAGAGTGTTAAGCTTCATTAACATTCCACCACCGAGGGGAAGTCGTCAGCTTTCTGATACTATATTTGGACACATGAAAGAGTGTGGCATTGAAAAGAAAGTTTTTACAATTACAGTTGATAATGCTTTAAGTAATGATTCTGCTATTAGGTACATGAAGGATACACTCCAAAGATCAAGAAGTTTGGTATGTGTGTGACGTTTGTTTCATGTTCGCTGTTGTGTACACATCTTGAACTTGTGTGTTCAAGATGGATTAGATGAGATTCAGAACATCATTAGTGATGTTAGAGATAGTGTGGAATATGTGAACCGGTCGAAAACAAGGCGTATAAAATTTGCTAACAATGTGCAACAATTGCAATTGAAAGATAGAAAATTGATTCGTGATTGTAAAACTAGATGGAACTCAACTTTTGAAATGTTAAGTTGTGCACTTAAGTTCAAAGAAGCTTTTAAGATGCTAAAAGATCGTGATCCATTCTTTGAAAGTTGTCCATTGGAAGATGATTGGGACAAGGTTGCCAAAGTTTTCTCAATTTTAGAGGCTTTCTGGACAGCTACTCACATTATTTCAGGTTTGTTTCTTTTAATTTTTTAAAAAAAAAATTAATTAAGGTTATGACTTGTGATTTGTGATTATCTGAGTTCAAATTTATTTAAGGTTCTGAGTATCCTACTTCAAATTTGTTCCTTCAAGAAATTCAAATATTGGAGTGAGTGCAATTTGTTGATGGCCTAAAAATTTCAGAGCCTAAAAACTCAGGAATTTTTTGCACAAGTTGAAACTTCAAGGCCTAAAAACTCGAAATTAGTAGACTATCTAGAAAAAGAACATTTTAAGACTACTGAGGTTCCTGACAACTTTTGTTCTTTAGACTGGTGGAAGATGCATATAGTGTAGTATCCAATATTATCAAGAATGGCAGCATATATTTTAGCTATACTTGTTAGCACTGTGGCTTCGGAAGCAACATTTAGTGCTAGGACAAGGGTAATTGATTCATATCGTGCATCATTGTTGCCTGAAACAGCACACGCTACTTTCTGGGGATGATTGGCTTCGACATATACATGGAGTTACAAAAAATAAAGTAAGTTAACTTTTATGCTTAATGATACATTATTTATTTAAAACATTTGTTTAATTGTATACTTATTTATTTTACTTTATTTTTTTTTTTTTTGCAGAAAGAGAAATCATTCCAAGAAATATTTCTTCCGACATCCAACTCATGAAAGTAAGTTACTAAATACTAAGTAATATACTTGTCTAACTATTTTTAATTACTTTATTCTGTTATCTAATGTTATTAATATTTTTTTGCAAGTTGAACAAATATTTTTTGTTTTGAACTGCTTATCCCGGAAGAAATATCTATGTACAAGGAATCAATGACCATTGTTGTTGACTTATGTCTTGTAGTTTGATGCAATTTGCGAACTTATTTTGAGTGCTTTGAAGTTTAAACAATGTTGTTGACATGTGTCTTGTAGTTTGTAGCGAACTTATTTTTAGTGCTTTGATTTGAAGTTTGTATTATTTATGTATGGATAAAACAAAGTAGTTTGAATTTTAAATCAAACAAGTCAAATTCGAGGTCAAACTCGAGCTCAAATTCAAGCCCGAATTCGAGCCTGAACTCGAGCTCGAATTTGAGCTCAAGATCAAGCTCGAATTTGAGCTCGAAACTGAGCTACTCGAGCCGAGCTCGAGCTCGAGCATCAGTTCACGAGCTCGATCGAACTTGACTCGACCTCGAGCAGTGCTTCCGTTAACGAGCTTGAGCTCTGCTCGGCTCGTTTACACCCCTAGTTGTGTTACACCCCATGTTGTTCACAATAACTCTTAAAGTCATTGGATGTGTATTCACCACCACCATCATTTCGTAGATTTTTAAGAACATGACCACTTTGTTTTTCAACAGTAGCTTTAAATTTCTTAAAGTAGTCAAACACTTCAACTTTTCTTCTCAATAAGTGAACATGCGTTTTTCTGGTGAAGTCATCAATAAATGTAAGAAAATACATGTTACCACCAAGTGATAGAATGTTCACATACATCGATATGGATGAGCTCCAAGGGTTATTTGGCATGCCAAGGAACGCCCAAGAATGGTAACTGGTGACTTTTTCCAAGAACGAAAGCTTCACACAGCTGTTCGGGATGACTAACACAAGGTAAGCCCTTTACCATATTTTGTTTGACAAATTGTTCAAGACTTTTGAAATTTAGGTGTCCAAAATGAAGATGCCAAAGCCACGAGTCATCACCAACAATTGCACTCTAACATTTATATTCACCTTTAGTAATATGAACTAGAAACATTCGATTCTTTGATAAATAGGTTTTAAGAATCAAATTATCTTGCTTATCAAAAACCAAAAATTGGTTGCTAAAAATATTCATCACGTACTCTTTTTCGGCCAATTGCCCCATGCTAAGTAGGTTACTTTTCATATTAGGCACATAGAAACAGGGCCCCCAATTTTTGGGGGTCCCATATTAAAAAAAAAATTATGTATATGTAGCATATATGAGGCATTACTGCCATGCCCAATTGCCCATTACGCAACCCTTTTTCCTCCTTTGGCTCTTAATGCTTTTCTTTTCACATTACCGCCATTACGCAAGGCATTATGTATTTATGTATACAGTATATTAGCTTGAGGTGATTACCGAAATCATTGCTTATTGCGTATTTACACAAATCTCATAAAAAGACTAAGACAGATAACAGACGCAGTTCGATAGAATTGAAAAATTTTTCTTGATCGATCATACAAAATCACAAATTATCAAGTTCTTCCATTCTCTTAACAGGTAATTAAAATTACGGAGTACTAAATTTGTAACACCCCTAAAATTTAAAACTTTGAATGCTTATGAAATAAAGACAATACTATCATTAAATCCCGAAAAAGAGCAAAACTGAACATAAGTGTTGGGGTGCTATGCCACATCTGAGCTGGAGAACTCAGATGCACTGCTAAACTATCTAAACATCAGAAATCCTCGAATCAATGTCAAGTACATCATCATGGCTCGCAGGCCGATAAGGAACTAAACTAACTAAGCCCCGGGTCCTCTAGCGCGCTTCGGAGCTACTCATCTGTGCCTGAAAGTCAAATATATCTGTTCAGCGAATAATGCTGGTAACCCATTCTAACACGTTAAAATACAATATAGGTAGATATATATATATATATATATATATATATATATATATATATATATATATATATATATATATATATATATATATATATATATATATATATATATATATATATATATAAAAGGAAAACCATTTTGAAGCCGGAATGGATAAATATACTTATGAAACTCTAATTTAAAATCGAGAATAGACTCAGCAAGGGTAGGCATATTCATCAGATATAATCACGCATATAAAGATACTATCATATACCCTAAGGTCACAAGACTATTTCACATCATTCATATCAGTATTCAATAATTATCTGAACACGTAAACACATTTGGCGGTGTCGCAGGACCCTTCACGCGCCCATACACGAAGCGCCAGCGCATATAGCTCTGGCATGGCCCAGAAGCACCCTGCCTGTACCGCAGCACAAGGAGATTGATCGCAACCAATCAATGAACCGCAGCTTATTTATAACGTTTGATCGCAACTAAACGGTGGACCGCAGCCTGAATAGTATGTATGTCTGATCGCAACCAGATTATTGACCACAGCCCTATATATATATTTATATACCTGTCCGATCGCAACCGGCCGGGTTAACAGCTGATGGTTCTCAACCCATCCAACTGCCTGTATAGCCAATTGATCGCAACCAATTGGGGTATCATGCACAAATAACACATAGCCAAGCACATGCAACCCACATTAACACATAAGGAGGGGGAAATCATACATATATAACTTATGCGTGGTCAACCACATTACTAGAGATACGTCTAAGGGGTTCATGCACCTTTCTCCTAGGCCAACGGGATACCAATTCGACTAGCATGCAATACACAAGACTCTTTTATCCTACGAACGGTACCCGATACATCAAACTAGACTCAAGCACGACAAACGGGGTCCAATGGGACACCACGGGACACGGGGAAAACCACCATGTTCCACACTGGAATTCCAGCAGGTGGCCCGCCGGCTGCCCGCCTACGGCACATCACGAGGCAGTAGGTGCCCGGCGGGCAGTCGCCTGCCCGCTGCCAGGCGGTCCCATGGGGCAGCGGGTAAGTGGCCGGTACCCCTGCCCCCACCTACGCCCCACTGACTCTTATGTAATAATTCGATCCCGAGATCTCTCGTGGAACCCGAAACCATGTCCAGACACGCTTAAACACAAACGACGACACCATGTAATCAAGTAATGGATTAAAACCAAGAATCACATTAAATACATCCTAACACAACTCCTAAACATACTAAGACTCAATACCCGATCATGCATAATCGCACCCAAACATACCAAGAATGTCACAATACGTAATCCACGATTTAACCCTAGGGCTCTAGTCGTATTTAAAGCACAAGATCACAATTTATCTTAAAATCAAGAACATCAAGATTATTACACAAGCATCAAGATCAACACTTCAATATCCAGATCATCTCATAAACATCAAGATTATCTCATAATCATCATAAAAGCCTTATCAAGACACAAGCATCGAATTGCATATCAAAGGAGCCAAAGAAGAAGATTATAGCAAGGAAAATAGGTTTTTTTGAGACATGAGTTACCTCTTAGCCTTAATTAGAATCCTTAGCTACTAAGGTTCTTTCTCTAAGATTTCTTCTTCGTGATTTCTCCTACGTTTGGTGATAGGGGAATTCTTGGGAATTCTTGTTTGGTGGAATCTATTGTGGTGTGATTTCTAGCTGTCTCCTAGGTCCTTATATATACTTAAGAGTCCTAACTAGGGTCTGAATGGTAAGGATCTACTTATTCTATTCCTTATAGGACTAAGGACTTGGTTTAGGGATAAGGGTCTATGATCCATGGTGGACCCTTCTTAATTAATTAAGGGAATTCAATTCTATTTTAATGGTAAGTAATTAAATAAGAGTAAAAGACAATTTTGGTCCTAGACTTATAGTGGCACGGACAATTTTAGTCCTCCATAAAAAAATCAGACAATTTGTGGACATTCTTATTGTAACGAGGAAAATTTTGGTCCTCCGTCTATATTTCTGTTAGATGGTCGTCTAAGAGGAAGGCAATTGCGTCAATTTCCACGCTATCTTCTTCTCCGACCTTCAATTCTCTGTAACTGGCAACACCAAACCCCAAAATGCAGACGATTGAAATATGGTGTTGAAAGAATTCACTGGCACCATTGTCCCTTGTGGCAATGCCACCTTTGGAGCACGCTCATCAAACTGAATATCAAATGGTTCAAGCCCTGACTTCCTAGTAAAATAGAAAACCGAATCAACATCAGGCAAACTATTTGAAATTCCCTGCCGAATGAATTGTCTCACACCAAAAACCTCGGCGTAGAACTCCTCGCGCTCAATCTCACCCACATTATTCAATGGCAAACCTCTTGGCCAAACTGACCTTTGGCTAAAATGTATATAAGGGTTAACAACAGTCCTATTAGGATTTTCATGACTATACTGCAAAATAACCTCCTGCCTAGCAGTCTCCCCAACCAATTCGATATCGAAGTGCTTCCAAAGATAAGTAAATTGCAGCTTTCAAGCTCCAATCTTGGGGATTTTTCGAGTTCCCAACAGCCAAAACTTGCCACCCTTTCAACTTTGTGAGCTTCCTGAGTGAATCTGACGGGTAATTAGACACGGACACAATGATCCACTTCTCGAATCGGAAATTCGCATAGGGAGAAGACTTATCTAGGATTGCAGGGATGTCATTCCAGTTGATCTGAGGCATATGGGGTTTAACAGAGTGCGCCTGCGTGGACTCAATGCACAGCAAGGCGTTTGAGCCCTCGGCGACGTTGCAGAAATAGAATAAACCGACGACGGTGGCTACGAGGAGCACAATGGTGAGGAGCTTGTATAGATTCTCCGAAACCCATGAGGTAAAATCGAGGTTTTTGGTCTAGGGAATGCAAGAGCGAGGCAATGAATCTCTGCTGGGTTTCAACCCCTTGGGAGATTTCGGGTCGACCCGTTTCGATCTTGGACTAACATTTCAGCTCCTCCTCAAATCCACCACCCCGCAAAATCAAAACACAAATGAAGCGGTGGCTTTGGAGCTGAAATCTTGCGCTCATTTGTTCCCTCGGCGTGGCATTGACTTGAGTCGAGCTCATTTGTATCTTTGTGACAAAAACACAAACACCTGGCACCACCTTGATCTTGCCTGCCTTCTGCCGTACGTGTAGAGAATTTGATCGAGTTGTCGACATTGTGAAGTATAATTTGGTGAAGGGGAGTTTTCTTTATGATTGACTGTAAGCTAGTTGGTTGGTTGGTTGGTTGGTGCCGTGACTCTCATTTTAAAAAATTAAGATGAAGTTACAGAGAAGTGAAGGTTGGAGAAGAAGATAGAGTAAATTGACGCAATTGTCCTCATATTAGACGGCCATCTAACTGAAATATAGACGGAGGACCAAAATTGTCCTCGTCATAATAAGAGTGTCCATAAATTGTCTAATTTTTTTATTAAGGACTAAAATTGTCCGTGCCACTATAAATCTAGGACCAAAATTATCTTTTACTCAATTAAATAATTAGTTCGGGTTAGAGGCCGTAACACGGGGTGTTACATAAATATTTCAGAATTATTATTTATTGTTTTATTTACCTAACTTAATAATTCTGATTTTAGAATAATTTATTCAAGAATTTGTTTCTTAATTAATTATTTGTTAATGGAGTTTCTTAATAAATTCTTATTTTTTCTTTAGGGTTTTATAATTATGTCTTCTAAAAAATATTCATCTGAGTTTAAGAAGCGTAAAAATAAAAGAAGAATTGAGCAACTAACTCAATCTAAAAAGGGAGCTCTTGAAAAATTCATTACAAAAGAAACTCAAATAGATGTGTAAAAAGATGATGCCAAGGAAAATTTGTTAGATATTAATTTTCATATAGAAGATCAGGATGATTGTAAGATTGGAAAAAATTTAAATGATAGTATGAACAACGATAATAGGTATCACTGTGACAATGAAAATAATAAGAATGTTAACAGTTGTTTAGATGATGTGGTCACAATGATAAACCAAATAATTCGTTTTTATTTGACATATATGATCCAAGAAATTGGGATGCCCTTGATTCTAAATTAACAGATATTCTTGTGAAAGATGGTCCTAAAAGAGATTTATAAATAAATAAAGGTCCTAAAGATAAATTCTTTAGAAAATTTTCTTTAGCATTTTACACAAGATATTTGCCAAATAAAGAGAAGTGTGATCAAGATTGACTTGTATATTCAAAAGAACTTGACGAGGTGTTTTGTTTTGTTGCAAGATTTTTAAAAAAGGTATAGGAAAATGTGTTTTGGTCAATGAAGTTCATATTAAAAGTTTGGTAGATGATTTTGCGTCTAAATGTGCACGGCGCATGTCACTTTTTAAAAATTTTAGATATATTTTTTATACAATATTTATATTTTGAATTTTTGACACAACTTTTTGGAGAACTATTATTTATATATACAAATTATTTGAAAAAATTGGGCCCAATTTAAGAGATTGCACAGGACGCCATCTTTTATTTAAAGGGCCCTGCGTAGAAAACATTAGAAATGTATCTGAGATCTCCATTCTTCAATGCGATGAGTATTTACCCTTTTCCGGTCACTAGAATGGTCTTACCATCACTAAACTTAACAGTTGTGTGGAATGATTCATCAGACTCAATGAACAACTCTTTCATGCCACACATATGATTTGTGCAGCCAATATCCAAATACCGCGTGTGTCAATGTGGATTGTTGTTTGATGAAGAAACCATCAAAATATCATGGTCTGTTCCAACAACACTTCCAACACCATCTAAATTACCGACCTCTTGTGCATAATTAGCAGTTTGGCTGTCATTCTTATATCAGCATTCATTTGCATAGTGACCACATTTGTGACAGCAGTAGCACTCGACATTTGATTTGTCAGGCTTCCCTTTGCCTTGTTTACGACCTCAACCTCTCGAAGTCCGCGTGTTGAAACTTGTGTTAGAACATGTGTTGTTTTGTTCACCATGACCTTTGTTGGAATGATTGATATTTCTTCCGCTACCTCTACCTTGAGAATTTCTAGATCTTCTACTGAAATCACCGATCAAGGCTTGCACTTAAAGAGCTTGTTCCAACGACTTCTCAAATTTGTTGTTATTTTCCTTCAATCTCAGCTCATGTGTTTTCAATGAACCATACAATGACTTGATTGTCATTGTTGTTAGATCATTATCTTCTTCAATCGCAGTCACAACATGTTCAAACCTTAGAATCAAGGTTCTCAAAGTTTTTTCGACCCTACTTTGTTCCATGAGAGTTTTGCCAATGTTCTTTATGTTGTTGGACAATGCTAAAACACGATTAATATAGGAATCAATCATTTCACCCTACTCCATCTGCAATAGCTCGTACTGACGCCTTAATGTTTGAAGACGTACTATCTTGGTTTTCTCAACACCCTTGTATGAGTTTATCATAATGCTCCCTGCCTTATTAGAGGTCTTTGCACATTCAATCTGCTTGAAGGTTTCATCACTCATCCCTTGATGGATGTAGTACAACGCCTTCTTGTCCTTCTTAGCTACATTATCTAATTTTTGCAGGTATTCTAGTTTCAACAATTTCCAACAAATCATGATAATCAAAGAACACCGTCGTTTGAGCGCAGCAACGATTGTAATTTTTTCCATCAAGAACAGGAATAGATAGTTGTGTTATGTTTTTCATTGTGACCAGGGATTGAAATAGGTCGATCACCTATCAAGGGGCCTACAGCTTGACCTAGCCATTTAGTAAATAGGCTAGGCATAGGCCTATTTTAAGGCCTATATGTTTAAAGCCCAAACTAATTATATATATCAAATTCTAAAACATAAATTCTTAATTTTTAATTTTCACACTTTCTGGTCTCTCCATATTTCCCTCTTAGCGGAGTAGCAAACTCATCCTTGCATACTGCATAGTAGTAGTAGTGTAGGTCATGTAGTGAGACGACGATTGATGTTGAGTTCTTATCTTAGTTTTTAATTTCTTTTTTATTAAAATTCAATTGATGTTCATGGCGTCTATTGGTGTCACTACCTGCACACTTGTTGTAGCTGACGTTCATCGATTATTGTTATATTATGTTTAATATTTTTAACAAATATGTAGTCCTTATAAAATGTATAATGTGTAGATCTTAAATAGACTCAAACCTATTTAAAATCTACAACAAAGTTTATATTTAATGGCATACATACTAAATAGGCCTTTAAAAAAAGTTTTAAGCGAGGTCATACCTATTGTAGGCTCAGGCTTGTGCCTAAAAAATAAATAAAAAATAAAAAACGTGCGTACAGGCTCAAACCTAGGCCCGAACCTTAAGTTCTGAAAAATTATTTTGTAGATTGTGATCCACACAGTTGTGTGGACCATAGTTCAAAATGACGTTGTTTTTACTTTGGAAAAAATCGTGTTCCGCGTGCATGTATTAAATCAATGAACTTTCTGGATAAGATAATGTATTTTATGAGTTAGAATAATGTACTTTATGTGTTAAAACAATGTACTTTATGTGTTATAATGAAATTTTTGGGGTAAGATAATATACTTTATGAGTTAGAATAATGTACTTCATGTGTTAGAATAATGTGTTTTATAAGTTAGAATAATGTACTATAGGTGCACCTAGTTATAACTATAGGTGCACTTAGTACTGATACTCAGTGTAAATTTTACTTGCACCTATAATACAATTTACATGCATTTGTAATACATTTTACTTGCACTTCGATGTTCAATTATTTACGAAAATGGCATCGCATTTTTTTTTAAATCAGCGTTTCTCATCCATTAAATCTGGACACGTGGACGAATAGCAGACATTCGCATTTCGCTCCTGGGCGAGCCATTCGCACCAGAATGCAACTATCTGTATATATATGTGTGTGTGGAGTTCCAACGAATACACATGCTTAGGTGAGCTAATAGTTGATCTAAGACGTTTGCAAATTTGAACGTACTCTACCATGAGGTGTGTGGGAATATATATAGACATGGCATCAAATCCTACTATATATGATTGGAGATTATAAAAATTATATATTTGTTAATTAGTTATTTATCTTTATTATATTGAAATACAAAATACAGATACGTAATAATTATATATAGTACCGTGCTGACTGTGTAGTAGTGTAGTATACTATGGAGATGAAACGAATGATATATAAAAATGTATAGATATGTGGGGTTCACAGAATCAAAGTGGGATACTGACTAGATATTTTATGTATTCAGCCTGGAATCTGGATGGTATATCCACTTTATTTTTGTTTTTCTTTTTTTTTTTTTTTTGTATAAGTGGGGATATTAAAAGCTGATTTTGTTGGGAAGTTGGGAAGGTGAGATCCAAGTCCGTCAAGACATAAATAGAGTACCATATGGGATGCAGATGGCTCATCACCTTCTGCATTAAGTACATGCAAGTTGAAATATTAAAAAAAAAAAAAAAAAAAAAAAAAAAAAAAAAGAGACTAAAAGTGAAATGACACCTACAAGTCTTGAACCAAAAATAAAATAAACTCTTATGTATTTTCAGTTAATAAATTATATGTCTATAAATAAATTAAATGCATATAATATGTTAACTACAAACACATATTATATTAATTACAAATGCATAAAATGAATGTCATTTTAGACCACTGTCCATAATATCACATGAACCCCATTCTATGGTATAATTTGCCCAAGTCAGGCATCCCCATACTACATATCGCGTCATAAACAGAAATTTTCTTATCCAATATATTGATCGATTACCATCAGTTGTCAGGGGGGATAAAAATAAATAATTTTCTCACTAGTTGATCATTAATGTTAACAAAGGCCAAATTATAATAAGACACTTTAAACTATTTATTTAAAAAAAAAAAAAAAATCTTACATAGCACTATCGCACCGGGCACCCCGCAAAGTCTTTGTAATATAATGCACCTCTTCCATCATTGAAGGGCTACCCAAAAATAGGTTCATGCGAAAATTTTTTTAAAAAAAATTTATGGAACATTTGACGTTTTTCTTCTGAATTACACTTTTTTTCTCTGAATTATTCGTGTATCTGCATTAGCCCCTTAAATATTTTAAAACAGTACTTTTTCTCTTTGATATATTAAATAGACATTTTTACCTTAAAAATAAATATTTTATTTATTTTTCTTCTCCAACAAATTATTACTTATATAGGGATGAACACGGTTTGATTCGAAATAAACAGGACATTATAGCAATCAAATCAAAAGGTTTCGGTTATGATTCAACACCAGAACTCAATATGTGGGTTTAAGTTTATTAAAATCGTAAACCGGAAAAATTGGATCCTGAACCGTGAATCATCAGTTTGAAATCGAAACAACAAAAGGCATTAGCTTAAAATTAGAATTATAATATTTGCAAATAATGTATGTTTTTTTTTTTTTTGCATTTATTCTAATTCTCAATAGCAATTTGGTTCTGATTTTGAACCGTCGGTTCATGGTTTCGGATCTAGTTTGAACCGATGCATGGTTCAAACTTTTTTAAAAATTTTATTTTCTATTTTTAAAATAGTATAAATTCAACAATTAAACTATTTTTTTTTTACTTCGGAATCAAAACCAACCATTCTTATTCGCGATTTTAATAAACTGAAACCCAAATATCGGGTTCTAGTTCTAAATTGTAACCAAAAAATTTTTTTTTGATTGTTATAGTGTCTGTTCGGTTTGAACCAAACCGTGGTCATAATTTATTGGAAAAAAAATAACTGAAATATTTATTCTAAGGATAAAAAGGCTATTTAACATATCAAGAAGAAAAATCGTCACTTTTAAAATAATTGATAGGTTAATGTGAATACATGAATGATTTAAGGGGTGTATAACTCAGGGATAAAAAAATTCATTTTCCAAAAAAATGTAAAAGAAATAATGAAAGCACGTTTTGACTTTTGATTGAAGGCCGGATCCATGAACATATCATTAAGTAGTTGACCTAATATACATTTTATAAATAGCATGTTGAATTTTTCTCTATGCTTTGGTCCTACCAAAACTAGAATATAACAGCATAACACAATGGTTGGTAGTTGACAATATTAAAATATTAGAAAAGGATCGAATAAGCATTAGAACTAATAGAAATACTACAATTAAGCTAAAGTATTTTAATTAGACACTTTAATATGTAAGCTGAATTAAAATAAATAAATAAATATATATATATATATATATATATATATATATATATATATATATATATATATATATATATATATATATAGGGATGCACTCAGGTGCGAATAAGTACCCAGGAAGGAAATAGAACGAATCAGCGCGCGACACGTGTCCAGATCTAATAACTTAAAAAAAATGCGGTGGCATTTTCGTAAATAATTAAACATCGAAGTGCAAGTAAAATCACTTACAAGTGCACCTACTTTCACCTAGAAGTGCATGTAATTTTGCCTTGTTAGCATTCACTTTCCGCAAACATTCATGCACCTGGGTGTGTTTATAACTATAGGTGCAACTATTTATAACTATAGGTGCAACTACTTATAACTATAGGTGCACCTACTTTCACCTATAAGTGCATGTAATTTTTCCTTGTTCACATTCATTGATCTGAGTTCAGCGGGTAGTAATACCCCTGAAAACCACTCGCAAACATTCATACACCTAGGTGCAACTACTTATAACTATGTGTGCAACTACTTAGAACTATAGATGCAACTACTTAGAACTATAGGTGCAACTACGTATTGATGATCAGTGTAAATTTTTACTTGCACCTATAATACATTTTACATGCACTTGTAATACATTTTACTTGCACTTCGATGTTCAATTATTTACGAAAATGCCACCGCGTTTTTTAAAAAAATCTGTATTTCTCATCCATTAGATCTGGACACGTGGATGGACAGAATCCATTCCTATTTCGCGCCTGGGCGGAGCATTCGCACCCGAGTGCGATTCTATATATATATATATATATATATATATATATATATATATATATATATATATATATATATATATATATATATATATATATATATATATATATATATATATATATATATATATATATATATATATATATATATATATATATATATAGGGATGCACTTAGGTGCGAATAAGTGCTCAGGAGGGAAAAGCGAACGAATTCGCGCGCGACACGTG
This sequence comes from Ipomoea nil, assembly GCF_001879475.1. Lineage (NCBI taxonomy): Eukaryota > Viridiplantae > Streptophyta > Magnoliopsida > Solanales > Convolvulaceae > Ipomoea > Ipomoea nil. Next base: position 2,729,142 of record NW_017617577.1, read on the forward strand.
TCCAGATCTAATAACATTAAAAAAAAAACGCGGTGGCATTTTCGTAAATAATTGAACATCGAAGTGCAAGTAAAATCACTTACAAGTGCACCTACTTTCACCTATAAGTGCATGTAATTTTGCCTTGTTAGCATTCACTTTCCGCAAACATTCATGCACCTGGGTGTGCTTATAACTATATGTGCAACTATTTATAACTATAGGTGCAACTACTTATAACTATAGGTGCACCTACTTTCACCTATAAGTGCATGTAATTTTGCCTTGTTAACATTCATTGATCTGAGTTCAGCGGGTAGTAATACCCCTGAAAACCACTCGCAAACATTCATACACCTAGGTGCAACTACTTAGAACTATGTGTGCAACTACTTAGAACTATAGGTGCAACTACTTAGAACTATAGGTGCAACTAAGTATTGATGCTCAGTGTAAATTTTTACTTGCACCTATAATACATTTTACATGCACTTGTAATACATTATACTTGTACTTCGATGTTCAATTATTTACGAAAATGTCACCGCGTGTTTTTTAAAAATTAGTGTTTCTCATCCATTAGATCTGGACTCATGGACGAACAGAATTCATTCCTATTTCGCGCCTGGGCGAAGCATTCGCGCCTGGGCGAAGCATTCGCACCTGAGTGCGATTCTATATATATATATATATATATATATATATATATATATATATATATATATATATATATATATATATATATATAATTAGCGGTTTTAGCATATTACCATAAGGTAAACTATTGACTAGACATGCTATGTGAGTTTTTAAAGTGATTTGGCACTAGGTTGGGTATTTTTAGAATTGATGTAACTTAATAATAAATAATAATAATAATTTAATTTTGATATTTGAAAAATGTTTTTTTTGAAAGAAGACTTGGCTTCTATTACAGTTGAAGACGAGGTTAGCTTTTCATCTTCGTCTTTGTTCGGACAAAGATTAACTCATCTTTGTCTGATTTGGATGAAGGCAGTTCGGATCTAGGGTAAAGAATTGTTTATCCAAATTGAAACAAATTTAGGTGGAAGGAGGATGCCAACAAGAGAGCAAGGTCACTGGTGATATACCAATGGAGCTTTTATTTTTTTTTTTTCCCTTTTTTAAGAAAAAAATAAATATCAAAAAATTATTATTATTATTATTATTATTATTATTATTATTATTATTATTATTATTATTATTTACTACGCACCTTACGTTTTAAACTTAATAAGCACATTTAGACACGTAATGCTATAAACTTACGCATCTTAAACTTTGAACTTATGCACCTTTAAGCTTTGAAAATACGCACCTTAAGCTTTACAATTATACACCTTAAACTTTCAACAATATGCAAAATTACCATAATGCCGCCGCATTATTTTTAATTTATCTTCATTCAGAGCTGTTGATTTTGGCAAGATAAATGAGTATGATTAATTCCCATGTTTCACCTGAGAGAAGTTTCGCACCTGATCCCTTGCATATATAAATAAATAAATAAATATATATATATATATATATATATATATATATATATATATATATATATATATATATATATATATATTTATTTATTTATTTATTTATTTATTTAGGGTGCTGGTCCTATGAGAACCATCATCCCTATGAGTACATGAGAACCAATATGGTGCATTAAAAAAACAGATTTATGGAGAGATTAATTGAGGGAATACAACATTTGTGTGTGCATATGGAGCATTGGGTTTGTGCAAACATAGGATATGCACACAGCACATGCTCTATAATCTATATGCACATGTGAATGTTGAATTCCCCCAACTAAACTCATCTTAGATATGTGTAACTTAGTGTTGAGTTCAAGTTTTAATTGTGATAATGTGAATAATGTCTAGCTTTAATCATAAACAAATAAATTATATTTATATAAATAAATGTGAGTAGAAAAGATAGAAGATGTTGATAATTAAAAGAAGACGATAATGGATGTAATCATATATAGTAATGAATAAGTATGTAAGTAATAAGTATGTAAGTAGATAATGGCGAGAATGTAGTTATTATAGTGATATATAGTCAAATAGATTATAGAGATTCTATTTTCCATTGTAAAGCAATTTTTAAAAGTTCTCAAGTTTTCTAAAAAATTGGAAAACGTTTTCAGTTTTCAAAATAGAAAATTGTGCTACTAAACATGTTTTCTATTTTATATTCTCAAATTCTCCGGTCAGTAAACGAGCCCTTAATGTTTTAAAATTATAAATTACAATTTTAATTTATCCATATTGGCTAATACACTCTACATTTATTGATGTACTATATACAATGCAAATGTGATGAGTTTTAACAATTAATCTCCTTATAAAAAACAACAAATTGAAGCATCAGTCATGTTCATGTCAGCAATTGAAGAATTGAAATCACTACACTATATAAATATAGAACAGGAAAAAAAAAACTATTTTGCCTATAATAATATTACAACAAACATGCTCCTAACTCTTGGGAGCAAAACCCTTGATTGATATTATGAAATTAATTAATTGACATCTATCTAGGGGTAGAAAAAATGTGTTTTTATGGGGTGAAGTAGCAGATGTGCTTTGAGATTGGGTAAAATTTGAGGTGGAGGACCACAAAAGATGGGGATTCAGAAAGAGCCTAGAAATGAAGGGAATTGAATTGAAGTTTGGTTATGAGGACCACCATTACTTAGGACCACGGCATTTCCCTGTGACCACTCCTATTTCACGAGATCTCTCATCCATATTATTAGCAACTTCGTCAAGGCGTTTGTGGCCGCCACTTTATGCTCACAAGAATATAGTGACACCCCTCCTTATGTCAAGCTGCATGCTATGCACAAAAATGATGCTTACCCCTCCCAGGTGGTTAAGTCCTACCCATGTAAAGGTCTCAACTAATCTTTGCTTTTTAAGTATATTAATTAATTACATTAAATATGTATATAACTCTTTCAATGCATGTTATTTCTTTCATAAATTACAAGGTGTAAACACCCAAATTATTCTGTGCACTTGAGTCCACCTTACAATGTGGACCCGGGTCCAAATGTTCACAATTTATCTTTAAAATATTCACGATTTGTATACTACGAACACACAATGTTAGCATATATGTAATTGATTTCTTGTTTTGTATTCACAAGTTCCTTTCAAATACTGTAATCACACAATATTAACAGATTATGATGTGTGAACATTCTACAGTTGTTATGTATTTTGACTTAGAAATACAATTTCTATTCTAGAAATTCACAATTCCAATACTAAAAATATACAATTTATACCTCGTTTAGGACCAAGGTCTACCTTACAAGGTTTGGTCCATGTTATATCAACTCATACAAACACATGCTTCGAGAGAATGAAATTTCTTTTACTTAAATCAATAACCGTAAGTATTTTAAACCAGGTTATACTAGACGGATCCACTAATTTAGAAGAATATAATGAGACCCCTACTTCATTAAGGTTTAAATTAACTAAAATGATGTAGAAGAGTTCATGCCCCCTTAAGATGGCATGTCCTCGTGCTATCTCTGTCAGTTATCCGCAAATGCATCATCCCTCAAGTTGCCTAGCGTGCACTCAACTCATTGATATAGTTTGGATATCAAATGATACGAACACGTGCCTTAATTACACTACAAAAACTAGTTTACGAGTATACATTTAACTCATGTCTTATATATTAACTTAGATTCTTGTCAGTAATCGATGTAAGACTTATATCAAGAATTTGATCTCTAACAACTTTTTTTCATTCACAAGGTTTAAACATAGTTTGTTACTTTAAGAGAATCAAATTCTTTTTATTCAAACTAATGGTTGTTAGCATTTAAACCGTGTTATTGAAGAAGGGATACAAAATTCGGGTTCTTAGATCCACTAATCCACAAAAGAAGCTTTGATTCCGTACTTCACTACAACCTTCATGGCATATTCAGGATTGGTTCACACCCAATTGGTTTGATGCTTAAGTTAGAGGTTCAAAGGAGAGCACAATTGTATTTTTATTATTTTATTTTTTTCTTAAGAAGAGAGAGAGAGAGAGAGAGAGAGAGAGAGAGAGATCAGAGAGAATGGGTATCGCTGAATTGAAAGACACAACTATCATTACTAACTCTTCTATGGTTGAAATCCCTCGCATGTCTTTTAATTAGCATAAGATTCGTCAAAGATGTGTGTAAATTGAAGATAGCAATTTCATTTTCCCCTCCTCCATCCTTTTTTTTTTTTTTTTTTTTTTAATGTAACATAGTTTCCATAAAAATTTAATAAAAACGTTCTAATATCTAATATATAATATAATATAAAGAATAAAGAAATTTTAGATTCAATCTTACTCTTTTCTTTTAGTTGTATAACAATAATATAAAAAGTAGTTGGATGACTCTCCTGTGAGACCCTCTCACATATTTTTATTTTTATCCGTATGACGGATTGGGTCTATATGAAACGTTATACTTATGATGGAAATTTTAATATTAATTAGTGATAAATTAATTGTTATTTATAAGGGAATATAATATTTTTAAGGAAAAAAGTAATAATACTTTCAAATTAAAAAAAAAATGCAATATTTAAGGGTTGAAGTGTTACTTATGAGAAAAAGTGTAATACTAATTAGGAAAAAATGATTAATTGTTAAAAATCGCAATACTTGGAAACTGTGATATTTTTTATTAAAAATAATGTAATACATTTAAATAAAAATTTAGTATTAGGGTTGAAGAGTTATTTTCTTTTTGAATGTTACTAACTTTACTACATTGTAGTATTTTTTCAAATATACTTTCTCATGAACCTCTCACATGAGGGAAATCACTACATACCATATGAGCACAAAGTACTTGGCAAGGTTGAAGAGTTACTATTGAGAAAAAATGTAATATTTATAAGGAAAAATATCTACTATACTAATAAGAGCTCAAGAGAGTTAGGCCTATAATGGGTAGAAAAAATGGCGCTCAAATTTTTTAATCAAACGAATGGCTCAGATTGATCAGATTTTAATTTTTCCTTAGGATTTTCTAATTTATCCTTAAGGGGGCGTTTGGTTCAAGGAATCTTTGATTACCCCAGGTAATAGGATTACCTGGGAGTAAGTAATGTGAGATTTTGGGAATGTAAGATTACCTGATGTGTTTGGTTAAAGTTGTAGGAATGTAACATTAACTTGTTTGGTTGAAGGTTATATTTTAAGTTATATTACATCAATTACTTAAATGCCCTCATAGAAATTGAAAGGTGTAAATTACAAGTTTTTTTTTTTTTTTTCATAATTCAAAATTTAACAATAATAATAATAATAATAATAATAATGATAATAATAATAATAATAATAATAATAATAATAATGATGATGATGATGATTGAATGTGTACTGTAAGTAAAGATGAAATTCAATAATAATAATAATAATAATAATAATAATAATAATAATGCAATGCAATGCGTAATTCAATAACAACAACAACAATAACAACAACAACAACAACAATAATAATAATAATAATAATAATAATAATAATAATAATAATAGAATAATGAGGTTTATGTAATGAATAGAAGAGAAATAAATGAGGGCAATTTTGGAATATTGAAAAGTAATCTCACAGTACCTAACTAAAACTTGGTAATCACATTACCTCAAATATACCCCCATTTCCTACGTGGCAGTAATCTTACATTACTTACCCTCTCAGATTACCTAAACCAAACATGGTAATCTAAGATTACCTTTCTCAGATTACCAAGGTAATCTGAGATACCTTGAACCAAACGCCCCCTAATGAATATGATTAACAGTTAACTTTTTCGTTAAATATTATCTTTTCCGTTAATTTCTGTTAGTTCACGGTTAACTTACTCATTGATTTGAACCCAACAAAAAAAATTATTCATTATCAACAAATTAATTAAGATAAATATTTTCATTAGTTATATTGTCCTTATTTTTCTCAAATGTAAAAATTTTTACATTCAAATTCATCAATTGATTATATTCACTACATTGTCTACTATCTTTTTTGTGCACTATTTTTCTAATTAATATCAAAGTTATAATACAAAATAATGCTATATATTTATTTACCAAGTATTTTATTAATACCATGAAAAAATTAAAAAAATATAATTAATAAAGCCAACCATATTAACTAGATAGATTTTGTGACAAAGAGAGTATTCAAATCACACAACAAATTGAAGTGAGAACTACCTTACAATGTCCTTGTTTGACAATCAGCAGTTAGCGGTTAGCGGATTTGACCAACGAATTTATTTAATTATTAACATTGGGTAGAAAAATGATCGCCAAATTATTAAATCAAATGAATGGTTCAGATTGTTCAGGTTTTAATTTTTTTTTCTTTTAAGTTTTTCTAATTTATCCTTAATTATATGATTATCCATTTAACTTTTCCGTTAAATACCGTTAATTCACCGTTAATCTAATTCTAATATTAAAGTCTAATATAGAATTATAACTACACCATCAATCTAATTCTAATATTAAAGTCTTAATAAAACTTAACCACAAATCCTAATGTCGAAATCTCCTCAAACAATATTAGTATATATTTAATATTTTATGCCCTAATTTTTATTTGTTCTCACTTATGTCCCGTATTTGGTTTCAACCATACCTATACAATTATTTTATTGACAATTATAATCAATCTTGACTATATTATCTTGCATTTGTAAACTTAGAATTACCTATTTAACCCGCACGGGCTTAGCTCAATGGTAAATTTAGTGGGCAGTATTTGGGAGAAGAGACCAAGGTTTGAACCTCGGCGGCGACAGTGCGGGAATTATGTCCAAAGTGGGCAGATTGCTTGTACGCACCGGCATTTGGTCCTGTCTGCTAAATCATTGAGTCACCGTGATTTACAACTTTCCACAATGCTCTGTCGGGTCGGAGTGTGGGGACCCTTGGGGTTGGGGACTCAACCTTTGGGAGAAGAATTACCTATTTAAATACGCAAATTCAACCTTCAATTATCTATGCATGAACAATTTCAATATAATCTTGCCTTAATATACTTTAAAGTACTTATTTATTTATTTATTTTTTTTAAAAAACAAACATTGGGCATTATCCCAATCGCGCAATGCGCGTAAAAAACTAGTAGTTCCATAAAATTTAATAAAAACGTTCTAATATCTAATATATAATATAATATAAAGAATAAAGAAATTTTAGATTCAATCTTACTCTTTTCTTTTAGTTGTATAACAATAATATAAAAAGTAGTTGGATGACTCTCCTGTGAGACCCTCTCACATATTTTTATTTTTATCCGTATGACGGATTGGGTCTATATGAAACGTTATACTTATGATGGAAATTTTAATATTAATTAGTGATAAATTAATTGTTATTTATAAGGGAATATAATATTTTTAAGGAAAAAAGTAATAATACTTTCAAATTAAAAAAAAATGCAATATTTAGGGGTTGAAGTGTTACTTATGAGAAAAAGTGTAATACTAATTAGGAAAAAATGATTAATTGTTAAAAATCGCAATACTTGGAAACTGTGATATTTTTTATTAAAAATAACGTAATACATTTAAATAAAAATTTAGTATTAGGGTTGAAGAGTTATTTTCTTTTTGAATGTTACTGATTCTACTACATTGTAGTATTTTTTCAAATATACTTTCTCATGAACCTCTCACATGAGGGAAATCACTACATACCATATGAGCACAAAGTACTTGGCAAGGTTGAAGAGTTACTATGGAGAAAAAATGTAATATTTATAAGGAAAAATATCTACTATACTAATAAGAGCTCAAGAGAGTTAGGCCTATAATGGGTAGAAAAAATGGCGCTCAAATTTTTTAATCAAATGAATGGCTCAGATTGATCAGATTTTAATTTTTCCTTAAGATTTTCTAATTTATCCTTAATGAATATGATTAACAGTTAACTTTTCCGTTAAATATTATCTTTTCCGTTAATTTCTGTTAGTTCACGGTTAACTTACTCATTGATTTCAATAAGAAAGGTCTTAGGTTCGAACCTCATCCCAATCAAAGTTGGCATAATTAGTACTCTATTTTACTTTTATTAAATTAAAATTAAATAATAATTTAGTAGCTACAACAAAAAATAATAAATATGCATTTCTTTAATTTAGAATTATGTGTCTACAATGCTTTTATTCAAAAAAAATTATTCATTATCAATAAATTAAATACGAGAAATAATTTCATTAGTTATATTGTATTTATTTTTCTCCAATATAAAATTCTTTACATTCAAATTTATCAATTGATTATATTAGCTACATTGTCCCTACAATGTCTTTATTAAAAAAAATTATTCATTATCAATAAATTAATTAAGAGAAATAATTTTATTAGTTATATTGTCTTTATATTTCTCCAATGTAAAAATTCTTTAAATTGAAATTCATCAATTGATTATATTCACTACATTGTCTATTATCTTTTTTGTGCACTATTTTTTAATTAAATATCAAAGTTATAATACAAAATAATGCTATATATTTATTTACCAAGTATTTTATTTATACCATGAAAAAATAAAAAAAAATATAATTAATAAAGCCAATCAGATTAACTACTTGAGGGATTTGTTGACAAAGAGAGTATTCAAATCACACAACAAATTAAAGTGACAACTACCTCGCAATGTCCTTGTTTGACAATCAGCAGTTAGCGGATTATATTAGTGAATTTGACCAACGAATTATATCAACGGTTGCTAAAAAGATATTTTAAAAAATTAGCTGTTTAGATTAACATGTAAAATGACATAATAATAATAATAATAATAATAATAATAATAATAATAATAATAATAATAATAATAATAATAATAATAATAATAATAATAATAATAATAATAATAATAATAATAACAATAACAATAATAATAATAATAATAATAATAGTTTTAAAAAAATTAAAAAAATATATATAATTATGCCAATCATATTAACTACTTGGGGGATTTATTGACAAAAAGAGTATTCAAATCACACAATAAATTGAAGTGGAAAACTATCTCACAATTTCCTTGTTTGGCAATTAGCAGTTAGCTCTTCAATATTAGTATATATTTAATATTTTATGACCTAATTTTTATTTGCTCTCCCTTATGTCCCGTATTTGGTTTTAACCATACCTATACAATTATTTTATTGACATTATAATCAATCTCGACTATATTATATTGCATTTGTAAACTTAAAATTGTCTATTTAAATACGCAAATTTAACATTCAATTATCTATGCATGAATAATTCTAATATAATCTTGCCTTGATATACTTTAAAGTACTTATTAAAAAAAAAAAACATTGGACATTATTCCAATTGCGCAATGCGCGTAAAAAACTAGTATTACTTATAAAGAAAATAGTAATACTTATAAGGGAAAAGTGTCAAATTGGCCCCCTAAGTCGACCGGATAGTGCAATTGGGTCCCCTAACTAAAAATAATTTATTTATTTATTAAAATATATATTATATATAAAAAATAAAATTTAAAAAAAAAAAACAAACAAAAAAAAACAAAGCTGTTTTTTTTTTTGAAAACGCACAAAGCTGTTTAGGTGGCTGTGTTTTTTTATTTATTTTATTTTATTTTATTTTTTATATATAATATATATTTTAATTAATAAATAAATCATTTTTTAAAACAAAAAAAAATATATTTTTTAAAATGACACGTGTCAACAATGTGAAGATTAACTTGTTAAACAAGTCATCTTGGACTTAATTAAATAATTTTACAGGTTTAGGGGATCTGAATAGTGTTTTTTTTTTAGTTAGGTGGCCCAATTACACTATCCGGTCGACTTAGGGAGACAATTTGACACGTTTCCCTGCTTATAATGAACTTGGCCCGTTTCAGGAATGAGAACCCTTGACTCGTAAGACTATGTCATAGAAGATTTTGCCAAAGTGATTTAATTGTACGTGAAGTTTGAGAATTGAGGGTGAAAAAAAAAATCCAGTATTCATATATCATGTTTGATGCAATTTACCATTACAAAAATAAATAAAAAAGGAATATATGGCTAAGTTCATTTTAACAGAGAGTCTTTGATGGATGATAATAGCGTCAAAACTAATCATTTATCGTATCAAGAAAAGCATTTAGGTAGAAAAAGGGAGAGTACAGCACGTACTGCAGCATCTTAACTTTTTTATTATTCATATGACTACCTAAACAATACAAGCGTACGTACCTTAGCGTGTTAATGATGGATGTCGTAATTTGTTTTATACACACTTTTATCCTTTTCATAGTACGCAGTTAAGCTCCTCCAATTTTCATCATTAGAGATTCTTGCAATTTTGAGGGATAAGCTACACAGTTGATCACATTCTGGATATGTTCGGAATTGAGCTTTTCCAAATTGTTCTTGAACTGGTCATCAAAAGATTCATCGTGACCATCAAGCTTTTATCACTTTTTTTTTTTTTTTTTTTTTTTTTTTTTTTTTTTTGGAGTGGTAAGGAAAATCCCCAATCATTATGGTGGGTAAATTCCATCTTGTGACCCTAGCTGACAAATGATCCAATGAGATGAATCAGTTTTGATCAACTCAAATTGAAAAAACCAATAAGGCTTATCCAGTTGAGATCAAAGACAAATAACTAATTATAATCTTTTGATTACCAAGTCAACAATCTAACTAATTTAGTTACCGTTATCCCAGCTTTATCACTTTTTCTACCCAATTGTTGGTCTATCCATTTTCTTGCCTAACTTGTGCTGGTATCTGTTATTGAGATAGTGTCAAGTAGTATTCAGAATTCATTGTTGAAGCATACCACTCTGGTGCAGTTGAGTTCCAACTAATCAAACACGAGGAGAGGATTTTGCCAAATTGCACCGAAACTCGACCAACCTCCCTGCATGCCAATACATGGCATGTGTGCACCAACCACGACATGTGAGAGGTCTAACCGTCTAACTGCATATTGGACCCGGTTCAGTTTCCAAGGGGCCTGAACCTGCGGTTCAGTTTTGGACTCAAAGTAAAACTTAAATATTATGGAGTACATTTTTATTTTAAATTATTACTAAATTTTTTCCTCAAAAGTATTAAATTTTTTTATAAGTAATAAATAATTTATTTTTGATTAATATTACATTTTTTCAATATAAATGTTACATTTTTCATAACGACCCGACCCGTCTCACAGGAAACTCACTTAAAAAAAAAATAGAGAAAATGACACTTTCTCCCCCTATGTTATATACTTATAGCACTTTTTCCCCCTAAATTATTTAAGTGGCAGTTTTTCCCCCTGATATATGAAATGGACATATTTACCCTTAAAATAAATATTTCATTTATTTTTCTTCTCCAACAAATTATAACCACGATTTGAAAAAATAAAATGCATTAATTGTTGAATTTTTTGAATACTTTAAAAATAAATAAAAAAAATTTAGAATAAAGTTTGAACCAACAGTTCAAATTGGATCCGAAATCATGAACCGACGATTCAAAATAGAAACCAAATCGCGATTATATATACTTATATGTGAGAGTCAATATAAATGCGAAAAAAAAAACATACACTATTTGTAAATATTATAATTCTAATTTTAAGCTATCGCTAGTAGTTGTTCTGATTTGAATCTCCGGTTCACGGTTCAGGAGCCATTTTTTTCAAGTTGATGATTTTAATAAACGGAAACCAAAATATTGGGTTATGTTATGAATTATAACCGAAATTTTTTTATTTGATTGCTATAGTGTTCGGTTCAATTCGAACCTTGAACCGAACCGTGGTTATCCCTACATATAAGCAATAATTTGTTGAAGAAGATAAATAAATAAAATATTTATTTTAAGGGTAGAAATGTTCATTTAATATTATAAAGGGAGAAAACTGCCACTTTTATAATAATTGAGGGGGCAAATGTGGATGCATGAATAACTCAGGGGAAAAAAGTGCTATAAGCATATAACACAAGGGAAAAAGTGCCATTTTTCCAAAAAATTAATTAAAAATAAAAACAATGTAATTGCAAAATAATCACGTAAAAAATAATGAGTGTGACAAATTATTGTGTGAACCATGGTTCACACAGTGCTATGTGGATCATAACAAAAACTACATTTTTAATTTTTAATATATACTAAAAATACATTATTTGTGTACTGAATTTATTATATACAAAATAATATACTTTTAATAGTCAAATAATGTACTTTTCTTAAATATAATGTACATTTTAAATTTTTAATATATTAAAAATACATCATTTGTATATCGAATGTATATTATTTGATAGTATGGTCCACACAATAATGATGGATGAGGGGGAGGGACAAGAAAAGTAAAAAAATAAATAAATAATTGAATATTGGTTACGTTACTGTTAATGAAATTACATAGGGTCAAGTTTTTAAAACAGTTAAGATTTTCCCGTCAAGGAGAGTGTAGGCTAACTGCCCTTTTGACTGTGACCCACCGCTGAGAGACAAAAGCACTAATAAGAGCAATCAGTGGATAATTGCTTTAACATCATTTTCAACATTATGGTCAGACAATGTACACTAAACAGACTACATCAAGCATGGAAGTGTCTTAATTAATTACCGTAATTAAAATCAAGAATACCCCATCCCACCCCACCCCACCAAACCTCTTCCCAGAAACTAACAACAATACCCACATGTCTTCTTAATCTGGAGAAGATTGCTTCTTAGCTAGTCGGCAAAAAATCTGCCCCATTCCCCTTCACTATAGATCTAGACATCTCTCTTTTAAGGCCCACCATATGGGGTCCTAGACTTGACTCTACTTTTTTTCATTAACTCACACCTGTCTTCCCCCACTGTGCAAAAAAACTAATTAAACTCGTTTTCATTTCCAGGAAAATTCTTCTGCACGAGGGAAAACCGTGTTGAACAGTTTGAAGTAGTTGGAATACCCGGTTTAGGGTAATGAAACTGAAATTGTGGTGTGTTCTCTCTCAGATAAGGATTTGACATGTTTCACACACAAGTTATCTCTAAGGGCGGGCGGAGAATATCACACACAGTAATGCGTTTCTTTTTCTTAGAAAGAGAGCAGAATACATACCCTGTGGAGATAGATCATACCATATGTATGTATGGCGGGAATCTGTATCACTCACATATATATGGTCCTGCTTTCCCTGCATAATCAAACGCCTGCATACATACGCTATACTATACTATACTATACTGTATTGTACTATAATAATAATAATAATAATAATAATAATAATAATAACGAGTTAATACTAACTGGGCCCTTCGAGTATAGTGGCACTGCATAATCAAACACTTGCATACATACATACGCTATACTAAACTATATGTATTGTACTGTCCAAGTAGTTTGTAGCTTAATGACACCTATGTGATTCTTCCAAATCGGAGACCACAGGTTTCAATAAGTTGAGAACGTATATCTGGACAGATACTATACTCAGAGGTCCCCAACTAGTATTAATTCTATGGAAGGGTTTCTTAATTACCGTTGTTATTCCTCTAAGTCTCAAGGCCTCAGCTATTGGAGAACGTGTCAGCCATAAGAAACAGCTAGCCAATCCAGTCCTGCTTTTACCTGTCGAGCAAAATCTACAATTTTGAAATGAAATCACCAATCTATACGACCTCCCTCAACCCAGACCTGAACACATGGGACGATATATCATTCTTACCTCCACAACATCTAAGGATGATATGATGAAGCTTCCACCATTATCACCAACTCCCCTCCATTTCCTTCAATTCCCTCCTTCTCTGCTTCTACCTGTCTCAAAGCTTGTCTTGTCTTTGCAGCTGCACTACAAAGAGGTTAGTGTCTGTCTGCTACTTTGAGTGCCACAACAACTTAGCCTTTTCTCGAATCAAAAAGTTTTTCTTTTTAATTTATTATTATTTCTTCATTTGCTTGTTGAACAGAAATCAGGAAAAAATAAATATTCCCTTTCCATGCCTTGTATCTCCCTACTCTTTCAAAACATTCACATGAAAGTTAAAAAGGTATAAGAGGCTTTACCTGTGTGTCACATGCTATTAGCTTTCCCCTATATAAAGAGCTCGCAAAAGAGAGTTGATCATCAAAAGAGCTTTAGCAGACAGACTTCTCCTTGAGCTCTCCAAGGATTCAGACCTGCAAAAGCAATATGTTGTTTTCCTATGCTAGAAATTGCTTAAAGCGGTTCTGTGTTGACGAGTTACAACCGAAAACAGAAACCAATTATGGTTTCTTCTCCAGTGATCTCCTCCCTTCTCTTGGAGCCAGAATCAACCAAACTACAAAACTTAGAAAATGCATAAATTCACCATTTGATCCCCGGTACAGGTGAGAAGATGACCTTTGACTATTTCCCCGGCCTTGTAGGCATGGACAACGTACAGCTGATTCTCTCTTTCTCTCATTCTTTCAGGGCTTGGGAGATGTTTCTAGTCATTCTGGTCATTTACTCTGCCTGGATTTCTCCCTTTGAGTTTGCATTCCTCACGTACAAGGAAGATGCGCTGTTCATCATTGACAACATTGTCAACTGCTTCTTTGCAATAGACATCTTTCTAACATTCTTCGTGGCATACCTCGATAGTCAATCATACCTGCTTGTAGATAATCCTAGGAAAATAGCAATAAGGTAAGCTTGCAGCAGTTATTTTCTTCTCCAACTTACTATATGAATCACGAGAGCTCTTTTGTTTCTTATATCATTCATTCATCACACCCATGTTCTTCTAAATGGCTGGCAGGTATTTATCAACATGGTTCATGTTTGATGTGGCCTCAACTGTGCCATTCCAAGCTCTCAGCCTCCTTTTCACAGATCACAAAACAAGTGGCGGACTAGGCTTCAAATTGCTGAGCATGCTCAGGCTTTGGCGCCTGAGGCGTGTAAGCGCCCTGTTTGCAAGGTCCATGAACATATTTCAAACCTGTTTTTGGTGTCTCTACCCTAATTATCCAAATTCTCACTACCCGGTTTGCTTTCCTTCAGACTTGAGAAGGACATCCGGTTTAACTACTTCTGGACACGCTGCACAAAACTCATATCTGTAAGTCATCAGTACGCGATCTAAAGAGTGAATACGTACAAGAGTTGATATATGCATGAATTGCCTTTTTGTCAAAATGCAGGTAACTTTGTTTGCAGTACATTGTGCTGGATGCTTTAACTACATGATTGCAGATAGATATCCTGATCCTAAAAATACCTGGATTGGAGCAGCATATCCAAATTTCAAGGAGGCAAGCCTTTGGGTGAGATATGTAACTTCAATGTATTGGTCTATAGTCACACTGACCACAACCGGTTATGGGGACCTGCATGCCGAGAACACAAGAGAGATGCTCTTTGATATCTTTTACATGTTGTTCAACTTAGGATTGACATCTTACATCATTGGGAATATGACAAACCTTGTTGTTCACTGGACCAGCCGCACCAGAAATTTCGTAAGTTCTCTCTCCTTATGTGTGTGTATATTGACATCATATAATAAAAATTTAGGGAAAATCAGCAATCTTTAAGCCACCTTCTACTGAAAAGAAAAAAGTATGATTACATTACATGCATTTAAAGTAGAATAGGAGATCAAGTTCAACACAGGAAATCATATTAAGAAAATGCATGAAACTGCAAAGAATGAATGAAACAAAAAGAATATTATATATATCAATATATGGCACATTGCACACATGTGCTAAACTATGACATCTTTAAAACGTTTTGTTTGTGTAGAGGGATTCAGTCAAGGCTGCTTCAGAATTTTCAAAACGCAACCAGTTACCGCCACGGATACAGGATCAAGTTTTATCTCATATCTGTCTCAAGTTCAAAACTGAAGCATTGAAACAGCAAGAAACTTTGAATGCCTTGCCAAAGGCTATTCGATCAAGCATCTCACACCACCTGTTTTTCCCTATAGTTCAGAATGTTCATCTTTTCCGGGGGGTTTCACATGATTTCCTTTTCCAACTGGTACTTCATTTTTCCCTCCCCAACTCCGATTTCTGTGTTGCTATGACATAAAAATCACAAGGATTTCATTGTTTCACTTTTTTTTTTCCTAAATGAAGGTTCCCGAATTGGAAGCAGAGTATTTTCCTCCTAAGGAAGAAGTTATTTTACAAAATGAGGCTCCAACAGATATGTACATAATGGTCTCAGGGGCAGTGGTAAGTTGGTTAATAGATTCGATATGTTATTTGAAACTAAAACTATTTTACTCTATTCTTAACAAGGAAACTATTTATGGTGACAGGAATTGATACTAAGTGTTGATGGCCATGAGCAAGTAAGTAATTTGTATATGAGAATATTTTATTTTAATATATTTCTATAACTATCAGCTAACTCTTTATTGCTACAAATATGGCAGGTCTTTGGAAGGGCAGCTTCAGGAGAACTATTTGGAGAAATAGGGGTTTTATTTGGAAGGCTGCAGCCATTTGCTGTACGAACCGTTGAGGTTTCCCAAATATTGAGGGTGAGCAGAGCAACTTTGATGAACATTCTTCATGCAAATCCAGAAGATGAACGCATTATTATGAACAATCTGTTACAGGTGAATATACGAGAATTTATATGTATGTATTATTTTGAAGAGTCTTTTCCCTCCTTCCTATATGTGTTTTGTTATACCTTGACTATTCTGCCGAATGAAACTCATGATAGGCTATTTTTGTCATAAAATAGAAACTGCAAACATTAGGAAACATTGGCTCTGAGGACCACGAAAAAGAACCACACTTAGTCTTCAACAATTCTGTTGGTGGTGAATCGCAAGGGGAGAGATATTATGCACAAGATAATATGCAGAGATGCAGGTGTGAAACGGACACAAGTTTACCAGATGCAGATGGCACAATGGCTCTTCATGTAGCTGTTTGCAAGGGGAACCTTGAGGTGGCTAAGGGTCTGCTGGAAAAAGGAGCAAATGTAACTAGACCTGATGCAACAGGGTGGACGGCAAAGGCTCTAGCAGAACATAATGGAGACAAAAACATGTATGACCTGTTACGAAGTTTTGAAGACCGAAACAAATTAGAAGAGCATAAGATCAGGTTTCATGGTCCAGAAACTAGTAGTAGTCAACTAAAGCCTACAAGATACAGGTCCCCCTTTTGTTCTTACTCCACCCACAGAAGACCCACTTGTACAAGTTCAGGTAGTAGCAGCTGTCCCATGAATGCACAAGTGTCAAAATCCAAGAAGAGAGTCACTATTCATATCAAGTTAAATAGCAACAAATCATCACATCAGCAGTTTGGGAAGCTAATAAATCTACCTGGTTCTATGGAAGAGCTTTTCGCAGTAGCAAGTAAGCCTTTATTTGATCTCCATATAAAGCACAAAGTAACCTGGATATTTAATGGATTAAGTATCAAATATTATTGACAATCAGGAAATGGAAATAAAAATTAATGTATAATAATAGTAAATGATTCTGCCACTTGTGTGTTCCTTAGTAGATCAGTTTATCACCCTGAACTTATTTTGCAGGTCAGAAGTTTGGAATCCAGATTCTTACAAAAGTTCTAAATTCAGAGAATGCAGAAATAGATGACTTTAGTGTGATCAGAGATGGTGATCATTTAAATTTTCTTTCAGAATAGCACTCCAGTTTATAATAAAATGATATGTAACCCCAAAATTGAGTAATAGAAGGCTAAATTGTAGAGTGCACAGAGGGAGAGAGCATTATCATTCACAAGCAATTGTAAATTTCTTTAAATTCCTAAGGAAGAAATCACGTTGGAATCTAAGGTATCAATCCTTTCCCAACAATCACAGAGGGCAAGCTCTGTCCAATCGTTTCAATGACAAATATGAAGTATATCACCCTATGGATCAACTTTTATATTCATTTTCTTCATTGCATGATACTCAATTAGTCAAGAAGGATCTATGATAATTCTGACAATCAGCCAATCAGGAGAGGTGGAAGGCAAAGTTGAGTTCTCTTTCGTCTCTGCAATATCCAGTTACGAATCACGTGGAACAAAACCATAAAGAAGCGTAAAAAGACGTAAATTGTAACAGAAAAAAAGCTAAAATTCAATTCAAAGAGCAGAGACGAAACAGGAAGATAGAAATGCAGGCACGAGATCGGCGATCAAGAGCTGACCTCGGATATTGACCGGCGGCATTGACGTGATCACCGTCGTTCACGGAATACGTACGGTAAAGCCGTAAAGGTTTCGACATCTCCGGCCAGATCGAATCAACGACTCAACAAGGTGCAGTTACGTTACTCCGAGTAATTGCGCTGTGAGAATAAGAACATTTTGGCTCGCGGCCGTTGCGGGGAGTTAAAGGCTCGCCTCGCAGCTGCCAGTAACGTTGCTTTGATTCGTCGTCGTGGAAATATAGTGTACTTCGACGGTTGGATGAACAACTATAGTTTGCCACTGCTTATTATTCTTCTCCCATACACGTGCTATAGAAAAAATGTGTATAATGCACAAAAATAGAACCAACGAAATTATATCATTAAAAGAAATATAAAACCACGTAAATCTTATAATTATTAAGTCTAGGCGTGTCATAGACCATGAAAGGAAAATTAACAAATTTAGAGAAAGGGAAAAATACGAAGAAGAAGATGTATGCATATGATATGTATACTAAAATAAGTCCACACGCCCAACTCAAAGAAGAAGATATCTCATACGAAGAAACGAGAAGCAAACGAAATTTCATGAAGTCATCTTGAAGATCAAGCATCTATGGAAAGAAAGAAGTATATCAAGAAGAATGCTACAAAGACCAATAATCCGTACAAGCGAGATGGATGAAAGCTTCATGTATAAACGTAACCGCTACAATTTTATAAGGCAAATTTAGAAGAGATGAAGTTGGAGCAGATGTTTCAAAAGAACTTTCGAAATCAATTAAATATTAGAACTTGGAGACAAGGTTAGAAATTCGGTTGGAGATGAAGTTTCAAAAGAGGTTTCGAAACAAGTTGAAGCAGAGGTTTCGAAATCAATTAAATAATAGAAGTTGGAGATGAAGTTAGAGATGCAGTTTGCAAGTCAAAGTTAAAAGAGATGAAGTTTCATCAAACTATATATAGTAAGAGCTGGAGTTAGAGATGAAGTTTCAAAGGCTATATATATAGTAAGAGCTGAAGTAAGAGATGGAGTTTCAAAGGCTATATATAGTAAGAGCTGAAGTTAGAGATGAAGTCTCAAAAGCTATATATAGTAAGAGCTGAAGTTGGAGAAGAAGTTTTAATCAAGTATTGAATTCTCGCCATCAATATGAGACCCAAATCAAGAGATCTCATTGGTCGAAAACAAACAACTTCATCAGTAGCCATACAGAGAGATTGGTAAGAGCTGAAGTTAGAGATGAAGTCTCAAAAGCTATATATAGTAAGAGCTGAAGTTGGAGAAGAAGTTTCAATCAAGGATTGAATTCTCACCATCAATATGAGACCCAGATCAAGAGATCTCATTGGTCGAAAACAAACAACTTCATCAGTTGCCATACAGAGAGATTAAAATACACAGAAGATGAAAGTCCCAGAAGGCATGATCTACATCAGAATTATTTTAAGGAGCACCTTCACGTGAAGACACGATCTGCATCAGAAATATTTTAAGAATCTCTTCACATGGACCAAGAGCTAAGCAACGGCCGAAATATCTCCAAAGTCCGAGATATTATTTTTAATATGATCTTCTGAGAAAGCTACAGATTTTCTGCAAAGGCTACAAGAATTCAAATTTGAGATTGTCTTTTTCCAACGGACAAATTCTCAAAACCAGCTATAAAAGGATGAAGAATGAAGCAGATCAAAGCATTTCGACACTTCCAACAGAGCTCTGAACGTAAGAAAAGCATACGAAATACAAGTGAGAAATATAAAGAGCCAACAAGCTAGATACGAAATATATATCCAAGTGAGAAAAACACTCAGAGAGCTCAAAGAGAAAATATTCAAGAGTGTTTTAATTCTTCATCATTGAGAGACTTGTTGCATATTGAAGATCCATTCAAGAAGTCTCAAAGTTGGAAGCCATTGAAACTTGTTTTTCTACAAACAAGTGATACAGCAGTGTCGGAGATACTGGGCGTGATTAGTGCGGGCTTTGTGATCAAAGCACTAGATCACGGGATACGTCGAAGACGGGGGGAAAGTAGCACGGAGTTGTGAAATCCTGGATTGTCACACGGAGCTATGAGATCCGAAGCAGCAGTGTCGGAGGCACTGGGCGTGATTGGTGTGGGCTTGGTGATCAAAGCACTAGATCACGGGAAACGTCGACCGGATCGTGGAAGACGGGGGGAAAGTAGCACGGAGCTGTGAAATCCTGGAAAGTAGCATGGAGTTGTGAAATTCGAAGCAGCAGTGTTGGAGGCACTGGGCGTGATTAGTGTGGGCTTAGTGATCAAAGCACTAGATCACAGAAATTCATTGTATCTAGGAACCAAGAAGTGGTGGATATAGTGAATTGATCTTGGACGATAAGAGCAAGTGGAGTAAGGGGATTACATCACCTCCGAACCACTATAAATTGCCTTGTGTCATTTAGTGCTTTATTTACTTACTGCTTATCACGTGGATATACTTGACACAATCACACAACTCGTATTTACTTATTCCGCTACGTACAAGACTCTAACAATCTAGTTAAGAGTCTTGATATCTCTATCGCCTCAACAATTGTTGTATTCGCGAAAACGGTTCAAAAGACTATTCACCCCCCCCCCCCTCTAGACTTTTACCACATCCCCTTTGGGACCAACAATTGGTATTAGAGCCTGTAGTCTATTTGAGTCAGTTTATTTTTTACTGATACCAACAATTGGTATCAGAGCAGTCTGTCTATTTGGGTTAATTTGTTTCCAAGCAGGTTGCCTATTTGGGTCAACCTTGTTTCTGACTGCTAGGCAGATCCATTTTACCGTGTGTGATTGGATTGTATTATTCTTTTCTTACGAGAAAATGAATAAGGATTTAGCACAAAATTTATTATTCTCACTTAATAAATTTGATGATTGGAAAGTTCGTATGCAGGTCCATTTATCGGCCTTACACGATGAAATGTGGGAAGTCATTTCTAATGGACCGATAGAAATATTTAAAGTCAACACAGCATTTCTTCTATCATCCGATGCTCAACAATATGTACCAAAGCCGAAACCGGAATGTTCATTAGACGATAGAAAGAGAAATAATCTTGACAACATTGCCAAAGATATTCTATTCAAAAACGTTGATGATACAATATTCCCAAATATTTGAAAATGCACAACCGCGAAAGAAATTTGGGATACTCTCATCAAGATCGGTGAAGGCGATGAACAAGAGAAGGATAACAAGCTCACGATAGCCATGAAGAAGTCTGAAGATTTCAAAATGCCATCAAGTGAAAGCATTGTTGATATGGAAGCAAGAATGATTAAAATTCTTGGAGAGATTAATGATCTTGGCAAAGAAATTAGCTAAAAAGAAATTAATCTCAAAATCTTACGAGGCTTGCCATCCGCATGGGATATGAAGGTGACGGCTATGCGAGATCACCGAGATCTAAGAACGTTGTCAACTGACAAATTGTTTAGTGATCTTAAGGCATATGAGTTCGAAATGAAGGCAAAAAATAATGAAGATTACAAAGTTCGAAATCTAGCTTTATTGGCCGAGCAACCGTCAACCTCCAGGTCAGTAGATAATATTGATTTTATGACTGATGAACAGTTTGCTCTTTTTGTTAAAAAGTTCAGGAAATTCATGCGAAAAGAAGACAACAAATATTCATCACGAAGAAATCAAAATTTCTCTCGTGGAAACCAAAATGCCGTGTGACACCCGGTATTTTCCTAAAAATAAATTATAGTCCCGATAATAAATATTTTTAATAAAAATATTTATATAGCTATTATTTTGAAATGGGCTTAGGTCTATGAAGTATGGTGAACCAATCTTTTTGTGCCTAAATGTTTTAAGTCCAAAAATGATTTATAGCCTAAGAGTTTATTTGGTATCCTAAGCCCAAAAGTATAATTATTTTCTTATGGAGTCTTGAACCAAGATGAACCCAAGAACTTAACTCTAGCCCAACCCAATCCCTATTTGGAAACCTAGCCTTCTATATCTAGAATATTACGTATGTAATATATATCTAACTAAGATATGTGCAGCCTCCTTCATTTTCATCATCTGTCGTCCCCCTCTCCAACGTTTTCCGGCGGCGAGACAACAACATAAGCCACCGCCTTCCTCCTTACCTCCCTTTCACCATCTCCATAGCCTTCTTCTTCGACCAAGCTACGTGAACCCCCCCATCCCCGCCTTTTCCTTTCCTCTCGGTTCCAAGAGTAGTCAAGCTGGACTGCGTAGCCCTATGGCTGGGGCAGTGGTGGCCGACGCGGGAGGCTACGGCATCATCGTGGAGCAAACGGCGGAGTGGTGTTTTCCTTCTCGGCAGGTTCGACGGAGCTCTGTGTTGGTTGCTGCCTCTCCTCCGGCGTAGGCAGAGCATCTATGGTGGTATCGGTTTTTCTCAGTCGGGGAGGCTCTATCGACGGCGAAAGTTCGGAGCTTTTCGGCAGAGGCGGACTGCAGCAAGGGTGGCGTCTCCTCCTTTTTTCGGCGAGTTTTGGGTCCCCGTGAGGCAGAGCATGCACGGGTAGTAGCACGAGCAGAGGGTGTCTCGATGTTCTACCCGCGGGTTCGTCTGCTTGAAGAAGAAGAAGATGGCAGTTGGTGAGCTTCTTCATTGTTTTGCTGATTAGTTTAGGTTAAGTAGTTTGTTATCCTTTAGATTTACTAAGTGGGTGTTTAACTTGGTTGGTTAGAGTGTGTTTAGTGTGAGGGTTGGCTTGGGTTCGATTCCCTTTAAGTTTAAATTTTGATGTTAAGTTTAGTTATTAGTTCCACCTTATTAGCTTGATAATTAGTTCAATAATTAGTGTTGTTGCTTAATTCTTAATAAGATGCCTAGCCTACATGGTTAAGCTTGTAGGTAAATTAGGGTTGAACTAGAGTTTCATCCCTTTATGAGCTTATTAGTTTTAATTAGTACTTGTGTTAATAGTTGAGATCCGGTTTAATTCTCAGGTTTCCGTTTGGCTTATGAGTTGAGCCTAGCCTATGTTGGCGTTGCTTTTGGATGTTAAGAGATTGAGGTAACCCATGCTCTACAAAACCTATTTTGCTTACCTCTATGTGATTTCTTGGATTCTACATGTGTTTTGCTATGAAATGTGAGGGTTTATGCATTTATCTTGTGATATTGCATATCTAGAGCTTGTGTTTAGGGTTCCTTTGTGCCATTGCTTGACATTTTCCATGGTTCAAGCCATTTTGTTGTGTTTGGTGAGATTTGGCATGTTTTGGACTTGAATTTGTATTTGGAGAAGAAAATCCCCGAAGGGATCTTTTTGCACAGGAGTATGTACTCGCGGGCGGAACGGCGGGGAGAGCCCTACCCGCCGCCCACCCGCAGGTACATAGGCTTGTGGGTAGTGTACCCGCGGGCGGAACCACGGGTAGGGGCCTACCCGTGGGTCCACCAGCGGGGAACACAGTGGAGTTGGACCGGGATTTGTTCCCCGTGATTCGTTTGACTCGGTATTTGGTCTTTTGACTTCCCGATGTTCTTTTGTGGAACTATTTGAGTGTCTTCTTGATGTTTCGTATGTCTAGAACTATATGGTAGGAATCCATGTAGAACTTTGGTGTCTTGAATCGTGCTAAGTGTTCAACATTGTGTTTCGTTGGACCGTGAGGTGTCTTGTATGTTCCTCGGAACTATCTTGAGTTTCCCCGTTGATAAGCATGCTAGTTTGGTATCTAAATGCTAGCGTGTGTGTTGTTTGTACCTTCCGATTGGTTGATGATAACTTGTGTTATTCATCGTTGTTGTTGTTGGGCTGTGACCCATTCCTTGATTGAGTATGGTTTCATATCTTCGTTGTGATCCGTTGATTGATTCCTGTTGTGGTGCGTGTGTGGCTTTACCTGGATTGCACGATTAGTGGTATAGGGCACTAGTCACCAAGGTATTGCAGCGGTCCTCGTGGTGGCCGTGACGTGATTATGGAGTTGTGACCTTTGTGTAAGGTTCACGTTTTTGGGGGATAACATGTGTTATCCGGGCATGTGTTGCCGTGTACGGTACCTTGTGTACTATGAATTGGTGGTCTCGTTGGTGGTCGTTGGTGGGGGACGACGGTCCCGGGGGAATAAGGTTGGACTTGGTTGTACAGGGGTCCTGGAGGTAATTGTTGGAAGAAGATATAAGGTTGGGGGTAGCCATAAGGTTGGAACAGGGCATAAGGAAGGCATATCAACTCGTGATGGGTGATGTCACGAGGGCTTGTGTAGCCCTGTTTGTGTGTTCTCTTTCTTGTGACGTTTGTAGTCACAAGGGCATGTGTTGCCATCAGTCTTGTCTTTATCCTTTGCGTTGTGGTTAACCTTTGTGGTTTGGGATGTGTTTCCGTGTTATCTTTGTGAGTGATGAGTCTTGTGTTGACTGTTGATCTTGGCTTTTGACTTATATACTTATGTATTCCGTTTCGAAAATGGTTTTACAACTTATATCTATCTATTTATGATATTTCACATGTATTCGTGGGTTACCAGCAATTATCGCTGACCGGGCGTTGTCCCAATGTTTATCTTTGTATCTTTCAGGTGATGTCTAGATGAGCGCGATGTCTAGTGGCCGGTAGCTTAGTACCTTTATCCTTGTTTTGTGGCCTGTGCGCCAATGTAATTTTAGATTGATGTCTTTGGGATAGATGTATACACTTGCAGATTGATCGCCGTAGCGTTTACCGTGTTTGGTAGACGTGGCGTAACACCCTATTTGGATTTCTTTTATCCAGTTCTCGTTTTATCTTCCGCTGTGCTAGTTTTGTTGTTTGATCTGCATGTGTTAAGGCTTTTTATCTAGCATGTTTGGGGGGTGTTACATGCCGCATGGAAGCCGAATGAAGAAAAAGTTGAAGAAATGAACAATCTATGCTACAACTGCTGCAAACCCGGACATTTTAAAATAAATTGTCCGCATCCGATCGTTAGCAAATATCAAGGCAAAAACGTTGAATCTACAAAAATAAATTCGACAACAAGGATCGGAGATTTAAACGTGACAAAAGAAAGGCTCTCATGAGCAATGAGCCGAAAGAAGATGATGAGTCTGACGAATCGTCATCAAGCGATGAAAGTTCAAGTTCAGAAAATGATAGAGCGCTAGTATGCAAATCAAATGAGTTGAGTACAAGTGAAGATTGTCTTATGGCTCTAGGAGCAGAGGAAGAAGAGGTAACATCTAATTCTTTTACTTCAGTTAGTACTTCCTTTTCTCGTGAATCTATTGGCAATCTAATGCGAGATTGGCAAGAGATCTTAGCCACTCATTCTCAACTCAAGGAGCGCAATAATATTCTAATTCTTGAAAAAGAAGAGATGAATAAAAAATTGCAAGATGCTCTACTTGAAGTGAGTAACTTGAAGAGTGAAAATATTAGTCTTCAAGAAGAGTGTAAAGCTAGAGAGGTTAGAGAACATAATCTTAGAGCTACCATTGCTACGTTTACAAATTCATCTAAAATAATAGATAAAATGGTAAACATGCAAAAGCCATCAGGAGATAAAACCGGACTTGGTTATGACTCCATATGTTCTCAAACCCCTCCAAAACTGACTAATTTTGCTACTACTTTAAATAATAAAGTTCAAGTGGTAAAATTTGTAAAAAGTCAGGATAACGCAATGAAATAAGGACTTGGCTATCAACGAAATGTGAAATTGAATATTGCTAGGCCGAACCATATAATATCACGGCTAAGCAATAAAGATTCAACAAATACAAAAGATATGCCAATGAGTTAAGTGCAAAAAGATTTCATAGAAAAGAGGGAAGCTTTTCTAGAAATAAAGTTGGGAGATTTTATCCCACCCAAAAAGATTGGTTGTATGATAGATTTAATGTTTTTTATAGACCAAAACAACAATCCTCTTCCCAGGTGCCAAAATATAAAAATGATTTTCAAAATCGGGCACCAAAAATATTTTCTAGAGTCAATTATGATTATTGAGTCTCAAATGGTTACAAACCACCTTATCTTAATTCAATAGGATCTAGGTGGGTTTGCCTACCACAAATCACTAACAACAAAGGACCCAAGAAAGTATGGGTACCTAAAAATAATTAATCTTTTTTGTAGGATGTTTGGTACATCGATAGCGGCTGCTCCGGCCACATGATGAGAAATAAATCATATCTAGTGAATTTGAAGAAAATCGATGGACCAAAAGTGATTTTTGGAGGAAATCAAAATTATGGAATTACCAAAGGAGTTGGTATGATTGAAAGAAATGGAATAAAAATTGAAGATGTATCGTACGTGGAAGGATTGAAGTTCAACTTGCTGAGTACTAGTCAATTTTGTGATAAAGGCTATCTTGTGGAATTTTTCAAAGATAAGTGCCTAATAGAAAATGAGACAACGAAGGAAATAATACTCACTGGAGCAAGGAAGAAAAATATGTACGTGGTTGATTGGAGCACAACCAAAGAGTCTGTATGCTTAATGGCCAAAAATTCGAATGAAGCAAATTGGGAATGACATAGGAAGCTCAGCCATCTAAACTTCAAGACAATCAATCAACTTGCAAAGAAAAATCTTGTTGAAGGTTTACCAGATATTGTCTTCAAGAAGGACCAAGTGTGCGACGCATGCCAACGTGGAAAACAAATTAAATCGTCGTTCAAATCAAAGACGCACGAGTCAACGTCAAGACCGCTAAGCTTGCTACACATGGACTTATTTGGACCGGTTGATCCAATAAGTGTAAGTGATGAAGGAATTTTTCTAGGATATTCGACTACCAGCAAAGCATTCAAAATATTAAACCAAAGAACAATGGTGGTTGAAGAGTCCATACACGTGGTGTTTGATGAAAAATCGCACGTCAAAAATGTTGCACTGGACGTGGAAGACATGCAAAATGGTAACAGGTGTCAAATTGATTTTGGTGATACTAATGATACGTGTGAAGATAATATTTTGCAGGGTTTAGATGAGTTGGAGACCAATTCTCTAGAAAATCCCATCTCTCATCTAGAAAGTGCATGTGGCACAATTAATTTTAATATTAATAGAGATGAGGTTGGAGATCCAATTAGAGATGAGGTTGGAGATCCAGTTGGAGAACCAATTAGAGATGAGGTTGAAGATCAAGTTGGAGACCATGGAATTAATGTAGAAATTCGAACAGATCCCTCCAATTCTCAACCAGCAAACCCATCCAGTATCATGCACCCATTTGAACCAGATTTGAGATGGCTCAAAAATTACCCTCCAGATTTAGTCATTGGAAATGTACGCGATGGCGTGAAGACAAGATCCTCAACCATGGAAGCATTGTTCACGTGTTATTTATCTCAAATTGAACCAAAGGAAGTGGACGAAGCTTTAAATGATCCGAGTTGGATTGACGCCATGCAAGAGGAGCTTGATCAATTCAAACGGAATGACGTTTGGGAACTTGTTCCAAGACCATGTGATCATAATGTTGTAGGAACAAAATGGGTCTTCCGGAACAAAGCCAACGAAGACGGCGTAATTGTTAGGAATAAAGCAAGGCTCGTTGCAAAGGGATACTTGCAAGAAGGAATAGATTTTGATGAAAACTTTGCACCCGTAGCAAGACTTGAACCAATAAGAATTTTCGTAGCTTATGCCGCACACAAGGACTCCACCGTCTACCAAATGGACGTCAAGAGCGCATTCTTGAACGGATTACTTGAAGAAGAAGTTTATGTCGAACAACCACCTGGTTTTGAGGTAAAAAGGCGAAGGTGACAAAGTCTACAAACTTAAAAAGGCGTTGTATGGGTTAAAACAAGCACCGAGAGCTTGGTATGATACCTTGTCAATGTTCTTGATGAGCTGTGGATTCACCAAAGACCAAGTTGACAAAACTCTCTTTAGAATTCAAGATGGTGAACATATTTTATTAGTGCAAATATATGTTGATGATATTATATTTGGAAGCACTAACAATTCTTTGTGTGAGAAGTTTTCAAAGCTTATGCAGAAAAGATTTGAAATGAGCATGATGGGTGAACTAAATTACTTCTTGGGCTTACAAATTAAACAAATGAAAGAAGGAATTTTCATCAATCAAGCCAAGTACACCCGTGACTTGATCAAGAAGTTTGGCCTTGATGGAAAATCGTCAATTAAGATTCCAATGAGTACATCATTAAGGCTAGACAAAGACGAAGATGGAAAAGATGTCGATCAAACAAAGTATAGAAGAATGATTGGTTCACTACTATACCTTACTGCAAGCCGGCCGGACATATCTTATGCTGTGGGAGTGTGTGCGAGATTCCAAGCAAATCCAAAAGAAAGCCACCTCATCGCAACCAAGAAGATCATAAGATAACTAAAAGGAACGATCAATGTAGGATTATGGTATCCTAAAGGTACACATTTTACTCTAACGGGTTTTTCAGATGCGGATATTGCAGGTTGTAAAATAGACAGAAAAAGCACTTCCGGGACATGCCAGTTCTTGGAGGGAAGACTTGTTTCTTGGTTTAGCAAAAAGCAATTCCATCGCAATTAGTACCGCCGAGGCCGAATACATTGCTGCAGGGAGTTGTTGTGCGCAAATATTGTGGATGAAGCAACAATTGAAAGATTACGGAGTAAATTGTGATTGTAAGCATCGAAAATTTTAAATGATATTGTTGGACCGTGGTGGATAATTGATTGCTAAATTAATTACTTTAATTAAGTTAATTGGACTAATATTTATTTAATTGGGTTAATTAAATGGCCGATTAAATATTTAATTGGTTTAATTACTTAATTAACTGTAATTGGATGTTGAATTGTTCGGCCCGAGATGATGAAATATTTAATCGAGCTGGACCAGGCTATTGAATCAATTGGATTGCATAATTAGCGGGCTTGACTTGGTCTTGGCCCACTAAAATTATATGTGGATTATATAATTTTGAAGAAATTGGAATTTTTGATATTATTTGAAAATTTAATGAAATCATGAACCTGGACGCAATAGTGTCCCGATACATTCCTTCATTTAATTAAAGAAATTAAATTAAATAAGGAATTAAGAGTTGGTTGGAGATTTTCTCTCACTCTCACCACTATAAATAGTGGTTTCATTTTCAAAGAATGGGCTCTGGAAATCTGCATAACGAAGCTCTACCGAAATCTCGCCAGGATATCCTCTGGAACACGCCCGCAGTTATACTGCGTATATTGCGCTGAGGAACACGCCACTTGAACACCGGAAGCCCTTCTTTGAAGATCAAGTTGCATATTAGCCCTTCATTGAAGAACAAGCTACATAACTCCAGAGGCCCTTCAGCAAGGAACTACTCCCAGTTCGGCATACTCCCGAACTTGGCATACTTCCGGTTCAACAAACTTTGAACTCGGCATACTTCCAGTTCAACATACTTTGAACACAGCATACTTCGAGTTCGGCACACTCCCGAACTTGACATACTTTCAATTCAGCATACTCTGAACTCAGCACACTTCCAACAAGGAACTTGGCATACTTCCAGTCCGGTCATACTCCCGAACTCGGCATACTTCAAGTTCAGCATACTCTGAACTCAGCACACTTCCAAATTCGGCATATTCCGAATTTGGCACAGTTCTAATAGGCATACTTCTAGTAGAGAATTAGAGGACTTCTTATATACAGAGATTGTACCCCTTCTTGATTGATACATACTACTTGTAACCGACACTTTGAATTTTGAATATATATAATTCAAGTTTTTCGCGTTTACATATTTTGGCACGCCCAGTGGGACAGCTCTGCCTCTCATCTCTCTACTACTTCCATACCTCTACCTGCGCATCAAATGGCATCGAACAATCCCATGTTCAAGAGGACCTATGCCCAAGCTACCAAGTCCAAGTTTACACCTGCAGCTAGCTCTGGCACTACCCAGAAAACGCCAGGTCCGCTGACAAGGAACCGCGCAAAGGATTTGGGTGTCCAAGTGCCTGAACCTCAGTCCATGGCACGACGGGTGGTTCGAAGGCTCGACAAGGCCCCTGTCGCCTCAAAGACAATTGCTTTTGCTGGAAGTCCACCCTCTCCCAAGGGAGCTACCAATGGTGGTAGTCCAACTTCTATGCAAGGGAACGCTAGTAGCGGGAGCATTTCCCCCGTAACTCCGCCACATCCATTATGGAAGGCTGCACCTGAGTGGTCTCATGTCTACAATGTCATGCCGGCCATGGCGAAAAACACAGAGTCTGTGGAGGAGCAATTAGCTAGAATTGCTAAGTCTCTGGAAGGAATGGCTGTCGCTCTCCAAAATCAAGAGAAACGGCTTAACACCCTCGATAATAGGGTAGGGAGCATCATGGAGGAGCAAGGAAGTCGTGCTCCAGGAAAGCAACCCGAAGGGCAAGAAGAGGTTGGTCAGCAATCACCACGACCTCCTGTTAGCCATGCGGCAGGAGAAGCTGCTTCCCACTTACCTGCAACTGAGAAAACTATTACAGTTACCGAAGGCATGATACCGGTGGATCAGTTGAAGGACTACATAATGGGGGGCCATCAAAGGCAAGTTGGATGAAGGCCAACCTTCATATTCCTATGCTAAGCCCTACACACAAAGAATTGAGGAGTTGAAAATGGCCTACGACTATCAACCTCCTAAGTTTCACCAGTTTGATGGTAAAGGAAATCCTCGACAGCACATTGCCCACTTTGTAGAAACATGCAATGATGCAGGGACTTATGGCGATCTGTTGGTAAAGCAGTTTGTCCATTCATTAAAGGGAACTGCGTTTGATTGGTACACTGACCTCGCGCCCGGCTGCATTGATAGCTGGCATGATATGGAACGTGAGTTCTTAACCCGTTTCTATAGCACGAGGAGAACAGTCAGCTTCTTGGAACTCACCACTACTCGCCAATGGAAGGGTGAACGCGCCGGCACCTACATTGAAAGATGGAGGTAACTATGCTTGAATTGCAAAGAAAGAATATCCCAAAGTTCTGCAATTGAGATGTGCATCCAAGGCATGCACTTTGAACTCTCCTATATCCTATAAGGGATTAAGCCAAAGTCCTTCGAAGAGTTATCCAGTCGTGCTCACGACATGGAGTTGAGCATCGAAGCTAGCGGAGGGCTCAACATATTGAACTTGCCCAGCTCCTCCAATGCACCTGGAAAATAAGAAGTTAAAAAGTGGAACAAACCATTTCCAAAGGGAGAAAAGAAAGAAGTGATGAATGTGAAGGTTACACCAATGACAGTCTTCACTAAGGCAACTGAAAGGCCTAGGTCAAGATCATTTTCTGGCCCGTCAAGGGGTGGTAGAAGGCCGACAATTGAAGAAATGCAGGAGAAGACTTATCCTTTCATGGATTCCGATGTATCTCCTATGTTTGATGAGCTACTCAAACTTAGACTCATTGAGTTGCCGAAAATAAAACGTCCTGATGAAGCTACAAGGGTGGATGACCCACACTATTGCAAGTACCATCGTCTTCTTGGTCATCCGATTGAGAAGTGTTTTATCTTCAAAGATAAAGTAATGGCACTGGCTAGGGATGGGAAAATTGAGCTTGCCGATGCCAAAGCGAGCTCAAATCAAATCTCGATTACACCCGGACGGTTCGCTCCGCTGTGTACTGAAAAAGAAGATGGGAAACAACGGAAACGTCCACTCCCCTTCATTGTTAAGCATGTTGCTTGTCAAAGTTCAGAACCACAGCAAAATGATAACACATCTGAAGGAAAATGGGTGATTATCAATCATAGAAAGAAGAAAGTTGAGCCTGGGAGACATCCTAATCACACAACGAGAAGTTGGGTTGAGAAAACCTCAACAAGTGGCCATGCCCGCAGACCAAAGACGAAGGGGCATGTCAAGCAACCACGAGCACCAGTTCCTTTGGCTCAATATATGCCAAAAGGATTTAATCTTCAATGGGTAGACACTGCTAGCTCCTGCCTAAATACAAATGACAAGCCAGAAGATGGAGGTGAATGTTCATATCCTAAACACATCGAGGATGAGGAAGTGTTAATGCATAAGGCTACTTCCTACTCCACGAAAATTACCTTCAAGGATGAAGGCTTGTTACTTGGAGGCACGCCACACAATCGCCCACTATTTGTTGAAGGCTATACCCGTGGGCAAAAGCTCAAAAGAATTATGGTTGATCAAGGCTCAGCTGTCAACATCCCATCCTTTCGAGCTGTAAAGGACCTTAGTATATCTACAGATGAGCTTGCCCAAAGTCGTCTAATGATACAAGGCTTCAACCAAGGAGGGCAAAGAGCAATCGGCATCATCAGACTTGACTTAAGAATTGGAAAACTGAGTTCAGGTGTCCTCTGCCATGTCATAGATGCAAGGACATCTTATTAACTTGTTACTTGGAAGGCCGTGGATACATGAAAATGGGGTGGTACCCACGTCTTGGCATCAATGCCTCATGTTTGAAAAGAACGGTGTAGTTGAAAAGGTTGTCGCCGATGAAAGCCCTTTCACAGAGGTTGAGTCTTACTTTGCGGACGCAAAGTTCTACATTAAAAGGCAAGTTATTGTTGAAGATATTGAGGAAATCATGGATGACCCACCTTCCCAACTAAAGTCAAAGGGAAAAATAGTTATAGAGGGAGATCAACACAACACAAAACTCATCTTCCCGCTTGCAAGGATTGATACATTTAAAGCAAATGCAGCAAAATCATCTGAAGATAAAGGTGGTGATAAAGTGGGCCAAATATTCCCCACCAAGCGTACCGAGGGTTTCGACCCTAACGCTTATAAGCTTCTAGCCAAAGCTGGCAATAATCCCAACGAGCCACAGAAGTTGGGAAAGCTTATCCCAGAAGCCGGTGGTAAAGGCAAGGCAAGTCGCCAAGAACCTCAAATGCGCAAAGGGTTGGGCTATGTCCCCCCTAAACCAGTGCGAATTCTTATAAACAGGGCTGCAAGTAATTGTATCTCCGCGGAGGAAAGCGAGTATGACCCAAAACTCACTCCTACCAATGATAATGGGCAAGACAAAAAGAAGTCAGTCATCGACCGAATTGGTAAGGCGGACTCTCGACGCTCAGTCTTTGATAGACTGGGGTCAAGTCCTAAAGCCCTAAAGAGAAAGTCAATGCATGATCGACTTGGAGCTGTCCAAGTTATTAAAGGCAGTGCCAATGTTCCTGCTGAAGTGGAACCTCCCAAAAGGCTTAGAAGCATGATTCCTTCTCGGATGAGATGAGAAACATATATTCATGTTTCATGTCGTGAAGTGTTGAAAGTCCAACCGAAGACCATTGTACACACTCATGTACATAAAGAGAAAAATGAGGAAAGCGTAGGCTCAAGTGATGACGTACCACCAACCACTCAGGGAGAGGTGGCATCGTCGTTCCATATCACTTTGTGTGATGAGACCCCGATTGAGGGAGAGGATGCAGAAGAGGAACCCCATGAGTTAGAAGAAGGGGTACGAGCAGCAGTGGATGAATTAAAAGAAGTTGATCTGGGAACTCCTGATGAAGATGAAATCTATGTCACACTGCTGAAAGAATATATTGATGTCTTTGCATGGACATACAAGGAGATGCCAGGGTTAGACCCAAAGGTAGCTGTGCACCGCTTAGCAGTGAAGAAGGGGTGTCGCCCGGTTAAGCAAGCTCAACGACGCTTCCGCCCCGAGCTCATTCCCTCGATTGAAACAGAAGTTAATAAGCTTATTGAGGCTGGCTTCATTCGTGAAGTTAAATATCCAACCTGGATATCCAGTATTGTGCCCGTGCGCAAGAAGAACGGCCAGATCCGCGTCTGCGTAAATTTTCGGGACCTCAATGTGGCATGCCCGAAAGATGACTTCCCGTTTCCTATCACGGAGTTAATGATAGATGCCGTGACTAGGCATGAGTTCCTATCATTCATGGATGGCTCCTCCGGTTACAATCAAATCCGCATGGCGCCGGAAGATGAAGACTTAACTGCATTCCGAACGCCGAAAGGCATCTACTGTTACAAAGTAATGCCCTTTGGTTTGAAAAATGCAGGTGCTACATACCAACGGGCCATGCAGACAATATTTGATGATATGCTCCATAAAATGGTCGAATGCTACGTAGATGACCTGGTTGTGAAGTCAAAATTGTGCACAAACCACCTGTTGCATTTAAGACAAGTCTTCGACCGCCTACGTAAGTTTCAACTCAAAATGAACCCCTTAAAATGTGCTTTCGGGGTTGCTGCTGGAAAATTCCTCGGGTTTACTGTTCGACACAGGGGCATCGAGATTGAACAAGCCAAAATTGACGCCATAATGAAGATGCCTGAGCCGAGAAACCTTCATGAGCTTAAAAGCTTACAAGGGAAGTTGGCTTACATCCGAAGGTTCATATCAAACCTAGCGGGGAGATGTCAACCTTTTAGTCGATTGATGAAAAAGGGCATCACATTCATATGGGATGAGGCATGCAAGAACACATTTGAGAGTATCAAGTCATACTTGATGAAGCCGCCTGTGCTAACCGCTCCTGTTCACGATCGCCCACTAATCCTCTATATCTCCGCGCAAGATAGTTCTGTGGGCGCCTTGCTTGCTCAGGAAAACGACAAGGGGAAAGAGAATGCCCTCTACTATCTTAGTAGAATGATGACCCCGAACGAGTTAAAGTACTCCCCGATTGAAAAGCTATGTTTGGCATTGGTATTCGCCATAAAAAAACTTAAGCACTACTTTGAGGCTCATACCATCCGGCTTGTTTCCAAAGCGAACCCGATGAAGTATGTTATGGCGAAGGTCGTGCTCTCCGACCGCTTTGCAAGGTGGTACTTATTGTTTCAACAATTTGAAATCATCTATGTGTCGCAGAAGTCTGTCAAGGGGCAAGCCTTAGCTGATTTCCTCTCAGATCACCCAATACCTGCTGAATGGGAGTTGTCTGACGATTTTCCTGATGAAGATGTGCTTGTCATTGAAGTCCTACCCCCATGGAAGATGTACTTTGATGGAGCTTCGCATAGAGAAGGGACAGGAGCTGGAGTTGTCTTCGTCACTCCAGAAGGCGAGGTGTTGCCATATTCATTCACCTTGACTGAGCAATGTTCAAACAACGTTGTTGAGTATCAAGCATTGATACTCGGGCTCGAAATAGTGGCTGACATGAAGCAACTGAGAATTAACATTTATGGAGATTCAAAGCTGATCATAAACCAAGTGTTGGGTCTATATGAAGTGAAAAAGGCGGAGTTAGTCCCATATAACAACTATGCAAAGATACTAATGCAATGGTTAGGGGATGTCACAATTGAACATATACCAAGGAAAGAAAACAAGCAGGCTGACGCCTTAGCCGCATTGGCTTCAACTATTGCTCATCGTGCAGCCCGAGTGCGAGTATGTCAAAAGTGGGTAGTTCCCCACCAATCTTCAGTGAAGATGGCTCAGTTGATGAAACTGCTGAACTCCCTACTGCCTCAGTGTATGATATTGGCAAAGATGACTGGAGGCAGTCGCTAATTGACTACCTCACTGATGGAAAGTTACCCGAAGATCCGCGTAAGAGGGTGGATATAAAGCGTCAAGCTCCTCGCTTCATCTACTATAAAGCAAGGTTGCAAAAATCGCGCCTAGGCACTAGGCAGTAGGAGGCCGCCGCGAGGAATGGCCTCGGCGGCCTCCTCCGTGGCCGGCCGGTTCGGCGGTTCGGCGAATTTTTTTTTTTTTTTTTTTGAAAATGTCGGAAAACTTTCGGAAGGCATAACTTTTTACTTGGTTGTCCGATTTGGACAATTTTTTTTTTTCAAATCATGTATTTTTTCGAGATCTATACACCAAAGGCAGTTTGGTCCACTAATTTCTCAAAAAAAATGCTTCTTTAGCTCTTAATTTTAGTTTTTTTTATGTATTTAGATGGTTTAAACAATCTTTTGAACAATTTTACAACCACTTTTGTAAATAGTTTCTAAGAAATAACTATGGAAACCTTATATTTTAGTACTAAATTTTGAAAATTTTTAATTAAAATTTTTTTTTAATTAAAAAAAATAAAAAAAAAATAAAATAAAAAATAAAAAACCAGCGCCTAGGCGCTAGGCGCCCCCTTGGCGCCTAGCATTTTTTGCAACATTGTTATAAAGAGACATTGTATCGTCGTTCATTCGAGGGAGTCTTTTTCCGATGTCTAGGGGAAGAGGAAGTTTTACAAGTTACATTTCCATATTAAGCGAATGTGCTATTATTGGCCTACAATGGTAAAGGATTGCATAGACTACGCTCAAAGGTGTCAAGCTTGTCAATATCATGCAAACTTTATCCACCAGCCACCAGAATCTCTACACCCAACAGTTGCATCTTGGCCATTCGATGCTTGGAGACTTGATGCGGTTGGCCCAATTACGCCTAAGTCATCTGCATGGCATGCATACATACTAGCTACCACCGTCTACTTTTCAAAGTGGGCGGAAGCTGTGGCATTGAAGGAGGTGAATAAAGAAAATGTTGCAGACTTTCTCCGTGCTCACATCATCTATCGATTTGGTATCCCGCGTTATATCTTAACAGATAACGAGAAGCCCTTTGATAACAAGTTGATGGACAAGATCTACAAGCTTTTTGACTTTAAGCAGCGAAACTCATCAGCTTACTATGCAGCTGCAAATGGGCTTGCTGAAGCTTTTAACAAGACCCTGTGCAATTTGTTGAAGAAAGTGTTCTCAAAATCGAAAAGGGACTGGCATGACAGAATGGAAGAAGCTTTGTGGGAATATAGAGCCACATACCGCACACCTACTCAAAGCACTCTATACTCTTTGGTGTATGGTGTAGAAGCGGTCTTGCCTCTAAAGCGCCAGATACCCTCCTTAAGATTGGCTATACAAGAGGGCCTTACTGATGAAGAAAATGCTAAGCTACGCTTGGCTGAGCCAGAAGCCTTGGATGAAAAACGTCTACAAGCGCAACAAAGCTTGGAGTTCTATCAAGCTCGCATGTCTAGAGCTTTTAAGAAAAGGGTAAGGACCCGTTCCTTTCAAATTGGGGACAAAGTCCTAGCTGTTCACAGGCCCATCATTGTCACAAGAAAAACCGGCCACAAATTCACTTCAAGGTGGGATGGTCCCTACGTGATTCTGGAAGTTTACACCAGCGGTGCTTATAAGCTAATTAGTGAAGATGGTTTGAAGATCAGTCCAATTAATGGAAAGTTCCTAAAGCTTTACCACCCTTAAACTTGGGGTGTCAACACAAGTCATGAAGATGTGATGAATGACTGATCCACCAAAAATGCAGCACGTGGTAAAACTGCTAATGCATCTCGCTTTGTCTATGGGTGGGCCCAAATCATGGACGCTCCTGGCCTGCATGAGTCTAAACTGTGAACGGCTCTACTTTGTAAAAAAAAAATCATTTGAACTACGTTTGACTTGATCTCCTTCACTTCATAGGAGTACGTAGGCAGCTTGGAAATCAAATTATCTAAGTTCAATCATAACAAAAACAAATTCAATTCATGTTGCAAGAGTGGTGTATCATGACAATTGCTCAACAAGCCAAAGCAAAGATGTACAAGTTATTGACTCAGCCTTGAAATTTGAAACTATAGTCTCAACCTTGGTTGAATTTTCAGTAGTCTCAGCGATAGAAGTACGTCAGTCACATGCATTTTGACTGGCCAGCTAGGGGCAAACCCTTTATGAAACTTCAAAGGGAGGAAGCTAAAGGATACTCCTTGACATGAGTCAAAAATGTCTCATATCCTTCAAGACTCCCTGGCACGAGTCGAAACTGCCGCATATCCTCTAAGACTCCCTGGCACGTCGAAACTGCTCCTTGACACGAGTCGAAACTGCCACGTATCCTTAAAAACTCCTTGGCACGAGTCGAAACCGCCGCATATCTTTCAAAATTCCTTGGCACGAGTTGAAACTACCTCATGGTGGCCTCCAAGAAGTCATGACGCATATCTGAGTACGTCCTCAGTTTGTTCTGGGTGTCCCTTGATGAAATTGAATTCACTTTTGAAGCTAGGGTACGGGTCACATGGGGCCTCCCCTCAAATATCTCCCTATAGTCAGCCGGATTGCAGAGTCCATATATATGGGGGCTAAATTTCGGTGTCTAAAATCCAATTCTCCACTCAAAATTGTGGCGGGAAGAGTTCTTCGTGTGACATGTTGTTTTTTGCAATCTCTAGGAAATTGCCACCAAAAATAGCCCAAGGAAATTCTCACGTATATGTTGTACACATATACAATTATTTATGTGTACGTGCACATAGAACAAGGTCGTGAGATATATGTATATTATATGTGTATATATGTAATTCGCACAACACAAATAAAGCTAGTGCATTATATATATATATATATATATATATATATATATATATATATATATATTATATACATCTATGTACATCCACGCAAAAG
The DNA here is from genome assembly GCF_001879475.1 of Ipomoea nil. Classification (NCBI taxonomy): domain Eukaryota; kingdom Viridiplantae; phylum Streptophyta; class Magnoliopsida; order Solanales; family Convolvulaceae; genus Ipomoea; species Ipomoea nil. Next base: position 2,767,611 of record NW_017617577.1, read on the forward strand.
ATGGACTACACATTATACATCTACATATATATGTGCACAAGAAACAAGGATTATATATATTATATGCATATAGGTTGAAAAGCACAGAGGATATTCACAAATTGCATGCAAAGTGATAAAGCAAAAGCATTTAACATATATATACATGCACAAACAACAATGAAGCATTAAATATATATACACGCATTCTTCAAATATATATATATATATATATATATATATATATATATATATATATATATATATATATATACAGGCACCAACAGCCGTGGCAATCACATGTTATACACTGACACACGCAAGGAAAAATAAAACTCTCCAAGCTGACATGTGAAAAAGGGCGAAGGCACATGGCTTTGTCAGGTTGGAAATTTCAAAGTAGTCCAAAATTATAAATTGTGAAGGCTTGGGGCGTGTGTGTACCTTAGCACAAATTTCTGTAAGGATTCATGCAATGCTCTGTTATGAAGAACTGCATGGTCGAAGATACCGAGAGTGGTCTATGACGAAGAGCTGAGATGTTTTGAGTTACCTTGGCCGTAGCGTTGCCGATGAAGTTAGAGATGTAGTTTGCAAGTCAAAGTTAAAAGAGATGAAGTTAGAGATGAAGTTTCATCAAACTATATATAGTAAGAGCTGAAGTTAGAGATGAAGTTTCAAAGGCAATATATAGTAAGAGCTTAAGTAAGAGATGAAGTTTCAAAGGCTATATATAGTAAGAGCTGAAGTTAGAGATGAAGTCTCAAAAGCTATATATAGTAAGAGCTGAAGTTGGAGAAGAAGTTTCAATCTAGTATTGAATTCTCACCATCAATATGAGACCCAGATCAAGAGATCTCATTGGTCGAAAACAAACAACTTCATCAGTAGCCATACAGAGAGATTGCTATATATAGTAAGAGCTGAAGTTAGAGATGAAGTCTCAAAAGCTATATATAGTAAGAGCTGGAGTTGGAGAAGAAGTTTCAATCAAGGATTGAATTCTTACCATCAATATGAGACCCAGATCAAGAGATCTCATTGGTCGAAAACAAACAACTTCATCAGTAGCCATACAGAGATTAAAATACACAGAAGATGAAAGTCCAGAAGGCATGATCTACATTAGAATTATTTTAAGGAGCACCTTCACGTGAAGACACGATCTGCATCAGAAATATTTTAAGAATCTCTTCACATGGACCAAGAGCTAAGCAACGGCCGAAATATCTCCAAAGTTAGAGATATTATTTTTAATATGATCTTTTGAGAAAGCTACAGATCTTCTGCAAAGGCTACAAGAATTCAAATTTGAGATTTGAAATTCAAATTTGAGATTGTCTTTTTCCAACGGACAAATTCTCAAAACCAGCTATAAAAGGATGAAGAATGAAGCAGATCAAAGCACTTCGACACTTCCAACAAAGCTCTAAACGTAAGAAAAGCATATGAAATACAAGTGAGAAATATACAGAGCCAACAAGCTAGATATGAAATATCCAAGTGAGAAAAACACACAGAGAGCTCAAAGAGAAAATATTCAAGAGTGTTTTAATTCTTCATCATTGAGAGACTTGCTGCATATTGAAGATCCATTCAAGAAGTCTCAAAGTTGGAAGCCATTGAAACTTGTTTTTCTACAAACAAGTGATACAGCAGTGTCGGAAACACTGGGCGTGATTAGTGCGGACTTTGTGATCAAAGCACTAGATCACTAGATACGTCGAAGACGGGGGGAAAGTAGCACGGAGTTGTGAAATCCTGGATTGTCAAACGGAGCTGTGAGATCCGAAGCAGCAGTGTCGGAGGCACTGGCGTGATTGGTGTGGGCTTGGTGATCAAAGCACCAGATCACGGGATACGTCGACCGGATCGTGGAAGGCGGGGGGAAAGTAGCACGGAGCTGTGAAATCCTAGAAAGTAGCACGGAGCTGTGAAATCCGAAGCAGCAGTTTTGGAGGCACTGGGCGTGATTAGTGTGGGCTTAGTGATCAAAGCACTAGATCACGGAAATTCATTGTATCTAGGAACCAAGAAGTGGTGGATATAGTGAATTGCTCTTGGACGATAAGAGCAAGTGGAGTAGGGGGATTACATCACCTCCGAACCACTATAAATTGCCTTGTGTCATTTACTGCTTTATTTACTTACTGCTTATCACGTGGATATACTTGACACAATCACGCAACTCGTATTTATTTATTCCGCTGCGTACAAGACTCTAACATTCTAGTTATGAGTCTTGATATCTCTATCGCCTCAAAAATTGTTGTATTCGCGAAAATGGTTCAAAAGTCTATTCATCCCCCCCCCCCCCCCCCCTCTCTAGACTTTTACCACACACCCTTTGGGACCAACAAATAATAATTCAAAATAGTTAATACATTGAAAGTATAATTTATAAGTATACAAAAATATGCACAATTAAAGGTGTTAAAAGTGAGTTGAGGTGTGGTCGGGTGTTAATAATAATAATAATAATAATAATAATAATAATAATAATAATAATAATAATAATAATAATAATAATAATAATAATAATAATAATAACAATAATAACAATAATAATAATAATAACAATAATAACAATAACAAACAATAATAATAATAACAATAATAATAATAACAATAATAATAATAATAATAATAATAATAACAACAACAATAACAACAACAATAACAATAACAATAACAATAACAATAATAAAATAATAACAATAATAACAATAATAATAACAACAACAACAACAATAATAAGAGGAGCTCTGGAATTGATAGACGAATACACTGGAAGGCTGGGGATAAGTTGTGTGTCCCAAAGAAATATGGTGGGTTGGGATTTAAGGATTTACGTGCGTTTAATCTAGCAATGTTGGGGAAACAGGCATGGCGAATGCTCACTAAATCTGATTCTTTAGTGGCTCGTGTCTATAAAGCCCGGTATTTCCCTAAAGGAACGTTTTTTTATGCACAGGTAGGAAGTAACCCCAGTTTTTGTTGGCGGAGTATTATGGCGGCGAAGAGTATAATTTGTAGTGGGGTGAGACGAAAAATAGGGAATGGGGAGTCTACTTTTATTTGGACCCATCCCTGGTTGCAGGATGAACAGGATCCTATGATACAACCGGAGATGCCAGTACAACTACAAGAGGCCAGAGTAGTGGGTTTAATTGATCAACAAACAGGTACATGAGATAATGATATTCTAACAGATTTATTCCAACCTGGAGATGTGGAAAGAATTATGAGGATACCTGTCTCCCCGGATTATAATGATACATGGTATTGGCATGGGGACCCAAAAGGAATATATTCTGTGAAGAGTGGATACAGGCGTATAGTAGGGGATTATGAGAATCAAGGAGAGGAGTTTGTGAATTGGTTAGCCCTGTGGCGACTCAAAATACCCCCAAAATGGAGAATGTTTCTTTGGAGAGCCATTTGTGATATATTGCCTACTACTACAAACTTGCTTATAAAGAGGGTTGATGTGAGTCCATATTGTGCCATGTGTGGGATATCACAAGAAGATACAATGCATGCTTTAGTCTTGTGTGACTTTGCAAGGAACATTTGGCAACAATCCAACCTTACAATCCCCAATATTGTTACAAATATTTTTCATGTTTGGTTTGAGGAACTTCAAAATGTTTTAGATTCTGATGGAATGTTATATGCAGCATCAATTCTATACAACATTTGGAGAGCACGAAATCGTGCGGTATGGGAGGCATGTCTACCACGACCGAATCCGTTAATCAGAGCCGCCGCGGCTGCCAAGGATGCATGGATCCTAGCATGCCCCACCCGTGTCTCGGCTGCCGGAACAGCGCCTACCACTGCCGCACGCCGCACTGCCGACCAAGCCCGCCATGTTACCGACCAGGAGACCGCCTTGGTGGCCGAACACTCTATGCCAATATTGAGAAGATGCCGGGTCGACGCAGGTTATCTGCACGAGACGGGAAAGGCCACTGTAGGGGCTGTTTTGTTCGATGTAGATGGAGGATACATATCGGCCTTCAATGCACCGTTACCAACCTGTTTCTCACCTCTTATGGCCGAAGCTTTGGCATGCAAAGAGGTTTTATCGTGGTTGAAGGATCGAGGGGAGCAGAATATTGAGTTATACACTGATTGCTTGACATTACAACACTATCTTACTACACCAACCGCCGCGTTTCGCTCCTATGTGGGCTATGCTATTGACGGCTGCAGGCAAATTGCCACTTTATTTCAGTATTGTTCATTTAATTTTATTCCTAGATCGGACAATTATTTAGCTCATGCATTAGCTACTACGGCTTATCAGCAACTTGCTGCTATGTACTGGGATACCCACCCACCAGACATTATTTCTGCCTTTTTCTAATGAAACACCCATATATTTTTCAAAAAAAAAAAAAAAAAAAAACAACAACAACAACAACAACAACAACAACAACAACAACAATAATAATAATAATAATAATAATAATAATAATAATAATAATAATAATCCGTACAACACTACATACATAATAAAATTAAAATTAAAAAAAATAAGAAGAAGAAGAAGAAGAAGAAGAAGAAGAAGAAGAAGAAGAAGAAGAAGAAGAATAAAAAGGGCTCTTCTTTGTAAATGATGTTGGATCATTTTGATCCTACATCGAAAATGTTAGTATAGAGGAGCTCTTGAGGTCCTCTATATAAGAGGAGCTCCTCTTACAAACACAATTGCTTGCCCATCAATGTGTGCAAGTATTAAGAAGCCAAAAAACTCTTATATATTTAAGAAGTCTTAGCTTAATGACTTTTTATTTTAGTTTTTTTTTTTAAATTTATTTTATTATTATTAGGGGGGTTTGGGAAAGATTAACCCAAATTGTATATGGGTTGTTTTTGTTTTTAGCAGTTTAGAGTAAACTTGTTGAGTTATTAAATAATATCTTTGGTGTTCTAATTAAAGACAAAATGTTAAATGGCGAATTTGTCAATAATCTGACAAGGCCATTATCTAATAATTATTATGCAATTTAACAAATTAATTGTATAGATATAAAAGTTCATTTGGAAAGTAGGAAAATAATTTCTGGAAAATGATTTATTTTTCAGAAAACATTTTTCTTTTGGGAAAAAGGTCAAAAAGGCCCTCAAACTATTGTTCAAAAAGTCAATTAGGCCCTCCAACTTTATAAAGAAGCAATTACACCCATGAACAATACATTTTGATGCAATGAAGCCCAAATACAGGTACATGACCTGCTATCATTGGTCATTACAGATCTTGCCGCTTTTCGACATATTTTTAGGCAAAGAAATGTAACAACCCAAAATTTCATTTTATAAATCCAGTATTAAGAAATCCTAAAGTAGCTTTTTCACTCCATTAAAAATTTTTGCAAGCAATCGGTGTTTGAATAAAATAATTTTGTTCCCTTTTAAAGTTAATTCGACACCGAAGAAATGAATTTCATTAAAAAATTCCAAAGTTTTCGGGTACTTTGCGTACCAAGATTTAAATCGAGAATTTTACCTGAGTGAGACCGAGAGAATTAAAAAGGGAATTTTGAACAAGTGTTCATCCATATAGCTTTTGGGAAAATTCACTTTCCACCCCAAAGTAATAAAGAAATATCATTTTTTAGTCTATGGTTCATGATACATGGTGGACCACAAGACATCCAAAAATCCCTTACAAAGTCATCTTTTAGCTTGGGGAAATTACCCCTTTGCCTCCAACCAATCATTGTGAATCATCCTAGGGTTTTGAACCCTATATAAACCCTTCATTCCATCACATTTTCCTGATCTCATGTCCTTGCCTCTTCCTCACATTGTGTCTGCCAACATCAAGAAGAAAGAACACAACCTAGTAAGCTTGTTCATCCTTCATCCTAGCATCTTTTCTCTTCTAGTTTTCTTTAGTCTTTAAGGTTATAGGCTAAGGATAGAAGGTGTGTTGGGAAGTGTAGGTGGTGAAGGAGGCTCAAGCTAGGCCAAGAGGAAGAAGAGATCCAAGCAAGAAGACTAGACTACAAGAGGTATAACCCCATGGATTCCTCTTTAGATTTGGCTCTATGAAGCCTAGTTTTGAGTAGAAATGAGTAGAAATTATGAGCTTTTGATGTGTTCATGCTTAGAAATGCTTTGGTATGTGTATATGAGTTGTTGGGATTGTTTTGGACATGTTTGGACAAGTTTTTGTAGGTGAAAAGCTATCTGGTGCACAACACAGTGTGCACCAGACCAGAGTGGCGGCCCTAGCCGCGGCCCATCAGAAGGGTCGCCGGCTAGAGCCGTGCCACCACGGGACTAGGGCATGGCCCTAAAAGAGGGCCGTCGCCTAGTCCCGGCTTCTTAACGGGACATCAGGGGCGGACCATGAAGAGTCCCGCCCCAGGTCCGTGAGTTTTGTACTGATGAGATTTTGTGCAGTGGCCGGGCCCTTGTGGCTCAGCTACGTGTCATTATCAGACCGATTGTTACGAGCCCTTGTGGCTCGACTCTTCGGGATCGTCTTGACGCACGTTATGGCTTTGATTTCGTTGAATTTGGATTAAAAACAAGTATGTTAAGAAGGATTTTGTGAAGTAATGTTGTACAGTGCATATTTTGCTAAACTCTCTGTGTTTGAGAAATTGTTGATTTTGTGATCCAATAATGATCTTACTGAGTAAAGACGCATGATCCTTTGAGAATAGGATTTATTATGAAAGCATGATTAAATTGTATTATTTGATCAATAAGAATAGAAGTATACTTTTTGAGTGAAATGTGTAGACATTGCTATTTTGCAAACCGAGCATGTTGATACATTTTTGAATACTTCATGTGAATGTATACATGATTTAGAAGCATGTTATAGAGCGTTTGATATTTCACATGAGTCATATTTCAAAAATGCATAAAGGGCCAACGTGAGTCGAAGAATACTTTCAAAAACCATAAGCATGTGGTATATCATTCTTTGATGCATTGAGAAGTAGTAGAATTGTTGCATGCATGAGATTGATGCATGAGAGATATATTTATGTATTATCTATATCAGTGAGGTTTTGGAGGATACCGTTTGGACTATGATCCTCTCGGGAGATATTTATGGACATTGCGATTCCAGTATATGTAACGCGGCGTATTCCCACGTTACGAGGTTGGAAACTTCCCGCCGGGCTTGGAATCCTGGTTAGGGGGTGTGCACACTAATAGTTCGATACCTGATTCCAAAGAGTTTGAACCACAAGATTGGTTCCGTAGATGGTAGGAGATATTGGGTCGGAATTATGTCGTTCCCGATGGGGAAAGTCACACTTCTGTGAGACCCTAAGCCGTCTACGAGTATAGGAGAAAGAAAGAGAGTCAACAGAGACTCAAGAAATAGAGTCAACAGAGACTCAAGTATGAGAGTCAATATAGACTCGATAGAAAGAAAGAGAGTCAAGAGAGACTCGAGAAAGTAACAAAGAAACCTCCATATAAAGTACTCTATTTTATATATGAGTGTATGATCATATTGCTGCACTAGATTGCATAAGAATATGAGTATATTGTTGTACTAGATTGCATAAGAGTATGAGTGTATGATTACACTAGATTGCATATGAATATGAGTATATTGTTGCACTAGATTGCATAAGAGTATGAGTGTATCATTACACTAGATTGCATAAGAGTATGATTATATTGTTGCGCTAGATTGCATAAGAGTATGATTATGTTGTTGCACCAGATTGCATAAGAGCATGAGTATATTGTTGCACGAGAATGTATAAGAATATGAGTATATTATTGCACGAGATTGCATAAGAGCATGAGTATATTGTTGCACTAGATTGCATTAGGGGTGTAAATGAGCCGAGCAGCTCACGAGCCACTTGCGAGCGACTCGGTCAAAGCTCGGCTCGAGCTCGGTCAATATCGAGCTCGAGTCAAGCTCAAGCAGCTCGTTTAGTAACCGAGCTCGAGCTGAGCCTAGATATTCTATTCTCGTGGCTCGTCGAGCTGCTCGCGAGTCACATAATATACAATATATATAATACATAATATAATATAATAATAATATATAGAAATAACAATTAGAAATTAAAATTTTAAACTAAAAATCCCTAAAAGATTTCTATTATTTATGTATGGATAAAACAAAATAGTTTGAATTTTAAACCAAAGGTATTAAATATGTCAATTTCAATGTCAATATCGAGCTCAAGATCGAGCTCGAGCAGCCCGAAAATTACTGAGCTCGAGCTCGAGCATCAGTTCTCAAGCTCGATCGAGCTCGAGCTCGAACTTGAGCCGAGCCTCCATTAACGAGCTCAAGCTCAAGCCTACCCAGGCTCGAGCTCAGCTCGGCTCGTTTACACCCCTAGATTGCATAAGAGTATGACTATATTGTTGCACTAGATTGCGTGAGAAGCATGATCATAATGTTATACATGATTGTATGCGAATAGAGTATCGTAAAAGATTGTTTAATGAGAAAACTAACTGGAGATATTCTCTTGAGCACGAATATTTTGATGTAGTAGAAGTTCTACTTAATAAGTTATGTGATAAGAGCGTGATCGCATGTGAACACTTGTTATATGATCTTTAAACATGATACTATCTGTAAGCATGAATTGCTTGATAAGCTATTTGAGAAGTCTACATGTTGATGATTATACGTGATTAGTCTTATACATATATAAGCTTGTCAGTTGTTATTATAGGGTGCAAGCATCTAGAAAGAATACGATAATCTAAAGATGGTTTGAGATTAATTTCTTGATATAATGATATTAAATGTTTCCCAAGTACATGCTATAATGCTTTACAGGGTTGAGTGTGATTATACTTAGCTTTGTGTTAATGGGTGATTTCCTGTTTGTCTATGTGTTGCTTGCAAAACCCCTTTCAGGTGGGCCCGGCAGTGAGAGAAGATCGAGTTAGATTAGTCTCTTAGTTTGAGCTGTCTAAACTCTAGTTCTATTTATGATGTCTTTATGGATTTAGACTTATGACCCTATACTTTATGATGATGTTTGTAGACTGTTTTGGGGTGACGTATTTCCCCCTTACTTTTCAGTATTTACTTTAGTACCTAGACTTAATCGTATGTTATAGTTTTACCCCTTTTAGCCTGTGCAATCACCAAGAGTGGTGGTTGTAGCGGTGACACCCTCACAACTTTTATTTAGTTTTTGCTGCTTAAATTATATCAAAGTCTGTTTAGAGAGATATTTAAGAGTTAGAAAAGTGGAGTGTTACAAGAAATGACCGACGAACGGTCGCCGGTCACGGAGAAGGCGACACCTCCCGAGTCGCCGGAGAAGGCAACCCAGATCTGGGTTGCCTTCTCAGGTCGTCTAAATCCTTCTTCAAGCATTTTCCCACCCAAACTCAATGTATTGGTCAAATTATTTAATTATGCTAAACTATAAAATAATTAATGAGGGTAATAAAAATCCTAGAAGAATATATAATACAAGAATATTTAATTATGATTATATTATTATTGTGCCTCACGAAATAGAATACAAGAATATTTAATTATGGTTATATTATTATTTTGCCTCACGATCATTATATACTAACAGATCTTGGCAGAATAATAATAATAATAATAATAATAATAATAATAATATAATAATATAAGTGGAAATAATAATATATAAAAGTAATCAAGTGTTAATAATAATAATAATAATAATAATAATAATAATAATAATAATAATAATAATAATAATAATAATAATAACAACAACAACAACGTAAGAATTATAACATAGAATAAAACGTAATAGTATATATATATATATATATATATATATTATATAAAACGTAATAATAATAACAACATATTATATATATTATAACATAGAATAAATCTTTATATATATATATATATATATATATATATATATATATATATATATATATATATATATATAGAATAAGGCTCATATGCGGTAGTGGCTTTAGGTGCGGCGGTGCGGCTATATCAGCGTCGTCCATTCTGTTTAATCTAACGGCAGCGGCTAATTTCTAAAGATTTAAAGATTTAAGCGCGTCCTGGTAAGTGGGGGGTGTTATGGTAATTGTAGTGGTTATTTATATCGGTCGTTTGTCAGTATACACCAACAGTGTTTACAAATGACACCAATAGTGTTAGGAAAAAGCACCACAATGAAATGCACAAATACACCAAAAACCACACAACACATCCAAAAAATACACCATATAACTCACCACCCCAATGGTGTATTCTGGACACTGTGTAATGCTTTTAGTCATACCTAGTGGTGCATTCTGGTGATGCGTATCGAATTTGTGCATGTTTTTTTGGTGTGCATTTTCTAACATGAATGGTGTATATTTGTATAACTATTAGTGCGGTCGCACTGACTGCTCGGGAAGGCACCAACACCAATTCTCAAATACACCACAGTAAGGTTAATAATGCACCAATAATGAACATAAAACACACAACACTATGATTTGATATATTCTGGTGCCGAATGACGACTTTAACCTTGCAGTTCGCATACTGCGAGAACGCGCGCGAAAATATCGGAAAATCCTTGATGAATGTGATTCGTTGGATTTATCTAATCCAATGGCCTACAATTAACCGCACCACCGCACCTAAGCGCACTGCCGCACTTGAACCTTCCTCTCTCTCTCTCTCTCTCTCTATATATATATATATATATATATATATATATATATATATATATATATTGTTCAAGTATAATAAAAACCTATGTAATACTGTAAGAATAAAATAAAATAATAATAATAATAATAATAATAATAATAATCACAAAATTACATACAAAATAAAATTAAAATAAAAAAAAAAACAAAAAAAAAAAAAAAAACAAAGGGTTTCTCTTTGTAAATGATGTGGGATCATTTTGATCCTACATCGAAAATATTTGGAAAGATGAGCTTTTGAGGTCCCACATTGCTCCTTTTACAACTATAATTGCTTGCCCATGGGCAAGTATTGAGAAGCCAAAAGGCTCTTATTTAAGAAAGGTTAGCTTAATGACTTCTTATTTTAGTTTTTTACTTATTTATTATTTATTATTAGGGGGTCTGGGAAAGATTAGCCCAAAATGTATATGTGATGTTTTAGTTTTTAGTAGTTTAGAGTAAATTGTTGAGTTATTAAATAATATTTTTGTATTTTGATTAAAGACAAAATGTTAAAATGACGAATTTGTTAAAATTTTGACGAACTTGTCAATAATCAAACAAGTCCATTATCTAATAATTATTATGACATTTAACAAATTAATTGTATAGATATTAAAGTTCGTTTGGAAAGTAGGAAAATGATTTCTGAAAATAAGTTATTTTTTCAAAAACATTTTTCTTTTAATGTTTGGCTGCACAGCAGAAAATTGTCTAAAAGAAAATTTATATTTATATTATTATGTAATAATAATGTAATAATAAAATAGAATTACAATAATAATAATAATAATAAATTATATACAAACTAAAATTAAAATTAAAAAAAAAAAAGAAAAAGAAAAAAGAAGACAATGGGAGCCACGGGCTCCCCTTTGTAAAAAAATGTGGGATCATTTTAATCCCACATAAAAAAATGAGGAGCTCTTGAGTTCCTCTATATAAGAGGAGCAATGCTCTTCTTCCAAACTGTTATAAAACCTTTACTTATGGACATTATTATGGTATTGATGATGAAATAAGTTGTAACAACTTGGTACTTATGGCATCTTTGTAACAGCTATCAACTATAGATTATATATTTGTGTGTACCCCATTGGATATGGATCGATGGTATAATGAAAACCTGACTGCTCTCTTCATCCTTATCTATTGTTTTACTTTTTTACTTTTACCTTTATGTTATTGATACAATCATGCAACCCACCTGTTAGGAGCTAAAGGCCAGCGGGGCATCTCGCTTTACAACACGTTATCAGCAGCTCAACCACGGTGAACGGTATGCACTTTATGTTGTTATCATGTTTTTGTTGAGAAGGCAAAAATATATATCTCAATATTTGAAATGCTAATATCTTTTGGCTGGAAATTTTTTTTGCCTCAATCATCACGCCAAATATATTTGGCTGAGTTTTTTTTCATCCTCTATCATCATCGGATCCATGGACCTGCTGTTATTTGTTGGTTGCTGTCGAAGAGAAAAAAATGGCTGGAGATCTATTCGATGATGCTTCTGTTCGCTGGGGTCACCATCTGCTCGCCGGAATCGCTGCTATTAACGGAGAAGAGAATGGCGAGTATCACTCTGCGACGGCGGCCAATGCGCTGTGTTTTTTTTGATAGATTCCGTGGTGACCGCCGACGAGGGGACACACGTTCTGGTCCCGTGGCTACAGACCCGGTTCTCTCACGTCAAGGGGACTGCCGCTTGCTCCGGTGCTAACGGAGTGTCGACAATGCCCGTTACAAATTAGCGACATTAACAGAGTGATTAATGGCTAATTATTATTATATTAAATTAATAATTACAGTAACAGTTTTGCAGTTATTTTGCAAAGATATCCTCCAGGTTGAGACGTCGGCTGGTGGGGATGTGCTTGGATCATCCTCGCGATCTTCTAACGGGTCCCGTTGGACGTTGGTTCATCAGCCTCCTCCACTGATGATTTTCAATTCGCGTTAAGATTATCAATGCAGTCTTCAACGACGGGTTGAAACGCAGGCTCTGAGAAGATAGTTCTCAATTGGGAACGACAGCATGCATGAGTTTTGGACCTCTGTCGCTAACTGCAAGCTACTGGGTTCAAAGGGGAGAAAAGAAACGAAACGGGACTGAAAGAGATCTACCGTCAATTATCCTGCATGACGTGCGGACGGTGATTACTATGATTGAGTAATCTCTCTATACTTTGGTGAACGGTACTAATTATTCATCCTTGTGCAATATTGTTTCGATGAGGATGTGCGATATTATTTAACTCTGGGAAATCTATGCTATTATATTGCCCAATATAAATATAAGAAAATTCAGAGAATGTGGGTACCGTATCCTGGGAATTTTTAATCTTTAATCCTGAAGATTTTTATCCCTGCATACCTGAGATATAATCTGGAGCTCTACCGTGAATGTACTCTTATCTTTTTGCTACTGCTATTGCGTGCCGTAAGCTATTGCGTGCAACTATTTTGTCTGCCTTTATAGTCTGCAATGCATTTTGCTTAGTTAATAATAATGGTGGTATATTAATGGGAGTAGTAACTCTTGAAATCTGGCTTAGCTCATGCATGTGATCAGATTACGTTGTATTACTCTTTGATTGAAGCGTGGTTTAATTTTGGGCAATTTTGCAATTTGCCTTTGATGGTAACATCTATTTGCTATAGGCCATAAATGTTGATAGTAACATTTTAAACATAGCATTGCCCAGAAGGCGAATTCATAGCACTAATTAGAATATAACAGCACTAGGACAATCTCTTAATGAAAATTGACTTGGTATTTATTTAGAAGTCAATTGATTATTTGTCCAAGTTTAAGCTTATTTATGGTGCTAGTCTTTATTTTAGAAATCTATTTACATGAGTCATTGAAATAAATCTCAAATCTAAACAAGATGATAGTGCTTACTTTTTTTAATATAGTTTTGCCCGGAAGGTAAACCAAGAGCACTAATTTATCTGTCACTCGTTATCTTGCCCATAAGTTATGATTGTCACATTGTACTCCAGTAAAAGTACATGACAAAATTATGCTAAGTATTTGGTCATTGGGCTATTTTTTAATAAGGTCTGGAAGACCCTGAATATGGATTGATCTTTAAGGTGACTAATGGCTCATGAATGAAGTTTGCAACTTCTATTTCTAATGCTATGCTACTCTCCAAAAGTCAAAATTGACTCACATCATGTTGGTTTGCCTGAAGCAAACAAGTTGTGACTTTTTTTACACATAGTAATCACTGCCTGAAAATTCTGACAGGCGCAGCTTGAAAATTAAATTCGTGAAAAATACTTGTTGAACTCCTTTTGGGATGAAATTTTTTCTGGAGAACCTAGACTCGTGATATTTGATGTCTGTAAAAATATTTTGTTAAAAATATGCTTTGGTTATTCCAGAAAAATTTGTAAAGTTTTGGCAGTGTGCTGCCAATTATTTTTCTGCCTGGAGCAATGTTGTGAAAAATTTCAAAAAAAATACTTCCACACCTTGGATTGACATGAAAATTTTTATGTACGTTCTAGACTTGCTAAACTACATATCTGCCAAATTTTGTGTCAAAATATGTTACCGTTTTCCCCCAGAAAATTCTGCAATCCAGGTCAAAATTCTAAAAATTTTCTGCCTTTTTCAGCTTGTATATCTTGCTATTTTGTGATGTTTTCATGCTGATATGAAACTATGAAATAAAATGAGAAGTTTGCTTGGAAAAGTAATGTTTTTGATTCCCCGAAATAAGGTATGAATGGGCCCGACAGCGAAGATGTGCTCATTATTCTTTGACGAACGGTACTTCTCTCATTTTTCTAATTTATGAATTAATAAACAATATCTCTTGTCATGTCATGCCTTGTGTGTACCAAACATGATATTCTTTATTTAATGGATGTGCATGACTCAATTGAGAGTTTGGTGTCTAAGACATAAGGGACAATTATATCACATGCTATTGCATGCTTCTCTTTAATTGACAACTTTTAGCATATAATCTCTTGATTAGGCTCATATAAGAGCTTTTGTTATTCCTTGTTGGCAATTAATTATTTTCTATAGGCCATAGCTATTGAGATTCATCACCCAACTTATAAGTGTGGCAATATCATGAATTCTCAATATGGTTAGGTTGCACCTGTCGTTGCTAAACCTTAGGTTACATGTGATAATAGTTAAAGGCTATGACATGTTTACCGTGCTAGTTTCTGCTATAGAAATTTTTTTGACATGAGATTTGGGCATATGATATTTAAATTTATAGCCCTCATTGTTTTGTATATTTATTTGCCCAGAAGGTAGATTAAGGATTTTAATTCTCTAAGTCATCCTTTAGGATGAATCTTGACAATGAATTCTTGACCAAAAATGGTCAACCTATCCCATCAATCCCCGAAGGATTGCTTGACGTTACTATGAGTCAAGTTTTTTTTTACTAAGTCTAACTCACTGCGTATCACAAATCAATCCCTCAAGGATTGCTATACCCCCTTTTTCACCTAGTACGTGGTTTCAGAAGTAACATTTCCCTATTTGCGTTATTTTATTTGCGCAGTCTATTTTATATCACCACCATCGAAAAAACCTTCGTCTATTGATTAAATACCGAAAGCCCATGATAGGGGATCAATACATATAATTGGGTACGTTGACTGCATTCCTAATGAAGATCGTTTCTCGGCATTAGGGGGAGATAATATACTACTCCGTAGCTTTTTGGAATGCCAAGAAATTTCATAAGAATAAAAACATCTTCATTATTTAAATCTATGTACTAGTTAGATTGAACTGGAACTTCAAAAGATAATCTATTTGCGATTTTAGCAAATAATCTGCCAAATACATCTATTGATCATAATGATCATAAAAGAAGTGACTAGGTCCCATATCCTTGGACCAAACATATCTATCTATACTCCTTGACACTAGAAGTGTAGGAGATCTATCGGTGAAAGAGATATGGATCATAATACTAGATCTAGTAAAGAAATATTGTCACTCTTGAAATAGCTATGTCCTGCAAACGTTCGTCCAGATGACGAAAAACCCTGGTAAGACTTATGGGTGCACCAAACAAACGTAATACTAGGGTGCGGAACGACCAGATCAAAATATCTTTGGGAAATGTTTAGAATTTGGTTGTTTTAGAAATTGCCATTACTTTTACAAATATGGGAGTTTTACAAAAAGGTTATAGTTGTCGACAACACAATTGCCATTACAAATTGCTCGTTATATGATAATCTGGATCCAGAGTTAGGCACTAGAAGTGCCATGACTATTTAATACATAAAGGAGCAATTAAGGCATAGCTCGACTCGCTAAAATGAATAAATTCTCTTTATAACATTACACCATTGAGCGTTAACCCTGAAGGTTACAAATGGGTGTGTGCATGAAAGAGAAATAAGAATAATGAGGTGATAAGAAATGAAACGAGTTTGTAGCCTATGGGTTCACGCAGAGACCCCTAATTGATTTTAGTCAAATATACTCTCCCACAGTAAATGGCATTAAGTTCCGCTACACAATACAATTGGTTTAGATATGCAGTTAAATTTATTTTGAGAAATCCCTGATGGATTCATAATTCTTGAAATGAGGATTTATTTAAGTATTATTATGTGTCATTATTTACTCTTTAAAGGGTTGCGAATGGGGTTAATATCCTCATTGAAGGAATAATATGTACCATTGTGTGCTCGATAAAGTGTTGATAATGAACTTATTCATTATTTATTATCTCAGTCAAGATTGATGGTGTAAACATCAATGAAATATATAAAGAGCTTGATGATGTCAGTTCATGTTTAAAGACTGAGATTTTTGAAATAAAAAGCTTGTGAAAGCTATAAGTATTATCTCGACTTGAAGATCGAGTTTTTCTTTGAAGTTTTTTATATACACCAGTTAGCCTACATCTAAAAATGCTTTTTCACATGTCTCTATATATTCATATAAGTGTCATGTTTTTATCAAACTAAAGGTTGCCTAATAATCTCTTGAAGCAGATAAGGAACCTTTTTGGACTTGAAGTCCTTACTTCATTATCATTGGAGCACCATTATAGAACCCGAAGTTCCATAACCGCAACATATTTGCGATAAAATTGCTAGCAAAATCTAGTGCTCCCCCTACAAATGAAGTACTTGAATAATGATTAACATATCCTCCGGTATCTTTGAGATACAAAGACATGATATTTATGTAAGAAACCATGATACAGTGTTTAATAAGCTACTGGGGTACTGGCTGTTTTGTTTGATCCCCGCAATGCCAAGTCCAAACTGGTTATAAAATGAATTTCCCTAAATGTTCAAAATGAGGACAATAACACTTGTGTTGCACAAATGTTATATGAGCTCTAGAAAAGTCATAAGATTATTGTACACTATTCTAGTGATAATCCAGAAGATTTGTCCAATCCATCTCTTCAAATTTTGAAATATATGTAGAACTTGAAGATTGTTATCTTAAAGGGGAGACTGGAAGTACATTTACTCGAATCAATCCAGAAGATTGAATGTAAAATCCTGAAGATTAAGTCATAAAAGACTAACAGTTGCGCACTATTTGCAACACAATGGGAAGTACATTTACTTGAATCAATCTGGAAGATTGAACGTAAAATCCTGAAGATTAAGTCATAAAAGACTAACAGTTGCGCACTATTTGCAACACATCATGTACTCTTTTCCTCACTAGTTTTCTCCCATTGGGTTTTTCTAGTGTGGTTTTTAACGAGGCATGAGTATGATATAATGATGTAAAAGAGGAAATGTTGCAAAATAATTGCTGAAATGGACAAACTCCAAAATCCTGAAGATTATGCAGTTTGCGCCCTAAAGACTTATGGTTGTACTCTTTTTCCCTTAACTAAGTTTTTCCCACAGGGTTTTCTTAAGTTAAGGTTTTTAATGAGGCGACCAAATACAATATATGTTTTTACATATATCATGTACTCTTTTCTTCAACTAGGTTTTTTCCCACGTGGTTTTCCTAGTGAAGTTTTTAATGAGTCATGAATATATTTTCTATTGTACTCTTTTCTTGTCTAGGTTTTTCCCACCGGGTTTTCCTAGCAAGTTTTTGACGAGGCAAGATCGATGGCAAAATAATGTCCAAGGGGGAGTGTTATAAAACCTTTATTTATGGACATTATTATGGTATTGATGATGAAATAAGTTGTAACAGCTTGGTACTTATGGCATCTTTGTAACAGCTATCAACTATAGATTATATATTTGTGTGTACCCCATTGGATATGGATCGATGGTATAATGAAAACCTGACTGCTCTCTTCATCCTTATCTATTGTTTTACTTTTTTACTTTTACCTTTATGTTATTGATACAATCATGCAACCCACCGGTTAGGAGCTAAAGGCCAGCGGGGCATCTCGCTTTACAACACAAACATAATTATTTGCCCTTTAACGTGATCAAGTATTAAGAAGTCAAAAGGCTCTTATTTAAGAAGCATTAGCTTAATGGTTTCTTATTTTAGTTTTTTTTTTTTTTTTTTTTTTTCAGAAAACATTTTTCTTTTTAATGTTCGACTGCACAGCAGAAAATTTTATAAAAAATTTATATTATTATGTAATAATTTAATAATAAAATAAAATTACAATAATAATAATAATAATAATAATAATAATAATAATAATAATAATAATAATAATAATAATAATAATAATAATAATAATAATAATAATAATATAATCAAAACAAAATTATATGCAAAATAAAATTAATTTAAAAAAAAAAAAAAAGAACAAGGGTTTGGGCTTCCCTTTGTAAATGATGTGGGATGAAAATGTTTGGAAAGAGGAGCTCTTGTGCTCCTCTATATAAGAGGAGAATGTTCCTCTTCCAAACATAATTGCTTGCCCATCAAGCACTGAGAAACCAAAAGACTCTTATTTAAGAAGTCTTAGTTTAATGGCTTTTTATTTTAGTTTTTTTTTTTTAAAAAAAATTATTTATTAGGGGTGTTTGGGAAATATTTACCCAAAATGTATATTTGTTGTTTTAGATTTTAGCAGTTTGGAGCAAATTGGTGAGTTATTACATAATATTTTTGGTGTTTTGATTAAAGACAAAATGTTAAAATGACGAATTTGATAAAAATTTTATGAATTTGTCAATAATCAAACAAGGCCATTATCTAATAATTATTATGGTATTTAAAAAAATTAATTGTTAAAAGTTCGTTTGGAAAGTAGGAAAATAATTTGTGTAAAATGAGTTATTATTCAAAAAACATTTCTCTTTTTAATGTTTGGTTGCACAGTAAAAAATTGTCTAAAAGAAAATTTATATTATTATTATTATTATTATTATTATTATATATTGTAATAATAAAATAAAATTAGAATTAAAATAACATTAATAATATAATAATTAATCAAAACAAAACTATATACAAAATAAAATTAAAATTAAAAAAAAAAATTCAATAATATTTCAATAGTAAATGTATACTTGTCCTGATGGACTATTAGCTCTAGACGAGGATGGATAAGATTGTGTTGTCACTATCAATGTCGTCTTTGTAAATATAATTGATGATATTATGTTTTTGTTTTAAATGGAAATATTGCTATATATTTACACAAAAAATATATCTTCCACATAAATGAATTAGGATAACAATTCATTCCTATAACTGAGTTGTTAGAGAACGAGCACATTTGCCTAATTTATGAAAATACTAAACAATGATACATAAAATCTTCAAAGTTATAGCACTGTATGTGTACATCTAGAAATTAGCTATTAATTTGAGCAATTATTTACAGAAATTCAAGCAATGATAACATCAAAATACATAAACGATCCAAACCATATCTTTAATTACACTATATAATATTTGGTATTTTAATTTAAATAATTATATATCGTTTCAAATATTCTTAATATATTACAACAAATTCACTCCGTGCATCGCTATGGTGAAAATACTAGTTTACAAGTATACAAAAATATGCACAATTAGAGGTGTTAAAAGTGAGTTGAGGTGGGTCGGCCAGCCTTAACCTATCCTACAATGAAGAAGCTAGGATAGTGTTAAAAAATTAAAAAAAAAAAAAGAAAAAAGTTGGCACTAGCTAATATTAAAAGGTATTAATAAATTTTTAAAATTCTTTATAAAAACATAAATGTTCTAACACATTCTTACATTCAATTATTTTTAAAACATTCATACTTTTTAAATCGTATATTATGCATTATTATTGATTATATTGTATACGATATACATATAAAATGATAATTTAGTACTCCGTATAAAAGAATTAGTACAAGCTATGATTATGATTAAAATATTAAAATATCATTATCCAAAAAACATAGTATGTATAAATTAAAAATTATATGTTTTTTTCTTAATTTAATTATATATTAAATTATAGTGTGTAATGTAATATAAATAGTTCAAGGCAATTTATATTGTGCACCAATGCACGCATTGCATTGTGCGCCCTCATGCAAAACGACGTCGTTTCAGATTTTTTTTTTTGTTTTTGAAATTTCGCTATACAGTGTTGGCGGTTAATTTTTTTTTTTTTTTTAAAAGAAGCTCATGTTCAAAAATGTACATAATTTTATACTAGAATACACATAATTGTATACATGAATGTACATAATTATAAACAAATACACATAATTGTATAAACAAATACACATAACTGTATAAAAAATACACATAATTATATAAACAAATGCACATAATTGTATAAACAAATACACATAATTACGTCAACTCCCTACATAACTTACTAAAACGACGTCGTTTTGAGAGACGCGGGGTGCACAGTGCTATGTGCGCCATGGTGCAGGGTATAACGATTGATAGTTCAATTCCTTTCGTTTCAAAAGTTATATTTTAAAATTTTGAAACTAGCCCGTGGGCCGGGCCTCGAAGCTCACCAACCAGCATCGGTGAGTTAGAGCTAAAGAAATTCAATCATTATACCCTGCACTATGGCACACATAGCACGGTGTGCCCCGCGCCTCCCAAAACGACGTCGTTTTGGTAAGTTATGTAGGGAGTTGACGTGATTACGTGTATTTGTTTATACAATTATGTGTAATTTTTTATACAGTTATGTGTATTTGTTTATATAATTATGTGTATTTGTTTATACAATTATGTACATTCATATATACAATTATGTGTATTCTAATATAAAATTATGTACATTTTTTAACATGAGATATTTTTTAAAGAAAAATTAACCGCCGACACTGGGTAGCGAAATTTCAAAAAAAAAAAAAAAAAAAAAAAAAAAAAATCTGAAACGACGTCGTTATGCATCAGGACGCACAATGCAATGCGCTCCATAGTTCACGATATAAATTGCAAAAAAAATTTGGCCAACGGGTTTCGTGGTTGACCCACCAAATTTCTAGCCAGCTTCTAGGGGGCAAATTTTTATGTGGACCATGGTCCACATAGCGCTGTGTAGACCATAAAAATGCACATTTTTAATATACTAAAACTACATTATTTGTGTACTGAATTTATATTACATAAAATAATATACTTTTAGTACTCAAATAATGTACTTTTCATGAATACAATGTACATTTTTAATATATTAAATGTACATTATTTGTATGTTGAATGTACATTATTTGATAGTATGATCTACATAGATGTGTGGACCATACACTATATAACACATGTAGGGTTGAATTGAAAAATAATAAGAATTAATGTTTCTTTTGACAAAATAATCAATTAAATTACAACCTCCGTTTTTGGCTGTAGCTATGGGCTGCAAGGAGGCACTCTCCTAGCTTATGGACAGGAACATTATGTCTAAAGCTGGAAACAAATTTCCAAGGCACAATCAAAGAGTTTATGAACCCAACTTCAAACAGGACTCATCTGGGCTTCATTATTTATGCATGTCTAAGTCTAATGAAAACTTTGATGCTATTTCATGTTCTTATATTAGTAGGTTAGCGAATCAGATTGCCCACACCTTAATTAGGACGGTCAGTTCTCAGTCTGGCACGAATACAGAATACTTGGGACCAAGTCCCTCCTGATTGTATCCAACTCTTTACTTAGGCATGACCATGGTTTCGGTTCCGATTCCGGAAATGGACGAACCGGAACTGAAACCTTAATATAAGGTTCCAGTTTCGGTTCTTGAACCGACGGTTCCGTTAGAACCGCCGGTTCTAACCGATTTTTTTTTTCTTTTTAATAAATTATATGTTATGTTGTTTGTGTGCACGTGGTGAAAGTGGCATGTAGGCCACTGGCCTAGTGGCCTACTGGCAATTTTATTTTATTTTATTTTATAATTTTTTTATGATTTTTATTTTTAAATTTCACGGTTCCAAATTGGAACCGGCGCTTCCGGTTTCAAATTTTCTATAACCGAAATCGAAATCTTAGAATTCCGGTTCCAGTTCGGTTAGCACAATATCTGTTACGGTTCGAACTGAACCGTGGTCACCCCTATCTTTACTTCCCAATTTGAACTAATAAAAGTCATTCTTGGTTTGGTTGTCAAAAAAAATAAAAAATACAATTGTATATTGGGCTGATTCAATCATTTTATAGGTCCAGATATAGTAAAAGAGAGAAAAAAAAAAACAAAACAAAAACAAAAACAAAAACAAATCAAAACGTGTTGTATACCATATATAAAGTTAATATAAATTTTCATAACCGCATTTTAAACTCAATACATGACTACAAAAGTACTAATATCAAATAATAACTTAAAATAAAATCCAAAAGTCTTCAACAATTTATAAATACAAAAAAAAAATGATGATATAAAACTTCTATGTGTTTTTATAGATAGAAAATCATCAATAACCTCATCAAGATTAATATTGTCTAGTATATCTTTCTCAACACACAAGATTGTCTAGTCATTTAATCTTTCTTGTGACATTGATGATGTTAGCTAGGTAAGGTTTCAATAATTTAGTTTTGAAAAACTCATCTCCACATATGCTATTGTCACATGTATAGCAATAGAAATTGTTTGACACCAATCTGCAACTTTGATAAACTCAAGAATCTCTCCATTAACATTAGCTTGTATGGCAACGTCACCGTAAGTTCGTAACATTTTTAATTCAGTAAAAAGATCATTTAAGTTTACATTCGACACATTGTTATAAGAAAATAATAATTACAAAATTAGTATAACATTCTCGATCTTAATTTATTATTATCCAAGGACTTCATTTTTTTTTTGAATCATATAAGAATCCATTTTTTTTAAATACCTTTAATTGCTCAAATCTATTATTCATTGAAGTAATTGTCATATATGTAACAATTATAACAAGACGTTTGGTTGGAGAAAGAGAATTATGTGGGAAAGGAATTGCAATTCCATTGAAGATGAATAATGTGGGAATAAAGTGATAATTTAAATTGCACTGTTTGGTTTGAAGAAATAAAATTATTAGAAATTTCAATTCCAATGTTTGAATACTAAAATATGCAATTCTCAAAACTTTTCAGGTTTGCACATTTAGTATTAAAAAAAAATAGCATTTACGGCAAGTCCTTTGTGTGTATATATGGAAAGCCTATCTACATATAGAAAAATCCAAGATTTCATCCTTCAATTTATTCATATATAGGTCCTGTTTTAAGTGAGAACCTATGTTTTTGCGGTGTGAACTTGTGAACCCCTATGCACCATTCAGATCTTAGATTGGGCGGTTGAGATGTGTGGAGTGCAGTGATGCAACGGTGCAGTGGTGCAATGATGTATATTTACCGGATATAAACCACAAGATTAAACAAGATCAGCACATAAAGTTCAATTCACATGATAGCATAAGTTCTCATTTGAAACTATATATATATATATATATATATATATATATATATATATATATATATATTATATTATATGTATGTATGCATGCATGCATTTATTTTTTTGTTTTGGGGGGTTTTACCTCAGAACTTATATATTGCAATGGTTTACTTTGATTTATTCCGTATGTCATTGCGTCGATGGTGGTACAATGTATGCATTTTTATGCTCTATCGTGTGCATTTTGATATGTTTCGGATGAATACACACTATTACCATTATGTGTATTTGCGTTATGCACATATAAGCTGTTTAATTTGCAGTTGTGTGCACTCACGTTTTAGGCTAAGAGTCAATTCAAATGTCAGGTTCTATATAGTTCTGATAATACTAAAAATGTAAATTTAAGTAAAAATAAACAGTACAGTAACCAACAAAAGTGTGACATCTCGTAAATCCAAACTCTAATTAAGGATTAATTAGAGAATTAATCCTAGTCTTATTGTTAATTTATTCTTAAAATCCTGAAAATTCAATAGTCGGAGGACTAGAATTGGACTAGTCAACCAAGGTCAAAGGGTTGTACTTTATGCTTGTTGAATTGTCCCCTTGTCTCCTTATTCTTCCAACTTTAGTAAGGGCAAAGGTGCCTTTCTACCTTAAGTTTGTGCTCCAAGCTAACCTAGCATCATCTTTTCATTTCATCCACCAACACTCTAAACACAAAACCTCTACCTTCTCTCTAGAAATTTGGTAGCTTATTCTCCAAGCCAAAATTTGGGCATCCTAAATCCTACAAGTTGTCTTCCAAGATTCATACTTTCCTAATCTTGAGCATAGGGGAGGGTAAGATCCTTGATCTCTTGGTGTTTTAGCATCCTTTTAGTTGTCTTTTTCTAAAAATAGAATCTTTGTTGTCTTTTGGTATGTTTATGAAGTTGGTGTTGAAGAAGAGCTTTAGGAGAAGCTTTTTAAGGGTGAGAAAGTGAAGTTCTAGGCTACAAAGGTAACCCATGCTTTACAAAACCTATTTTCTTACTTATATGATGATTTCTTGGCTTCTACTTGTGATTCTTGTGTTGAAATGTGAGATTTGATACATTGTCTTGTGGTAATGCATGTTTAGAGCTTGTTCTTAGGGTTCTTGTATGCCATTGCTTGGCTATTTCTTGGGGTTCAAGTCATATTGTTGTATTGTGTGAGATTTTGGGTGTTTTGGACTTGAATTTGGACTTGTTGATGAAAATCCCCGAAGGGATTATTTGATGTGCAGGTTGGTACTCGAGGGCGGAACGGCAGGCAGAGCTCCACCCGCCGCCCCTTCCCTCCCCCCCCCCCCCACCCCCCGCAAGGAACAGGTGGTCGTGGGCTTGGTACCCGCGGGCGGAACCACGGGCGGAGGTCCACCCGTGGCCCCAGCCGCAGGGAACACATATGGGTTGTGTCGGGGATTTGTTCTCCGTGATTCTTTTGACTTGGTATTGATGTTTTGACCTCCCGATGTTGTTTTATTGGGCGATTTGAGTGTCTTCTTGATGTTTCGTATGTCTAGAACGGTATGTTAGGAATCCATGTAGGATTTGGTGTCCTGAATCGTGCTTGTGGTCCAACTTTGTGATTCGTTGGATTGATGTTGAGTCTTGTATGTTCTATGGAACTACTTTTGATTTACCCGTTTGATAAGCATGCTAGTTTGATGTTGAAATGCTAGTGTGTGCAGTTTGTTCTTTCCTATTGAGAGTGGCAACTTGTGTTGACCATTGATTGGTGTCGGATTGTAATCCTTCGTTGTTGAGTATGGTTTCATATCTTTATTGTGATCCATTGATTGATTCCTATGATGTGAACGTATGTAAACGTTGTACCATTTGACGGAAGCATGACTAAGGTTTATGGGGCCTTAGTTTTCCTGATAATGATGCGGTCCTCGTGTGGCCATGATTGAAATTGGTGGTGTGACCTGAGCATAGGCTTATATGTTGGAGATTATGTGAATGAAATGAATGGTACCCTCGTGTACTCATATGTCGGAGACTTTGTTGGAGATTGTCGGAGGGGGGACGACGGTCCCTGGCGGTATAAGGTTGGACTCAGAAGTACAGGGTGGCACTAGGAGGTAATGGTTGGAACTGAAATAAGGCCGGGGTAGCCATAAGGTTGGAATAGGGCATAAGGTTGGAACTGTGAATCTTGTGACATGTAGTTGTCACTGTGGCATGTAGTTACCAATGTGTGTATGTCTATTCTTTGCTAATGAGCATGTCTGGATGTATTCTACTTTGTGATTAGTAGAATACATCTCGAGTTGTATTGGTTGCGGTTGGTATTCTTGTCTTGTTGTTGTCGTAGGGATGTTGATTTCCCTCTTCCTTTGAGAGTGTGAATGTGTCTTTGAAGTTGACTTCTCTCTATGGTTTTTGAGTTGATATATATTGTATTCCGTTTCGAAAATGATTTTGACTTATACTATTTATATATGCTACTTAACGTGTATTGATGGGTTACCAGGAATGTTCGTTGACCAGGTGTCATCCCCTATCTTTATGTTGCCTTACAAGTTTTGAGTAGCATTATGGGAGAGCGCGCTAGCAGTTAGTTAGTTAGTGTAGCTCCATATGACTGTTTTGTTAGACTTTTGGCCTGTGAGCCGTGGATATTTATAATCTTGACTTTGATGTGTTGTTTAGACTTAGCCTGTGCACCTATAGATGTATAGGTGTGGCATAACCTCCCGTACTTGTCTTTTAGCTTCCGCTTTACTTTAATCTTGATGAGTAGACTTTATCTCTTTATTAAGCTTTAATTGGGTTTAAAAAGTTGTGAAAAATCGGGGATTTTACAGAGTAAATTAGACTTTTAAAATTAAAACGTAATAAGCTTATATTAATGATATTAGCTACTCAAAGTACTTTTTCATTTTCAGCTAATTAGCATCAATAAACTTAACTAAAAAACTATTTACCGAACACTCATATTATGTATTTGACTAGTCAAACAAGCCAAACTTGGGCTAATCCGTCATTTTCAAACACCCCAATAATTAACTCTAAAGGACTCTTGTGACTGCATTTCCTCTCCGTGATCATTTTCGTCAAATTCTTTTTCCTAATAGTATGACATCTAATTGGAAATGTGGGATCTATGTTCATCTCACACATGAAATACTTTTGGCAATATTCATACTAGAAACAAACCCTTCTGATGGATATATTATACCCATGACCCGACCAGGGGTAGCAACACGGACCCGGAGCACCTTCGTGGAACCCGAGAGTAACACGGACCCGGGGCACCACGGAGGTGCCCAAGAGCAACACGGACCCGGGGCACCATGGAGGTGCCCGAGAGCAACGCGGACCCGGGGCACCACGGAGGCGCCCAAGAGCAACACGGACCTGGGACACCATGGAGGTGCCCGAGAGCAACGCGGACCTGGGGCACCACGGAGGTGCCCCGACTCGAGCCGACCTCCGTGGAGCTCGGGTCGGGGAGCTCGGTCCTACCCGAGCTCGAGACCCGACCCGACCCGGTCAAAGTTGAGATCTAACCACCCCCTGATTTAGGGGGAGGCGGTTGGGGGGTTAGCTTGTATAAAAACCACCCTCCTTGTCCTAACAAGGGGTGATTCATTACATATTCTACACTTATTACACACTTTGTTCTATCGGATCTTTGTAATAACCAAATACTACGGCAATTAATATAATATACGGTCCCCAGCGACCTTTACGACATCGTTCTATATTATTCTATTATTATTCTTATTATATTCTTATCCGGATTTATTGATTCGGGTCTACCCCGGGTTAATTAAATCCATCATTGGTGCTTTTGTTGAGAGCTGCTGTACCAGCTCAAGCGTGTTCTATATCCAGTGGTCTACCCGGCCACCCCAGGCACTTGTCACCCAAGGGCGAGGTCAATTCACCCCACCGGACGGACACCCGGGGAGGAGGGGACTCACGACGTGACCGACGTCAGGAGGACGACAGAAAGAGGTTGAACCAAACCAGGCCCGCCATGGAGAGGTTGGGCAGCCGGGTGCCAGCCCGAGAGAGGTTGGGCCCATGGCCTGTCGCTAATGAGCCTCCACCAGCAGAATCCTGCTCCCGCAGGCAGGCACGACGACAATCAGCCACCCGGAGGTCGCCAAGCCATGGACCCCGAGCCCAGCCGCGACGAGAGGCAGGCTCACAGAGGTCACCAGGTCGGGGAGCCCAAGCCCAACCTCGGCATAAACAGGCCTCCCGGGTCGAACGATCGGGTGAAACGAATAGCAGAGCTCCGAGCCCCCATCGAGGAGAGGTCGAGTAGTTGAGGAGGAGGATGGACGAGCTCCAGAAGAAGATCGACGAGAGGGACGGGTCTCCAGAGCCCCAGGATGTGCTGTCTTCCCCGTTCGCAAACGCCATCATGGAGGAGCCCTTACCTCGAGATTTTCGCTTTCCCACCATTAAAGCGTACTCGGGGACCACGGACCCGCGGGCACACCTCACCAGGTACAGGGCCGCCATGATGATCACCGAGGCGACGGACGCCATCTTATGCAGGGGTTTCTTCGCCACCCTGGACGGGCAGGCGCATGACTGGTTCGGATCCCTCCCGGCGGGGTCCATCTCCACCTTCGCGGATCTCACCCGGCAGTTCCTATCCCATTTCGCTACCAGCATACAGCGGAAGAGGCAAATTGCCGACCTATGTGATTTGAAGCAGGGGAGCTCAGAATCACTAGCCGAGTACCTCAGCAAATGGAAGAAAGAGGCCATGGGGGTCGCCAACTTTGATGGGAAGTCGGCCATGGTGATTTTCCGAAACAACTTGAGGTCGGGCGCATTCCACCAGGACCTCATCAGGTACCCCCCCCAGGACCTATACCGACCTGATAGACAAGGCAGCAAGGTATGCTGACGCCGAGGCTGCCGAGAAGAGGAAGAACGAGCAGGAGGAAGGAAGGGGTCGAAAAGACAAGGCACCCCAGGAGGAGCGCAAGGCGCCGCGGCCACACCGACATGAGTACGCTGAGGGGCCCAGGTTGAACCCCACACGCTATCTCACCCCGCTGACACAGCCTGTGGGTACCATCTTGGCGCACGCGGAGGACCAGGGAATCGTGGTATTCCCAAAGGAGGAGTGCATGAAAATATCGGCAAGGGGGGACACCAACAAGTATTGCAGGTTCCACCGACAGAAGGGGCACGACACAGACGAATGCATCCTCCTAAAGAGACAAATCGAGGAGCTCATCCAAATGGGTTACCTCGGCCAGTTCATTAAGAAGCCCGGCCAGGCGCAAGGAGAGGCACAGGGCCAGAAGCAGGGCAATGTATGGAGGAAGGGGGGTGGCCAGGCGCCATCCACCTCGGCTCCCCGTAAGAGGGACCACCACGACCACAGCTCCGAGGAGGAGGAGAAGACAACTGAGGGGTCGATCAATTTGGAGGTGGAGATAGGCACCAGGTCGAGTTCGTAGTCGTGAAAACCAGCTGCGCCCACAACATCATACTCGGTCGACCCGCCCTAGAAGACCTCAGGTTCATAATTTCCATGGAGCACATGTACCTCAAGTTCCCGACACCAGCCGGGGTCGGGGTCGCCCGAGGGGACCAAAAGGTAAGCCGCAGCTGCTACTTGAAGGCGTGTCGCCAGATTGATCAAAAGGACCTCCAGGTACATACCATCAGCGAGAAGGAATTTCGGGAGGAGGTAGGTCGACCTCGGACCGAGCCCGTGGTCGAGACAGAGGAGGTCATCCTCGACCTCAGCCGACCCGACCGGGTTGTGAAGGTAGGGGTCGGCCTCCCGGCCGAGCTCCAGGCACGGATAATTAACACCATCAGGAGCTACAAGGAGGTCTTTGCATGGGGTCCCGAGGATATGCCGGGCCTCAGCCGAGACGTGATCACACACAAGTTGGCCGTCGACCCCACGGTCAGGCCAATCCAGCAGCGCAAGAGGTACCTCTCCGCCGAGAGGAGGGAGTTCGTTAAAAAGGAGGTCGACACACTGCTGGAGATTGGTCATGTTAGGGAGGTCATATACCCCACCTGGCTGGCCAACGTAGTCCTCGCCCCAAAGCGGCCCACCTGGAGGATGTGCGTGGACTACACCGACCTCAATAAGGCCTGCCCTATGGACCCCTTTCTCCTCCCCAACATCGATCAGCTGGTGGACGAGACTGCAGGTTGTGCCCTTATGAGCTTCCTAGACGCGTTCAGGGGGTACCACCAAATTTCCATAGAGGAAGCCGACAAGGAGAAGACGGCCTTCACCACGCCAGAGGGGGTCTATTGCTACAAGGCCATGGCTTTCGGGCTGAAAAATTCGGGTGCCACCTACACCCGGATGGTGGCCAAGGTGTTCAAGCAGGTCCTCGGCCGCAACCTCCAGGCCTACGTCGACGACATGATCGTTAAGAGCACCGACGCCGACCTCCACACAGATGACCTTACCGAGGTATTTTCAATTATGCAACGCTTCAATTTACGGTTGAACCCCAAAAAGTGTACCTTCGGGGTGCACGAGGGGAAATTTTTGGGGTACATGGTCTCGAAGAGGGGCATTGAGCCCAACCCCGATAAGGTCAAAGCCATCCTGGACATAGAACCTCCGAGGTCCCTCCGAGAGGTCCAGCTCCTCAACGGGCGATTGGCAGCCCTGGGCCGTTTCCTTTCGAGGTCGGCCGAGAAGTCCTTGGCGTTCTTTGGAGTCCTCAAAAAGACTAAGGGCTTTGAGTGGTCCGAAGAGTGCCAGAAAGCGTTCGAAGACCTCAAGACGTACCTGATGTCGCTCCCCCCCTGGCCAAACCCGTTAAGGGGGAGGTCCTATATCTATACCTGGGCATCTCGCAGGCTGTGGTCAGCTCCGTGATGGTCCGGGACGATGAGGGGGTCCAGCGGCCCATATATTACATGAGTCGAGCTCTACGGGGAGCGGAAATCAGGTACACACCTGTGGAAAAGGCCATTTTCGCGGTAGATGTGACGGCAAAGAAGCTGAACCACTACTTCCAGGCCCACCTCGTGCAGGTCCTCACCAACCAACCGCTAGACCCAGTACTGAGGGCCTCGGGGTCGGCTAGCTGGTTGGTCAGGTGGGCCATGCGGCTGAGCCAGTTCGACATCCAGTTCAAGCCCCGACCCGCCATTAAGGGGCAAGCGCTGGCTGACTTTATAGTCGAGTGCACTGCTCGGGAGGCAACGGAGCGGGTCTGGGACGAAGACAATGAGTGGTGGACCCTCTCAACGGACGGGTCCTCCAGCACCAAAAGCTGCGGGGGTGGAGTCGTCCTCATAACACCGGAGGGATTTCGGGCCTACTACGCCCTCCGCTTCGCGTTCAAATTATCCAACAACGAGGCCGAGTATGAGGCACTCCTGGGGGGGCTCCGCCTCACACTAAATATGAGGGTGGAGAAGCTCAAAATCCGATGTGACTCTAGACTCGTGGTGGGACAGGTCACAGGTGAATTTGAAGCAAGTGATGAGAGAATGGGGAGGTACCGGGACGTGGTGCTCCAGCTACTGGGGCAGCTGATCAATTACGAGGTCCTACAGGTACCCCGAGACCAGAATACAGATGATGACATGTTATCCAAGCTCGCCCAAGGGGCCCAGGAACATATCTAAAAAATAGCCCGAATTGAAGATTTCAAGAGGTCGAGCCTAGACGCCTACCCGGTCCTACCCGTGCATATCCGACCTCCCTGCTGGTTGGACCACCTCAAGGAGTACAAGAAGACAGGTACGCTACCTCCCGACGAGGTCGACGCCAAGCTGGTGAAACGGCGAGCCCCCACGTACGTGGTCATGGGGGACACACTCTACAAGAGGTCCTATAACGGCGCCTTACTGCGCTGCTTGTACCCAGACGAAGCCAGGTCAGTCATGGAAGAAATCCACGAAGGCACTTGTTCAGCTCACCAGGGGGCCTTTGCCATGTCCTGGAGGGCCATCTTACACGGGTACTTTTGGCCCAAAATGGCCAAGGAGTGCGCTGACTACGCCCAGAGTTGCGAGACCTGCCAACACTTCCAAGTCGCCCCCGGCCGGCCAACCACGAGCTACACCCCCATCAGCTCCGTCATCCCCTTCTCCAGGTGGGGAGTGGACCTAGTAAGAGCTCTGCCCATGGGGTCGGGACAAAGGAAGTACCTCATAGTAGCAGTAGACTGCTTCACCAAGTGGGTAGAGGCGGAACCGCTAGCAACCATAACAAGTGCCCGTTGCAAGCACTTTGTGTACAAAAACATTTTGTGCCGTTTTGGGGTCCCGATGCAACTCATCACTAACAACGGACGCCAATTCGAGGGGCAAGAGTTCGAGGGGTTCTGTGCAGAATGTCACATTACTCACAGCCGGCTGGCCGTGTGCTACCCTCAAGCAAATGGCCAGGTGGAAAATGCCAACCGCACCATTGTGGGCGGCCTGAAAAAGAAACTGGAATCCGCGGGGGGACCGTGGGTGGAGGAGCTCGACGCCATTCTTTGGGCCTACCGCACCACCCCCCCGAGGGCTACTGGGAGACACCTTTTTCCTTAGCCTACGGTTTCGAAGCCCGAGCTCCAGCGGAGGTAGTCATACCTTCCCGGCGGGAGGAGGACTACGACCCTGACACGAACGAGGAGTACCAAAGAATTGACCTCCACCTGATTGATGACAGGCGCGAAGCAGCTGCGATCCGAGCTGAAAATTACCAGAGGCAGACCAAAGCATACCACGATAAGCGGGTCCGACCCCGCTATTTTCAAGTGGGTGACTATGTGCTCAGGAGGAGGGAGGCGAGCCAGCCACAAGCCGAAGGAATGTTTGCCGCTAATTGGGAGGGCCTATACATTATAGCAGCCGTGGTCCGCCCGGGTAGCTACAAGCTCCAAACTCCCAAAGGAAAGATGATGGCAAGGGTCTGGAACTCAGAACATCTGCTGAAATTTTACCAGTAGACCTACCACGCGAAAGGTGGGTCTTAGCGTTGCTATTCTAGGAGGAGGACCGTTCCCTTCCCCCAATAATGCCTTAGTGAGTGGTAGTAGCCCGAATAAAATCGCATGTGACGAAATACACTGTGCGCAGGACCTTTTGTTACAAAGTTGGTTCTCATGCATTTTCTCTTCCTTAAAAAAAAAAAAGGAAAAAATCATGAAACGGGGGGGAACGAGTGCCCACTAATGTCTTCCCCCCCCCCCCCCCCCCCCGCGGACCATAAGGGGGCACGAGGTCCGGCCTCGCGTACTAACCCCGACGGAGGACGCACCCTAAGGGGGCACGAGGACCGTCCTCGCGTACCAACCCCGACGGAAGAGCCCGGTGGCACAGTCCTGTGGGACTGTGCCCGAGCAGCTAACGCGCACCCTAAGGGGGCACGAGGTCTAACCTCGCGTACAAACCCTGACGGAGGAGCCCAGTGGCTTGGTCCGACAGGACTGGGCCCAAGCAGTTTGGCACACCCTAAGGGGGCACGAGGTCCGGCCTCGCGTACAAACCCCGACGGAAGAGCCCGGTGGCGTAGTCCGGAAGGACTTAGCCCGAGAGGCTAACGTATGCTAAGGGGGCACGAGGTCCGGCCTCGCGTACCAACCCCGACGGAAGAGCCCGATGACATAGTCCCATAGGACTTTGTCGAAGAGGCTAACACATGGCAAAAAAAAAAAAAAAAAAAAGTAGCAGCACCTCGGCAGCACGGCGAGGCCCACCTCGGCGAGCTGCCGAGGCCCACCTAGGCGTGCAGCCGAGGTCCACCTTGACGTGCAGCCGAGGTCCACCTCGGCGAGCTGCTGAGGTCCACCTCAGCTGGTGCCGGGGTGGCCAGAAAAAAAAAACGCAAGTATCCCAAAGAAAGGTAGTAGCAGGTAAAAGGTGGCAACCATCATGTCACCAAAGCAAAGGAGCAATAGTCAAAATATCCAAGTCTAGCACATGGCAAAGGAAGGAACAAGTTTGTGCTACCTGGGTAGTCAAAATAACAAGTCTAGTACATCACCAAGGGAGAACAAGGTCGGAAACTTTGAGCTCGGGCCACGTGCGTGAGGAAGGCACGGAGCAAGGAGGTGGAGCTGCCCAAGACGTCTCACCTCGACCCAAGGCACCTCGGTCCAAGACGCTTTGGCATAAGGCACCTCGGCTAAAATTTGGAGCTCGGATTTTTCCACCTGGGGGGCTCGGGTCGGTGCACGGATACTCTCATTCGTTGACTCCTAATCGCAACGAAGAGAGTGGGGGACTCATGATGGATATATTATACCCACGACCCGACCAGGGGTAGCAACACGGACCCGGAGCACCTTGGTGGAACCCGAGAGCAACACGGACCCGGGGCACCACGGAGGTGCCCAAGAGCAACACGGACCCAGGGCACCATGGAGGTGCCCGAGAGCAACGCGGACCCGGGGCACCACGGAGGCGCCCAAGAGCAACACGGACCCGGGGCACCATGGAGGTGCCCGAGAGCAACGCGGACCCGGGGCACCACAGAGGTGCCCCGACCCGAGCCGACCTCCGTGGAGCTCGGGTCGGGGAGCTCGGTCTTTCCCGAGCTCGGCACCACCCGAGCTCGGGACCCGACCCGACCCGGTCCACCCGGACCCAGTCAAAGTTGAGATCTAACCACTCCCCGATTTAGGGGGAGGCGGTTGGGGGGTTAGCTTGTATAAAAATCCCCCTCCTTGTCCTAACAAGGGGCGATTCATTACATATTCTACACTTATTACACACTTTGTTCTATCGGATCTTTGTAATAGCCAAATACTACGGCAATTAATATAATATACGGTCCCCAGCGACCTTTACGACATCGTTCTATATTATTCGTTTATTATTCTTATTATATTCTTATCCGGATTTATTGATTCGGGTCTACCCCGGGTTAATTAAATCCATCACCTTCATTTCTATATTTCTAAAAAAATCTTATTTTTACACCTATTTGATCCATGTTAATAACAAATAAAATATCAAACCACATATGATGATCTATGCCCCGGCCCCCACCCCGCCCCCGCCCCCCAAATCTACAATTGGGCTCCACTTGATGTTTATGGTGACTTTTCAATATTGAAAAGGGTCAAATACATCATCAAACTTTATACGAGAAGTCAATTAGATCCCCACACTTTTGAAAGTTACAATTAAATACATAAACATGTCAAGTTAATGCATCAAGGTTTAAAAACTGATTAATGACCTACAATAACATGTCACTAGGATTCAGACGGTCAAAGGCCCCCAAAATTTGGTAGCCCCGGCCATAACTAAAAAAAAAATACAGTATATATAGTGATACATTGTTTGATCAGCGCAGTCTCAATTTTGAAATTCGAACCCTATTAGTCTATTTCCTTAACCGACTAAACGTAGTCCGTAGTTCGATCAACCTTCCTCAACGCAATGCGCAAGCCTAATTAATTGGCGATTTGGCGTTTTCCAGCATCGAAGTGATCGAACAACAGTACAACTCTACACCGTCTACACTACAGGTTCAACTTCCATGATTATTCTTTCATTCTGTAGTTTGATCAACAATTCATCATCAGAATTTTTGTATTTTTGTACTTGATATCAAGTTTTGGTTGATTTTAATATCTGGCCAATATTATTTTTCAAAAAAATAAAATTGACACAAATCTCAGCATGCAGCACGCAATTGACGCAAATAACATACCCGGCTGATTCTTCAATTCTCTTAACATGTAATTAAATTTAGGGTGAATCAACGATTTGGTCCCTCACTTATTCGCGACTTGTCAATGTTGCCCCTGAATCACGTATTCATCGATTTAGTCCCCGAAAATAATAGTTTTTCGTCAAATCAGTCCCTATGACCGTATTCCGTCAAGTCTCAGGCGAGAGCTCCGATTTGCCCTGGGCATTTTGGTCTTTTCACGCCTTCTTCTTCATTCCATCGTCGCCGACGTCAGCTTCACCTCCGATGATGAGTTGTTGACCCCAAACGTCACTCTTCGGCGAGTCATCCAGTCGTGGTGCCGGTTTGCTGCTTCGTTGGAAGGGATCAACTGCCAGGGACCCACCACTTCCGTCTCTCCTCGCCGGGAAAAGTGGAGGTCGCCGCCGCCATCTCTTGAGCAAGGGTCGCCGGAAAAATGAAGCTAAGCTTGCCACGCCGCCGCCGATCTATTTGCTTCGCTGGAAAAGAAAGTGGGGCGGAGGTCGCTGCTCCGATCTGCTGCTTCCGCCTCTTCGTGATTCCACCAGAGAGAGGGAGGGGAGATGTAGGTCCATGGACCTTGTCTCGCCGTCGGATGTTGAAGCCGTACGTGAGTTAGCCGAGAGAAGAAGGGAGAGACGAGAGGTAGATAGGGATTTGTTTGGTTGTTGCTCAGCTTTTATCGAGAGAGAAGAGAGACGGAGCTAGCCGCCGCCTGTCGCCGTGATCTGCCGGGGGATCGCCGGCGCTCGCCGTCGGAGGAGAGGAACGAGAGAGAGAGCTAAGATGGAGAGATACGGCAGAAAAGGGTTGTTTGCTGAGATTCTCAAATTGCATGCTAAGGAATGGAAGAATTCTCCTTGTTTACCATTGGATTTGATTCATAACGCCATAGGTGTTAATTAGGCAAGCCATCGGAGGTGCAGCTGACGTCGGCGGAAGAGATGGAGCTCCCTCCGGTGAGCTTGAGCTTCTCCGGCGAAGTTTGGTAAGAGTTAATGAAGAAGAAGGCGTGAAAAGACCAAAATGCCCAGGGAAAATCGGAGCTCTCGCCTGAGACTTGACGGAATACGGCCATAGGGACTGATTTGACGAAAAACAATTATTTTCGGGGACTAAATCGATGAATACGTGATTCAGGGACAACATTGACAAGTCGCGAATAAGTGAGGGACCAAATCGTTGATTCACCCTAATATAAATAGTTGATTAATTGTTATGGGAATACATACGGTGTAAATTGATAGATGTAGTACTTAGAATGAACTCAGCTAGCTAGGAAATAAGATTCAAACGCTGCACGTCCGTATGCCACCCATGCTATTGCCGCAACCAACAACTCCTATCAATCCCATGCATAGGCAAAATCCTAAGAGATATTAGCAGGGTGATGGGTAGAGGTAGGTAGGTAGGTAGGTAGGAGAGTGGTGTATGTATCATTATATTGGTTTCTGAATTCTTACATTTCGGATCTAAAATGGCATGGATGTTCCACGGAATGTTGACATCCCCACGAGCCCATGCAACTTAATTACTTGGCCTATTTAATTTAATATAATTATTCACACTTTTCAATTAATCTCTTCATCCATCCCTCCTCCCTCATTCCCAAAAATTAGAAATTTCATTTCACTCCATCTCTCCCTCTCTCCCTTTCTCTCTCTGAACCTGCAATTATCTTATGATGTTGAAAACCCTTTTCACTTCTTTCCTCTTCCTTCTCCTTCTCTGCATCGTCGTCTCCTTTGCTTCTTCTTCTTCTTCTTCTTCTTCTTCTGTTCCCCAAGAAGCCCACTCTCTCCTCCATTACACCAACCACTCCGATAACATTCTTATTCCACGTTTCCCGAACCAGGCGGAAAATGGAGCGGCTTCAAGATTCTTCAAGAAGGCCAAGAAAAGGAGACTAACCATGAAGAAGAAGAGGACCAGCAAGTACTACTACCCATCATCATCGTCGTCGAGAGTTGCGGCGGCAAGGGCTTTCTCGGCCATGCTTCCCAAGGGTTTTGTGCCGCCGTCTGGGTCGTCGCCGTGCCATAACACCTACCCAAATTCCGTCACCTTCTTCTGTGATCTTTCTAATGCCAAGAAACCCTAGCTAGCTAGCTAGTAGCTGACTGGTTCGTTGTTAGGTCGATCATATATATCGGCGTATATACATATATACAGATGATGGTGAAGATTGAAGAGATGTTAAGGTTAAAGATCCAACGAAAGAAATGAAATGGAGGACAGATATGATGATGATGATGATGATGTTAACGGGTCCTGTTTTGTGGTTGAGTTTCTTTACGCAATATATATATACACACACACACACTCATATATGTGTGCATTTAATTTCTTGAAAATCTTTTCTATGTTTCATCTTCTCCCATTTACTATGTGCATATTATGGTAGCTAGTATCCATAATGCATGTAACAATTAAAGTGCATGGAATCAATCAAACTGGACAGCTTCCCTTCTATGGGACATTGGTTTGTTCATCATATTTTTTTTTTTGGTGAGATTGTTTCTAGGGTGTTTAACTAGGTAAATCGCGAACATGTATAATAGTCTATAAATTACAAAGGAGAGGTAAGTTAAGCATTAAGCTCGATCAAAAGGGTGTTGGTAACAATCAAAATCCTAATATTTATGTACAAGAGTCATGCTCTATCCACTAGGCCACTTAGTGCGGGATAAAGTTTTAATAGCTACTAGCATGTAATCGTGCATCATGCATTTAATTAATTTTTTATAAATTGATGACGTAAGAATTCCTATTTTCTTTTATATGTGTTGATTGAATATTGAATCAGTCTGTCCTATCTTAAAAATTAAGAGAGAATATATAAGGGTGTGTTTAGCATATGGGGTTAGCAACAAAGAATGAGAAAGAAAGTCGTACTTTGATTAACAACTTTTTAAAATAAAGGTATAAATATCCCTATAATTAAAATAACACATTACTTTGGTAATGACTCTAGGACTAGGGTCTATGGGCTTAGGATTAATTCAGCAATATATGGTGATCATCACCTACGTTTAAAAAAAAAACACACACACAAACACTAATTACCTAATTTAAATCAGGTATATATTATCCCATTATATTAATTCAACATCATCATTTCTCCTTGTTACCTAATTTGTTTGGATTAGTGTTTTTTAAATTTTTTTTATTTAATTTTTTGTTCATATTTGTACTTTGGATGCCATCATATTAAGATCAATTGCTTGAACTTTTATTTTTGTAAAAAAAAATAAAAAATCTTTATTCCGATTATAAGATCATACATAAATAAACAACAATATTGGTAATCAATTAATCATTCAATTAAATTCTAGCATGTAAAATACTTTCACCAAAACATATTTAAATTGAATTACTAAGTATTTGATTCTCATCCCGATTCTGATTCTAATTCCCATGTTTGAACCAAACACATCCTAAGTTTAATAAAAATGATACTTTTAGTCTATCAACTATGATCATTGTGTATAGTAGCTAGGTTAAGCCTTAGCTAATTGCGCTGCGATGGTACATTAAATAACCAAGACCCAATTAAAATTGCACTACTCTAATTTTTTGTCAAATCACGAGATGTCTTGAGTAAACCCCAACTATAGGAGGTACATTTTTTTTTTTTTTGAAAACATAGGAGGTACATTTAAATTCATACTATACTTAAATTAATTTACATTCTCATAAGGCCAACCCAATTAACGGGCAAAGTGCTGGTGATATTAGTTTTAATTTTCCATACAAGATAGTGTTTAAACTCCCGGCCTTTCTTAAAAGATGAGAGCGTATAATTCCTCATACCAATCAAGTTGGTTATCTTCATGCCCTAATTAGATTTAAACATAAACTTCTCCCAAAAGGTTGAATCCCCAACCTCAAGGGCGTCCCACACTCGTAAAGTGCTCGTCATATTAGTTTTTTCATACAAGATAGTGTTTAAACTCATGACTTTCTTAAAAGATGAGAGTGTAAAACTGTTCACACCAATCAAGTTGCCCTAATTAGATTCAAAGATAGACTTCTCCCAAAAGGTTGAATCCCTAACCTACCCTCAAAGGACCCTTCACATCCTGACCCAACAGAGCATTTGGGAGCAAAGGGATTTGTCCACTTTAGGCACAATCCCACACTGTCACCGTTGAGATTCGAATCTTAGTCTCTTCTCTAAATTCAAATACTGCCTACTGAATCATTGGTCTCAAAGATAGACTTGTTGACACTTGACGATGTAACATTTTATGCTGCATTGACATCTAAGGTGGTGTTTATTCCTAGAGATATTCTACGGTTGACCTGAAGATCAAGGTCAAACCGTCAGCCAAAAATTACAGCCGTGAAATGTGGGGGGTGGGGGAAAGCATATGCAGGGCCGGATTTTAGGCTGTGCAAGCTGGGCTACCGCACAGGGCCCCCAATTTTAGAGGGGCCCCAAATTTTATAGGTCCAATATTTAATTTTTACCTAGCTAGTTTAGAAATAAAAATTAAGAGTTTTCAATTAAACTTAAAAGGTTCTATGAAGAGATGGTAAAAATGTATATTTATTGTATTTTAACTTGGAGGTCAAAGGTTCGAAACTTGCATGTATTGATTTTAAAAATTGTGATTTTGGTAGGGCCACATTTATTTACCAGAACAGGGCCACCAAAATTTAAAATACGGCCCTGAGCATATGGAATTCCATCGTTTCTGGGGCTTGCCTCATGGATTAAAGACTAAACCTTTCTTTGCGTACACTCCATGAATAAAGTGCATGGTAATGCTCACCCTTTGTTTTACTTTTACATAAACCTAAACATGCAATTTTAAACTCCATTTCTCGTACGATTTAATTAACAAGACTAGAGAGGTAAGTAATCAACCTACTTGAATTTGATTTAATGGATATTTGAATTCGATTACTATCAAGTTCCTTGTGCTCAGATGCAGAGTCGTCCCAATAGAAACTGTGTCTCTGTGCAATATTTTGATTTGGACCTCATTTTTTTCAAGTAATTTTTATATATAAATAATAGTTGTTTAAAAAGCTGTGTCAAAAAGTCAAAATATAAATATTGTAATCTAAGACGCAACTCCATCCAAGTTGTCATATTAGTTATATGATCTACACTCGTTTAATGCTCTTTAAGTCTAACACCAAGATGTGTCCTGTCCATAAAACCTTCATTCACCAAAACACATTTTCCTGTACTTTTTTTTTAAAATCTTGCAAAAAAAACAAAACACATTGTCAAGTTCTTTTGAATATATAATCCAATCTCGATCACATTTTTCTCCATTTGGCAAATATCTTGTGTAAAATGCTGATGAAAATCTTCTAGAGAATTTATCTTTAGGACCTTTATTTATTAATAAATCTCTTTTAGGACCATCTTTCACAAGAATATCTATTCATTTTGATTAAGGGCATCCCAATTTCTTGGATCATATATGTCAAATAAAAGCGAATCATTTGGTTTATCACTGTGACCAATATCATCTAAACAACTATCAACATTTTTATTATTTTCATTGTCACAGTGATACCTATCATCATTGTGCACATTATCATTTAAATTCTTTCCAATCTCACAATCATCTTGATCTTCTATATGAAGATTAGCATTATCAACAGATAGCAAACAACCCTAAGTAGCCAAGTCATCATCTTACACAACTAACACCAGTTGATTCTGTTAAAGATTAGTTTAGAGTTAGTTGTAGAAAACATTTGTAATCTCCTTTTCCCTCTGTACTAGCTAGAACTAGATATAACAGAACACAACAATCTCTGCTCAATGTAACAGTAATCATCTTCTTCTTCAATCAAGCTCCATCTTCTTCCTTTCTTTTATTCCCGTTGTTTCCTTTCCTGATATGGTATCAGAGCCTCAATGGCGTGGCGTCCACCAATTGTGAACATGGTTCAGCAAGGAATTCCAGTCACAAATACAAATCCAGTTTCCAATCAGAATCAGAATCAAACCCCTAATACTTTCCACGGTTCAAGCTCCAGTGTCAATGGAAACTTCGATCCTAATGACCAGACGAACCCTCTCCACCTTCACGCGAATGAGACCCCTACCTTACAGTTGGTGACGACTCAATTGGAGGGGAGATCGAACTACCATTCCTGGGCAAGAGCCATGGAAATGGGATTGATGTCCAAGAACAAGATGACATTTGTTGAAGGGTTTGTACCTGCTCCAAGCAAATTGGATCCTAAATTTGACTACTGGGATCGATGCAACACAATGCTGCTCTCCTGGATCTTGAGAGCCCTATCCCCGACTATAGCCAGCAGTGTTCTCTGGATCAATACAACTGAAGGAATATGGAAGTGTTAAGAATATATTGTAAATTTTGATGAGTCGAATGTATTTTTGAAAAATCAAGTAGTCCCCTTTTTTTATTCTATTTGAGTCAGTTTAAGTCTACGGAGTATGGTGCACCCATATCATGTAACCCATGCACAAGTCTGGAAGATCATAATTTGTTTGAAGAAGTTAAGCGGGATTATAGCTTAACACAATTATGATGCGGATAAGTCACCAAGAACCATGCTAGAGGAGTTGGAAGAAATGCGTGTAAGCTATGCCAAATGATTCTAAGTTTGAATTTTAAGTGAAGCATTATTACCTTGCCTGGGAGACTAACCTCCACCGTATGGGAGACTAGCTCACACCGTATGGGAGACTAGCTTGGGAGACTAGCTAAAGTGTATTGGCCTCCACCGTATGGGAGACTAGCTCACACCGCATGGGAGACTAGCTAAAGTGTATTGGCCTCCACCGTATGGGAGACTAGCTCACACCGTATGGGAGACTAGCTTGGGAGACTAGCTAAAGTGTATGTATTGGCCTCCACCGTATGGGAGACTAGCTCACACCGTATGGGAGACTAGCTAAAGTGTATTGGTGACTAGCTTGGAGTGGAGTGTAGTATGGGAGACTAGCTTGGGAGACTAGCTAAAGTGTATTGGTGACTAGCTTGGAGTGGAGTGTAGTATGGGAGACTAGCTATTGGAGTGGAGTGTAGTATGGGAGACTAGCTATTGTCGTATGGGAGACTAGCTAAAGTGTATTGGTGACTAGCTTGGAGTGGAGTGGAGTGTGACTAGCTTGGAGTGGAGTGTAGTATGGGAGACTAGCTATTTTCGTATGGGAGACTAGCAAACACCGTATAGGAGACTAACTAAAGTGTATTGGTGACGTGGTGACTAGCTTGGAGTGGAGTGTATTGGAGACTAGCTTGGAGACGAGACTAGCTTGGAGACTAACTAAATGGGAGACTAGCTAACATGGAGACTAGCTGGGAGACTAGCTAACATGGAGACTAGCTAGCTTGGGAGACTAAGTAAATTGGAGACTAACCAAAGCGAATGCACAAGACTCACAAGAGCCATGCACCAGATGGAGAAACACACCAAGAATGGTGGACCAAGCTTAAAATCGAAACAGAGTATCTCACCATGAACAACTATGAAGTTTTTACAGAGGTTCCAGTATATTATTTTACAAGGATCATGAAGGAGAAAATATCTGATATATTTTCATCTGAACATCAAGTTTTTACGGTGGAACCGGAGACGCTCGAAGAAGGCTGATTCACGGAGAAATTGTTTTATACTCAAGCAAAAATCAGCAGATAAATTATTTGATCAACTTGACATGTCAGAGTATTTATGAAGGACAAGAAATATCAAGCTTGCCGCGCCGA
The DNA here is from genome assembly GCF_001879475.1 of Ipomoea nil. Classification (NCBI taxonomy): domain Eukaryota; kingdom Viridiplantae; phylum Streptophyta; class Magnoliopsida; order Solanales; family Convolvulaceae; genus Ipomoea; species Ipomoea nil. Next base: position 2,810,404 of record NW_017617577.1, read on the forward strand.
ACTTATTCAAATTTTGGAGGCTACAAAATTCAAGACACGGCAACGGGCAAATTATTCAAATCATCTGACAAAAGGAGAAATGACGTCTACCTAATATTTCAGATCAAGTTGACAATATCTTTTGATCGACTACAATTCAAAATGGACGATCGAGATTGAAAGTTGATCAACGGGCAAATAGCTTTCATTGGCTATAAATTGCCCACGCAGACTTGAAGACAAAGACACTTGAATAAGCACTTGAACAAGAGCAGTATACGAATTCTACAATAAAAATACATAGAATATCCAATCAATCATCAAGTGATATATTGAGCTATTTACGAAAGAATTCAAGTCTTAGTGAGAGAAAAATTTTATCTCTTTGTAGATTTCTCTACTGAGTGTAGAAAGAGGGTGGAGTAACTAGAGAGAGTGAAAAACCTTGGTTGAGTGTAGCTTTGTGCGTAGCACTCGGTGTAAAGGGCAGAGTAACAAGAGGAGCTTATGAAAACCCTGTGAGAGCGTAGCTTTGTGCGTAGTTCTCGTGGTGTAGGAGTACAGCTTGGTGCGAAGTACTCGGGAAGGCGGAGTAACAAGAGGAGCTTGCGAAAAACCTTAGAGGATTGTAGCTTTGTGCGAAGCACTCGGAGAAGTGTCGGTGGACACTTATTCACTATTGTATCTGGGTGATCGAAGAATAGTGAATTTCCTCCTTGAAGTGAAAGGAGAAGAGTGGACTAGGAGGATTACACCACCTCTGAACCACTATAAATCTCTCTCTCTATTTACTTACTGCTCATATACTTTGTGCATGCTTATTCTAACTGCGAACTAACCCGATTACGATTTATTGCATATCTTTATCTGTCTGGGTTTAACAGTTCCCACGTTTGCATGCAAGCCAAACTTTAAGTACATCATCTTTGAACCATATCAAGTGTTTCTAACGTGTTGCATGTTTAGAATATCTCTTTGAGCACCACACTATTAAGCATAACACTTTACCGCTACCTATTCCGCTGCACACTCTAAGTTGTTTATCTTGTTAATGCTTGTTACTTAGAGTTGAAATTACCAAAGTGTTATTTTCCTTGTGTGTTTTTGCAAAAGAAGTGAAAAAGTTAGAGAAGTCTATTCACCCCCCCCCCCCCCCCCTAGACTTCTCACCACCCTTTCGGGACCAACAAGTGGTATCAGAGCGGTTGTCTATTTGAGTCAATTTGGACTGCTAGACAGATCTCAAAATCTTCAAGATGAAGAGAGATATGGTTCTCGCTCAAAATCTGCTTTTCTCACTTAACAAATTTGATGATTGGAAAATTCGAATGCAGGTGCACTTATCTGCTTTAAATGACGAAATGTGGGAAGTCATCACAAATGGTCCTATCCAAATTATGGGAGTTAACACTGCCGCCACACTAACTCCAGATGCTCCAAAATATGTTCCAAAGCCAAAAATGGAGTGGACTAGTGAAGATAGAGGACGAAATAATTTGGACAACATTGCCAAAGATATTTTGTTCAAAGCCGTAGATGACACCATATTCCCAAAAATTCGAAAGTGCACCACAACAAAAGAAATATGGGATACACTTATCGGTATCGGTGAAGGCAATGAGCAAGAAAAAGACAACAAACTAACCATTGCCATGAAGAGGTTCGAAGATTTCAAAATGCTACCGAACGAAAGCATCACCGACATGGAAGCTCGATTGATCAAAATCCTTGGAGAAATCACGGATCTAGGAAAGACCATTACCCAGAAGGAAATATCGCTCAAAGTGTTACGCGGACTACCTCCAAATTGGGATATGAAGGTGACCGCAATGCGCGATCATAGAGATCTAAGGACATTATCTACGGATAAACTCTTTAGTGATCTTAAGGCGTATGAGTTCGAAATGAAGACACGAGTCGAAGAAGAACGTGATGAACGAACATCCGCACTAATGGCCGAACAACCTTCTTCATCAAGGTCAGTAGTAAATAATGATTTTTTATCTGACGAACAATTTTCCTTATTTGTTAGGAAATTCAAGAAGTTCATGCGAAAGAACAAAGGATCACCGCAAGGAAATTCTTTTCGAGAGAATAGAAGATCAAGAAGGGAACCGGTCGAAGATAACACAAATGTGTGTTACAATTGTAGAAAGCCTGGACACTTTATGGTCGAATGTCCACACCCCAAGGCGGACAAAAATTCGAAAACTTCTAATTCTCCACAGGTGGAGTACAAATCCAAAGAGAAGAAATTCAAAAAGGGCAAACGGAAGGCACTAATAAGCGATCCGCTAGAAGCAAGTGAATCCGAAGAATCCTCTAGCGACGAGAGTGATTCATCACAAGAAGATACGACGCTACTATGTTTAGTAAGCAAGACATCCGAACATGAGGAATGCTATATGGCGCGTGAAACCGATGAAGAGGTATCTTCTAGCTCTTTTAGTTCTTTTAGTTTCGTTGACACCTCTTTCGAGACTCAAGAATCTTTTCAAAGTCTTACGGAAGATTGTCAAAAGGTCATGGCCACTCATACTCAAATCAAAGAGCGCAATAATACGTTAATTCTTGAAAAGGAAGAAATATCACAAATATTGCAAAATGCTCTAAATGAAATGAGTAATTTGAAAGCCGAAAATGTTCGACTTCAAGAAGAGTGCAAAGCTAGAGATGTTCGAGAACATAACCTTCGGGAAGTAATCGCATCATTTACAAATTCATCCAAAATAATGGATAAAATGGTAAACATGAAAAAACCCGCTAGAGATAAAGCCGGACTAGGCTATGATCCATCATGTTCTCAAACCCCTGTGAAACTGACTAATTCTACTACTACTTTAATTAATAAAGTTCCAGTGGTAAAATTTGTGAAAAGTCAGTATAGCACAATGAGACAAGGAATTGGTAATCAAATAAATGCCCAGAAAAATGTTGCAATGCCGAATCAAAAATATAATATCTCGGGTAGGCAACAAAATTTTAAAAGGCAAAAATTTGTATCTCCAAAGAGAGCCAACGAGTCTAGTGCAACAAAACCTCATAGGAATATGGGAAGAATTCCGAGTATTGGGGCCGGGAGATTATATCCCTCAGAACAAGATTGGTCGCTTGAAGACAAACCATGGACCAAGTCCAGATTTGCTCTTTTTCATAGAATCAAGCAACTATCTGCTTCCCAATCCGCACCAAAGCATTATTCGCAAGTGTGTTATGAATATAGAGTCTTTAATGGTTACAAATCACCTACTCTTGGATCAGTGGGGTCTAGGTGGATTTGGATGCCAAAAATTACTAACATAAAAGGATCCAAACAAGTATGGGTACCTAAAAATAATTAATCTTTTTTACAGGAAGTTTGGTATTTCGATACCGGTTGCTCTCGACATATGACCGACAATAAAGCTAGTCTAGTTGAGTTCAAAAGTGTCGAAGGACCAAAAGTAGTTTTTGGTGGAAACGATCGATATGGAATGACAAAAGGAACCAGCGCAATTGTGAAAAATGGTCTACGAATTGATGACATATCTTATGTCGAAGGATTAAAATTTAACTTGTTTAGTACAAGTCAATTTTGCGAAAAAGGATATCTCGTAGAATTTTACAAAGGCAAATGTCAAGTCAAAGACGAATCCACGAATGAAGTCGTACTCGCCGGATCAAGAAAGAAAAACATGTATGTTGTAGATTGGAGCACAACAAAAGATTCTGTTTGCTTGATGGCAAATAATTCGAATGAAGCTAGTTGGGAATGGCACAGAAGACTAAATCATTTGAATTTCAAAATCATCAACAAGCTTGCCAAAAAGAAGTTAGTCGAAGGACTACCCAATATTGTGTTCAAGAAAGATCAAATATGTGACGCATGCCAGAAAGGAAAACAAATCAAAGCATCATTCAAAGCCAAAGCTCAAGAGTCAACATCAAGACCCTTAAGTCTACTGCACATGGATTTATTTGGTCCAGTAGACCCAGTAAGTATAAGTGGTAAGAAATATACTTTGGTCGTTGTTGATGATTTTTCCAGGTACACATGGACAATATTCATCAAGAAAAAGGATGAATTATTATCAAAGTTGCCAGAGCTATTGAAGCTACTGCAAGTCGAAAAAGACATGAAGATTGCAACAATACGAACCGATCGAGGAACAGAGTTCGTGAACAGAGTGATTCAATCTTATTGCAATTCACAAGGAATCTTACATCAATTATCTGCCGCACGAACGCCGCAACAAAATGGTGTAGCTGAAAGAAGAAATCGAACACTCAAGGAAGCCGCACGAGTCATGATATCAGCCGCCGGTCTACCAAAAAGATTTTGGGCCGAAGCAATCAATACGGCGTGCTATACTCAAAATCGCAGTCTAATCCATAAGACTCACAACAAAACACCATATGAATTATGGAAAGGGAGAACACTCAATCTCACCTATTTTCATACATTTGGTTGTAAATGTTTTGTACTTGTTAATGGAAAGTCTCAATTAAAGACTTTTGACGAGCGAGCAAACGAAGGAACATTCTTGGGATATTCATCCACCAGCAAGGCATATAGAATATTCAACAAATCAACCATGGTGGTAGAAGAATCGATTCACGTTGTGTTTGACGAAAATCACGACAATAATGGCAAAAACGGTGAAGGTAATCGTGATTTAATTAATTCTAATGACAATTTCGAAGATAATGTGTTGCGGGAAGTAGAAGAATCAAGTGATATGGGTGTTCACCAAATTGAGGCAATATCCAATGTGATACCCGAAATATTACGTACACCTATAACCGAAATTGCACCCAGAATTCAAGAAGAAGAAATTCCAGTAGATGAACAAGAAGATGTACCCGTCAACAATTCGCAACAAATGGATTCACACCAAGTGACTTTGCAACAAGAAGGAAACTCTGAGAATCCAATGAGCTTTCAACCGAATCGAAAATGGCTAAGAAGCCACACACATGACTTATTCATTGGAGATCCGAGGGACGGAGTGAAAACGCGATCATCTACTAGGAACCTACAACAAGATGCAATGTTCTCATGCTTTCTATCACAACTGGAGCCAAAAGAAATTGATGAAGCTTTAGCCGATCCAAGTTGGATAGATGCCATGCAAGAGGAATTAGATCAATTCAAGCGCAACGACGTATGGAAACTTGTTCCAAGACCAACGCACCAAAATGTAATTGGCACTAAATGGGTCTTTAGGAACAAAGCAAACAAAGACGACGTCATTGTTAGGAATAAAGCAAGATTAGTTGCGAAGGGGTATTCACAAGAAGAAGGCATTGATTTTGATGAGACATTCGCCCCCGTCGCACGACTCGAAGCAAATCGGATATTCCTAGCATACATAGCGCACAAGCATTTCCTCGTATATCAAATGGACGTAAAGAGCGCATTTCTTAATGGCTTACTTGAAGAAGAAGTTTACGTCGAACAACCACCCGGTTTTGAGGTAAAAGACGTTGGTGATCAAGTCTACAAATTAAAGAAGGCATTGTATGGGTTAAAACAAGCTCCGCGAGCTTGGTACGACACCTTGTCAATGTTCTTAATTAGTTGTGGATTCACCAAAGGTCTAGTCGATAAAACCCTCTTTAGAATTCAAGAAAATAATCACATTTTATTAGTACAAATTTATGTTGATGATATTATCTTTGGAAGTACTGATAAATCTTTATGTGAGAAATTTTCTAACCTCATGCAGAACAGGTTCGAGATGAGTATGATGGGAGAATTAAATTACTTTTTGGGACTGCAAGTCAAGCAACTTGAAGAAGGAATTTTCATAAACCAAGCCAAGTACACAAGAGATCTTATCAAGAAATTTGGCATAGATGGAAAATCCTCAGTCAAAATTCCCATGAGTACATCTCAAAAATTGGATAAAGAAGATGAAGGAAAAGACGTCGATCAAACGATGTATCGAGGGATGATTGGATCGTTACTGTACTTAATCGCAAGCAGACCGGACATATCCTACTCGGTTGGCGTATGTGCAAGATTCCAATCAAAGCCCAAAGAAAGTCATCTGATTGCAACCAAGAAGATAATTCGATATCTCAAAGGAACAATCAATGTGGGATTATGGTATCCCAAAGAAGGAGATTTTACTCTAACTGGTTATTCAGATGCAGATTTTGCAGGATGTAAAATAGACCGAAAAAGTACCTCAGGGACATGCCAGTTCTTAGGGGGGAGATTGGTCTCTTGGTTAAGCAAAAAGCAAAACTCCATAGCTACGAGCACTGCCGAAGCCGAATATATTGCAGCTGGGAGTTGTTGTGCACAAATCTTGTGGATGAAGCAACAATTATTGGACTATGGGATTAAGTGCGAAAATGTTAGCATTTTATGCGATAATACTAGTGCAATCGCCATAACCCAAAATCCGGTGCTTCATTCGCGAACCAAGCATATCGACGTTCGACACCATTTTATTCGAGACCACGTCGAAAAGAAAGATTTAAAAATCGATCATGTTCCCACGGAGAATCAAATTGTCGATATTCTCACAAAGCCATTGTGTGAATCTCGTTTTGCTACTCTAAGGCACGAAATGGGAATGATCGAAATGAGCTAAGCAATTTCTAATATCTTAATTTATTTTAATGTGTTCGCACCGTGCATATTGCATGTGAATTATGTGATCTACGTGCCTTAATTTAATTTTATATGTACGTATGATATGTGTTTGGTTGTGTACATGTTTTCGTAAAATTTATATGTGTCTAAATGTATTACAATTTTATCTTACGAAATTTGCGTACATGTGTCTGTAATTTATTTATGTGATACACATATCAATTTTTTTTTTGTCACGTGTAAGCATAATTAATTTGTGTGATTTATTTACTAAGTGTGTTTAATTAATTTGAGCTTAGTATACAATTAAGGGGGAACAAATTTCAGTTGGGTTAATTTTGTCAATAAAGCATATGTTTATGGGGAATTTAGAAAGTTTGCATGATTATGTGGGTTTACGTATATTGTGTTACTGTCTGATGCAAGCTAGCCTTATTTTTGGAGAATCAAATGTCAAAAAGGTAAGGCCCATATTTAGAAAGTCAAAGGTTTTTAATGTTTTGGGTACTTGAAGCACTTTTCAGATATTAGGTATCTGTCTGTTCAATTTATTTTTATCAGGTTATTTTTCAGTAAAATATCAACTTTATTGAAATATGAAATTGAGATAATAATATTTATCTGGAATATATTTATTGGTCTAACAGATTATTTTCGAGATTTTTTATCTGATTTGCTCCAGGTTGGTGGTTATTTAAAGCACAATTTTTGGCGTCATGTACTCACAAATGGAGTATATAAATCTAAGCTGGCAAACTTAAATCATGTGGAAGGTCGAATTTATCCTCAAGGAGATCAATACTCTCTCTCTACCCACTAGAGGGCAAAGGAGTAATTTCGCACATATTTCTCCTCAATCCTAACGGGTAGAAGTGGAGACCCAAAGAAGATAAAATTCTTCTCCTTCTTCCTCTCGCCGACCGGAATTTTCGAACAAGAAGAAGCCACAAATCCTCCAATGCTTAGATACCCATCCTAAACCTTCTACATAAAACTCTTCTACACACAAAAACCCATCACCATAACCCAAAATCTCACCCAAATATCCTCTAAATCCAAATACCCATTCCCATCACCCTTTTTCGGACATCACCGCCGAAATAGTCCAAAAATTCACCAAAATTCCCAAAATCAAACCCAACTCAATGGAGGTTGATCAAGTGGAGATGAAGACAATCACTACCAGAGGAACAAGGAAGTCTAGCCGTGTGCTTAGTGGAATGATACTTGACGTCACCGATTTCAACAAACAAGTGGAGGACAAAGCTTTAGGGGTAAAAATTATCAACTCTCTTGAATCTTATGGGTTGTTAAATTTTTTCACCTTTAGATATGTTGGATTTTATAAAGATGAGGTGACCAAATTATATATGAATGCTAGAGTTGAAAATGGTTCAATTATTTCTATGATCAAAGGAGTTGATGTAGAAATAAAAATCGATGATTTTCGGAGAATTTTCAATCTTGTTGAAACAAACTTACGGGTAGAAAATCATGTGTATGATGTTAATGCCACTTGGGCCGAGGTACGCGATGCAAACGCACCGCTAGCTCCTAGGATAAACGGCAACAAAAGAGATTTGAAGAAGGACTACGGACTCTTGTTGGATATTGTACACAAATGTGTAGAGTCCTGGTATCATTGCCGTGACAAGTTGTCGGGGGATAAATTGTTGATTATGGATATTATCTTGAACAATGTTTGTGTTGATTGGGGTGCATTTATGTTTGGGAGATTATGTGAGTCCCTGAAGAAAGCAAAGCCTTTGGTAGATGGATGGTTTCAACAGGAAATCGGTTACGGGTTTGCAATTGGTGAAATTTTGAGGACTAAGAATGTTACACTTTCCAAAGCCAAACACATCACAAACCATAGTTACCTCTTTCGGCCACCAAACTCAACCGAACAAAAAAATCCCACCTTACCCACAAGCCTACCAAAACCAACCCGAAAAAGGAAATTACCAAACCCTTTCCAAGACCTTAGACAGTTTATTCGAGAGCCAAGCAATGAAGGATCAAACACCCCTGCCGTTTGATCCAATGAAGAACAATCAATCCACTAACAAGATCCTTACCCTTCCCAAACCCAAACCCCCTTGTCCTAGAAAGCCACGGGTTAGTTGAAGGAGGAAATAGAATGGAAGTTGATGTTGTTGTGAGTGACCAAGTTGAAGTTGGGAGTGTTGAGAACATACCAACAATTGGGGCGGATAGTGTACTTTTGGAGGAATATAAGCGTGCACTTGATTGGAGAGCTTGGAGGCTAGGAGATCACAATAAGTTGGCCGAGACAATTGGGCCACAAACCTTGGAAAGAGAGGAACTAGTCTTGAGTTGGCAAGGCACACGTGACCTTGCCCGAGCTACTCGTCTTTCGGTAATCAATTCATGTTTTTTTACTAAACTTGCAAAGAGGAAGAGGACCGAGAAAAGTGACATGGTTGAAGCCGCATCCGAAGTGCCAATAAGTGAATTTGATCCTAATGAAATTCGCCGGGCAACCATTGTATCTTTGGAGGATAGCCGAAGGGGACCCGGAGAGGGATCTTTGGCACGGATTGATGATGTAGGGCTCCCGGAGATTGATCCGTATCCTGCCACTGTTGGGGATGAGAATTTAAGTTATGAGTCTTGTTTTCCACATCCCGCAACGGAGGTTACGGGGTCTATTCATGATGATGAGAGTGCACCGAGTCAACAGATTTCTTTGAATTTGGATGAGGCAAGGAACTTGCCTATCTTGCCACCTACTTGTGAGATCTATGATCAAGACCACCCAAGAAACCGTTCTACATTGTTGCTTTGTTACAATAATGAGGAAGTCGAACCCAATCTTGCCGAGACAATGATCACTACTCCTCAAGATGATTTTGCTCATCCATTGCCGAATCCAACACCACCAATACAAAGTGAAACATTGTTCAATGTTCAAATCTTAAGGGAAGAAATTGTTGGGGATGTCAAGGCAATTCTTCAAGAGTCTACGGGAAGATTGAACACTAAGATGGATGGAATGGATAACAAACTTGATGGCTATCACAAGGAGATGGTAGACCGTGCTCTACAATTGTTTAATAGGCAAGGCCTATTGAAGAATGAGATTGATACGGCAAAGAACGAGTTAAAGAATGATGTGATGAAGTTGTTTAATGAAATGGGAAGATTTGGGTCCGAAACAACTTCAAGGCTCAAACTTTTGGAGCAACAATTGAATGGTCTTCTACAACAATCATGCATCAACTTGGATCTACTTGAAGGAGTTCGTGACAAGCAAAATTCTTCCACCGAAAGTTTTCAAAAGTTCATAAATGCTGCCGAAAAGGGGGAAGGATTAGCACGTCATTTTGTACCACAAGCCTATGCTTATGCATCATCACAACCGAGAGCTCCACGACCAAGAGGACCTTTGGTGGAACTTGTTCGACCATCAACAACACCTAGAAGCCGAGGGAGCATGATGGACTATCTTAGAGGTACTTGCCCTAGCTCAAGCTCAACCCCTCAAGATGTGTTGCCACCAACGCCGATTGCACCTATGCCGAAGCCAATTGCCACGAAGATACAAAAATTGCAAGAGCTTCAAACGGAGTTCGGTCACCGAAGTGAGCAAATGAGCGATGGCTGAACATTTGATGAGTGCATCTTTTGGCACGAAGCTGGAGTGTTGAAAGGAAACAATATAAGAGAAGCTTATGGCAACTATGTCACCGGACAAGTAACCACACCTTATCAACACAAAGGGCCTCGAGAAGGATTTCAAGAAATTAAGAGAATACATCAATGGCAAATTGAAAGGAAGGTAAAAATTCGATTGACAAATTCAAATTTTTTGGTGTATAATTTATTTTAGCTAGCACATTATCCCTTGATATTATATCTATGCTAAGCTAAAATGGGTTGAAAATGCATGACAACTTTTCGTACCATACTAGTGTGTCTTAGTTATTTTATTTATTTAGTATGTCACAAGATTTTAATTTGGACTTAGAATTAATGTAACACGTATAAAAATGAGGATATAAAATTTAGGGGGAAGAAAAATTCAAGCTAAAAAGAAAAATGAACACCCCACGATCAAAGTCTCATATATACGTTTAGGTTGTCCAAATTTTAAAATCTCTAAGTCACAATTTTTGTTAAACCCGTCAATTGGCCAGTCGAAATAAAAGCAATTAAAAAGAAATTATTTTTCAAAATTGACAAAGCCAAAATGACTTGGGTATAAGTTTCGGCATCATCAAAAAGGGGGAAATTGTTAGGAATATATTGTAAATTTTGATGAGCCGAATGTATTTTTGAAAAATCAAGTAGTCCCCTTTTTATTCTATTTGAGTCAGTTTAAGTCTACGGAGTATGGGGCACCCATATCATGCAACCCATGCACAAGTCTGGAAGATCATAATTTATTTGAAGAAGTTAAGCGGGATTATAGCTTAACACAATTATGATGCGGATAAGTTACTAAGAACCATGCTAGAGGAGTTGGAAGAAATACTTGTGAGTTATGCCAAATGATCCTAAGTTTGAATCTCAAGTGAAGCATTTTTACCTTTCTTGGGAGACTAACCTCCACCGTAGGGGAGACTAGCTCACCCCGTATGGGAGACTAACCAAAGGAAATGCACAAGTCTCACAAGAGACATGCACCAGATGGAGAAACACACCAAGAATGGTGGACCAAGCTTAAAATCGAAACAGAGCATCTCACCATGAACAACTATGAAGTTTTTACAGAGGTTCCAGTATATTATTTTACAAGGATCATGAAGGAGAAAATATCTGATATATTTTCATCTGAACATCAAGTTTTTACGGTGGAACCGGAGACGCTCGAAGAAGGCTGATTCGCGGAGAAATTGTTTTATACTCAAGCAAGAATCAGCAGATAAATTATTTGATCAACTTGACATTTCAGAGCATTTATGAAGGAAAAGAAATATCAAGCTTGCCGCGCCGAACTTATTCAAATTTTAGAGGCTACAAAATTCGAGACATGGCAATGGGCAAATTATTCAAATCATCTGACAAAAGGAGAAATCACGTCTACCTAATATTTCAGATCAAGTTGACAATATCTTTTGATCAACTACAATTCAAAATGGACGATAGAGATCGAAAGTTGATCAACGGGCAAATAGCTTTCATTGGCTATAAATTGCCCAAGCAGACTTGAAGACAAAGACACTTGAATAAGCACTTGAACAAGAGCAGTATACGAATTCTACAAGAAAAATGCGTAGAATATCCAATCAATCATCAAGTGATATATTGAGCTATATACGAAAGAATTCAAGTCTGAGTGAGAGAAAAATTTTATCTCTTTGTAGATTTCTCTACTGAGTGTAGAAAGAGGGCGGAGTAACTAGAGAGAGTGAAAAACCCTGGTTGAGTGTAGCTTTGTGCATAGCACTCGGTGTAAAGGGCAGAGTAACAAGAGGAGCTTGTGAAAACCCTGTGAGAGCATAGCTTTGTGCGTAGTTCTCGTGGTGTAGGAGTACAGCTTGGTGCGAAGTACTCGGGAAGACGGAGTAACAAGAGGAGCTTGCGAAAAACCTTGGAGGAGTGTAGCTTTGTGCGAAGCACTCGGAGAAGTGTCGGTAGACATTTATTCACTATTGTATCTGGGTGATCGAAGAATAGTGAATTTCCTCCTTGAAGTGAAAGGAGAAGAGTGGACTGGGAGGATTACACCACCTCTGAACCACTATAAATCTCTCTCTCTATTTACTTACTGCTCATATACTTTGTGCATGCTTATTCTAACTGCGAACTAACCCGATTACGATTTATTGCATATATTTATCTGTCTGGGTTTAATAGTTCCCACGTTTGCATGCATGTCAAACTTTACGTACATCATCTTTGAACCATATCAAGTGTTTCTAACGTGTTGCATGTTTAGAATATCTCTTTGAGCACCACACTATTATGCATAACACTTTACCGCTACCTATTCCGCTGCACACTCTAAGTTGTTTATCTTGTTAATGCTTGTTACTTAGAGTTGAAATTACCAAAGTGTTATTTGCCTTGTGTGTTTTTGCAAAAGAAGTGAAAAAGTTAGAGAAGTCTATTCACCCCCCCCCCCCTAGACTTCTCACCACCTTTTCGGGACCAACAGGAAGGACCTAAGGAAGAGGTTCAGCCAACAAGATATCTTCAGAATTGATGAGATTCAATCACAAATTCATCATACTAAGCAAGGTAATTCCACAGTAAATGATTACTTTACACAACTGAAGCTGTTATGGGATGAATTGCTTGTATTAAGACCTATTCCTAGGTGTGAGTGTTCTCCTAATTGTGAATGTGGAACTAGTCTGTCTAAGAAGGTAGAAATTGATCTGCAAAATAACATGATGTCTGCTTTCCTTATTGGATTAAATGATAATTACAATGGTACTAAGAGACAGATCATTCTTATGAAACCACTTCCTGATGTTGGTCAGGCTTTCTCTATGGTTTCACAACAAGAAAGGCAAGAAACTTGTATGCAGTTATTGTGGATATACAGGGCACACAATTGAGAAGTGCTACAAAAAACATGGCTACCCCCCGGTTGGAAACCAAGAGGTAAGGGGATGGGATCAGCAAATCAGGTGCAAGGGTCTGTACAAGAAAACAGCAACTCAGAAACCACCTCTCCATTCACTCAAGAAGACTGCAGGAGATTCCTTGAGTTTATGCAGCAAGAAAGAGTGAAGGCCAACACCCCTCTTGACCTTAGTCCCCAAGTCAATACCATGGCAGCCAACTTCATTCCAAATGCTCAACATGAAGGTAAAATTGCTAAATCTATGTCAGAATGGATCATTGACAGTGGTGCTACACACCATATTGCATGAAATATACACTTACTGCACACATCTAAGAGAGTACAAGGAATTCCTGTAGACTTACCAAATGGACACTATGCAGAAGTGTCACACATTGGAACTGTTCATTTATATGTTAATCTGGTTTTAAGGAATGTTTTCTGTGTGCCTATATTTCACTATAATCTCATATCTCTGGGAGAACTTGTGAAAGGATCCAATTATAGTACTCTCTTCCATTCTGACCAATGCATTATACAGGATCGACATCATGGGAAGACGATTGGTGTAGCTAAGCTGGAGAAGGGACTCTATCACCTTACCTTTCCTGTTTCCATTCAGAATAAATCTGTTGTATTCCCTATTGTGAATTTCTATAGTTTTTGGCATGCTAGATTAGGGCATGCCTCTGAAGGAAAAATAAAAACCCTTCATGCCTTAGACAATAGCATTTGTAATGATAAGCCTATTGTTTGTGAATATTGCCATATGGCCAAACAAAAAAGATTGCCTTTCCAATCCAGTTTATCCATTACATGTCATTGCTTCGATCTTATTCATGTTGATGTATGGGGTCCCTTTCATATCCCCACTATCTATGGACACAAATATTTCTTGACCATAGTAGATGATCACAGCAGAGCCACATGGACATGCTTGATGAGAAGCAAAAGTGAAACAAGGCAGATTGTTCAGAATTTTTGTGAACTAAATCAACTAATCAGTACACAGTTTAGAAAGGGAATTAAATGCATAAGATCTGATAAATTATGATGGAAGATTATTATCAAAAGAAGGGAATCATTCACCAAAAGTCATGTGTCTATACCCCTTAGCAAAACAGTGTTGTGGAAAGAAAGCATGGCCATATACTATCTGTGGCAAGAGCTTTAAGATTTCAAGCTAACCTACCTGAAGAATTTTGGGGTGATTGTATCTTACATGTAGTTTATTTGATAAACAGACTTCCCTCAGCCACATTAGGAAATCAAATCCCATATCAGATCCTCTTTGATAACATATCACAGTATCAACATATTAGAGTGTTTGGAAGCCTAGCATTTGCCACAATTCCAAGCTGTCAGAGAAACAAGTTTTCCCCAAGGGCTAGGAAGTGTGTTTTTTTGGGATTTGCCAGTGGAGTTAAGGGATACAAGCTACTGGATTTCAACACCAAAGAAGTGTTCCTATTTAGGGATGTTTCCTTTTATGAAAACATCTTCCCCTATCAGAATCCTCAAGACAAACAAAATTCCCACCTGGTTCTACCATCAGAAGATGTGTCATGTTTAACCTATGATGAAGACATTGTTCATCCTACTATCCCAAGCCAAAGATCATCTGAGAATCCAGATGTTTAACCAAGCCTACCTGTTACCCAAAACACTAATTCCACTATTACAGAATCATCATCAATGCCTGAGCCAAGAAGATCAACAAGAGTCAGGTCCAAGCCTACTTATCTTGGAGACTATGCCTGTCAGAACATCTCTAGCAGAACAGCCCCACATGATATCTCAAAGTTTCTGTCCTATGATAAACTCTCACAGGCTTATAAGGTCTTTGCTGTGAATGCCTTAAGTGCCAAAGAACCAAAGACTTATAATGAAGCAATCAAATAGGAATGTTGGAAAAAGGCCATGGAATCAGAAATCAATGCATTGCAGGCCAACAACACTTGGGTTCTTACTGATCTCCCTCCCTCCAAGATGCCTATAGGGTGCAAATGGGTATTCAAGACCAAGTTAAAGGCTGATGGAATAATTGAAAGGCATAAGGCCAGACTTGTGGCCAAAGGATACACCCAAACACCTGGGTTGGACTACCTTGACACCTTCAGCCCTGTGGCAAAAATAACTACAATCAGAGTATTGCTAGCTGTGGCTGCAATAAAGGGGTGGACACTTCACCAACTTGATGTGAACAATGCTCTCTTATATAGTGATTTGAATGAAGAGGTGTACATGACATTACCCCTGGCTTTACCTCTCCCAAACTTGGCCAAGTATGCAAACTGGTCAAGTCTCTCTATGGGCTAAAACAAGCTAGCAGACAGTGGAATGTCAAGCTAACTCAAGAACTCCTGAGCATGGGTTTTAAGCAGGCCATATCTGATTCCTCCTTATTCACCAGGGGCAAAGGTAATGACTTTATAGCCCTACTTGTATATGTTGATGATGTAGTTGTTGCCAGTCCAAACATAAGCCAAGTACAACAAATCAAGAAACAGTTAGATGATGCCTTTCACATCAAGGGATTAGTGTAAGTCAAAGGAAATATGCTTTGGAATTACTTGAAGATGTTGGTTTCCTACAATGCAAACCTGCCAAAACTCCTATGGTGCAATCAGCAAGACTCAGCAAAACTTCTGGTAACACTCTGGATGATATAACTCAATACAGGAGGTTAGTTGGCAAAATGCTATACCTTACAATCACTAGACCGGACATATGCTATGCTACACAACAACTATCCCAATTCTTAGACTGCCCTACTGATGAACATTTACAAGCAGCCCACAGAATACTGAGGTATGTCAAAGTAGCTCCTGGTCAAGGCTTGTTCTTTTCAGCATCATCATCCATGTTGATTAAAGGATTCTCCGACTCTGATTGGGCTGCATGCCCATATACTAGAAGGTCTGTCACTGGCTTTTGCATATTTCTGGATAAAACTTTGGTGTCCTAGAAGTCCAAAAAGCAGCACACAATATCCAGAAGCTCATCTGAAGCTGAGTACAGAGCACTTGCATCAGCAGCATGTGAGATACAATGGCTGATATATTTGCTACAAGACCTAGAAGTGAGTGTTGATTCTCCAACCATGCTATACTGTGATAGTAAGTCTGCCACTGCAATAGCTGAAAACCCAGTCTTTCAGGAAAGAACAAAGCACATTGAAATAAACTGTCATCTTGTGCGAGAAAAATTGTAGAAGCAAGTGTTAAGATTGTTGCATGTTACCACCATCAACCAACTGGCTGATGTGTTCACAAAACCCCTGGCTGTTAGTACCTTTGGAAGCTTCATCTTCAAGCTGGGTTTACACTACTTGTACACTCCAGCTTGCGGGGGGGGGGGGGGGGGGGGGGGAGGGGGGCGGGGGATATCAACAGATAGCAAACAGCCCTTAGTAGCCAAGTCATCATCTTACACAACTAACACTAGCTGATTTTGTTAAAGATTAGTTTAGAGTTAGTTGTAGAAAACAGTTGTAATCTCCTTTTCCCTCTGTACTAGCTAGAACTAGATATAACAGAACACAACACTCTCTGCTCAATGTAACAGTAATCATCTTCTTCTTCAATCAAGCTCCATCTTCTTCCTTTCTTTTATTCCTGTTGTTTCCTTTCCTGATAAGCATCTAACAATTTTTCCTTGACATTATCTTTTTGCTCATCTATTTGAGTTTTTTTTTTTTTTTTAATAATAAATTTTTTAAGAGCTCCCTTTTGAGATTGAGTTAGTTTCTCAATTCTTATTTTCTTTTTACGCTTCTCAAACACATATGAATATTTTCTAGAAGACATAAATCCTAAGTAAAAAATAAAAATTTATTTAAAAACTCTATGAATAAATAATTAATCAACAAACGAATTCTTGAATATCTTATTTTGAAATCAGAATTATTAAGTAATGTAAATAAAACAATAAACAAGAATTGTGAAATAATACGTAATTTTAATTACCTGTCAAGAGAATTTAAGAATTCGAAAGTTTGTACGATAAAAATGAATTGAAGAATAAGTATCACACGAGTTGAATCTATCGTCTTTCTCAAACTTGAATTACCTAATCTAGTTCAAATACACAAACACTCAAATTAAATATCTAAATTAATGTAAATACCTAAAATTCACAAACAGTAAACTCAAATTAAAAGTTCAAAACTCAAATACCTCTTGGAGGCTATGAAGTCTTGCTTGTCGGGACCGAGTCTCAACGTAAGGTGTTGGCGGTACAACATGGCACCCTAGTCTGGGCTGAACGGTGCACCAGGCAGGACTAATCAAATCCGTTGACCTGGTCAGGCTTGCTGCTGGCCAATAGTAGCCGAGTCCCTTCCGGGCTCCTGGGGGGACGGGACTTGGAGGCGATGAGGTTCTGCTGGTCGGGACTGAGCCTCAACGTAAGGTGTTGGCGGTACAACATGGCACCCTAGTCTGGGCTGAACGGTGCACCAGGCAGGACTAATCAAATCCGTTGCCCTGGTCAGGCTTGCAGCTGGCCAATAGTAGCCGAGTTCCTTCTCGACTCCGGGGGGGACGGGTCTTATTTGGAGGGTTACTGTTTGTTCGCGTCGGCCTGTTAATACCTTATACACTCACCTTATGTAGAATTTATTGGAAATAGCTGGGGTCAGGGGAGCAGGATGTTTTTTTTTGTTCTATCATGTTCCTATTTTCTGCAGGTTGCTTCTTTGGCCTCTGAGACACTTGACTGGTCTATAGGCTTTTTTGGTTTCGCCTTTGCAGGCATCTTTTGAGATAGACCAGGCCTCAACGTTGGTGCAAGCGGTAAGAAATTGCACCCTGGCCCGGGCTGAACGGTGGCCGGGTAGGGTTTTTCAAATCCGTTGGCGGTAGTCCAGGCTTGCTGCTGGCCCATAGTAGCTAATCCCGTTAGGGTTGGTTCTGGTTCGTTGCTGGTGCTGATCGGGGGTTGATGCTATTGGCTTCCTTGTTTATATTGCATTGGCCTGTGTGCCGAAGTTTAGGCCTGTGATCCGTTCTGTATTAGTCATGTTATCTTTGACTTAGGCCTGTGTGCTGATATTTCTGTATGTTAAAAAAAACTTTATACTTAGCCGGGAGCATGTGTATTGTTGCTTTTATTCAGGGCAGTCAATAGCACCCCATGAGATGTTGCGGTTGTGGTTGCAGCCCTGTCGGATTGCATCATAGTGCTGGGACGCTATGGTGCAACTAGCAGGGAGGTGCTATGGCGCGTGACAAGAAAGGTGGTTATTCATCTTGTCATCCATCTACACGGTTATATGGTGGGTTGTGGCGCTGGTGAGCTACATTTGCATTTACATCCTTTCGAGCAGCTGTGCAGTCTACCTTTTACTTAGTAGCTTTTATTAGTATTTTATCCTAGCCTGTGGTCTAGTGTTAGCTATATGACTAGCATAGGACTTGGGGCCACGCTTGTTATAGCCCCGGGGGCCTTCGTTTGTAATTTTATTTACTTGTTGTTTTTTGGGGGTTTAGGCCATGTAGGGTCTAACTCTCCTGGACCTTGTAAGGGCTTTATGCCTTTTGCTTATTAATAAAGTTATCTTTGCTTAAATAAAAAAAATAAAAAAAAACAAAAAAAAAAACTCAAATACCTAGGCAGTAGCAATTTGTTGTAGATTTGCATTTTGTAGTCTTTCTCTCCGGCTAGATTAGGGTAATAATTTTGTTTGTCGGCTTTGTTTAATTAGAAGTCTTCCAAGTTCTAACGCTAAAGCATGCATGATATATATACTATTATTATTATTATTATTATTATTATTATTATTATTATTATTATTTTTATTTTTTTTTTAATAAGGGCCCCCAAAATTTGGGGGCCCTGTGCGTTGGCCCTGGGCAGACTTAGCAAGGGACGGCCCTGTTCAGATGGCATGTAGTGACCTCTCTTATGTGGGAGGTATGAGATCGAGCTTCAGTGGAGGCGTTGTTGCCTTTGTGTGGTTCATTAGATTGAGAAAGAGAAAGTATGTTTGAACAGATACAATAATGTGTTTTTTTCTTCTTTTTTTTTTATAAATAAAGTTTAGACTTTTTATTACTTTTATAATCAACTAGTATTTTCACCCGTGCGATGCACGTAATGGAATTGTTGTATTATATTAAGAATATTTAAATCGATATATAATTATTTAAGAGTTAATTTCACCAGAGGTCGATTATCTCCTGACAATTCCAAATTTAATCCTAGACTATAGTTATTAATTATTACGATTTCTTCTATGTTATAATTCTTACGTTAATATTCGTACTGCTATTATTAACACTTAATTACTTTTTCATATTATTATTACCACTTATATTATTATTATTATTATTATTAGCTTCTTTTCAAGTTCTGTTAGTATATAATGGCCGTGAGGCACAATAATAATATAACCATAATTAAATATTCGTGTATTGCATTCCGTAAGTCACAATAATAATATAACAATAATTAAATATTCTTCAATTCTATATTCTTCTAGGATTTCTATTACCATCATTAATTATTCTCTAATTTTCCATAATTAAATAATTTGACCAATTATAAAGAGAGATTATTAAATAATACAAAGGACATTTTTTTAATTAAAAATTTTAAAAATTCATTACTAAAACATAAGGTTCTCATAGTTTTTTCTTAGAAACGATTTAATAAAGCATTTTTTTTAGAAATTAGTCGGCCAAACCGCCCACGGCAGTTTGCGGTGGATAGATCTCGAAAAAATACGCAATTTCAAAAAAATATTTGTCTAAAACGGACTACCGAGTCAAAAGTTATGCATTGCCGAACTTTTGACACTTTACAGCCTAAAAAAAAAAATAATAATAATAATTAAAGGCAGGTTCAGCCGGCGAGACGGCCGCAGAGGACGACGATTCCGGACTTCCTAGCCGCGGCAAGCGGCGCGATAAAAAAAATTATTATTTATAATTAGGGGGGTTTGGAAAATATTAACCTAAAATGTATATGTGTTGCTTTTGTTTTTAACCCAGAATTATTGTACGAATACGAAAGTAGAAATCGATATATTTTATTAGGAAGAGAGATTTTTTAGGAATTGGGCGGAAAGTTAAAATTGCAGGATTTTATTTTTATATATAGTATAGATGTATAGATAGATAGATTACAATATGAATTGTATTACAGTATTTTATAATATTAGAATAGAATTTTAACCCAGAATTATTGTACGAATTGGAAAGTAAAAAATTAATATATTTTAATAGGAAGAGAGATTTTTTAAGAATTGGGCTGGAAGTTAAAATTGCAGGATTTTATTTTTATATATAGTATAGATGTATAGATAGATAGATTACAATAGGAATTGTATTACAGTATTTTATAATATTAGAATAGAATTTTAAGACAGAATTATTGTACGAATAGGGAAATAGAAATCAATATATTTTATTAGGAAGAGATAATTTTTAGGAATTGGGCGGGAAGTTAAAATTGCAGGATTTTATTTTTATACATAGTATAGATATAGATGTATAGATTGATAGATTACAATAGGAATTGTATTACAGTATTTTAAAATATTAGAATAGAATTTTAACCCAGAATTATTGTACGAATAGTGAAGTAGAAATCAATATATTTTATTAGGAAGAGAGAGTTTTTAGGAATTGGGCGGAAAGTTAAAATTGCAAGATTTTATTTTTATATATAGTATAGATTTATAGATAGATAGATTACAATAGGAATTGTATTACAGTATTTTAAAATATTAGAATAGAATTTTAACCCAGAATTATTGTACGAATAGGGAAGTAGAAATCAATATATTTTATTAGGAAGAGAGAGTTTTTAGGAATTGGGCGGAAAGTTAAAATTGCAGGATTTTATTTTTATATATAGTATAGATGTATAGATAGATAGATTACAATAGGAATTGTAATACAGTATTTTACAATATTAGAATAGAATTTTAACCCAGAATTATTGTACGAATAGGGAAGTAGAAATCAATATATTTTATTAGGAAGAGATAATTTTTAGGAATTGGCCGGGAAGTTAAAATTGCAGGATTTTATTTTTATATATAGTATAGATTATAGATTATAGATGTGTTTAACAAATTAAATAATCTTTAATTTCTCTATGCTTTTTAGTTGGTCAGCAGCAAAGTTAGCAAATTGGAGGCAATTAGAGGCTTTATGGAATTCAAGGAGAGCTATTCTTGTGCTATTCCAGTATTCCGTACACGAATTAAGGAGGAACGGCTGGACTTTAGTAGATTAAGTAGAATCAAGACATTTGAGAATGAGGCATCTCTTCACAAAACAATTTTCAAGGAACAGGTGAATGCTCCGTACGACGGTGTTCCGTCCTGGCGGTAGCATTTCCGTTCGGCGGCTTCGCGGTGGTGCAATAATCTAACAGCGGCAATTCGTCAGCTCTAGTTCCGGTGCAGTAGTTCGACAAGTGGCATATTGGTTTTTGTTTTGCGTCCAGGTTCTTAGTTTGTGAGCAAGATGTTAATTCCATTTGCAATCTTTATTGAGATCAGTATGTTTAGTTAATTCTTTCTTTAGGAACATGGGTTATTTAGCATGAATATTTTATATTAATTTATTTAATTAGTCAATCAATTATGTTTTATCTTATAATTCTGTATTGCGATTATTTGTGTTGAATCTGGCCAATTCTAGTATTAATTAGTTTTTTTAAGGATTTTATTAAGTATATACCATGTCTATTAGTTCCAAGCTCTATAGTTCATAGTCTTTATTCCCTGTTATTTCATTACGTCAATTGTCTTTCCGACCTTGTTTTCTACCTGCTTTATTTGATTGTTAATTGATATTTTGGCTTCTATTAATTCATTTCTTTCGCATCATGAATTCCAATTAATTTGCATTTGAGTTGATTCTGGTCTTTGATATTCTGGCTCTTCCCCGTAATTCATTCCTTTAGCTCATGTATTTCAATCATTTTGCATTTATGTTATCTTTATATTTGATATTTGTTTTTAGTACTTGAAATTGTTAAGTTCTTTGTTTTAAATTCAAGTTTATAAATTGCATTGTATCAATTCTCCGTAGGATCGACCCTTGCCTTTGCACACTGTAACTACAATGATTCGTGCACTTGCGAGGACATAATTAAAATTGTCCTATCAGTATTAATACTCTATATTTTTAAACTACACAAAAATTCTATGGAATACAAATAAGTCAATTTTAACAGTGAGTTAATTTCATGAATGTATGGTCTATGACTATTGACATTTACTAATTTTTATTTCGACTTTCAATTGTACTGTTAGGAACATATGTATTAAGATTTTGATGATACCAATGTAACTTAGACTGTAGATCCCTAACTTTTTCATCATTTTTTGTTGCCACTTTCGTTCTAGACGAAAGGTGCCATAACTCACCCTGTAATTAGTTAATATTTTAATATATGATCCCGTTATCTTATTTATTTATTTTAATTTTTAAATTTATTAAAATATATGAAAATATGTTAAGAATATTATAGTGTGTATAAAAGATAACCCTAAACCAAACACGATTATAGAGAAAATCACACTTTTGGTCCTATGACTATAGTGGAGGTGGTAATTTCAGTTCGTGACTTTTAAAACTAACAGATTTAGTCCTTTTAGTAAGCTTTTTTTTACACATTAAGTCCTTCCGGCCAAATCACCGGTGGATTTTGGCCGGAAAAACACAATCCCTTAATTTATTAAATATTTGGGGGGGTAAAATGGTCAATTCAGATTCTTCTTTCTTCTTCCTTCTCCTTCCAACTTCTTCGTTCTTCTTCTTCCTTCTTGTATTTGGGGGGTAAAATGCACTGATGTTTGCGTTTTGTCACGTTCTAACGTTGTCCCAAGGATCCTCTATCTACTCATGCTATTATCGGACTAAAATGAGGAACAAGTATGCATTGAATGGCAGCATCTTCATGGATTTCCTCTTACATTTCTTCTGCATGAAATTGTCGCTCTGCCAGCAGTATCGTCAGCTTGATCGCATGGAATTATATATATATGTGTGTGTGTGTGTGTGTGTGTGTGTGTGTGTGTGTGTGTGTTAATGATGATTGTTGGATTCTGCTATGGAAAAATCAAACATTTAAATTCTTAATTGTTATCTGTTATGCGTCATATATCACATATCATATAATTAACAACCATTAAGAGATTAAAAATAGTGTTTTTCCTTTTCCTAATTTAGTTGATTTGTTTATCAAGGATGGCATGCATATGTGGAGAAACAGAGAATAAATGCAACGGAAGCTGCAATTCAGTGTACGCCCCCAAGGATGGATTATGGGATGTATAGATAAGAAGAAAAATACTTGAAATATTTAAATGTGTTTAAGAAGAAAAATACTTGAAACATCAGTGCATTTTACCCCCCAAATACAAGAAGGAAGAAGAAGAACGAAGAAGTAGGAAGGAGAAGGAAGAAGAAAGAAGAATCTGAATTCACTATTTTACCCCCCAAATATTTAATAAATTAAGGGATTGTGTTTTTCCGGCCAAAATCCACCGGTGATTTGGCCGGAAGGACTTAATGTGTAAAAAAAAGCTTACTAAAAGGACTAAATCTGTTAGTTTTAAAAGTCACGAACTGAAATTACCACCTCCACTATAGTCATAGGACCAAAAGTGTAATTTTCTCCATGATTATATTACATACCTCAATTTTAACCAAACACAGGAATCTAACATTCCCAGTAATCTAACATTCCCAGCAATCTAACATTTCCTAAGGTAATCTGACATTCTGTGAAACAAACGACCCCTTAGAGATTTTGTGTTTAGATTGTTGGTGGATGAAATGAAGAGATGTTGCTAGGTTAGCTTGAAGCACAAACCTTAGGTAGAAAGACACCTTTGCCCTTACTAAAGCTGGAAGAATAAGGAAACAAGGGAACAACCCAATAAGCATAAGGTACAACCCTTTGACCTTGAATGACTAGTCAAATTCTAGTCCTTCGACTATTGAATTTTCAGGATTTTTAGGAATAAATTAACAAGGAGACTAGGATTAATTCTCTAATTAATCCTTGGTTAGAGTTTGGATTTACGGGGTGTCACATCTTAGCCCTTCACTTACTCCGAGGGGTGGTAGTCAGGGGAAATTAAGCTGATTGAATTAATTCACTTTGTCTTTTATTTAAGGGCATGAGAATTTCTAAATAACCGAACTAAATAAGCGATTCTACAAAAAGGATAGTTTACAGGGGTTCACAGTTTATCCTAGGCAGAATTCTTCTTCCAGATTCTCCTCCGGTTGATTCGTGGGGTCCTCGTCCCCGAGAGCTAAGTTTTCTGTGTCGATGTTGGCTTCGTTTCAAGGTTGGCCTGGGTGCGGCTAATGACGAATACCTTTCTGGGAGTACCGTAGTTCCCTTTGTTATTCGCGCTCCCTTGTTGACCCATGACCGTAGGGCTTGTGCTCGGGGGCCGAGTGCACTGGAAGGCCTTATGTCCTTCTCCCCCGCAGTTGAAGCACCGCAAGGTGTTTCCAAGGCAGTCCTTTCCCCTATGATCCTTATTGCATCTCCGGCAAAGGAATGGTCTCGCGTTGGTTTCGTTGTTCCTCATAGACGATCCTTGATTAGATGTGTTAACCGTCATTTTGTTAGAGTCATTCCTTGCTCTTTTCACAGGCGGTTCCCCGCCCCCGGTATTCCTCTTGCGGATCTGTTCCTGAACTCCTCGTTGTAGAAGTTGGATCTGGTAGAGGTTGGCGGCGCTGGTTCGGGGTT
This sequence comes from Ipomoea nil, assembly GCF_001879475.1. Taxonomy (NCBI): domain Eukaryota; kingdom Viridiplantae; phylum Streptophyta; class Magnoliopsida; order Solanales; family Convolvulaceae; genus Ipomoea; species Ipomoea nil. The sequence continues at coordinate 2,835,243 of NW_017617577.1, forward strand.
TGCTTATGATTAGAGCCTTTCGGGCTTTGAAGTTGAGGCCCGTCACAAACTTCTCTATCTTGGTCGTTTCTGTAGGCACCAATTCGGGCGCGAAACGAGCTAGCTCGAGAAATCGTTTGTGGTATTCCATGACCGTGGCCATCCCCTGTTTCAGGTGGAGGAATTCCTCGTACGTGGCTGCCCTTATGTGCGCGGGGTAGAACCGTCCCCGTAGTCGCAGTTTTAGGGACTCCCAGTTGATCCCTGGTTCTTGCCTACAAGCAGGTCCTTCGTGGACCCCCCAAAGGTCGGCTTCGTGACCGAAGTAGAATGAGGCTATTTCTACACGGCGTCCCTCCGGGCATTCTACTACCTCGAAGATCTTGTCGAAGGTTCGGATCCATTCTTCGAGGATTGTGGGGTCTTCTTCTCCTGAGAAGATAGGAGGGCAATGGTTCGAGAATTGGCGAGCTATATCTGAGTTTCCGTTGGCTGGTGGTGGTGGTGGTTGGTTATTGTTATGGAGGATAGCGTTGCTTAACGTCTGGGCGACCTGAGTCAGTTGCTGTAGATTCTGAACTAGAGATTCGTGAGCGGGGGGTTCAAGGGTCTTTGACTAGTGCTGTCAATACGGGCTGGCGGGGCGGGGCGGGCCAAAGCCCGGCGGGCCGCGGGCCTAAACGGGGCGGGCCAAAAAAAGCCCGCTCCTTAGCGGGTCTGGGTTTTGCTGGCCCGGACCGCCCCGCCTTTGGCCCGCGGGCTAGACGGGCCCCCGCTCCAAAACCATTTTTTTTAATTATTAATTTATTGGTTATTGTTTTGTTTTGCTAAATTTATTCAACTGGTATTCTAGAATTTAACATAAAAAAAAATTAACATAATCCACTCAATTCATTATTCACACACAGAAATGATAGAATCCACTCAATTCATTAAACTTTCCCACAGCAACACACAATTTAACATAAATGCAGAATGCAAAATAATTTAACCAAAGTTGGAGTCTTGAAGAGTGGGACTAGGGTTTGTTGTGGACTTGTGGGCTGTGGCGTCTGGACTCTCTATTCTATAATAATATCTAAAGTACTAAAGTGTAAATATTATATATAATATATAAACATAAAATTAAAAAAAAAAAAACAGGCGGGCAGCCCGCGACCCGCGGGCCTAAATGGGGGGGGGGGGGGTGCAAAAAAGTCCGCTCTTTAGCAGGCTTCTATTTTTGAAACCCGCCCCCTACCTAAGTAGGGGCGGGGCGGGCCGGCCCGGTGGGCTAAGCCCGTTTTGACAGCTCTTGACTGACTTCTTGTTGGCGCCATCCTGGTGGTCTACAGGGCCAATATCGATCGTAATGGTAAGTTAGCGGTTTGCATCTTACCTTGATGCTATAATTATGGGAAATCCTTAAGCTAAGCACAAGATAGAGTGAGGAGAAGTTAAGTAGAGAATGATAGATAAACTCACAGCCTCGCCGCGCATCCTAAGATTCCTAAGTCCTAAGTATTCAAGCACCTGCAGTTACGGCTTTAGCATCTTAAGGTCTTAACTTAGAGTACTATCCTAGATGCAGCTTAGGTTCTTAGAGTTTTAGTCTTAACACCCCAAGTATATACCTAGAGTTCAAGCTTAATGTCCCAAAGTCTTTGTCCTAAAGGCATTGTCCTAGGGTCGAACTTAGGCTCTGATAGCAACTGTAACACCCCTAAATTTCAAGATATTTAAAACCTGTAAAATAAAGGCGAATCCATTGATTTAATTCCCAAATAGAGCATAATACTATCCATAAGAGTCAGGGTGCTATGCTACACCTAGGTTTGAGAACCTAGGTGCACAGGCTAAACTAATCAAGCAAAAGAAATCCTCAAATCAATATTTAATACAATCCTAAGGCATGCAGGCCAACTACTGAGCTAAGACTAACTAAACTAAGCCAAGGCTCTGACTAGCGCGCTCAGAAGCTAAAGCTCATCACCTGAAAAACATTCGGTATAACAACCGTCAGCGAATAATGTGGTAACCCACTCCAACGGATTAAGTACAATATAGGTAGATATAAGAAACTCATTTTGAAACTGGAATACATATATACTTACGAGAATCTAGTTTAAATCCAAGATCAAGACTCAAGGCATAGAAATAGACTCAATATCATAGAATAATCATAATAAGAACTAATAAACACCCTAAACATGCAATGCAAGACATAACAGGCAGATAAGTATGCAAATAACTAAGGCATTCAATACAATCAATTTGCAAGTAGGCAACAAAGCACACAATTCATCCTCCAACCTTATACCAAGTTCCAACCGTATAACTCCCCTCCATCCTTATATCAGTTCCGACCTATACTTCTAGGCCACCCTTATATCCCCACCCCTTATGCCTTCCGGGTAACTACATGCCCCCACCGACGAACCCACCTTTCAACCACCAACATATCAAGATGGTGCCGCAGTGCCATTCAATGATCCGCACCTCTAGTGCCAATATCAAGGGGTTAGCGCATATAGCTCTAACATGACACCGCAACACTTATAACCTGACCCATGCCTAAAGCAAGAAAGTCGAAGGTGGGTGTGTGCCTTTAGCACAGTCACCGCTATAGCCTGTACCTTTAGTACAATGACCGGGCACAAGTGGTACCAACCGCCAACAGTTTATTTTCGACCAATCACAATCTCATAATCACATTATCATCATCATTAGTCACACTGGCCATTGCGCAATGACCCCAATAATCATTATCATGAATCAATCAACACATAAGCACATAACAAGCAAGACACAACAACAACGACACGTATCACACATAAATTCCTAGAACGATGCCTAAAACACCAAACAAGACTCATACACGACAAACGGGGTACAACGGGACACGGGGAAACATCAAACGGGGAAAAACACCACGAAGCACGCCGGGATTCCAGTGCGTAGGTGGCGGGTGGAGGACCACCCGCCAGTCACCCGTCGGCGGCCGGTCACCATTCCAGCGGGTGGTCCGCCCTCCGGCTGCCCGCTGTAACAGTGTTACGGGCAGCGAGTAGGTGGCGGGTGGTCAATCCCCCCCACATACCCCCAACTAATACACAGGCAACTTTGGTTCCGGGATCTTTCATGGAACCCGAAACCATGTCCAACCAAATTCAAACACATAATGACAACACCACGTATTCAATTAACCGAATTAAACCAAGAATCACAACAAATATGTCCAAACACGATTCCTAAACATGCCAGGATCTAACATCAATCATATAACGGTTCAGGAGCATCTAGAACCACAAGAACATCAAGAACTCTGTATGAAAGTCCTAAACACAAGTCCTAGGCTAAACTCAACACCCGATCATGCAAAATCCCACCCAAACATACCAAGAATATCATAATACGAAATCCATGTTATAACCCTAGGGCTCTAGACATAATCAAAATATAAGATCGTTCATATAATAAATCATCGTATCAAGAACATCAAGATTATCACATAAGCATCAAGATCAACAGATAAACATCAAGATTATCACATAAACACAATATAACCCTAGGCAAAGCTGTATCAAGACTCAAGCACAGAATCATATATCAAAGGAGCCAAGGAATAAGATATATCAAGGAAAATAGGTTTTGTTGAGACATGGGTTACCTCTTAGCCTTAATCAATATCCTTTGGCTACTAAGGTTTTTTCTCTAAGATCTTCTTTCTATGGATTCTCCTACGTTTTATGGCAGAGAGATTCCTCTGTAGGTTTCTCTCTGGGAATATCTTGTGTGGTAGAATTAACTGTCGTAGGGTTTCTAAAAGCTTCCTAAGTCCCTATATATAGATTTAGGAGCCCCAACTAAGGTCTGAATAGTAAGGTTCCACTTATCCTATTTCTTATAGGATTAAGGATTTGGTTTAAGGATAAGGGTCCATGATCCATGGTGGGCCACATCCCCTAATTAAAGGGAATCCTAACCAAGTTAAATCTTTTCTAATTATTATTAACGGAATCAATTAAATAATTAATCCAGGATTAAGGGTCGTAACAAGGGGTGTTACACCACCTCTCGATCCTGTCTTTGAAGAAGAAATGAAGGAGTTCAGACTTGCTCTCTTATTATCCAAAGTCAAAACTGAATTAGAGAAACTCCATCAAAATGATCCAGCTTGCAATGTTAGCGTATCCAAGGACGAGAATGGGAAAGTAATTGAAGACGATGATGCAATTGAGGAAAATGTTGACACTGAGGAAGTTACTGTAGAAGACGAAGATAGCAATGAGGATGACCCTGCTACGAATGATCATCCTAATGAAGAAGACAATGAAGATGTAGATAGTGATGAAGAAAACAACGATGACGAAGATGGCGAGAATGATAATAAGGAAGACGATGATGGTGATAACGAGAATGATGATAAGGAGGATGATGATGGTGATAATGATGATGATGATCACGATTCAGATGATGATGATGATGATGATAATTCGGACTATGATAGTGAATCTCCTATCATAGGCAACATCGAAATCATACCCGAAAGATCCCCCACACCCCACTCATCTTCTCACAAAGAGAATCCCCTTCGTGATCCTTCCCCTTCAGCACCTCCACCTACAAACAATCGGATTGTTGCAAACCCAGCGAGTGATGGCAAAATGGAAGCATCACCACCAACAACAAATCAATTGAATCCGAAATCACCTCGTGATGGAAAACTGGAAGCATCACCAAGTACGAATCAAGTCATTCTTGAACATAGAAATGTCTTTCGTGAACCCAAGAGCATCCACCCCGACTCGGGCTTTCATGTCGAATCTATTGAACCCGAAGACATCATGCACCATCTGTTGACCACAATTCAAAGAGTCGAGCTTCTGCATTAACTGTATTCTGTTCACCGAAGGCAAGTTAGTAAAACTTTGGAAGATCTATCCACCAAAATGACACAAGTAATGGCAGCCCTATCTTCCATTCCACGGCAACCAACTCCTTCCACAGATCCTCACGAAAAGATAGGAGCAGAACTCCACTGTCAAAGTCACCTACTTGACAAGATTGCGAAAGAACAACATTCCCTCAAACTTTCTCAATTTGGCCTCAAAGAGAGAGTTGACCTCGCATGCACGAAAGTTGATTTAGGACATGACAACATATACCGAATGGGAGAATATCAGCTCCAAATTCTTGAATATGTCAAAGACGTGCTGAACACAGTCAACAGGTTAGCCAAAACGTTTGATTCCCCATGTGCTGATGCCAAAAAGGGGGGAAAAAAAGAGAAATGATGATGATGAGGATGAAAACAGAAACCAATCCCCGTCTCGTCCAAATGAACCGAGAAGAAAGAATGAAGGTAGAAACACTAAACATGATGAAGGAAGAAACACGAGATCTTCACCTCTAGTATCTAGGTCTCGACAACAGCCTTCCTCAAGATCCAGATAACAATCTATTAGACCTCGACAATCTTTTGGATCTACTTTTGAATTCCCATTTCGTGGACTAACGTACAGAGAAAAGAAAATCTTTTCGATCTACTTTTGAATTCCCATTTCGTGGACTAACGTACAGAGAAAAGAAAAATCGTCGCCAAAAGCTGATGTGAGATACGAAGGCAACCATGGATGCTACAGGAAACTTCGTTACTTACCAAGTATGAAGTAGGAAGTGGAAAGCGCTTTGAAGGATATAATCTACCGGTATGGTTGAAAAAGAAAGACAACTACTCTAGACAAACTTATCCAAAGAAATGAAGAGATCAAGAAAGCAAATCTAGAGTTATGGAACAAACAAGAAGAGGCGAGACTTGCAAGAGAACATGAATTGCTTGAACGCGAAAGGATAAAAGAAAAGATAAAGGATGTGACAAAGGTTGGAAAAGATGCTGAACCTGGAGTGAAGTATAATGCCGTCTTCAAAATTCACACATAATCAGGAAAGAGCTACACTGGGGGAATGCATTCGTTTGAGCTCATTACTTGGTGGAATCATAGCATTATCGAAGGAGAAAACATTCTTGAAGCATATAACAATTATGTGAGCTGCAACATAACTGGAAAATATGAAGACCTCGTGAAAGAAAATCATATCCAAAAGTTCAGGACTTTGATCAACCGAGATATTGACATGGATAGGATGCTCAAGGAACAAAGGGAGAGAGATGACAGAGAACGAAAGGAGGATCAGTTACAAAAAGCGAAACTTTTAGACATGTAAAAGACCTTCGACTTCGTTTTTCTACTATTTTGTAAGTGTTTTTGATCTTTATAAAAGATATCTTTTGTCCAATCTACCAGGACCAACAACCATAAATGATCCATTGACTATTGACCTTTATCAAATTTCATCATTGACTTTCAATTTAATCATAAATAATTCATTGACTATTTATTTTCACTACAAGAAAAATGTACATAGACAACGGGTTTTAACCGTTGTCTTAGGGTGTAACACCCCCGTTTTCTAACACTAGAGACAAGTTAGATTACAAGCTTAGACAACATAATAAACACTAAATGGGGAATGCTACCGCCGTAGCCACCCATTATTGGATGACTATCAGGCTAAACTATTAAGATCCTAACTTAATCAATATCAAACAATAAGGGTTAGACAGGCCCAAACTTCCATTCATTAAACAACCCACAACTCAACAAAAGATTAACTTAATTAAAATTTCATAACCAATCTAAAAGGTTAACTTCATTAACATCTAATCAAGTCTACACCAAAAGACTTAAAGATCACATCATTATCAACACAACACTAGTCTCAAATGGTTACTAACTAAAGTCAAACTAAAGTAAAAGACTATCAAGATAAAGCCTCTAAACGTGCTCTCGTCATGCATCAATCCAAATCAGAAATGGGTTATCAAGAAAACAATGGAATAGAACCCACTTAGCATAAAATGCTAAGTATAAACCACTCAACCCTGCAAAGTAAATATAAGTTTGCAAAATAGTAGTTTTGGTATTTACACATATCAACACACGTAGGATCAAAGAGGATCACGCAAGTATAGATATAGATAAGTAACATATTTACATATCTATAAGTATATATAACAAAGATATAACCACTACTACCGAATTCACATACAACGTCGGGCTTTTAACGTTGGCTATATATATAGCCGACGTTAAAAGTTTTTTCTAATTTTTTTTAAAAATATATATATACAACGTCGGCTATTAGTTAATAGCCGACGTTATATGTTACAAATAAAAAAATAAAAAATTAAATATAATACAACGTCAGCTATTAAAATAGCCGACGTCATAAGTTATTTTATTTTATTTTTTAAATTTATTTAACCCTATGACATCCGCTATTAACTAATAGTCGATGTTGTAGGCTTTCTAAACCCTAAACGCAAAGTTTTATTTTTTTTGATATTATGACTCATCTTCCCCGCCTCCACTGTGTCGCCCTTCACCGCAACACCCTTCACCGCCACTACGACACGTTGCCACCGCTCCCCTAGACACCGGATGTCGCCGCTACCGCTCACCGCGACACCGCCCAGCGTCACAGCCATCGCCACACCTCCCACCGCCCAAGCCTTCGGTTCGACGCCTCGAGGTTCACCCGCACAGCGACAGCCACCCACCGCACAGCGACAGCCACCGCGCATCTCCGCCGCTTCCCGTCGCACCGCGACACCGCCGCCTGCCTTCCCGAATCTCCGAGGTTCGACGCCTCTTTTTTTTTTTTTTTAATTATTTATTTAAATTTTCTAATTTCTAATTATTATTTGAATTATAATAAATATATTTGAATTTATTTGGTAATTGTATTTCGAATTTTTGGAATTATTAGTATATATTTTGAATTTTATAAGTTATTGGTTATAAATTTGGAATTATTTTAATGCTCTGTGCTTGTAAATTATGGTTTTGACTTTGTAAATGTTGGTTGTAGGTAAGTAGGACATGAATTTGTTTTTTTTTTTTTTGGCTAATATCACTTTAAAGAGTGCTATGACTGCTGTTGCAAACTTGACATCTGACAACCAGGAGAATAGTTTGCTTGGCCAAGTAGCAAAAATGATGAAATCAAATGCCATAGGATTAAACGAAGTGTCAGGCAACCTCAGTACAGTAGTTTCAGCTGATATTTTGAAATGGGCATCTATTGGGGCATCACGACTTTCTGATGTTACCACTCTTGCTGTTTGATATATGTTTATATTTTCTCTGGTCTTTTTCTATCCTGGAGTTGTTGCTTTAATTCAGTACACTAGAAGAGAACCTTTGACATTGGGGAGATTTTATGGAATTGCTTCCATTGCATAAACTATTCCTTCCCTATTCAGGCAATTTGTGGCAGCAATGAGACATGTGATGACTATGATCAAGGTTGCTTTTCTTCTTGTAATTGAACTTGGGGTCTTCCCTTTGATGTGTGGATGGTGGCTGGATGTTTGTACCATAAGGTACACTAGAGGAGAACCTTTGACATTGGCTTTTCTTCTTGCTATTCTTTGTGTAATATTTTTGTTTAACAAGACCATTCTTTTGTTTGGCAGTGTGTCAGATCCATTTACTGAAATTCATGCTGACATTCCTTTTGCCATTTGTTAGGTTTGTGTCTGGACCAGATTGAAAAGCATGAGGTGATCAAAGTGTGAGTAACTCTTCTATAAAATTTGTTTTTGTTTGTCATCTTAAAACATGTTTCACAATGAGGCTCTTTTTGGCTGTTCACATTATACATTAAGGTCATTTGGTAATAATTGATATGTTAAAGGATACTTGAATGCCTGCTTTAATCAAATCTAAAAAATTTATGTACACATTTGCCCATACAAAGTTGGTTCTGTTATTGTCAATTACGGTATCCCCATGTACATTCTTTTCCTTCAGTAGGGCCATGCACTTTTTGAAGTTTATTGAAATTCAGAAGTAATGTGAATTTACTTGAAAAATTGAACAGATAAAGGTATGGGATGTAAAGGTACAGAAATGTTTAAGAGCATTGATGGGCCATACTGGAAGTGTGAAATCCATTTGTGTTCATCCTACAAATCACAGTATGCTCATGATTTTACTCCCCTCTTCACTTGAATCCTATTTTTCTACATTTAACTTTCATCCAAGGGGTCTGTCCTGTTTCTATAAACTTATTTGTGTGTCTTATGACAGATGTTATTGTCTCCGGTTCAAGAGATGGGTCCTTTGCTCTATGGGATTTGAGGTGCAATGACAGCAGTGGCCAAAGACTTTGTCTACAGTAAGTACTGTTTCCCTAAGAGCTTGAGGATTACGATTTATGAATACTAATGGTGTACAAGAATGTTATAAACACAATGCATAAAGTTTTTGCATTACAAATGAACAGTCAAGTTCAGGAAAGAATAACATATTTTATAAGGCCTTGAGTCACTTTCAGAGGATTTGAATGAATTGAATCAATATTCTATCTTTGTTCAGATTAATTGCTATGGTGCATGAGGCTCATATTTCTCCTTGTCAAAGGCGGGGTAGACGTAGAAAGGTTTGCCATGACAACTTTTCTTACATGATTCACTTTGTTCTTATATTTGCTAATATGATTTTATTCTAAGTAAGCCCTATTTATTTCAGGCTTCTTCTATGAGCATCACATCTGTTCTGCATCTAAAGAATGAGGTCTCCATAGCTACTGCTGGAGCAGTTGACAGGTGCCATAGAAACTTTGCAATGATAACTTAAACAATTAGCACTCAGTAGTAGCTTATCATGTGATTATCCATTGTTATTTACTAATTCTTATTTCTTGAAATTCCAGTGTAATAAAGTTTTGGGACACAAGGAGTCTGAAATCTCCTATCAGTCAGGCATGCCCTCATTCTAAAGGGTCAGCTGAGAAGGTAAGTCTTTAGCTGCACCATTAGCTTGAAATTGGGGATGTTCTTGTAAGCAAGCTTTTATCGATTCTCTCTCCTTGTTTAGGAAAGAAAGCTGCATGGGATATCTAGTTTATCTCAAGATTTAATTGGAGTCTTTATCTCTGCATCTTGCATGGGTAGCAGGTATTTGATTTTGTAAACATGCAGTTTCAGCTTTGGGCATTGCCTTGCATTTAATTATTTTAATTGGAAATTCCAATCCTTCTAAAATGTCTTTCAGAATATACCTATACAATGTACTTCAGCTAAAACAAGGGCCAGTGAAAACTTTCTCTGGATGCCGAATTGATTCTTTTTTTGTGATGGTTACTTTTTAGTTCTTACTATTTAGACTATAAGAAAGCTGCTATATATATATATATATATATATTCTAAAGAGACTGATGCCAATTGATGCAATTGCAGTCATCAATAAGCCCTGATGCAGCTCACATATTAAGCGGCTCTAGTGATGAGAATGCTTACATATGGCAGGTAATTATCTTCATTCTAAACATTCCATCAAGGGATTGTTAAATGTTAATGTGATGGTTAATAGCATTAGATCATTCAATGCAGATAAGGAAACCTCTTGCAGATCCCATTATACTGAATAGTCATGAAGGAGAAGTTACAGCAGTAGATTGGTATGCCTTATATCTGAGTGGTGTATTCTTGTACATGGTAGTGTCTGTTGGTATATGTTAAGTTGTTAACATAACTAATAATACTACTGTAGGTGCCCATCGGAGACCAAACCATATCATTGTTTTCATTTTCATTTTTATTTATGATTGTTTTCAGTGCTCTAAATATTTTTTAATATTTTTTTTTTATTTTTCCATTACATAACACATCATTTTTTTTTTTTTTTTTTTTTTTTTTTTACAAAAACCGACGTGTTATGTTAATTTTTTTTTTTAAATTTAAATACATACGACGTCGGTTATTTATTAATAACCGACGTCGTATGTATTTAGAATATTTGTTAATATACATACAACGTCGGCTATTTGTTAATAGCCGACGTTGTATGTTTTAATAATTAAAAAAAACAATATACGAAGTCGGTTATTTATTTAGCTGACGTTGTATGTTTTCAATACAACGTCGCCCAGAACAACGTCGCTTTTTAGCCGACGTTAAAAGCCCTATTTAGCCGACGCTAAAAGCGTTCTGTGTAGTAGTGAACCCAACTCACACTCATGCTTCGACAGATAATAAATACTCACTAAACACAACTTATGCAAAGATGCAATTATAAGAGGATGAGTAAATAAGGGTAGGTATACTTGAAAAGCAATAAGAGTGGAAAGAGATGCAATACTGTCTTTAAATATCCAACGTGTGTAAAACTAAGGGGTTAGATAATAATAGAATTTCAATGGTAATCATAATTAAAAGAATTATCAAGATAAGATAGCCTTTAGAGATATAAGTAGAAATCATTTCATATAGATAATCTCAAACTCAAGAAAAATATCATTTCCTTTAATAATAATACTGGAGGTAACTGAATCGATCTCATGGATCATAACTGTAACATCAATGATATCTGAATCATCATCATAATGGTGGGGAGGTAGGAACTTCACCATACGTGAATGAACCTATTTGGGCACGGTTATACATAATCGACCTAATCTCAATCTCGCACACAAAATATACATAATGAAATCAGGATCGTACCTTAAGTGTGCACACCCCTAACTAAAATTCCAAGCCTAACGAGTAGTATCTAAGCCCTAGCAACCCAGGATTTTTCGACCAAGCTACTTCATACTATCCAGGATTTTTCGACCGGACCAAGTTCTATTTTCTTCCGAGGGAGCAAAGCTCCAACGGGACTTCCAAAATATACATTTCCTCATCCATTTGAAAACATAAATAGCGTAGCACTTTAAAACATTCCTTCCAAAAACGGGTTTCATACTTGATACTTAATCATAAATAGGATATAGATATAGCATTTGAAAATAGGGGAAAGGGATATGTGATGGAAATGCAAGTTGCGTTTGATAAAAGATGAGTAATAATGTACGTATGCAACACCATAGCTAAATATTTATATATACATATTTGAAAAGGGGATAATTATATAAGAGAAGGTTTTCAAAACAATATGTATTTATTGACATAAAAATCATAAGTTTGGAAATAGGGGAGTAAGATATCAAGAATGTCCTAACACAATGAATGGATGCTCACATACTTTAAATACATGGGATACTTAGCAAATCATGATGAATAATTTCCATAAAACATTTCATGTCATAAAAAACACATAACGGGTTCAATAATAATGACTTACTCCCATCTAAGCGTACTTAACACTTTTGATAACTCAAGCTTGAATCACACTTAGGTTAAAATGATGGTACATGCTTTGTTTTGAAAATGGTTTACACATAATCATATTCAATATTTTTTACCCGGACACATCAAGTTCTGAGCCGCACAAGTCACCAGACCCGCGAAAACAAACCGTGGGCGGACTCAAAAGTGGCAAAAATTCCCTTCTGCCAGGGCCCTAGACCTTGCTGGACTAGGCGTTAGGGCTTGCAAGCCCTGCCGCAATACCCGCGTGGTCATGAGCGTGAATGGCCTTCACGCCCTGCCATAGTTCACGCAGGGTTGCCCCCGTACCTCCCAGGTATGCTAGGAAGCCTTACTAGAACAAAAAGAGAGGGTGAAGGCAGTAGCCTATTCTTCTCTGTTTCACGCCAAACATCATGAACAACACACCAAATCAACAACAAAGCATTCCAATCATAAAATTATCATAAACCTATAATAAAAACACTAGCATAGCATCAATATGCACCACTTACATCACCCACAAACACATTATTTACCAACATCATTACACAAACAAATAATATCAACATTTAGGGTAAAAATAATAGTTTTGGGTTTCCATGGGTTATAACTCAAGCTTCTAGCCTCAACAAACAAGAATTCCTCCTCTATAATCTCAAGCTTGGTCTCCTTGTTCACCATCTAAGACTCCAAGGCCACATAACCAAACACATATACATAACATACACATAATGATGTTATCACATCTGTGCTTGTTTTTATGGTTATTTTGAATCATCACAGTAATTAAGCTCTTTAATTTTGCTTATTTAATACATGTTTTCCTTGCTATTATCATTTAATTATGGTTCGCACTTGTCTTGAATATTTTACGGTGTTTGTTAGTGTTTTTGAACCATTTTAGGTCAAAGATATGACCAAGGGGAGTTCAAGGATGAGTTTGGAGCAATTTTGGATGAGTTCGGGGCCCAGTGGACTCGACACGTCGAGACTTCCTGTGCGCGAATTAATTAGCTACTGGAAAATTTCGACGTGTCGAGTCCCCTACCCCCACCTACCCCCCACTGACTCTTTTCATCAAAAAAACGCCCCGGGAACCTTTGTGGAACCCGAAACCATGCTTAGACACTTTCAAACGCAATTGATAACACACGTAGACAATTAACGGATCAAAATCAGGAAACAAACGGCACATAACCTATCATGCTTTTCTAAACATAATAAATACCCAATTATGCGAATTCCCACCCAATATACCAAGAATAATTCCATACGATACAACCTAGGGTTCTAATCAATTTTAAATCAACAAGGTCACGATTCATCTTCTAATATCAAGATTCGGTAAGAATATTATATAAACATCAGGAACATCCTACAATCATCAAGAATGTCATATAATCATCAAGAATGTCATATAATCATCAAGAACACCATAATTATCGGGAACCTTTCATCATCAAGATCACCCATGGAATTATCCCATCAATCATCAATAATAACACAAATCATCAATACACAATAATATGGGGAAATCCTAAGAGGGGAATCATAGCTATGAAAATAGGTTTTGTTGAGACATGGGTTACCTCTTAGCCTTAATTAATTCCTTGGCTATGAAGGGTCTTTCTTTAAGCTTTCTTGCTTTCTTGATTTCTTCTAAGGGAATTCTTGGAGCTCTTTGGGAGGGTGGAACGTTATTGTGGTGGGGGGTTCTAGGTGCCTCTTAAGTCCCCTATTTATATATTTAGGAGTCCTAGTTAGGAACTAATATTATGGGCTTGCTAATTCTATTCCTTTTGGGACTAAGGATTGGGTTTAGGGATAAGGGTCCATGGTCCATAGTGGACCATATTAATTAATTAAAGGGAATCCTAATCGTAGTCTGAATAGTAAAAGGCCTACTTCCTTTATTCCTAATAGATAACTAGGTCTAGGATTCCTAATTAGAATCTGAATAGTAAAGGGTTTACTTTCTTTATTCCTAATAGGCTTAAGACTCTAATTTAGGCAAGGGTCCACAGTTCATGGTGGACCTTATTAATTAATTAAAGGAAACCTAACCGAATTAAATCATATTTAATTATTATTAACGGGATTAATTAAATAATTAATCCGGGATTGAAGGCCGTAACACGGGGTGTTACAGTCTCCCCCCCTTACAAGAAGCTTCATCCCCGAAGCTTGGAAATCATTGCGGGGGTAACGAGTCCAAAGTAGTACGATGGTCCTATAGCGAAAGCATTCTACGGGGAAACTGTATAATTGTATGTTTATGTGTGCTGGGTTTTTGGGAACGATTAGGTTTAAAGGGCTAAGAGAGTGGGTTTCAAACCTGAGGACAAAGTGAATTTAGGAATTAGGATCAAAGTTTCCAAGGTTGCAACTTAGGGTGTGAGGTTGCCACCTTGCATGGAATCGTTAAAATAGGGGATCAAGAGTGTGGTTGAAGGGTAGAAAGGGTTTTGAAATAAGGAGGGGGCCGATTTTCCGAGGGAGGGAAGGGAATTCGGCTAGGATGGGTTAAGGGTTCTCGATCTTCAAGTGACTATTCTGGTTTAATGCTTTGATAACGATGTATTAATGAACTGATGATCCTTCTTCCTTGGTGTTGGCACTTGCTTGACTTTAAGATCCTTGTTAGACCTTGCTTCCCAGGCTAAGGTTTCATTCTTCTCCCCATCTTGGGGGAATCTCCCGTGATGATTTAACACTTACTTCTTCAATGCGTCCAAGGTCTTGACCAAGTTTGGTCAACCAAGCCAATCTCTTAGGGCGCACTTCCCAAATTCTTCCCAAAGTTTCTTGGGAGTCGGTAAACCTTGGGTTGATTTTCCCTTCTTATTGGATTTCATCTCCTCTTTAGTGAATGAAATTCTTAGTAAGACTTCATGTCTTCCCCGAGGTTCGACTAGTTGTGCCTTTTTGTGTTACTTTTAATGGTGAGGGTGTCCTTGCATGCTCTTTTACTTTTTGAAGCGCAGTTGGTTACCTAACCTCGTTGTGGAATGACTCGGTGACTTTACGAGTCATCTCATTTCCTTATGGGTCCCTTGAGATCTTGGCATAAATGTGCTTTTTTACTTTTTTGCCTAGCACCATGGACTACGTAGTTCTTGATTCCATACAACTTGTAAGGAGTCCTCTGATTTGCTTGAATGATATCCATGGTTTGAAGGAGTCCTGGTCCATCCTTAGCATTTTGACTTTTAAGATCTTTGTGAGTCCTTAGCACGAGTTCCCAACTCGCCTCCTTGGTTTGCACAATCCTTTATGCCAATCATCCCTAGTCGGTTGCATCGTAGAGTCCAACTTCAACCCCACGTGTAATGCAATTGGTTGTGCTTTTCCGATGGTGTGTTGCGTGTCAAGGTCTTTTACCGATGACACCATGTTTGAGCGACCCATGGTTCTTTACCCAAGACTCGCGTTCATCAATCGAGGCACACAAGTGCGCCATGAATCAATAAAGTGAGGGGTTAAGAAATCAGCACATTGTACCAGTGGGCGCGAGGTGGGCAGTCGTCCGCCTGCCAAGCTCTTGTTGGGGACCCGTCAAGGTCCCGTCGGGGACCCGCGGGAAGGTGACTAGGAAGAGTGAATTCCTTCGGGGAAAATCCCAAGAATGCACAGATTCAAGTCCCGACAAGCCCCATGTCCATGTGCACAATAGAAGGGACTTGAATACATAGGGTGCTCCATCGTATAGTTTTATTGATCCTTAGGTACGAGTTTATAGATGAGTCAAGACTCTCGCATGTTCTTTTTGCTCAGTAGGTCGGGTCCGGTTTCCAATTAGCAACCTCGTCACCTTCACCGGGTGGTTGGTTATAAGCCAAATTTGTCTTTGCCTTGCTTGATTAATGATAAGCCTTCTTGGTTTTTCTTGGAGTTCGGCTTGTCGCTCGTTCTTTGTTCAGTCCTTTGGTGACCAAGTGCTTGGTGATGCATTTCTCTTCATTGGAATGCATTGATTGACTGCCTTTGACGTCGCATGCTGTTTTGGCGATTTTGTGTGTTACATGTACTTCTTACGGTGTCATAAAACCATCAAGGTCCTTGTTCCCAGGTAAGACCCTTATCACCGGGAGGCCCTAGTTGTATGATACTTTCCATGCGTCTGTTGCCTCTTCTTGTCATATCGAGTTCTTTTCGACAATTCGTGCTAACGATTAAGAAAAGACGTTGTTTATGTACTACTTTTCTTTCTTGCATTTAATTGGCGTTCCTGGTCTCTGGGCTGGGATAGTTGCGTCCATTCTTAACCAGTTCCGGAAGGGTTCGCTCATGCTGGAGGGAGCGGTCTCCCACTTCCGTTACTCCTTCTTTCGGGTTTGTCCCTAAATTCCCCGTTTGGTAGAAGTTGGCTTTACTGGTGTAGGCTTCGTTGGGTGTGCGGGGCTTGCTTACAATTAGGGCCTTCTGGGTTTCGTAGTTGTGGTCTGTCACAGACTTCTTTATCTTGGTTGTCTCTGTAGGATCTAATTCAGGCGCGAAACGAGCCAGTTGGAGGGATCGTTTGTGGTATTCCCTGATGGTGGTCATCCCTTTGTTTTAGGTGGAGGATTTTCCTCGTACATGATTGCCCTTACAGGTGCGGGGTGGAATCGTCCCCGTAGCTGTGCCTGTAACACCCCGTGTTACGGATCCTAAAACCAACTGATTAATTAATTAATTAATTAATAACCCAGGAGAAAGAATAAACTATAATGGTTAATTAGGGAAAAAGGCCACCATAGCCCATGGGCCCAACTGTATAAACCCAACCCCTAAACCCAATAGGAATAAACTCTAAATAAACCCTTGGATCTATAAATAGTGAACTCAGGGAGCACCTAGAACCCCCTCCCACACGCCTAAACGCCCCATCGCCCCAGGAGAGCTCCAAGAATTCCCTTAGAAGAAATCAAGAAAGCAAGAAAGCTTAAAGAAAGATCCTTCATAGCCAAGGAATTAATTAAGGCTAAGAGGTAACCCATGTCTGAACAAAACCTATTTTCATAGCTATGATTTCCCCTTAGGGTTTCCCCCATATTGTTGTAAATGGCGATTGATGATGATTATTATTGATGTCGATATAATGATTCCATGAGGAATCTTGATAATCTTGATATTGGGAGTTTCTTGATAATTATGATGTTCTTGATGAATAATTGGGATTCTCGATGATTATGTGTTGTTCTTGATGATTATGATGTTCTTGATGAATAACTGGTATCCTTGATGATTATATGTTGTTCCTACCGAATCTTGCAATTAGAAGACGAACTGTATTCTTGTTGATATAAAAGTAATTAGAACCCTAGGTTGTATCGTATAATCTTATTCTTGGATTATCGGGTGGGAAATCGCATGTTTGGGTGTTGATTATGATTAGAAAAGCATGATAGGTTATGTGCGGTTCGTTTATCGTATTGGATCCGTTAATTGTCTATGTGTTGTCGTTAATTACGTTGAAAAGTGTCTAAGCATGGTTTCGGGTTCCACAATGGTTCCCGGGACGAAAAGTGATGAAAAGAGTCAGTGGGGGGTAGGTGGGGGTAGGGGACCCGCCACCTACCCGCGGCATTCACGGGCAGCTCCGGCAGCGGGCAGCCGGCGGGCGGGCAGCTGCCCGCCGGGCACCCGCTGCCCGGAACAGTGTTACCGACGGGCAGCCGGCGGGTGGACCCCCACCCACCGGCTACCCGCTGGAATTTTCCCACCTCGGGACCCCGGCTTCCCCGTTTGATGTTTCCCCGATCCCTGTGGTGTCCCAACGGACCCCGTTTGTCGTGCCTATGTCTAGTTTGATATTTCGGGTACCGTTCGTAGGTTTATGAGTCTATTATATTGCATGCTAGTTGAATTGGTATCCCGTTGACCTAGGTGGAAGAAGTGTGAACCCCTTAGGACTATTCTTAGTACGTGATGGATCACGCATAAGGTTGTTATACGCTTTGTCCCCCTTCCCAATGTGTAATGTGGGTTGCATGTGCTTGTTATGTGTTATGTGTGTGTGTTGCCCCAATTCGGTTGCGATCGGATTGGTTATCCTGAGCTGTGGTTCAGAAGCCGGCTATAGTCAGATGGGAATTCCTGGCTGCAGTCGGATGATGGTATCCTGGGCTGCGGTCCAGAAGCTGGTTGTAGTCAGATGGGAATTCCTGGCTGCAATCAGGTGACATCTTTCCTGAGCTGCGGTTCAGAGGCTGGCTGTAGTCAGATGGGAATTCCTGGCTACAGTCACATGACACACTCTCTTGGGCTGCAGTCCACTGTTTGGTTGCGATCAAACATTATGATGAGCTGCGGTTCATCGGTCGGTTGCGATCGACCTCCCCGTGTTGCGATACAGGGCATGGTGCTGTGGGGCTGTGTCAGAGCTATATGCGCTGACCCGCATGTATGGGCATGCGAGTGGTCCTGTGGCGCCAACAACGTGCGTTATGTGTTGTGACATGGACGAGTTGTGATTATGAGTGTCTTGGGGGATGTGACTATGGGATTTATATTGGGGATTGTTCATGTTGGGTTATGATCATTGTTTATGCTCTGCCTTATCTGCCTTATCTGTTGTGAACTGCATATGCTCGTATAACTGTTGCTTGTGTCTGGCCTTATCTGTCGAGTCATTCCCGGTTTTAAAGCTAGAGTTCGTAGGATATATCTTCATGCTCAAAATGGTTTTCGTATATCTATATATATATTGCTATATGTATTGTATTTCAACGCGTTGGAGTGGGTTACCAGCATCTCTCGCTGAACAGATATATTTGGCTTTCAGGCACAGAAGAATAAGTCACTGGAGAGCGCTAGTACTCGGAACGTAGAAGTAGTTAGTCCCCTGTCGGCCTGCGTGCCATATTATGCATTTACATTATTGAGGATATTAGTTAGTTAGCCTGTGCACCTGGGTTCTCTAGCTCAGGTGTGGCATAGCACCCCGTACACCTGTATTATGTTTTGGGATTGATGAGATAAAACCTTTATTTTATAAGTTTTAAATGTCTCGAAAATTTGGGGTGTTACAGTTGGTATCAGAGCCTAAGTTTGACCCTAAGGAAAGACTCATAAGACCGGACTTTAGGATATTAAGCTTGAACTCTAGGTATTTAGGAACATAGGACTCAGGAATCTTAGGACGCGCGGTGAGATTGTGAAACCTACACATAACCTCCCCTCACTTTATCCCTCTCTAATATTAGGAACCCCTTCCCCACTTATTATATCAAGATTAAAACACAAAATAACATCGACCTTTAATCGCCAGGAATGGCACCTAAGAAGAAACAGTCAGGAGCACTGGGACGCCCCTCTCAAGAAATCTTGACTCAGGCCCTACAACGCCTGACCCAAATTGCCCAGGCACTAAGTACTATCGTACCCCAACCTCTGCCGACAGACGAGAACTTGGAAATCCACCACCAAGTCTCGGCACATCGACCACCCACCCTCTCGGGAGACGAAGACCCCACAACCCTCGAGGAATGGATTGAGACATTCGACAAGGTGTTCAGGACGACCCAATGCCCCGAACGCCACTGGGTCAGAATAGCCTCCTTCTATTTCAAGCACGAGGCTGACGACTGGTGGGCCCGCGAGGGGCCTAAGTACGAGCAAGACCCCGAATTCAACTGGGAGGACTTAAAGACGCGGTTACGGGGACAGTTCTACCCCAACCACCTGAAGGCCGCCATGTGCGAGGAATTCCTCAATCTAAGACAGGGGACGGCCCCGGTCTCAGAATACTACCGACGATTCTGCCGACTGGCTCGCCTCGCCCCCGAGATAGTACCCACCGAAGGGATCAAAGTCAGGAAGTTCCTAACGGGCCTTAAGCCCGAACATCAGAGGTCCTTGGCCGCCTAAGAACCGAAGACCCTCGGAGAGGCCTATGCCAAGACATGTCAGCTACAACAGGTAGCGGACCCGCCTCCAGGGATGCAACTGGGGTATAAAAGGAAACCCGAAGGAAGTCGTCCTATTCTCGCCAAGGAAGCTAAGAACCCCAAAACCGCCCCACTTGACCAAACCATCACGCCGACTACCTGGGGAAAAAAAAAATCCTCACCCTAAGCAAGGCCAGGATCGGAGATATCAACGTAGTCTCCGGAACCTTCCTAGTGCACGCCACCCCAGCTGTCATATTATTCGACTCAGGGGCTACCAACTCATTCATAGCAACCGAGTTCGCCGCCCAGCTCGGTCTTAACGCCACCACCAAGGTACGACTCCAAGTCAAGGTGGCCTCAGGCGAGGTCATAAAATGTGATCGCATGTACGAGCATGTAATGATCACCATTCAGGGAGTGGAATTTCCCAGCAACCTGATCCAGTTTCAATTGGATGGGATGCAAGTAATCTTGGGCATGGATTGGCTAGGGAAGTTCCAAGCGCAAATCCTGTGCGGAGAGCAGAAAGTGGTCCTACGAGGGCCAGACGGTAAGAGGGTGTCGTACCGCAGTGCCCGCCAGGATCCAGGGATCAAGCTGATAAACATGATGAAAATTAAGAAGTACCTGGGCCAAGGAAACGAGGCCTTCTTATGCTCAGTCGAAGACCTCAACGCCAAAACACCCGAACCACAAGCCATCCCAGTGGTGAACGAGTTCACCGACGTCTTCCCAGACGAGATTCCCGGGGCACCCCCGACCAGAGAGGTCGAGTTCACCATAGACCTCATGCCGGGCGCCGCCCCGATCTCTAAACCACCCTATCGGCTAGCACCAAAGGAAATGAAGGATCTGAAAACACAACTCCAAGAACTGCTAGACAAGGGTTACATCCGGCCCAGCACCTCCCCATGGGGAGCACCGGTACTATTCGTTAAGAAAAAGGATGGGAACATGCGCCTGTGCATCGACTACCGGGAACTCAACCAAGTTACTATAAAGAACAGGTACCCCCTTCCCCGAATAGATGACTTATTTGACCAACTCAAAGGGGCGGGGGTATTCTCGAAGATCGACCTAAGATCCGGGTATCATCAGATCCAAGTGGCCAAACCGGACATCTAGAAAATGGCCTTCCGGACACGCTACGGCCACTACGAGTTTACCGTAATGCCTTTCGGCCTCACTAACGCGCCTGCCATATTCATGGACCTCATGAATCGAGTATTCCGACCTCACCTGGATGACTTCGTCATCGTGTTCATTGACGACATCCTAGTCTACTCCCGAAATAAAGAAGAACATGAGAAGCACCTACGCATATCTCTGCAAACCCTTAGGGAGAACCAACTCTACGCTAAATTCTCCAAGTGTGAATTCTGGCAAGACAGCGTAGCCTTCCTGGGCCACGTGATAACCAAGGAAGGGATTAGGGTGGACCCCGCTAAGGTTCGCGCCGTTAAAGAATGGACCACGCCGAACTCACTCTCGGAAGTCCGAAGCTTCTTAGGTCTAGCGGGCTACTACAGGAGATCCGTACCCGACTTCACCAAGATAGCCCAACCCCTCATTAAGCTCATGAAAAAGGAAACCCCCTTCCGTTGGGACAACGGCTGCAACTCGGCCTTCCAAGCATTAAAGGATAAACTAACCACTGCACCCGTGCTAGCCATACCCTCCGGATCGGAAGGGTTTGAAGTCTACAACGACGCATCCAAGAAGGGGTTAGGATGCGTACTAATGCAAAATGGCAAGGTAATAGCTTACGCGTCCAGGCAACTCAAAACCCACGAAGAAAATTACCCCACCCATGACCTCGAGCTAGCCGCTATCGTATTCGCACTGAAAATTTGGAGGCACTACTTGTATGGAGTACAATGCAAGATCTACACCGACCATAAGAGCCTGAAGTACATTTTTACTCAAAAGGACTTAAACATGAGACAACGAAGATGGCTGGAACTCATAAAGGACTACGACCTAGACATTCAATACCACGAGGGAAAAGTCAACGTGGTGGCGGATGCCCTAAGCCGAAAGACAAATCATTCCCTTAACACCACGTGGGTCCTACCGGACCATCTGTACAGGGACTTCCGAAGGCTACACTTGGAAATAATAGAGCAGGGACAAACTCGCCCCAATGCCTATCTACTCAACACACAGGCCGTGCCCACCCTCTTCGAGGAAATCAAATCAGGACAACAACAGGACCCGGAACTAGATAAAATCCGCCGCGACCTGACTCGAGGGAAAGAGGGCCCCTTCGAAGCACACCCAGACGGCAGCCTCCGCTACAAGGAGAGGTGGTGTGTACCCTCAACGCACCCCCACTTGAAACAGCAGATCTTGGGGGAAGGACACAACTCCCCTTACTCCGTCCACCCAGGCGGTGACAAATTATACCAAGACATAAAGAAATCATTTTGGTGGCCGAATATGAAAAAGGAAGTCGCAGACTTTGTGGCCAAGTGCCTGAATTGCCAAAAGGTAAAAGCCGAACGATGCAAACCCAAGGGACTCGTACAACCCCTTGAAATACCACAAGGAAAATGGGATTCCATATCCATGGACTTCGTCGGAGGACTACCCCCAACGAAAACCGGTAAGGATAAAATCTGGGTCATAGTGGATCGACTCACCAAGACAGCGCGGTTCATTGCCATGAAAGAAACATGGACGATGACGCAACTAGCCCAAGCTTACGTAAACCGGGTAGTGAAATACCACGGAGTTCCCCGGAACGTTGTGTCCGACCGAGATTCCAGATTCCTCTCGCAATTCTGGAAATCACTACAAGCGGCGTTGGGGATGCAACTAAAGCTAAGCACAGCCTTTCACCCCACCACAGATGGCCAAACCGAAAGAACCATCCAAACCCTCGAAGACATGCTAAGAGCCTGCGCGCTCGACTTCCGAGGGACGTGGGAAGAACACCTAGACCTCATCGAGTTCTCGTACAACAACAGCTACCACGCGAGCATTCGCATGGCACCATATGAAGCACTGTATGGTCAGAGATGTAGAACCCCATTATGCTGGGAAGATATGGTCAACCCGGTAACACTGGGCCCCCAATACCTACAAGACACCATAGCTAAGGTCAAACACATCTAGGAAAGGATGAAGGCCGCCCAAGACCGCCAGAAGTCGTACGCCGACCTAAAAAGGAAGCAAGCCGAATTCAGTCTCGGGGACAAGATCTGGCTAAGGATCTCGCCCACACGAGGGGTAATGAGATTCGGGAGAAAAGGAAAACTCAGCCCCCGGTTCATCGGCCCGTACGAAATCGTGGAGAGAATCGGAAACTTGGCCTACCGTCTCGCCTTACCCGTCGAGCTAGAACGAGTACACAACGTGTTCCACGTATCTCAGCTAAAGAAATACATACACGATCCAAGCCACGTACTCCAACACGAGACCGTGGACCTCGACGAGTCACTAGTATACGAAGAGAAACCCGTAAGAATCTTGGACACCAAAACAAGAAATACCCGGAACCGAGTCGTGGAAATGGTGAAGGTTCTTTGGACCAACCACGGGACCGAGGAAGCCACATGGGAACTTAAGGACACAATGAAGGAGCGGTACCCCGAGCTGTTTACTCCAGGTAACTAAGGGAAAACTTTCCTTTCTTTTTGTCACCAAGGCCAAGCTTCGGGGACGAAGCTTCATGTTAAGGGGGGGAGAATGTAACACCCCGTGTTACGGATCCTAAAACCAACTGATTAATTAATTAATTAATTAATAACCCAGGAGAAAGAATAAACTATAATGGTTAATTAGGGAAAAAGGCCACCATAGCCCATGGGCCCAACTGTATAAACCCAACCCCTAAACCCAATAGGAATAAACTCTAAATAAACCCTTGGATCTATAAATAGTGAACTCAGGGAGCACCTAGAACTCCCTCCCACACGCCTAAACGCCCCATCGCCCCAGGAGAGCTCCAAGAATTCCCTTAGAAGAAATCAAGAAAGCAAGAAAGCTTAAAGAAAGATCCTTCATAGCCAAGGAATTAATTAAGGCTAAGAGGTAATCCATGTCTCAACAAAACCTATTTTCATAGCTATGATTTCCCCTTAGGGTTTCCCCCATATTGTTGTAAATGGCGATTGATGATGATTATTATTGATGTCGATATAATGATTCCATGAGGAATCTTGATAATCTTGATATTGGGAGTTTCTTGATAATTATGATGTTCTTGATGAATAATTGGGATTCTCGATGATTATGTGTTGTTCTTGATGATTATGATGTTCTTGATGAATAACTGGTATCCTTGATGATTATATGTTGTTCCTACCGAATCTTGCAATTAGAAGACGAACCGTATTCTTGTTGATATAAAAGTAATTAGAACCCTAGGTTGTATCGTATAATCTTATTCTTGGATTATCGGGTGGGAAATCGCATGTTTGGGTGTTGATTATGATTAGAAAAGCATGATAGGTTATGTGCGGTTCGTTTATCGTATTGGATCCGTTAATTGTCTATGTGTTGTCGTTAATTACGTTGAAAAGTGTCTAAGCATGGTTTCGGGTTCCACAATGGTTCCCGAGACGAAAAGTGATGAAAAGAGTCAGTGGGGGGTAGGTGGGGGTAGGGGACCCGCCACCTACCCGCGGCATTCACGGGCAGCTCCGGCAGCGGGCAGCTGCCCGCCGGGCACCCGCTGCCCGGAACAGTGTTACCGGCGGGCAGCCGGCGGGTGGACCCCCACCCACCGGCTACCCGCTGGAATTTTCCCCCCTCGGGACCCCGGCTTCCCCGTTTGATGTTTCCCCGATCCCTGTGGTGTCCCAACGGACCCCGTTTGTCGTGCCTATGTCTAGTTTGATATTTCGGGTACCGTTCGTAGGTTTATGAGTCTATTATATTGCATGCTAGTTGAATTGGTATCCCGTTGACCTAGGTGGAAGAAGTATGAACCCCTTAGGACTATTCTTAGTACGTGATGGATCACGCATAAGGTTGTTATACGCTTTGTCCCCCTTCCCAATGTGTAATGTGGGTTGCATGTGCTTGCTATGTGTTATGTGTGCGTGTTGCCCCAATTCGGTTGCGATCGGATTGGTTATCCTGAGCTGCGGTTCAGAAGCCGGCTATAGTCAGATGGGAATTCCTGGCTGCAGTCGGATGATGGTATCCTGGGCTGCGGTCCAGAAGCTGGTTGTAGTCAGATGGGAATTCCTGGCTGCAATCAGGTGACATCTTTCCTGAGCTGCGGTTCAGAGGCTGGCTGTAGTCAGATGGGAATTCCTGGCTACAGTCAGATGACACAGTCTCTTGGGCTGCGGTCCACTGTTTGGTTGCGATCAAACATTATGATGAGCTGCGGTTCATCGGTCGATTGCGATCGACCTCCCCGTGTTGCGATACGGGGCATGGTGCTGTGGGGCTGTGTCAGAGCTATATGCGCTGACCCGCATGTATGGGCATGCGAGTGGTCCTGTGGCGCCAACAACGTGCGTTATGTGTTGTGACATGGACGAGTTGTGATTATGAGTGTCTTGGGGGATGTGACTATGGGATTTATATTGGGGATTGTTCATGTTGGGTTATGATCATTGTTTATGCTCTGCCTTATCTGTTGTGAACTGCATATGCTCGTATAACTGTTGCTTGTGTCTGGCCTTATCTGTCGAGTCATTCCCGGTTTTAAAGCTAGAGTTCGTAGGATATATCTTCATGCTCAAAATGGTTTTCGTATATCTATATATATATTGCTATATGTATTGTATTTCAACGCGTTGGAGTGGGTTACCAGCATCTCTCGCTGAACAGATATATTTGGCTTTCAGGCACAGAAGAATAAGTCACTGGAGAGCGCTAGTACTCGGAACGTAGAAGTAGTTAGTCCCCTGTCGGCCTGCGTGCCATATTATGCATTTACATTATTGAGGATATTAGTTAGTTAGCCTGTGCACCTGGGTTCTCCAGCTCAGGTGTGGCATAGCACCCCGTACAATTGTATTATGTTTTGGGATTGATGAGATAATACCTTTATTTTATAAGTTTTAAATGTCTCGAAAATTTGGGGTGTTACAGTGCCCCTAGGCACTCCTAGTTGAACCCCTGGTTGTTGCCCATAAGTGGGTTCTTCATGGATTTATCAAAGATCAGCCTCGTGTCTTGAGGTGAAATGAGGCTATCCCTACGTGGCGTTCCTCTGGGTATTCCACTAATCCCGAGGACTTTGTTGAAGGTTCGGGTTCATTCTTTGAGGAGTGTGGGATCCTTGACTGTTTTCTTGTTGGCGCCATGCTGCTGGTTTTCAGGGTCAATATTTATTGTATCGATGAGTTAGTGGGCTGCACCCTTACCTTTGTGTGGTAAGCGTAGGGGGAAGTTATTTTAAGTTTAGAGAGGGATAAGGTGAGGGGAGGTTACGTGTAGGTTTCACAATCTCACCGCGCGTCCTAAGATTCCTGAATCCTATGTTCCTAAGTACCTAGAGTTCAAGCCTAATGTCCTAAAGTCCGGTCTTAAGAGTCTTATCCTAGGGTCAAACTTAGGCTCTGATACCAACTGTAACACCCCAGATTTTCAGGATATTTAAAACTTATAAAATAAAGGTGAAATCTCAATAAATCTCAAAACATAATACGAGAGTATGGGGTGCTATGCCACACCTGAGCTAGAGAACCCAGGTGCACAGGCTAACTAACTAATATCCTCAAATAGTATCAATATTAAATCATGGCACGCAGGCCGAAAGGGAAAAACTATCTAAGCTACGTCCAAGCTTCTAGCGCACTCCAGTGATCTACTCGTCTGTGCCTGAAAGCCAAATATATCTGTTCAGCGAGAGATGCTGGTAACCCACTCCAACGCGTTGAAATACAGTACATATAGATATATATATATAGATATATAAAAAGTCATTTTGAACATGAGGATATCTCCTACGCACTCTAGCTTTTAAAACAGGGATAGACTCAACAGATAGGGCTAAGCATAGACAGCAATTATACCGAGCATATACAGTTTACAACAGGCAAGACAGATAAGATGAGCACAATTAATGATCATAACCCAACATATACAATCCCCGGTATAAATCTCACAGTCTCATCCCCAAGATACTCATAACAACAACTCATCCATACTTCATCACATAGCACACTTTGTTGGCGCCACAGGACCAATCGCATGCCCATACAGCTCTGACACGGCCCCGTAGCACCCTGCCCCGTCTCACAGCACGGAGGGGTCGATCGCAACCGACCAATGAGCCGCAGCTCTATATAATATTTATATACCTGACCGGTCTCTACCAGCCTGGTTAACAGTCGGGATGGTTCTCAACCCATTCAACTGCCCGTATAGTGGACCTCTGTCCTATATAATATTTATATACCTGACCGGTCTCTACCAGCCTGGTTAACAGTTGGGATGGTTCTCAACCCATTCAACTGCCCGTATAGTGGATCTTAGTCCTATATAATATTTATATACCTGATCGGTCTCTACCAGCCTGGTTAACAGCCGGTATGGTTCTCAGCCCACCCGACTGCCCGTATAGCCCGATTGATCTCAACCAAGTCGGGGTAACATGCACACATAACACATAGCAAGCACACGCAACCCACATTAACACATTGGGAAGGGGGAGAAAACGTATAACAAAACCTATGCGTGATCCTTCACATACTAAGAATAGTCCGAAGGGTTCATACCTCCTTCACCTAGGTCAACAGGATACCAATTCAACTAGCATGCAATATATATAAGACTCATACGACCTACGAACGGTACCCGAAAATCAACTAGACATAGACACGATAGACGGAGTCCGTTGGGACACCACAGGGGTCGGGGGAACATCAAACGGGGAAGCCAAAATCTCCATTTGGGGTGCAAACCAGCGGGTAGCCGGTGGGTGAGGGTTCACCCGCCGGCGGCAGCCATTCCGGGCAGCGGGTGCCCGGCGGGCAGCTGCCCGCCCGCCGGCTGCCCGCTGCCGGCGTTGCCCAAGGAGGCCGCGGGTAGGTGGCGGGTCCCCTACCCCCACCTACCCCCCACTGACTCTTTTCATCAAAAAAACGCCCCGGGAACCTTTGTGGAACCCGAAACCATGCTTAGACACTTTCAAACGCAATTGATAACACACGTAGACAATTAACGGATCAAAATCAGGAAACAAACGGCACATAACCTATCATGCTTTTCTAAACATAATAAACACCCAATTATGCGAATTCTCACCCAATATACCAAGAATAATTCCATACGATACAACCTAGGGTTCTAATCAATTTTAAATCAACAAGGTCACGATTCATCTTCTAATATCAAGATTCGGTAAGAATATTATATAAACATCAGGAACATCCTACAATCATCAAGAACATCATATAATCATCAAGAATGTCATATAATCATCAAGAACACCATAATTATCAGGAACCTTTCATCATCAAGATCACCCATGGAATTATCCCATCAATCATCAATAATAACACAAATCATCAATACACAATAATATGGGGAAATCCTAAGAGGGGAATCATAGCTATGAAAATAGGTTTTGTTGAGACATGGGTTACCTCTTAGCCTTAATTAATTCCTTGGCTATGAAGGGTCTTTCTTTAAGCTTTCTTGCTTTCTTGATTTCTTCTAAGGGAATTCTTGGAGCTCTTTGGGAGGGTGGAATGTTATTGTGGTGGGGGTTCTAGGTGCCTCTTAAGTCCCCTATTTATATATTTAAGAGTCCTAGTTAGGAACTAATATTATGGGCTTGCTAATTCTATTCCTTTTGGGACTAAGGATTGGGTTTAGGGATAAGGGTCCATGGTCCATAGTGGACCATATTAATTAATTAAAGGGAATCCCAATCGTAGTCTGAATAGTAAAAGGCCTACTTCCTTTATTCCTAATAGATAACTAGGTCTAGGATTCCTAATTAGAATCTGAATAGTAAAGGGTTTACTTTCTTTATTCCTAATAGACTTAAGACTCTAATTTAGGCAAGGGTCCACAGTTCATGGTGGACCTTATTAATTAATTA
This sequence comes from Ipomoea nil, assembly GCF_001879475.1. Lineage (NCBI taxonomy): Eukaryota > Viridiplantae > Streptophyta > Magnoliopsida > Solanales > Convolvulaceae > Ipomoea > Ipomoea nil. Next base: position 2,864,293 of record NW_017617577.1, read on the forward strand.
AAGGAAACCTAACCGAATTAAATCATATTTAATTATTATTAACGGGATTAATTAAATAATTAATCCGGGATTGAAGGCCGTAACACGGGGTGTTACAGCCCAGTAGTCAAGTGTTCTGTGCCTATAGCACAATAACCGGGCATTTGCAATGCCAAACATAACATGATCCGGCCTATAGCATGGTAATCATGCGATCTGTGCCTATAGCACAATGATCAAAGCACTCGCAGTGCGTCAAACCACCAACAAATCTTTTCCACCAACAACACATCTTTTCAATACCATGAGCAAAGCACAATAATCAAGCCTCAGTCAACAGCTACACCACGGGGTTACCGAGAAAGGTCTCAACATACGATAGCAATCACGGGAGATTAGCTATCATGGAACCTACGGGGAATAACATAACTCACACGATACAAGTTTAGACCAATTGCTTAGACATGACTCATAAATCACGTTACTGTACCTAAAACATCGTGCGAGACACATACACGTCAAACGAGACACAACGGGACATGGGGTTTGACTCGCGGAGACCGAATGACCCTGCGCAGGCCCGTACCAGGGGGGGGGGAGGCGGGAGAACAACACCCCGCCTGCGGAACCACGCCGCCGCCAGCGGGTGGACCGGTGGGTGGCCGTCCACCCGCTGGCGGTGGTGCACTGTTCCAGCGGGTGGACCGGCAGGTGACCGTCCACCCGCCTGTCCCCCCGCTGGAACCCTTCCTGTAACACCCCAGATTTTCAAGACTTTTTAAAACTTATAATAAAGGTAGAATCTTATTAAATCCCAAGATATAATACAAGCGTTCGGGGTGCTATGCCACACCTGGGCTAGAGAACCCAAATGCACAGGCTAACTAACTAATATCCTCGAAGTGTGATTACATAAACGTGGCACGCAGGCCGGACGGGAGACTATCTACTTCTACACTCCAAGTTCTAGCGCGCTCCAGTGACTTAATCTTCTGCCTGAAAGCCAAATATATCTGTTCAGCGAGAGATGCTGGTAACCCACTCCAACGCGTTGAAATACAATACATATAGATATACGAAAACCATTTTGAGCATGAAGATATATCCTACGAACTCGAGGTTTAAAAATCGGGAATGACTCGACAGATAAGGCCAGACACAAGCAACAGTTATAACGAGCATATGCAGTTCACAACAGATAAGGCAGATAAGGCAAAGCATAAACAATGATCATAACCCAACATGAACAATCCCCAATATAAATCCCATAGTCACATCCCCAAGACACTCGTAATCACAACTCGTCCATGTCACAACACATAACACACTTTGTTGGCACCACAGGACCAATCGCATGCCCATACATGAGGGTCAGCACATATAGCTCTGACACGGCCCCGCAGCACCCTGCCCCGTATCGCAACACGGAGGGGTCGATCGCAACCGACCGATGAACCGCAGCTCATCATAGTGTTTGATCGCAACCAAACAGTGGACCGCAGCCCAAGAGAATGTCATCTGACCGCAGCCAGGAAAAAGGACGAACCGCAGCTCGTATAGAAACGTTTGATCGCAACCAAACGGTGGACCGCAGCCCAAGAGTATCAATCTGACCGCAGCCAGCTTCTGAACCGCAGCTCAGGATAACCAATCCGATCGCAACCGAATTGGGGTAACACCCACACACAACACATAGCAAGCACATGCAACCCATATTACACATTGGGAAGGGGGAGAAAGCGCATAACAAAACCTATGCGTGATCCATCACATACTAAGAATAGTCCTAAAGGGTTCCTACTCCTTCCACCTAGGTCAACGGGATACCAATTCAACTAGCATGCAATATAATAGACTCATAAACCTACGAACGGTACCCGAAACATCAAACTAGACATAGGCACGATAAACGGAGTCCGTTGGGACACCACGGGGAACAGGGGAACATCAAACGGGGAAGCCAGGAACCCAAGGTGGGGGAAATTCCAGCGGGTAGCCAGTGGGTGGGGGCCACCCGCCGGCTGCCCGCCGGAAAGTACTGTTCCAGGCAGTGGGTCGCCGGCGGGCAGCTGCCCGCCCGCCGGCTACCCGCTGCCGGGTGGTGTTTCACGGCCGTGGGTAGGTGGCGGGTCCCCTACCCCCCCACCTACCCCCCACTGACTCTTTTCATCACTTTTGCGCCCCGGGAACCATTGTGGAACCCGAAACCATGCTTAGACACCTTACAACGCAATTAACGACAACACGTAGACAATTAACGGATCAAATACGAGAAACGAATGGCACATAACCTATCATGCTTTTCTAGACATAATCAACACCCAAACATGCGATTTCCCCACCCCATAATCCAAGAATCATAACATACGATACAACCTAGGGTTCTAATCATTTTTATGTCAACAAGATTACGATTCGCCTTCTAATTGCAAGATTCGGTAAGAATAACACATAACCATAAAGAGCATCACACAATTATCAAGAACAACACATAATCATCAAGAACTCCATATAATCATCAAGAACTCCATAATTATCAAGAATCTCCCAATATCAAGATTATCAAGATCCCTCATGGGATCATCACATCAAACATCAATAATAATCATCATATCTCGCCAATCACAATAATATGGGGGGAAACCCTAAGGGAGAATCATAGCTATGAAAATAGGTTTTGTTGAGACATGGTTTACCTCTTAGCCTTAATTAATTCCTTGGCTATGAAGGATCTTTCTTTAAGCTTTCTTGATTTCTTGATTTCTCCTAAGGGGATTCTTGGAACTCTTTGGGTGGTGAGAGATTATTGTGGTGGGGATTCTAGGTGCCTCCTAAGTTCCCTATTTATATATTTAAGACTCCTAGTTAGGGCCCGAATGGTATGCGTTTACTAATTCTATTCCTTATAGGGCTAGGGTTTGTTTTAGGGATAATGGTCCACGGTCCATAGTGGACCATATTAATTAAAGAGGATCCTAATCATAATCTGAATAGTAAAAGGCCTACTTCCATTATTCCTAACAGGCTTAAGACTCTTATTCGGGCAAGGGTCCACGGTTCATGGTGGACCTTACTAATTAATTAAAGGTGAACCTAACATAATTAAATCATATTTAATTATTATTAACGGGATTAATTAAATAATTAATCCGGGATTGAAGGCCGTAACACGGGGTGTTACACTTCCACTCCGCCGGCGGGTGGTCAGGTGGGGGTTCGTCACCTAACCAACCACCCGTTGGAACTTGCTTCTTGGCCAATTTCCCAACCCGGAAATTCATCTAATTCACCCAAAATCAAGTCCAAACACTTCCCAATTCACAACAACAATAATAGGGACTTGATCATCAAGAATATGCCAAGAAACAACACAATTAAATCCCATACACAAGCACTAAACATGCCAAAAATCAAGATTAAACCCACAACGGTTCAAGAACATCAAGAACCTCAAGAACAAGATTGTAACACCCTAGGTTTTCAGGATATTTAAAACCTATAAAATAAATGTGAAATCTCGTTGAATCCCAAAACATAATACAAGAGTATGGGGTGCTATGCCACACCAGAGCTAGAGAACTCAGGTGCACAGGCTAACTGACTAATATCCTCAAATAGTATCAGTACTAAATCATGGCACGCAGGCCAAAAGGGAAAAACTATCTAAGCTACGTCCAAGCTTCTAGCGCGCTCCAGTGATCTACTCGTCTGTGCCTGAAAGCCAAATATATCTGTTCAGCGAGAGATGCTGGTAACCCACTCCAACGCATTGAAATACAATACATATATATATATATATATATATATATATATATATATATATATATATATATATATATATATATATATATATATATATATATGTGAAAAGTCATTTTGAACATGAGGATATCTCCTACGAACTCTAGCTTTTAAAACCGGGAATGACTCGACAGATAAGGCTAGACACAAGCAACAGTTATAACAAGCGTATACAACAGGCAAGACAGATAAAGCTGAGCACAATTAATAATCATAACCCAACATAAACAATCCCCAGCATAAATCCCATAGTCACATTCGCCAATATACTCATAAACACAACTCATCAATTTCTCATCACATAGCACACTTTGTTGGCGCTACAGGACCAATCGCATGCCCATACATGTGGGTCAGCGCATATAGCTCTGACACGGCCCCGCAGCACCCTACCCCGTCTCACATTACGGAGGAGTCGATCGCAACCGACTAATGAACCGCAGTTCTATATAATATTTATATACCTGACTGGTCTTTACCAGCCTGGTTAACAGTTGGGATGGTTCTCAACCCATTCAACTGCCCGTATAGTGGACCTTTGTCCTATATAATATTTATATACCTGACCGGTCTTTACCAGCCTGGTTAACAGCCGGTATGGATCTCAGCCCGTCCGACTGCCCGTATAGTGGAACTTAGTCCTATATAATATTTATATACCTGACCGGTCTCTACCAGCCTGGTTAACAGCCGGTATGGTACTCAGCCCATCCGACTGCCCGTATAGTGGAACTTAGTCCTATATAATATTTATATACCTGACCGGTCTCTACCAGCCTGGTTAACAGCCGGTATGGTTCTCAGTCCACCCGACTGCCCGTATAGCCCGATTGATCTCAACCAAATCGAGGTAACATGCACACAAAACACATAGCAAGCACATGCAACCCACATTAACACATTGGGAAGGGGGAGAAAACATATAACAAAACCTATGCGTGATCCTTCACATACTAAGAATAGTCCTAAGGGGTTCATACTCCTTTCACCTAGGTCAGCGGGATACCAATTCAACTAGCATGCAATATATAAGACTCATACAACCTACGAACGGTACCCGAAACATCAAACTAGACATAGGCACGACAGACGGAGTTCGTTGGGACACCACGGGTGTCGGGGAAACATCAAACAGGGAAGTCGGGGTACCAAGTGTGGGAATTTCCAGCAGGTAGCCGGTGGGTGGGGGACCACCTGCTGGCTGCCCGCAGATAAACACTGTTCCGGGCAGCGGGTCACCGGCGGGCAGCTGCCCGCCCGCCGGCTGCCCGCTGCCGGAACTGCCCCTTTTTTACCGCGGGTAGGTGGCGGGTCCCCTACCCCCCACTGACTCATTAACACCAAAAACGCCCCGGGAACCTTCGTGGAACCCGAGACCATGCTTAGACACTTTCAAACGCAATTGATATCACACGTAGACAATTTAACGGATCAAAATCAAGAATCAAACGACACATAACCTATCATGCTTTTCTAGACCTAACAAACACCCAATCATGTGAAATCCCACCCAATATACCAAGAATAATACCATACGAATTCCACGATATAACCTAGGGTTCTAATCAACAAGAATACGATTCGTCTTCTAATTACAAGATTCGGTAAGAATATTACATAAGCATCAAGAACGCCAACAAGAACATCAACCTAGGGTTCTAATTACTTTTATATCAACAAGAATACGGTTCGCCTTCTAATTACAAGATTCGGTCCAAATAACACGTACGCATCAAGATCGCCATACAATTATCAATAACACCATATAATCATTAAGAACTCCACATAATCGTTAAAAAAACCATGGTTATCAAGAATCTCCTGATGTCAAGATCACCCATGGAATTATCCCATCAATCATCAATAATAACATCACAAATCATCAATACACAATAATATGGGGAAAACCTACGGGGGAAATCACAACTATGAAAATAGGTTTTGTTGAGACATGGGTTACCTCTTAGCCTTAGTTAATTCCTTGGCTATGAAGGGTCTTTCTTTAAGCTTTCTTGCTTTCTTGATTTCTTCTAAGGGGATTCTTGGAGTTCTTTGGGGTGGTGGAACATTTATTGTGGTGGGGGGTTTCTAGGTTCCTCTCAAGCCCCCTATTTATATATTTAGGAGTCCTAGTTAGGAACTAATATTATAGGCTTGCTAATTCTATTTCTTTTGGAACTAAGGATTGGGTTTAGGGATAAGGGCCCGTGGACTATGGTGGGCCTTTCCTAATTAATTATTGTGATTTAATTCTTTCTTTTGGGTAATTGATTAAATGATTTAATTGATTTTAGGGGTCGTAACACGGGGTGTTACACTCTCCCCCCTTACGAGGGGCTTCGTCCTCGAAGCCCGGTGTGTTAATCCACTCTTTCACCCCTAGGCATCCCGTATCTTGTCCTCCCGGTTAGGAATGTGGCCCTCACGTTTTGCCTTAGCTGGGGTAGACTGGATTTTTGGTGGCGCTGTGGTAGAAGGGTTTTAGGTCTACCTCGGTCTCCTGCTCCTGAGCTGGATGCCCCGCGAGTGCCCAAGGCGGCCTCGATTGCTGCCACCCTCTGATCTAGTGCGCGTGTCGTACGGATCAAGGATGAGAACCCTTCCTCCATGATTTGGCTTTGTCGGTTGAGTTGTGCGAGTATGCGCTCATTGATCGAGCTCTCGTTTTGCTCCCTGGGATTCCCTCTTGATCGTGGGTGCAATGGCGGTCCGGGCTCGTCGTCCTCCTCCCGGTCCTCATTTTCCCCCGGGATCCCACAATCTTGCATTGCCCGCTTGAGTTTCTTGTTGGAGATGTCTAATTGGTCGACCAATTCTCTTCGTTCCTCCTCGGGTTTTTGGCAAATTTCCTCGATGGTGAGGTAGTGTCCCCCTTCGGTGTAGTAGATGTCGTGGCGGCGGAGATTCTGGGCGTTAAAGATCATGCCGTTTGCGGTTTTAACCTCAATGTGGCTTAGGTCCACCCCCTTTTTCTCCATGATCCAACTTAGGATCATCCCGTAGGGTAGGCTAAGTCGGTTGCTTGATTTGCAAAACTCCATGTGTTTTAGCATGAGGGCCGGCAGGTTGAACTTGATTTTGTGTTTCAAGAAGTAGGCAAAGGTGCACTCTAAACTCCCCACGTCCTTGCTTTTATTGTTCGTGGGCAAGAGGCTATCGGTTACAATCATAACCAATATCTTTTGTTCCGCCGATAGCCACTTCCTATTTGGTCGTGTGGCCGCGGTGAATCCGTCTTCTCTCCCGAGTAGGTACCCGAGATAGTCCTTGTACCCCGTGTTTTGGGTATCGATCCACCCCTTTCGGTCATAGCTTGACACACCCGTGGTGGTTAATTTCAAAAGCTTGGCCAAACGGCCTTCGGAAAGTATGATTTCCTTGCCGCGGACCTTGGTGGTGATTTCTAGCTTATCGCCCCGTTTGGTGGCTACAAGATGTTGATAGAATTCTTTCACCAATTCGGGGTACGTATCCCCCTTGATGGTGAGATATGTATCTAAAAGCCCTTGGTGTCTAAGCATATCAACCAATTCCGGAGAAAATTGGTCGGGTTCAAGGGCTTTACCTCCGATCACGGTGTAATCGGCGTTGCTCCACTCCGGGGTGTGGGTTCCGGGGCTTTTTCGGCATTGTGGAGCTTCTCTTGGTGGAAAATTATCCGGTGAACTTTCCGGTGGTTTTCCGGTGAGTCGGCGGCGACACGTTTTCCGGCGAGGTTCCCGGTGGCGCGGTGTTTGCGAGGGAGACGGCGGCTAGGCGGGTTCCGGCGCAGGGCGGCGATGGAGCGATGGCGGGGTGGCGACGTTGGGCAGTGGTGGCAACGGGTTGCAGCTGGGAGCAGCGTGGGTGATGGTGGGGCGGTCGGCTTAGGCGGCGGCGCGGTGGCGTGGGCGGACGGATGGTGTTCGGCCGGTGGCGGCGTTCGGCTGCGCGTGGTTTGGTGGTTGGCGGTGGTGATTCGTGGGGGTGGTCGGACGAGCGGAAGAGGAAGGAAGGGAAGAGGGAGAGAGAGAGGGTGTGGAAGAATGAGAAGAAGGGTTTTTGATTTGGGGATTTTTGTGGGTTTAGGGACTTGTAGGGCTTTAAGAAGAAAGTGTTCCCTTGTGGTTTCAAGAAACACCCCTAGCCTAGTGGTCAAGACCTTGGTCTTGTAAGTGGGAGGTTAAGAGTTCAATTCTCATTGGTAACGCTAGGCTCTTTGATGATGGGGCCCTTGTCTTTTCCTTATCTTGTCTTTTCCTTATCTCGGCTTTTAGTGGTGAGGTTTGGTTAGTTTGTATAGTTTTAGTTCTATCCCCCCCGCAAATAGGACCGAATTTCGAACTAATCTTTTATTTATAATATTTACAAGTAATTAAGCTAAGTAAGTAGTTCCACTACGAAGGTGATTACAAGGAAATTGCCGACTTATCCTAGACAGAATTCGTTTTCTTGGCTTTCTCCCACGGGGTCTGCGTGGTCCTCGTCTTCTGGGGTTGGGTTTCCTTCCTCGAGATTGTTCTCGTTCCCGAGGTCGGCTTGAGTGCGGCTCATGACGAATATTTTCCCAGGAGCGCCGTAGTTTCCTTGATGAGAGGTGCCCCCATGTCGTCCCATGGTGGTAGTGCGTGGTTTCTGGGGTTGGGCGCAATGGAAGGCCTTGTGTCCTTCTTCTTCGCAGTTGAAGCACCGCAAGGGATTGCCCATGCAATCTTTGCCTCTATGGTTCTTGTTGCACTTTGGACAAGGAAAGCTCCTGGTGTTAGCGTCGTTGTTCCCCAGGGGTGGCCTTTGGTTGGTCAGGTTACTCGGTCTTGTATTGGTGTCGTTTCTTGCTCTCTTTACTAGTGGTGCCCCTCCTCCGGGGTTCCTCTTTCGTATCTGCTCTTGGACCCCGCATTGGAGTAGTTGGATTCGGTAGAGGTTAGCGGCACTGGAGTAGGCCTCGTTGAGAGTCCGAGGCCTGCTTACCACTAGTGCCTTTCGGGCTTCAAAGTTGAGGCCCGATACGAATCTTTCTATTTTGGTCACCTCGGTGGGGACTAGTTCTGGTGCGAAGCGTGCTAGTTCAAGGAATCGTTTGTGGTATTCCATGACGGTAGCTGACCCTTGTTTTAGATAGAGAAACTCCTCGTACATGGATGCCCTCACGTGTGTTGGATAGAATCGCTCTCGTAGTCGCGTTTTGAGCTGCTCCCAGTTGAACCCCGGTTCTTGTTGGTAAGTGGGACCCTCGTGGATCCATCAGAGATCGGCCTCGTGTCCGAAGTAGAACGAGGCTATCTCCACGCGGCGTTCTTCTGGGCATTCCACTAACCTGAGAATTTTGTGAAGGGTTCGGATCCATTCCTCCAGGATCACGGGATCCTCTTCTCCTGAGAACGTGGGTGGTCGCTGGTTAGAGACTTTCCGGGCGAAGTCTACGTTTGCGCTCGACGGAGGTGGTGGGGGCCTGTCGTTGCGGAGAGCCACGTCGCTTGTGTTAGTTGTTGTAGCGTTTGGGTTAGGGGGTCGTGCGCGGCGGGTTCTGGAGTCCTTGATTGTTTTCTGTTGGGGTCCATGTTGTCGTCTTCCTGGGTCAATGTTTATAAGAACGTTAAATTGGGGCTTGATGTCCCTTTTTGTGATAATGGGGAAAGTTTTCTCCAGGTAAGGGAGATTATGTGTAGGTTTCACAGTCTCACCGCGTGTCCTAAGATTCCTGAATCGTATGTTCCTAAATACTTAGAGTTCGAGCCTGTTTTCCTAAAGTCTGGTCATAAGAGTCTTGTCCTAGGGTCAACTTAGGCTCTGATACCAACTGTAACACCCCAGGTTTTCAGGATATTTAAAACCTATAAAATAAAGGTGAAATCTCGTTGAATCCCAAAACATAATACAAGAGTATGGGGTGCTATGCCACACCTGAGCTAGAGAACTCAGGTGCATAGGCTAACTGACTAATATCCTCAAATAGTATCAGTACTAAATCATGGCACGCAGGCTGAAAGGGAAAAACTATCTAAGCTACGTCCAAGCTTCTAGCGCGCTCCAGTGATCTACTCGTCTGTGCCTGAAAGCCAAATATATCTGTTCAGCGAGAGATGCCGGTAACCCACTCCAACGCGTTGAAATACAATACATATAGATATATATATAGATATGTGAAAAGTCATTTTGAACATGAGGATATCTCCTACGAAATCTAGCTTTTAAAACCGGGAATGACTCGACAGATAAGGCTAGACACAAGCAACAGTTATAACAAGCGTATACAATAGGCAAGACAGATAAAGCTGAGCACAATTAATAATCATAACCCAACATAAACAATCCCCAGCATAAATCCCATAGTCACATTCCCCAATATACTCATAAACACAACCCATCCATTTCTCATCACATAGCACACTTTGTTGGCGCCACAGGACCAATCGCATGCCCATACCTGAGGGTCAGCGCATATAGCTCTGACACGGCCCCGCAGCACCCTACCCCGTCTCACATTACGGAGTAGTCGATCGCAACCGACTAATGAACCGCAGTTCTATATAATATTTATATACCTGACCGGTCTTTACCAGCCTGGTTAACAGTTGGGATGGTTCTCAACCCATTCAACTGCCCGTATAGTGGACCTTTGTCCTATATAATATTTATATACCTGACCGGTCTTTACCAGCCTGGTTAACAGCCGGTATGGTTCTCAGCCCATCCGATTGCCCGTATAGTGGAACTTTGTCCTATATAATATTTATATACCTGACCGGTCTCTACCAGCCTGGTTAACAGCCGGTATGGTTCTTAGCCCACCCGACTGCTAGTATAGCCCGATTGATCTCAACCAAATCGGGGTAAAATGCACACATAACACATAGCAAGCACATGCAACCCACATTAACACATTGGGAAGGGGGAGAAAACGTATAACAAAACCTATGCGTGATCCTTCACATACTAAGAATAGTCGTAAGGGGTTCATACTCCTTTCACCTAGGTTAGCGGGATACCAATTCAACTAGCATGCAATATATAAGACTCATACAACCTACGAACGGTACCCGAAACATCAAACTAGACATAGGCACGATAGACGGAGTCCGTTGGGACACCATGGGGGTCGGGGAAACATCAAACGGGGAAGTCGGGGTCCCAAGTGTGGGAATTTCCAGCGGGTAGCCGGTGGGTGGGGGGCCACCCGCCGGCTGCACGCCGGTAAACACTGTTCCGGGCAGCGGGTCGCCGGCGGGCAGCTGCCCGCCCGCCGGCTGCCCGCTGCCGGAACTGCCCCTTTTTGACCGCGGGTAGGTGGCGGGTCCCCTACCCCCACCTACCCCCCACTGACTCATTAACACCAAAAACGCCCCGGGAACCTTCTTGGAACCCGAGACCATGCTTAGACACTTTCAAACGCAATTGATATCACACGTAGACAATTTAACGGATCAAAATCAAGAATCAAACGGCACATAACCTATCATGCTTTTCTAGACCTAACAAACACCCAATCATGTGAAATCCCACCCAATATACCAAGAATAATACCATACGAATTCCACGATATAACCTAGGGTTCTAATTATTTTTAATCTAACAAGAATACGATTCGTCTTCTAATTTCAAGATTCGGTAAGAATATTACGTAAGCATCAAGAACATCAACCTAGGGTTCTAATTACTTTTATATCAACAAGAATACGGTTCGCCTTCTAATTACAAGATTCGGTACAAATAACACATAAGCATCAAGAACGCCATACAATTATCAATAACACCATATAATCATTAAGAACTCCACATAATCGTTAAAAACACCATAGTTATCAAGAATCTCCCGATGTCAAGATCACCCATGGAATTATCCCATCAATCATCAATAATAACATCACAAATCATCAATACACAATAATATGGGGAAAACCTACGGGGGAAATCATAACTATGAAAATAGGTTTTGTTGAGACATGGGTTACCTCTTAGCCTTAGTTAATTCCTTGGCTATGAAGGGTCTTTCTTTAAGCTTTCTTGCTTTCTTGATTTCTTCTAAGGGGATTCTTGGAGTTCTTTGGGGTGGTGGAACGTTTATTGTGGTGGGGGGTTTCTAGGTGCCTCTCAAGCCCCCTATTTATATATTTAGGAGCCCTAGTTAGGAACTAATATTATAGGCTTGCTAATTCTATTTCTTTTGGAACTAAGGATTGGGTTTAGGGATAAGGGCCCGTGGACTATGGTGGGCCTTTCCTAATTAATTATTGTGATTTAATTCTTTCTTTTGGATAATTGATTAAATGATTTAATTGATTTTAGGGGTCGTAACACGGGGTGTTACAAAGATCATACCAAGCTTAAACGACAAGCCCTAAACCTAGAACAACACCCGAGCATGCATAAACCCACCCAAGAACACCAAGAACGTATTCAATAACAAGATTCATCGTACAAATGCTACGGACAAGCTCTAAACACAATCAAATACAAAAACAAGCCAATAACCACACAGGGCCATTAAGAATATCTAGAACAACACGAATTCATACCATAAATCCTAATGACAAGCTCTAACCGGGCAAACATATGAAATCACACGTTCAATCATCCAACAGAGCCAATCAATAAATAATAGCAAGGAAAATAGGTTTTGTAGGACATGCGTTATTTGGAAGCTTTAATTAAACTTCTTATGACTACTAGGGTCTTCCCCAAGGTCCTCTTCCTATCGATCCTCCTTAAGCTTGGTGATGGGGAATTCTTTGGCTTGGAGGGGATTTCGTGTGGGGAGAGGGAGATATGAGTGATAGGGTTCTAATGCCTTCTAATTCCCCCTTTATATAGGTTAGGTTCCCTAATATGAATCTGACTGGGTAAGAGGTTTGGGATTCCTAGTTAGAATCTGATTAATAATGGACCCTCTTTCTTTATTCTAACAGGCTTGGGGCTTGATATGAACCTAGTCCAAGGTTCAAATAAAGATGGAATATTGTCCCAAGAATGCTCTCAATGTAAAGATAGAGATGGATCGAAATACCTTAAACCTCACGAGAAACCCTTTGTCTTGAATCCTCAAAGACTTGGAAGAATCCCATTGTAGCTTCAAGTACCTCGATGATGCAATCTTCAATCAACTAGAGTCGGATCTAGTTTCCTTTGATTCAAGAACGAATCCACGAACCTAAATCTAAGATTGAAGAAAGGAAGATTGATTCGAGTCCACGAATCAATTTGCTAGTCGAGTCCACGACTAACCACTAATTGAGTCCACAATTAGCCATAAGGTTTCTTACACAAGTCTAAAGAAAAACTTAAGAATTTTATTGAATTAAAGCCTTCTCAAAACTGATATGGATGTGCCCTATTTATAGGTATAGGGCAGCATTGTAATCCTAAATACAATGGGAAAAAGAGTCCTAAACCTAATCTAGAAAGCAAGTAAATATAGTCCTATTTAGAATGTTATTTAAAGAATCCTTTTCTAAATACAAAAAGAGTCCTAAACCTAATCTAGAAAGCAAGTAAATATAGTCTTATTTAGAAAGGGATTTAAGGAATCCTTTCTAAATACAAACTAGTGTTTTCTTTTTAATTCCAAACAATTTAAAATAATGATGACCACAAATAATAAAGCTGATTTGGGCCTTGGATCTTGTGATTGGCCCAATTTGTACTCTTAATGGATCTTCATTATGTTGGACCGCATCATCCTCCCCTTCTTGAAAAATGATTCGACCTCGAATCTTCTAAACATTGTCTTCGATCCGTGACATCACTTGAAACGTGTCACTATAATACTTTCCTCTATCGAATGGAATTATTATTTGAATTCCTTGATTTTTCCACCAATGATGCTTTAAGGGTGTACTTTTTGGCCTTGTGATGAGGCTACTATAGACCCTTATTGGATTCCATGTGTGCTGGTTCCTATTATTCTCCCAATCTTGAAAAGGATTCGTCCTCGAATCCAAATCTTCAATGAAAGACAAATTAGCAAGCTCACTTTGTGTTTTATCACGCTCATGGAACTTTTTCTTGGGATGCTTGACACGAGTCGCTCGAACCTTCATCCTACAATCAACAAGTAAGGCAATTAAGTCTAATGACATAGCATGGAATTTTAACATTATAGATGGTAATAGTTCAACAAAATGAGACATATTAAATTTGGCCATCTTGTTTGTATTGTCAACAAGCACAAAATCTTTCCTACTAGTGCTTAAGGTTAAACCAAACACAAAATCTATGGAAATATCAAGTAATGTTTTAGATGTATTGTGGTGGTAAGTAGCACAATTATGAACATAAGATTCTACATCTTTTTTCTTCTTTGGCCAATGAAAATATCTATGCAAAACATCATCACTCTTTGGAAAACCAAAGTGTCCTTTATGTGAATAAACAATTAAATCATTGCCCAAAACAAAGCAAAAAGTGCCAATCCCATTGAATTTGAACCAAAACCCCTTGAGTAAGTAGTGTTTCACATAAGAAGTTTTCAAATGTGCCTTATAACTTTCCAGTGATTCCTTATCTCTATCAAACAAAGTTTTAGTAAAATCAAAATTAAGGAATCTTGGATATATGGAAGCAAACAAATTTCTAACACATCGAGAAAGTACGTCATTAATAGAAACATGACAAAGAAATCTAGAGAATATTAATGCATGCTTTTGGAATAAAAGTGAGTAGAAAGTGACTCCCCTTCCTTTCTCTTGCATACTATCCTTTTTAGTTATCAAGAGAGGTTGCACTTTGACACCTTGGGCTGGTCCTTTCCACTGTATCACTAATTGTGGTCCCTTTGTTTGGCTACAAACTGAGTTAGAGGATTGGAGTGGTGATTGCAATTCCAAACATGGAGGTTCAACTTTTCTCTCTTTGGAATTTCTTCCTACTTTGAGGCTGGTTTGAGAGCTTGCATCAATGTCAATTGAATTTCTTCTACTTGTTTAGTATACAAACGAGGCAAGACATATGTAACTCCATTCATGTGAAACACATAAGTGTTCCTCATTCCATCATAACTTATTTTTCTGTCAAATTGCAATGGTCTACTTAACAAGATATGAGCAGCCTGCATTGGGATATTATCACACAAGATTTGATCAGAGTAACTGTTAATAGATAAAGGAATAAGATCCTGTTTGATTACTCTAGTTCTCCTACATCAGTTAACCATTGCAAACAATAAGGATTTGGATGATTAAGCAAAGGTAAATGGGGAAATTTATCTATAGCTGCACTAGCCACATATGTGCAACTTCTAGAATCTATTACCATAGCACAAGCATTCTCTCTAATTGACCCTTTAGCACAAAATATATTTTCTCTTTGAGACTCATCTTCTTTTAAAGGGTGAACATTCAAAACCTCCTTAACAACAAGAGTATGACTAGACTCACTATCAGCATATTTAGAACAAAATCTAAAGGTATGAAAGGTTCTCCCTCAACATGTTCATTGGGGGTTTCAAAATGGTCACATACCTCATCCTCAGATTCAAGACAAGAAGTAAAATTTTCAGATTGTGTTGTTATCTTAACTACCCTCTTGTTAGGACAAACACGAGCTATGTGGCCTTTCTCATTACATCTATAACAAATCAATTCTCTATCATGTTGAGGCCTCGCTGCCTCACTTACCTTTTCCTTACCTTTGTCTCGTGAATCATCTCTTGGAGGAGGATGTTCATCACGCTTTTGAGAGGTGGAACGAGTGTTGTTCCATCTTGATTCATCATTTTTGGACTTGTACATTTTCATCTCTTTGATTTTTGCCTCAGATTCACGTGCAGCATACAAGGCATCATAAAGGGTGTCATATCTCTAAAAACTCATTCCACATCAAATTTCTAAGTTCAATCCATGTACGAAACGAGCAACAGTTTTTGTTTCTTCTTCATGTATGTCTCTCTTTTTAAGCAAAATATTTATAGTTTGGTGGTACTCATCAACTGACTTTGTTCCTTGCACCGTTCCCTGCAATTGTCTTTCAAGATCATACAAAAAAGATTTAGGACGAAAGGTTAGGCGCATATCTTCCCTCACTTGAACCCAAGATTCATAGGGAATAAAATTAGCTACTCTATCTCTATTTCTTTTTCGCCACCAAGACAAAGCATACCCTTAAAAGATGTAGCAACTAGCCTAATTTTTGTAAGATCAGAATAGTGCTTTAAATAAAAAATAGTTTCAATAGCATTCTCCCATTCTATGTATTCGGTATGTTCTTTCTCACCGATGAAGATAGGCATTTCAAGTATAATGTTTCCTAACTCCGCATTACGCTGCTGGATCCTTTGACATCTAGGATCCACTATTCCTGCTGGTGGCAGGTGTCGCTCATCATTGTGTGGTGGTTGCACTTGCTGTGAGTGTTGCTCCAAATTAGTCACTTGTTTGAGTAACCTGTCCATTTTTTGTTCTAATCTCTTACGTGTGTTTGGAACCTCTTCAGCCATCTGTAGATGAGAAACAAAATCTAAAAACAAGAAGATATGTGAGTATTCATGTTAGTGAAACCAAAAAGTTGGCTCGCTCTCTCACTATTCTCAGCTCACGGGTAAGAGATGGATCATATGGCTCTGGGGGATCACTACACACTCTTACAAACACACACTCCACTCGTGTATCACTCCAGGTGGCAAATACTCTCACAAGCCTTTTTCCAAAAAAGAAAATTTCTAGTCCGAAACTCAAGTTGATATGGATTCAACCTCAAAGTTCAAGAAAATGTACCTTGAAAAACTTCACAAGCCTTTGAGAGTAAGGGTGTATCGCGAGGTAGGTAATAAAATTGAGAGCAAGACGCAAAGAAAAAAGGACAATACAAGCAAAGAAACTAAGCAAGATTTGAAAGAAAAAGGAAACCAAAGAAGGAAGTATGGCAGAAAGATATGCAAGACCAATATCAAAAGATAGAGACAAATAGAATATAAAAGGGGTTCACGTGTACCACAACCAATTAGGAATCTATCAAGAACTCCTTCCAACCTTATACTTTTCCCCTTCCTTATCCCTCCAAAATTCTCCTACCAACCAGATTCTTTCCCCAACCTTATTCTTCTTCTTCTTTTGCTTTCTTTTTTTTTTTTTGCTTTTTTTTTTCAACTTTCTTGATTTTTTTGATTTTTTTTTGATATGTAACCTCCAAATAACTACTGTAAATATCAACCAAAATTTCGGACCAAGAGGATCCACACAACCCCTTCAAAACATAATCAAGAATTTCAAGAATCACCCAGGAAAACAGAAACGCTGCCCTTACTTCGAAGATCAATATCTCAATGACCATAAGGAATTAACATATCAGACATATCAAAATTTCAGACAAAACTAACTAGTGGATCTCGAGATATAGGTCACTCTTTGAAACTGGTCACAGAACGCGGAAATCTGGACAGGGTGTGATTGCAACGTGATTGCGCGTAAATGAGCTTTGGATATAGGTAAGGGTGAGATGGAGTTGTTTTCATGACAGAATTTGGGGTAATATGGTGCTTAGGAGGTCTGGGGTATCGTTGATATTGGATGGGAAAAGGGAAAACTCTTTCGGGATTATTTTTCAAGAAACTGGAGAACATGTATCAAGATTCAAGAATGCTAAGGAATATTTTTTTTTTAGGATTTTTTAATGAATAAGACATGAAAAAGTAGTATGTAAGATAAGAATGATATATTTTTTTTTATAATAAAACCTAGGGAACCAAAGAAACCAAATTTCTAATGATAATGACATAAACCTAGGCTCTGATACCCAATTGATATGAACCTAGTCCAAGGTTCAAATAAAGATGGAATATTGTCCCAAGAATGCTCTCAATGTAAAGATAGAGATGAATCGAAATACCTTAAACCTCACGAGAAACCCTTTGTTTTGAATCCTCAAAGACTTGGAAGAATCCCATTGTAGCTTCAAGTACCTCGATGATGCAATCTTCAATCAACTAGAGTAGGATCTAGTTTCCTTCGATTCGAGAACGAGTCCACGAAACTAAATCTAAGGTTGAAGAAAGGAAGATTGATTCGAGTCCGTGAATCAATTTGCTAGTCGAGTCCACGACTAGCCACTAATTGAGTCCACAATTAGCCAGAAGGTTTCTTACACAAGTGTAAAGAAAAACTAAAGAATTTTATTGAATTAAAGCCTTCTCAAAACTGATATGGATGTGCCCTATTTATAGGTATAGGGCAGCATTGTAATCCTAAATACAATGGGGAAAAGAGTACTAAACCTAATCTAGAAAGCAAGTAAATATAGTCCTATTTAGAATGAGATTTAAAGAATCCTTTTCTAAATACAAAAAGAGTCCTAAACCTAATTTAGAGAGCAAGTAAATATAGTCTTATTTAGAAAGGGATTTAAGGAATCCTTTCTAATTACAAACTAGTGTTTTCTTTTTAATTCCAAACAATTTAAAATAATGATGACCACAAATAATAAAGCTGATTTGGGCCTTGGATCTTGTGATTGGCCCAATTTGTACTCTTAATGGATCTTCATTATGTTGGGCCGCATCAGGGCTTTAATATCGGTAAGGGTCAACGATCCTCGGTGGACCATATTAATTAATTAAGGGATCCTGACTGAATTAAGTTCTTTTAACTATTCTTTAGCGAAATTAATTAAATATTTAATCCGAGCTTAAAGGGCGTAACACGGGCTGTTACAGGCGGGCCTTGAGAGGCCCTGCCAAGCAACAGCCTGGAGTGACGGATCACTCTCGGATCCGTCACTCTGGTCCGTTGGTTCACGGTTCTTGCCAACGTATCTCTCCCGGATCCGTTGGGTAGGGCCGCAAGGCCAAACGAGGAACTCTGGCAATGTGCACCTCTATGGTTCACCAGATGACTCCATCTCCATTTTCTCAACTCAAACCTCAATAAAACACTTCCAAACAGCCATGGATAAATCATCTAACATCCTCAACACACAATAAACATATTATTATGCATCCTCATTCATTTGTAAACATCAAATCTCGAGGAATCTATCAACATATGGCTAAAATAATAGATTTGGGAATCCATGGTTTATACCTTGACCTTTACTAACCCTAGTGTGAATCCCTCCTCTTCTTCAACAATGGCTTCCACCCTCTCCTCCTAATTTCATCAAACAATAACATAAACACATACAACACCCATCACAAACCCAAACATACAATATAAGAGAAAAGAGATGAAATGGATGGATGGAAAATGAATGTCAGGAGATGAAATGGAAGGAAGAAGATGACAGTGAATGCAGGAAAAATAGCTTACTGTGCTTTCTTTTCTTCTTTCTCAGATGTCTTTGGCTTAGAGTGAAGGAGGCAATGGAGGGATTGAAAGATCAGGAGATGAATAGTGTTTTATTTATATGGTACGAAACCCTAGGTAAGATGTGTTGGCTGAGAAGGGTATTTTGGCACATTGGCTTATAAAACATCAGGCTCCTCCTTTTAAACCAAGCTAGGGTATTAAAATAATTTTATACATCTTTGGAGATTGATATGAAACTAGTCCAAGATTCAAATAAGATGGAGTATTGTCCCAAGAATGCTCTCAAAGTAAAGATAGAGATGGATCAAAATACTTTAAACCTCACAAGAAACCCTTTGTCTCGAATCCTCAAAGACTTGGAAGAATCCCATGTAGCTTCAAGTACCTCGATGATGCAATCTTCAATCAACTAGAGTCGGATCTAGTTTCCTTCGATTCAAGAATGAGTCCACGAACCTAAATCTTAGGTTGAAGAAAGCAAGATTGATTCGAGTCCACAAATCAATTTGCTAGTCGAGTCCACGACTAGCCACTAATTGAGTCCACAATTAGCCATAAGGTTTCTTACACAAGTGTAATGAAAAACTTAAGAATTTTATTAAATTGAAGCCTCCTGAAAACTGATATGGATGTGCCCTATTTATAGGTATAGGGCAGCATTGTAATCCTAAATACAATAGGAATAAGAGTCCTAAACCTAATATAGGAAGCAAGTAAATATAGTTCTATTTAGAAAGGGATTTAAGGAATCCTTTCTAAATACAAACTAGTGTTTTCTATTTAATGCCAAACAATTAAAAATAATGATGACTAATAAGGCTTATTTGGGCCTAATTTAATCTCCAAAATCAGCACTTAAACAATTATAAAAATCCTTGAATTCTTCTTCATCTTTTGCAAATGGGCTTGACTTGGATTTCCACCATCTTTGAATATCACCAATGAAGAGTTGTCTTAATTGTTTGGACTTGAACCGTGTGATTGGCCCAATTGATACTCTTGATGGATCTTCATTATGTTGGGCCGCATCATCCTCCCCTTCTTGAAAATGATTCGACCTCGAATCTTGTAAGCATTATCTTCGATCCATGATATCACTTAAAATGGGCCACTATAATACTTTCCTCTATCGTATGGATTTATTATTGGACCTTCGTGTTTCTTCCACCAATGATTCTTTATGGATGTAGTTATGGGCCTTGTGGTGAGCCCACTATAGACCCTTATTGGATTCCATGTGTACTGGTTCCTATTAGAGATAAAATAGATTTCCTATAAGGATGTTTTTAAGTAAAAACATTTGATTCAGATTTCCTAGGTTCCTCTGGTTTCACTGAGATTGACTTTTTGGGTCAAAACTCGATACATAAATATATACTCAACACTTAGGATTTTCGAAATAAGTTACTATTTGGTGTTGAATTAATAAAAATCACGATTTAAAATATTTAATTCATACACCTATTTTAGAAAACATTTCGAAGGATTAAAAATAATTATTTTGGGATTTTATAAAATAGAATTTAGGAAAATAAATTTTGGGTTGTCACACTCGTTCTCCCTCTATTGTTTACAAAATCTAGATTTTATTGCTTTGCTTTATTTATTTATTGCAACCATCCAAAGATAATCATTAGGATTAGCTTAATAAGAATAAATTAGTAGCTTGTGCTTAATACTCCACTTCCTTGTGGATCGATTACCCGATACTCGGGGTATTATTTGTTTGAAAATATACTACAATCAAATTGGCTCCGTTGCTGGGGAAGTGGCGTATAAGTATTGATACTAGCAAAATCTTTGTTCTATGAGTCTAGCCCATTTTTATTTTTATTTATTTTTAATTTTTATTTTATTTTTGCTAACCGTTAACGAGTTGTTTTTGTTGAGTGTGATTTTTGGAATCTAAGAACTTGGTTTTTATGCACACACGATCTTCGGGAGAAGAAGGATTATTGCCTTTAAATGCTGAGATCGAAAAGCAAGCCAAGTAACTTAGAAAACAGAGAAGGATGGCTCAAGTACCAATTCAAGTCAATGTTGGGGGTGACGTTGGAAATAATCAACCCCCACCCACAGCAAGATCCATGTCAGACTACATCTCTCTGGATGTTGAGGAACATGATAGTATCAATGTTCCAGGTGTGGAGGCTAACAACTTCGAAATCAAGCCGACCATCTTGCAAAATTTGGAGGGTCACCCACGGAGGACCCAAATTTTCTTATCACAAAATTCCTCCGTATTTGTGGCACTTTCAAAATCAATGGTGTACCTGTAACACCCCGTGTTACGGACTTTAATCTCGAATTAATTATTTAATTAATTCCGTTAATAATAATTAAAAATGATTTAATTTGGTTAGGATTCCCTCTAATTAATTAATGTGGTCCACCATGGACCGTGGACCCTTGCCTAAACTAGAGTCATAAGCCTATTAGAAATAAAGAGAGTAGACCTTTTACTAGTCAGATTCTAATTAGGAATCCTAGACCTATATATTTGTTAAGGATAAAGAAAGTAGGCATTTACTATTCAGATTCTGATTAGTATTCCGGATTCTATAAATAGGGGGTTAGAAAGCAATTAGAACCCATACCTAGTGCTGCCAATACGGGCTGGCGGGGCGGGGCGGGCCAAAGCCTGGCGGGCCGCGGGCCTAAACGGGGCGGGCTAAAAAAGCCCGATCCTAAACGGTCCTGGGTTTGCCTAGGGTTTATATTGTGTTTATGTGATAATCTTGATGGTTATGTGTTAATCTTGATTCTTATGTGATAATCTTGATGTTCTTGATACTATGATAAATTATATGAATGATCTTGTATTTTGATTATGTCCAGAGCCCTAGGGTTATAACGTGGATTTCATATTATGATGTTCTTGGTATATTTGGGTGGGATTTCGCATGGTCGGGTGTTGAGTCTAGCCTAGGACTTGTGTTTAGGACTTTGCATATAGATTTCTTGATGATCTTGTGAGTCCAGATGTCCCTGGATTGTTATATGGTTTATGTTGAGTCTTGGCATGTTTAGAAATCGTGTTAGGATGTATTTGGTGTGATTCTTGGTTTAATTCCGTTAATTGAATACGTGGTTTTGTCATTATGTGTTTGAACATGGTTTCGGGTTCCACGAGAGATCCCGGAACCAAAAGTTGCCTATGTATCAGTGGGGGTAGGTAGGGGGACTGACCACCTGCCACCTACCCGCTGCCCGCATTCACTTTTCCAGTGGGTAGCCGGCGGGCGGTGATCTGCCCGCCGGCCACTCGCTGGAATAGTGCCCAGCTGCCAGCGGGTGGTCCTCCACCTGCCACCTACCCACTGAAATCCCGGCGTTGTTCGTGGTGTTTTTTCTTGTTTGATATTTCCCCGTGCCCCGTTGTCTCCCGTTGTATCCCATTTGTCGTGTATGAGTCTCGTTTGGTGTTTTAGGCATCGTTCTAGGATTTTATGTGTGATACGTGTCGTTGTTGTTGTGTCTTGCTTGTTATGTGATTATGTGTTGATTGATTGGATGATGATGTGTATCGTGGTCATTGCGCAATGACCATTGTGACTGATGATGATAATGATGATGATGAGTTTGTGATTGGTGGAAAATAAATTATTGGTGGTTGGCACCACTTGTGCCCGGAAATTGTACTAAAGGTACAGGCCATAGCGGTAACTATGCTAAAGGCATACACCCACCTTAGACTTGCTTGCCATTGAGCATGAGTCAGGGTATAAGTGCTGCGGTGTCATGTTAGAGCGCTATATGCACTAACTCCTTGATATTGGCACTAGAGGTGCGGATCATTGAATGGCACTGCGGCACCATCTTAATATGTTTGTGGTTGAAAGGTGTGTTCGCCGGTGGGGGCATGTAGTTTCCTGGAGGCATAAGGGGTGGGGATATAAGGGTGGCTTGGAGGTATAGGTTGGAACTGATATAAGGACGGAGGGGAGCTACAAGGTTGGAACTTGGTATAAGGTTGGAGGATGAATTGTGTGCTTTGTTGACTACTTGCTAATTGATTGTATTGAATGCCTTAGTTGCATCTACTTGTTATTTGCATGCTTATCTGCCTGTTATGTCTTGCATTGCATGTTTAGGACGCCTATTAGTTCTCATGATTATTCTATGATATTGAGTCTGTTATTATGCCTTGAGTCTTGATCTAGGATTTAATCTAGTGTCTCGTATGTATATATGTATTCCATTCAAAATGAGTTTCTTATATCTACCTATATTGTACTTAACGCGTTGGAGTGGGTTAGCAGCATTATTCGCTGACTTTTGTTACACCGAATGTTTTTCAGGGACAGTGAGTAGCTTCGGAGCGCGCTAGTGGATTCGTGGACTAGTTTAGATAGTTCTAGCCTGGATGAGATGGCCTGCGTGCCTTGATTTGTATTTGGGTATTAGTTATGGTTTATGCTTTGTTAGTTAGTTTAGCCTGTGCGTCTGAGTTCTCCAACTCAGATGTGGCATAACACCCCGACTACTATGCCTAGTTTATGCTATGTTTGGGAATTAATAAGAGATTAGCCTTTATTTTATAGGTTTGAAATATCTTGAAATTTAGGGGTGTTACAGTTGGTATCAGAGCTTAGGTTCGACCCTAGGATAAGGCCCTTAAGACAGGACATTAGGACATTATGGTTGAACTCTAGGTGTTTAAGTTCTTAGGATATAAGAATCTTAGGACACGCGGTGAGACTGTGAGTTTATTTATCGCTTTCTGTTAAGTTCCCTATACTCGTTCCTTGCTTTCTACGCTTGCTCCAAAGTTGTGATATCCTTGCATACTTTTACATGCTATGCCACATATCATTCTTTGATTATTAATAACTTACCTTGACATGCTATTGATTCTGTTTCTTGCATACCGAACTTGGTTATTTACTTAAGCATGAAAGTTAGGTTATTTTCTTAATTAATTCATTCATATATCGGCTAAGGACTTGCACATTATTGCTTAATTATTTGATCAATATGCATTATTTGGATATTTGTTATTTGATGGAATATTTTGGAACTTGCAATTGACGACCTTATTTGACCGATAATTGCTCACTTTTCTTAATTGTGATTGTTCGATTATTTTGATAGTTAACTTACTTATAGCTTAATAAGTACTTGCATGAGTTTGTCTAAAAGTTATGGGAACGTAGCCTTATTCTTTAGGAGGGGAGGAATGTGATGTGTGATCATATGAGTGTCTTGAACTTTCGTTTAAGTCTTCCGTATTCCTAGTTGATATCATAATAATGTAATTCCTTGATGTTTACCATGTATTCAAGTCCCTTTTGTTGTTCATATGAGTGTGGAATTCTTTGGACTTGAATTTGTGCATTCTTGGGACTTTTTTTCGAAGTGATTCCTTCTTCACAGTCACGTTCCAGTGGGACCTTTGCAGGAGGTCGACCTCCCACCACGTGCCCACTGCCACGTTCCAGTGGGACCTTGACAGGCGGTCGACCGCCCACCTCGTGCCCACTGGTACGGTATGTTTTCTTGACTT
Source organism: Ipomoea nil (assembly GCF_001879475.1). Lineage (NCBI taxonomy): Eukaryota > Viridiplantae > Streptophyta > Magnoliopsida > Solanales > Convolvulaceae > Ipomoea > Ipomoea nil. The sequence continues at coordinate 2,888,791 of NW_017617577.1, forward strand.
CTCGTTTTATTGATCCATTGTGCGCTTGTATGTCTTCCTTGATTATTCCTTATGTGTTTAATATGTGAATAACAATCTATACTTGAACATGAAGGTTGGATTATTTCCTAACTATATATAGGTACGTAGGAGCATATATGTGTTCGGTACTTAGTAAACCCTTGTCCCCTAACTATATTACCTAATATCGTCATAAACCCTATTACATGTTGGGCCCAATACTATACTCGTAGTTCTAATATGCGTATACATAGTTATACATGTATGTACCAAATTTTGACCCAGAAGACAATCTGAGAGAAACCGGGAGAAATCTGTGAAACCTAAACCAAGTGGTCACTTCAAAACTATTTTTGAAAGAAATCAGTCTTGACCCCCCCCCCTCCCCCCCCCCCCCCAAACTATTTTAAAACTATCCTTCTAGACTTTGGTCCATGTTGCATGGTGGACCACAAGCTTCCAATGCCTTGTTTAGAACCCTTGACCACTAAGATAAGGACCCCCTGAACAAACACTTATACATAAATAGGTATATCCCTACTATTCTAAATATATTCCCCTAAACTTCTATTATATATATATATATATATATATATATATATATATATATATATATATATATATATATATATATATATATATGTATGTATGTATGTATACACGCATTCCTAAAGTATGTAGTAATCCCAATTACATTCTTATGCTACACTTACACGCATATTATTATTATTATTATTATTATTATTATTATTATTATTATTATTATTATTATTATTATTATTAATAATATTATTATTATTATTATTATTTTTATTATTGTTATTATTGTTATTATTAATATTATTAATATTATTAATATATATATTATTATTATTGTTATTATTATTATTATTATTATTATTATTATTATTATTATTATTATTATCATTATTATTACATCCTAACCCTAATCAGCTTGCCTAATCCTAAATCTTCCATGGTTGCGCCATATACGGTACGTCCCTCTATGCATACACATATCGTGAGATAACCCTAATTCTACATTTCCCCTTCGCATGATCTCTCTGTTACCACTCCTACCTTCCCTAAATAATTAAAAACTTTAGCCTCATCATCAGGTCATCAATTGATTCAAGAATTAGCAATCAAGGGTCCTCCATTCTAAGTAGTTTAGGTATTCTGGGCTTCTAGAATCTAGAGGTGGAGATTTATATTTCATGGTGCATGTATTGTGTGTCAAATCAGATAGGTCGCATGTTTGTGTTGAAATGCATACTTACACACATTCAGGTATACATAAAGCATGTTAGACAAAACTGTATGTTATAAGGAATTTCACTGTGCATATATACAGTATTATTAATTGCAAACAATCTGCATATACGTGCCAATACTTGTATACTTAGTATGCTATGACCAATCCCGTATAACACCTCGTGTATTCACGGCGTACGAATTAGACATAAAGTATTCGTCTATGAAATCCGGTGAAATATTCCGTATGTGCTAAACGTTAATATTTATGTAAATACTCGTTATGTGATTATCCATCATTATTCATGATGTGCAAAATAAAGGTCATAATTCTATTCTCTCCCCAAAGTTATTTACCCCATAAGAAACAAAAACCTTTCTCCTAATTGCTTACATGAAGATCTTTTTATCGGAAAATCGATCTTTTATTAGTTCGAGTAATTGTTATATGATTTACGACATTCTTGAATTTATATGACAATTGTTTGGTTATGCCGCAATGTTGAGTACGTGAATCTATTTGTTAATTATGCACTAGTTTTTAACATGTTGAATAATACGTATATGTGTTGTGTGATTCCATAGGACTATTTATTATTTAAGATTTGAAATATGTTCACATGCATTCATACTCTATGCCTATAGACTTAAGAAATTGCATATTTAGCATAATTACGACTGTATACATATAGGCATGCCAACTTGCAAGTACCACATATAAATAGTTAATTATCATACGTGTTAGGCTTGTTAGTTTGTAATCGTGAGAATTTTGTATAGTCTGTTTAGCACAATGATTAGGTATAGATCCTGTATATATGGCATTTGGCTCGCGACATGCTACACTACCTACTAAATGTTTGCATCCACTCGTAAATGTGGTTCGCCTGTGTTGATATATGTGCATATGTGTTTTATAATGATTATATGGCTATTCAAATCTGCACCAGCGTGGTATTAGCCTCTTATTTAGGTACATAAATAATTATATTTGCATGTTTAGTGCAACTTATGATCCTATATGTTAAAACATTATAAATTAATTAAACACATGAACATGTCGTGAGTAAGACTTCTGTGTTATGTTATTATTCATTCATAAAAGTAACGTAATGTAGTGAGTTGCATATTCATAACCTTATTATTTGGTGCATTTTTCTAGCACAATAGTTAGGCTTAAACCCAATACATTTATATGTGTATATGTATATATATTTCTCATATAATATTTTCCTTATGCACTACTATATTAATTTGGACTCCTTACCTCCAAAATGATCTGTGAGCTTCGGGGACGAAGCTTCTTGTAAGGGGGGAGGGTGTAACAGCCCGTGTTACGTACTTTAATCCTGGATTAATTATTTAATTAATTCCATTACTAATAATTAAAAAGGATTTAATTTGGTTAGGATTCCCTCTAATTAATTAATGTGGTCCACCATGGACTGTGGACCCTTGCCTAAACTAGAGTCTTAAGCCTATTAGGAATAAAGAGAGTAGTCCTTTTACTAGTGAGATTCTAATTAGGAATCCAAGACCTATATATTTGTTAGGGATAAAGAAAGTAGGCCTTTACTATTCAGATTCTGATTAGAATTCCTGATTCTATAAATATGGTTTTTTTTTTTAAAAGAAAAAGTACTTTATTAAAATCAAAGGAACTAGGCCCCACATGGCCTAAACCCACTCGGTCCAAACAAGAAAGAAAAGAAAATAAACAAAGATTACAAATAAAAAAGGCCCCAAGGCTATAAACTAAGTAATCAAATCAGAAAGATGGGCCTGCAGGCCAGCTCAGCAGAAAGGACAGCAAGCACCACGCTACCATCCTGTCATCATGTATAAATAGGGGGTTAGAAAGAAATTAAAACCCTTACCACCCATAGTTATATTACACGAAATTACTCCAAGAGATTCCCCACCACCAAGCCTATGGAGATCAATCAGATGGAAATCTTAGGGAAGAACCTTAATAGCCAAGGGAGGATTAATTAAGGCTAAGAGGTAACCCATGTCTCGACAAAACCTATTTTCCTTGCTATATCTTATTCATTGGCTCCTTTGATATATAATTCTGTGATTGAGTCTTGATAGAGCTTTGCCTAGGGTTTATATTGTGTTTATATGATAATCTTGATGCTTATGTGATAATCTTGACGTTCTTGATACTATGATAAATTATATGAATGATCATGTATTTTGATTATGTCTAGAGCCCTAGGGTTATAACGTGGATTTCGTATAATGATGCTCTTGGTATATTTGGGTGGGATTTCGCATGACCGGGTGTTGAGTCTAGCCTAGGACTTGTGTTTAGGACTTTGCATATTTATTTCTTGATGATCTTGTGAGTCCAGATGTCCCTGGATCGTTATATGGTTTATGTTGAGTCTTGGCATGTTTAGGAATCATGTTAGGATGTATTTGGTGTGATTCTTGGTTTAATTCCGTTAATTGAATACGTGGTGTTATCATTATCTACCCGCTGCCCGCATTCACTGTTCCAACAGGTAGCCGGCGGGCGGTGGTCTGCCCGCTGGTCACCCGCTAGAATAGTGCCCGGCTGCCGGCGGGTGCTCCTCCACCCGCCACCTACCCACTGGAATCCCGGCGTGGTTCGTGGTGTCTTTCCCCGTTTGATGTTTCCCCGTGTCCTGTTGTGTCCTGTTGTACCTCGTTTGTCGTGTATGAGTCTCGTTTGGTATTTTAGGCATCGTTCTAGGATTTTATGTGTGATACATGTCGTTGTTGTTATGTCTTGCTTGTAATGTGATTATGTGTTGATTGATTGGATGATGATGAGTATCGTGGTCATTGCGCGATGACCAGTGTGACTGATAATGATAATGATGATGATGAGTTTGTGATTGGTGGAAAATAAACTGTTGGCGATTGGCACCACTTGTGCTTGGTCATTGTACTAAAGGTACATGCCATAGCGGTAACTGTGCTAAAGGCACACGCCCACCTTAGACTTGCTTGCCGTTGAGCATGTGTCAGGGTATAAGTGCTACGGTGTCATGTTAGAGCTATATGCGCTAACCCCTTGATATTGGCACTAGAGGTGCGGATCATTGAATGGCACTACAACAACATCTTGATATATTGGTGGTTGAAAGGTGGGTTCGTCGGTAGGGGTATGTAGTTGCCCGGAGGCATAAAAGGTGGGCATATAAGGGTGGCCTGGAGGTATAGGTTGGAACTGATATAAGGACGGAGGGGAGCTACAAGGTTGGAACTTGGTATAAGGTTGGGGGATGAATTGTGTGCTTTGTTGACTACTTGCTAATTGATTGTATTGAATGCCTTAGTTGCCTCTACTTGTTACTTGCATGCTTATCTGCCTGTTATGTCTTGCATTGCATGTTTAGGACGCCTATTAGTTCTCATAATTATTTTATGATATTGAGTCTATTATTATGCCTTGAGTCTTGATTTTGGATTTTATCTAGTGTCTCGTAAGTATATATGTATTCCAGTTTCAAAATGAGTTTCTTATATCTACCTATATTGTACTTAACGCGTTGGGGTGGGTTACCGCCATTATTCGCTGACGGTTGTTAAACCGAATGTTTTTCAGGGACAGTGAGTAGCTTCGGAGCGCGCTAGTGGATTCGTGGACTTAGTTTAGATAGTTCTAGCCTGGATGAGATGGCCTGCGTGCCTTGATTTGTATTTGGGTATTAGTTATGGTTTGTGCTTTGTTAGTTAGTTTAGCCTGTGCATCTGAGTTCTCCAACTCAGATGTGGCAGAGCACCCCGACTACTATGCCTACTTTATGCTCTGTTTGGGAATTAATAAAAGATTAGCCTTTATCTTATAGGTTTTCAATATCTTGAAATTTAGGGATTTTACAGTACCTCAAGAAGCCATCAAGCTCAGGTTATTTCCCTTCTCATTAAGGGATAAGGCTCATAGTTGGCTCATCTCACTTCCAGATAACCATTTTGACAGTTGGGATCAACTGCACAGGGAATTTTTGAAGAAATTCTATCCAATTTCCAAGACCCAAATGATGAGAAGAGCAATTCAAAACTTCTTGGCAGTTGGCAAGTGAGTCCTTAACCGAGTCTTGGGAGAGATTCAATGAGCTACGGAGGCATTATCCGCACCATGGGATACAACGTTGGGATTTAATGATGGCATTTTATAAAGGGTTACTTGATAAATTAAGAGTTTTGGTTGATGCTTCTTCGGGTTGTCTTTTCACAGTTTTGGAACCAACACATGCCGAAGAACTATTGAAGAAAATAGCAATGAATGGATCAACTCGATACTCGGAGAGATCCTCGCAAAAACATGTAGGAGGAAGGCATGAAGTAGAGCAAATTTCCGCCTTGTCAGCTAAGATGGATAATGTTTGTAACATCCCGTGTTACGATCTTCAACCCGGAATTAATTATGTAATTAATTCCGCCAAGAACAATTAAAAATGATAGAATTCCCCTTAATTAATTAATGTGGTCCACATTGGAACGTGGACCCTTTTCTATATTAAAGACCTTAAACCCTTTAGGAATAAAGAATGTAGACCTTTTTACTATTCAGATTCAAATTAGGAATCCTAGGCCTATATATCTGTTAGGAAGAAAGAAAGTAGGCATTTACTATTCAGATTCTAATTAGGGATCCCTAACTCTATAAATAAGGGATTAGATAGCAATTAGAACCCTTACCACCCATAGTTATATTACACGAAATTATTCCCAAGAGACCGGGCCAAGAGATTCCCCACCACCAAGCTTAGGGAGATCAATCGGAGGAAAATCTTAGAGAAGAACCTTAATAGCCAAGGGAGGATTAATTAAGGCTAAGAGGTAACCCATGTCTTACAAAACCTATTTTCCTTGCAATATCTTGATTATTGGCTCCTTTGTTAATTGTATGTGTGATTCTGTGATTGAGTCATGATAAAGCCTTGCCTAGGATTTATATTGTGTTTATTTGACAATCTTGATGATCTTGATGTTGTGATTGGTTATATGTGTAATCTTGTATTTAATGATGTATAGAGCTTGTCCCTAGGGTTTATATCGTGAATCTCGTTGTTGTGTTGCTCTTGGCATTCTTGGGTGGGTATATGCATGATCGGGTGTTGAGTCTAGCCTAGGACTTGTCTTTAGGGCTTTGCATATAGATTTCTTGATGTTCTTGAAGATCCGAATGCTCCCAAACCATTATGTGATTGATGTCGAGTCTTGGCATGTTTAGGAATCGTGTTAGAACGTAATTGGAATGATTCTTAGTTTAATCGTTGTTAATTGAGTCCGTGATGTTGTTGTTACGTGTTGGAATGTGTTTGGACATGGTTTTGGGTTCCACGAACGAACCCCGAACCGGACAATTACCTTTGTACCAGTAGGGGGTAGGTGGGGGGGATAAACACCCACCACTTACCCGCGATGAACTGCCAGTGATTCCATCGGGCAGCCGGCGAGCAGATGCCTGCCCGCCGGGCACCCGCTGGAATAGGGACGCCCACCGGTGGGTGGTCCACCACCCACTCACTGCAAATTGGTGGCGTGGAGTGACGTTTTCCCCCGTTTGTTGTTTCCCCGTGTCTCTTTGTGCCCCGTTGTACCCCGTTTGATGCTTATGAGTCTCGTATTATGTTTTGAGTATCGTTCTAGGAATTTGTGTGTAGTGTGTGTGTAATTTGTTAATGTGCCTTGATTGTTATTATTGATTACATGATTGATTGATTGAATAATGATGGGTATCATGGTCATTGTACAATGATCGATGTGACTGATGATGATGAGATTGTGATTGATGGAGATGAATTATTAGCGGAAAACACAACGAGTGCTCGGTTATCGTGCTAAAGGCACGGACCACCCCTTAGACTTGTTGGCTAATGGCTTGGGTTAGGGTATAAGCGCCGCGGTGTCATGTTAGAGCTATATGCACTGACCCCTTGGGATTGGTTCTAGAGGCACGAACCATGCGAATGACACTTCGGTGCTACCCTGTTGGTGGACTTGTTGGTGGTTACGAAGTAGGGCATGTAGTTGCTCCGGAGGAATAAGGGATGCGATATAAGGGTGGCCTGGAGGTACAGGTTTGAACTGATATAATGATGGAGATGAGTGAGCTTGGAACTTGGTATAAGGTTGGAAGATGGATTGTGTGTTTTGATGATTACTTGCTAATTGATTGTCTTTGAATCCCATTGTTGCCTATATTTGTTATATATGAGCTTACTTGTCTATTATGCCTTGCCTTGCATTCTTAGGCTGCATGCTAGTCTTTATGATTGTTTTATAGTGTCAAGTCTGTTGTTGTGCCTTGAGTCTTGATCTTGGTTTAAAGCTAGAGTTGCTTAGGTTATATATATGTATTCCGGTTTCAAAATGATTTTCTTATATGTACATATATTGTACTTAACACGTTGGAGTGGGTTACCAGCATTATTCGCTGACGGTTGTTACACCGTATGTTTTTCAGGTGCTGACTTGTAGTTTCGGAGCGCGTTAGATGGACTCGCAGATTTAGCTTAGTATTAGTTAGATGGCCTGTGAGCCTTGAATTGTATTATGGATATTAATTGTAGTTTATGCCTTGTTTAGTTAGTCTAGCCTGTGCATCTAGGTTCTCAAACCTGGATGTGGCATAGCACCCCGATACTTATGTTGTTAGTTCCGCTTTGTTTGGATGATTAATGAAAGATTTGCCTTTATTTCATAGGCTTTAAATGTTTTAAAAATTAGGGGTGTTACAATGTTGTTTCTTTGGTCCAAAAACTTGCTCAAGTCACTTTGAAGACCAAGCTGTGAATTATGTTTCTACTCCTTCTATTCCTTCTAGTCAAGTTTTAATGTGTGATCTTTGTGGTGGTAGACATAATTTGGGAGAATGTCTCAATGATTCATACTCTCAATATCCAATGGAGAAAATTAACTTAGTTGGATATAATAGGCCACCACAACAATCTTTTCAATCTCAAGGGGCCTATAATCCAAACAATTCAAGGAACCACCCAGGATTTTCATGGAGTAATCCAATGGGAGTTGCAGATCCCCAACAGTATGGCAATAGAGGTTCACCAGGTTTCCAAGGTATGTAATCTCAACCTAGACCCCCATTACCTACTTTGGTAGCTTCTCCATAACCCAATTTGGAGGCCATGATGAGCATGTTGTTAAAGTCCCAAATGCAAAGTGAAGAAAGAATAAAACAAATGATTGAAAGGTTAGACTAATTAAGTTCCCATAACAAGATTCTTTAAAATCAACTTTCAAATCAAGCTTCTACATCTAGCACCAGAGTCACAGGGAAGTTGCCAGCTAGTACTGAAAATCAAAGGGAACATGTGAATGCAATCGTCACAAGGAGTGGCAAGGTACTTGAAGAGCCATCTCTTCCAATCAAAGCTTCAACTCCAAATAAAATTGTTAATGTGGAGGTTGAAAAGAAAATGGAGGAGGTAGAAGTTGAGCCAGCTGCTGTGAAAAATAATCCATAAGTCATTGATGAAGGAAAGAAACCCGTGAGAAGGTATAAACCAACCTAGCCCTTTCCTCAAAGATTTCAACAGCAAGCAAAAGAAAGTAGGTGGAAAAAGTTTTTAGAGGTGGTTGAAAATTTCTATTCCTTTACTTGATTTACTATCCCAAGTCCCTTCTTATGGAAAATTCTTGAAAGACATTCTTGCTATAAAGGAAATATGGGGAACATGAGATGGTTGTTGTGGCACAAGAGTACCGGGCTTTGACACTTGGAATTGGGAGGAATGTAGTTAAGCATAAAGATCCAGGTAAATTCACAATCCCTTGTGTTATTGGGGGGCGCCCTATAAAGGGATCCCTTTGTGATTTAGGAGCTAGTGTTAGTGTCATGCCTCTTTCACTTTGTAAAACGCTAAATTTGGGAGATCAAAAACCAATCCAACTAGCATTGCAAATGGTGAATCAATCCACTACACGCCTCATTGGAATTATTGAGGATGTTCCAGTTCGTGTGGACAAGTACTTTGTCCCTTGTGATTTTATTGTAATTGCTGCTCAAGAGAATCCAGATATTCCACTCATATTGGGGAGACCTTTCTTGGCCACAACTGGAGCACTAATTGATGCAAGGAAGGGATTAATAATCTTTGATTTTGGGGAAGAAAAAGTGGAGTCTAATGTTCTTGAGGAGAAAAATTCAAATGGAGGATGTGGCGTGCTTCATCTAATAAAGTGGGATGAAGATAACCTCGTGAATCAACCAGGATGAGCACACCATAATGAGTTTACGTCGAGCTAACGACGTTAAACTTAGCGCTTCATCGGAGGCACCCCATGTTATCTTTCATATTGCATTCGTATTTATTGCTTTCTAGTTTTCGTCTTAATTTAGTTTCTATTGCTTTCTAGTTCGTACTATTTTATTGCTTTTTAGCTTTCTCTTTTCTCTTGTTCTCTTTTTCTTTGTTTTTGCATCAGGGACGATGCAAATTTTTAAGTGTGGGGGAGGAGGAATCAATAATTTGGGGATAAGTTTTAAAAATTTTGCTTTTGCTTGGATGACTCATATGCTATTTTTAGTGAATAAGTTACTTGTCTTAGCATGTAATTGCAACTACTCTCGCTTGTTGGGTTGTGGTTTGTTTTAGTGGTGCTTGTTGCAATTCAATTTGTGATTGATGATTAGAGGTGTAACACATAATTGATCTATTCCCTTGCCAATAGCGTTGTTAACCACTTAATAATTGGATTAATTCTTGATCTCGTGTGTTAAGCATTGCTAGTGAAGGCTTATGTGAGCTTCCGGTCATGGGTGTTTTGCTAGAACTTGCCTCATTACTCCCTAAGTGAAGTCTAAGTTTTGCATGTTTTGAAGGGATTTAGGCCATCTTTTGTTAGGTATAGCCTTTAAGCACGTCCTTACATATGTTTTTATCCTTTGTGTCCCTATTGTGCTTCTTGTTTGTTTAAATAAGTGTTAAGCATTTATCCCCTCATTGTGATTGTTTTTCTTTGTGATTACCCCCGTTATTATAACCCTTATCCCTTGGCCAAATGTTTTCCCTTCCACCCTTGAGAGAAGGGAACTTTTGTCTTTAATATTCTTGTATGAAGAGTTATTATGGAGTTGGGCCTAAAAGCAGTTTTTGTTACAAATGTTCAAATGAATCAAAGAAAAGATGAGAAAAGAAAAGAAAAGAATGAAAGAAAGATTGAAAATTTTGAGTTTTGACCCCCACTTCGCCAAAGAGTTCCTGTATTCTTAAAAGAATTTTGCTCCTTGAATTGTGATTGTCTCATCTCTTCCAAATTTTGAAAACATAGATAATTATGACATTCTCTTTTTGTTAAATTTCCATACCACTTCTTTGTTAGCCATCACTTGTAGCCCCATTACAAGCTAAATAACGTCCTATTTGATCTTAGCATGCATTCTTAGAGTTGAGCCAATGGGAGTAAAAAGGGCAAGCCTATGAGATCTCATTCATGAGCCGTATTTTGCATAATCTCAACTGAGTATTTGTGCACACTTGATCCTCACACACTTTAATAATTCTTGGTGCTTGATTATTGGTTTGATAATGGTCTTATGTGCCAAACTAATTTGATTCTTGAAGTTTGTTGTTTTGTAGCAAGTTGGTTGGTGGTTTGAAAGGTTGTGCAAGAGAGAGTATGAGTAATTTGTATGTTAGACTTGTGATTTATTTCTTGGTTTTGCTTGAGGACAAGCAATGTCTTAAGTGTGGGGGAGTTTGATGTGAATCTAATTGTTCATATTTCTAGTATTAGTTTGATTATATTTGTTAGGCTTGAGCTCATGATTTTAGTAATTTAATTGCATAATCCCTTGTTTTATCATTTAGTTATGGTTCACACTTGTTTTTAATGTTTTACGGTGTTTGTTAGTGTTTTGGAACCATTGTAGGTCAAGAGCGAAGACAAGGGAAGTTCGAGGACAAATTTGGAGTCAAAGTGGACCAAACGACGCATGCACAGCAAGTTCGACGCGTCCAAAAATTCCAGATAGCAACTTGGCCGAGAGTAGTGAGGTTCGACACGTTGAGCGGTCACAACACGAGAACGAAGAAATCGACGTCGTTCTCGACGCATCGAGCCAAGCTCGAGGCGTCGAGATTTTCAAGTAACTAGTTGGAAAATTGGAGGCTCGAGCTCGACACGTCGAGCGGGCAAAGGCCCAGGTCGCGTTTTCAACCCGTTTTCGCCCAGAATTTTCCTTTTCACTCCGGGATTGGTTTTAGCTATAAAATCCCACCTTCATCAACCCTAATATTCATTCAGAGATCTTTGGAGACAAGAAAGAGGAGAAATCAAGAGCCACAAGTTGTCTTAGGAAGCAAGGTGACGACTAAGAAGATTTGGGAAAATCGCTTGGTTCATTCTTGTACTCTCTTTGATAATTTGTAACTTCTTTATTATATTTTGCTATGTATAATTTTGTCATGCTTGGCTAAATTCGATGAGATATTCTTGGATAAAAAGTGTTTATGAACCTATGTGTCTGTGCTCTCAAATTCTTTAATATATTATTATTTGGGTTTTAAACTTGTGTTGCAATTGTTCTTATTATTGTTGTTGCTAGTAGTTCAGGGCTCGAATTACTTGTTTCATTGCTTTGTTTGTCTCATAACAGGAGTTAGGTATTGTGACACCCCGAAAATCCTATCCTTTAAATAGGATTAATTGAGTAATTAATCATAATTTATCCTTGTTGACCATATAATCAATTTCCTAAATTGATAGTCGGAGGACCAAGATTGACCAACTCCTTGGTCAATTGATTTAAGTAAAAAAGGAGTACCTTTAGCTTTGATGGTTGTACCTAATTCTTTGGGGTCTTCCTAAGCCTTTTAGGAGAAAGTAAGGGTATGATGGTCTTTTCCCCTTACTTGGTCTTGAAGCCTTACCCTACCCAAACCTAAAATTCATTCCCTCACTATAGCAAAACAACTTTTCTTTCCCTTCTCTCTAAGAAACTTGACTTCTTCCCCAAGCCAAGAAAGACCTCATCCAATCTTGCAAAGATTCATCCTAAGATCCCACCTTTCTACCTTCCAAGCTTAAGAAAGGGTAAGATCTAAAGTTATTTAGTGTTTTTGGTTAGCTTTAAGGTGTCTTTATCTAAGTTTGGTGTTTTCTTGTGGTTTGGTTTGTGTAAGAAGGTTGTGAGGAAGAAGAGCTTCCAAGTAGGTCCTAGGAGGGTTAGAAGAAAGAAGGTTTTGATCTTCAAAGGTAACCCATGCTATACAAAACCTATTTTCTACTTGTTATTGATGTTTCTTGACTTCTATTGATGATTCTTGGTGTAAATGTGAGATTTGATGCATGATCTTGTGATAATGCATGTTTAGAGCTTCTATCTAGGTTTCTTGAATGCTAATCTTTGATCTATTCTTGGGTTCAAGTCATTTCCTTGTTGTATGTGAGATTTGGGGTGTTTTGGACTTGAACTTGACCTTGGAGATGAATTTCCCCGAAGGGAATTATTTTGTTGTTCGGGTGTTCCCCGCGGGCGGAGCGGCAGGCGGATGTCCACCCGCCACCCCACCCGCGGGTAGCAGGTGTGTACCCGGCGGGTGGTACCGCGGGCAGGTGACCACCCGCGGGGTACATTGAAGGTGGCTTGTCGGGTGTTGTTGTAACACCCCACTTTTCTAACTCTTAATTATCTCTCTAAATAGTCATTAACATAATTTAAGCAGCGGAAAACTAGATAAAAGTAGTGAGGGTGTCACCGCCAAAACCACCACTCTTGGTGATTGCACATGCTAAAAGGGTAAAACTATAACATACGATTAAGTCTGGTTACTTAATTAAATACTAAAATGTAAGGGGGAATACGTCACCCCAAAACGGTCTACAAACATCATCATAAAGTATGAGGTCATAAGTCTAAATCCATAAAGACATCATAAATAGAACTAGAGTTTAGACAGCTCAAACTAAGAGACTAATCTAACTCGATCATCTCTCACTGTTGGGCCCACCTGAAAGGGGTTTTGCAAGCAACACACAGACAAACAGGAAAAACCCGTTAGCACGAAGCTATGTATAACTACACTCAACCCTGTAAAGCATTCTAGCATATACATGGAAAACGTTTGATATCATTGTATCAATAAACTAATCTCAAAGTATCTCTAGATTATCACATACTTTCTAGATGCTTGCACCCTATAATATCAACTGGCATGCTTATATATGAGTAAGACTGATCACGTACATTCAACATTATGTAGACTTTTCAAATAGCTTATCAAGCAATCCATGCTTACATATCAGGTCATATTTGCAGATTAGGTAACAAGTGTTCACATGCAATTACACTCTTATCACATAGCTTATTAAGTAGATCTTCTACTACATCACAGTAATCATACTCAAAGATTATCTCCAGTTAGTTTTCTCATTAAACAATCTTTTACGATATCCTATTCGCATACAATCATGGATAACATTATGATCATGCTTCTCACGCAATCTAGTGCAACAATATAGTCATACTCTTACGCAATCTGGTGCAACAATATTCTCATGTTCTTATGCAATCACGAGCAACAATATAATCATACTCTTATGTAATCTAGTGCAACAATATACTCATGTTCTTATGCAATCTCGTGCAACAATATAATCATACTCCTATACAATCTAGTGCAACAATATACTCATGTTCTTATGCAATCTCGTGCAACAATATAATCATACTCCTATGCAATCTAGTGTAACAACATACTCATATTCTTATGCAATCTCATGCAACAATATACTCATAATCTTATGCAATCTCATACAATAATATACTCATATTCTTATGCATTCTCATGCAACAATATACTCATATTCTTATGCAATCTCATGCAACAATATACTCATATTCTTATGCAATCTAGTGCAACAGAATATACTCAAAGGATCATGCTTCTTTACTCAATAAGGACATTATTTGATCACAAAATCAACAATTTCTCAAACACAGAGAATTAGGCAAAATATGCACTCTGTAACAGTTCTTCACATAATCATTCATAGCATACTCGTTTTTAATCCAAATTCAACCAAATCAAAGCCAAGACGTGCGTCAAGACGATCCCGAAGAGCTGAGCTACAAGGGCCCATAACACTTGGTCCGAAATGACACGTAGCTGAGCCACAATATCCTGGCCACTGCACAACATCTCATTAGAACAATACTCAGGGACTTGGGGCGGGACTCTTCATGGTCCGCCCCTATAGACCCGTCACTACGCCGGGACTAGGCGACGGCCCTCTTCTAGGGCCGTGCCCTAGTCCCGTGGTGGCACGGCTCTAGCCGGCGGCCCTTCTGATGGGCCACGGCTAAGGCCGCCACTCTGGTCTGGTGCACACTGTGTTGTGCACCAGATAGCCTTTCACCTGCAAAAACATGTCCAAACATGTCCAAAACCATCTCAACAACTCATAAACACATACCGAAGCTTACCTATATGTGATTTCTTGGATTCTACTTGTGTTTTGCTATGAAATGTGAGGGTTTATGCATTTGTCTTGTGATATTGCATATCTAGAGCTTGTGTTTAGGGTTCCTTTGTGCCATTGCTTGGCATTTTCCATGATTCAAGTCATTTTGATGTATTGGGTGAGATTTGGCATGTTTTGGACTTGAATTTGTGTTTGGAGAAGAAAATCCCCGAAGGGATCTTTTTGCACAGGAGTATGTACCCGCGGGCAGAACGGCGGGGGGAGCCCTACCCGCCGCCCGCCCGCGGGTACAGAGGCTTGTGGGTAGTGCGGGCGGAACCACGGGTAGGGGCCTGCCCGTGGGTCCACCCGCGGGGAACACAATGGTGTTGAGATGGGATTTGTTCCCCGTGATTTGTTTGACTCGGTATTTGGTCTTTTGACTTCCCGATGTTCTTATGTGGAACTATTTGAGTTTCTTCTTGATGTTTTGTATGTCTAGAACTATATGGTAGGTATCCATGTAGGACTTTCGTGTCTTGAATCGTGCTAAGTGATGAACATTGTGTTTCGTTGGACCAAGAGGTGTCTTGTGTGTTCCTCAGAACTAACTTGAGTTTCCCCGTTATAAGCATGCTAGTTTGTTGTCTAAATGCTAGCGTGTGTGTGGTTTGTACCTTCCGTTTGGTTGATGATAACTTGTGTTATCCATCGTTGTTGTTGTTGGGCTGTGACCCGTTCCTTGATTGAGTATGTTTCATACCTTCGTTGTGATCCGTTGTTTGACTCTTGTTGAGTTGTGGTGCGTGTGTGGCTTTACCTGGATTGCACGATTAGTGGTATGGGACACTAGTCACCAAGGTATTGCTGCGGTCCTCGTGGTGGACGTGACGTGATTATGGAGTTGTGGCCTGAGTGATGGGTCCATGTTTTTGGGGGATAACATGTGTTATACGGGCATGTGTTGCCGTGAATTGGTGGTCTCGTTGGTGGTCGTTGGTGGTCATTGGTGGGGGACGACGGTCCCGGGGGAATAAGGTTGGATTAAGAAGTACAGGGGTCCTGGAGGTAATGGTTGGAAAGAAGAAACAAGGTTGGGGGTAGCCATAAGGTTGGAACAGGGCATAAGGAAGGCATACCAACTTGTGATGGGTGATGTTGCGAGGGCTTGTAAATTCGGCGTTGTGTGTTCTTCTCTCGTGATGTGTGTAGTCATGGTGGCATGTGTTTCTTTGGCATGTGTTGCCGTTGGGTGAGTCTTTATAATTTGCCTGTGGTTAACCTCTGTGGTTTGGGATGTGTTCCCGTGTTATCTTTGAGAGTGATGAGTCCTGTGTTGACTGTTGATCTTGGTTTTGACTTATATATATGTATTCTGTTTCAAAAATGGTTTTACACCGTATATCTATCTATGTATGATATTTCACATGTATTGGTGGGTTACCAGCATTATTCGCTGACCGGGCGTCGTCCCAATGTTTATCTTTGTATCTTTCAGGTGATGTTTGGACGAGCGTGATGTCTAGTGCCTAGTAGCTTAGTGCCCTCATCCCTGTTTTGTGGCCTGTGTGCCCATGTAGTTTTGGACTGATGTTTTTGGGATAGATGTATACACTTGCAGATTGTTTGCCATAGCGTTTACCGTGTTTGGTAGACGTGGCGTGACACCCCGTTCGGATTTCTTTTATCCAGTTTCGTTTTATCTTACGCTGTGCTAGTTTTGTTGTTTCATTTGAATGCGTTAAGGCTTTTATATAGGTCTTGTTTGGGGGTTGTTACAGTTGGTATCATAGCCTAGGTTTGAGCCTAGGTAGGGTTAAGTCTAGACTTTCTAAGTGGTTAAGTGTGTTTTGAGACCTCTAAGCGACCTTAAGAAGCTAAGTGTTAGGCTTAGGACTCTAGGTTGCGCGGTGAGCTGTGTGTTGCTTTCTGTCTTGCTTGTTTGCACTTTTTGGTAACCTCGTTGTTGTTGTAGAAGTTTGCGATGCCCCCTCGTCCCCGTGCTTGCACCCCGGAGACCCCGACCAACGAGCATGTGATACCCCGATTATTTGAGTATTTTAATTTGTTATAAATAAACTATTCTAAAAAAAAAAAAGTACTACTATTATGTTATGGTTATTAATATTCCTAAACCCATAATACTTATATGATAATAATAAACTAATTTTTAAATCCTAAAACTAATATGTTTATGTTATATTAAATAAATTTAACTTAAGTTATAGTATATATATGTGATTCTCCAGTACGACTTTAGTATATATATATATACCTATGTTTATTAGATTAAGTTTGATATATATATGTTAGTTTATTAGATTAAGTTTGGGATATATATGTCTAGTCAGGATGTAATTCTATGATATTAGTTTCCTAAGCCTTTTTAAACTCACTCTATAATTCTATGATATTAGTTACCTAAACCTTTTTAAATTCACTCTCTAATTCTTAACACACGCTGCTATTGGAATCAAAAGAAATACAAAAACAAACCCTAGCATATATGTGATACCCCGTTATATGTAGATCTTACAAGCTTTATGCTGAATTTGTGTGTTTCCTTGTGCTCTGTTCTTTAACTCTGGTTGCAGGTGTCTTGCATGAGCATTGGATAAGAGAGCGAGCGAACCAGCTAGAGATATCATTTATTAGTTAGACATTTGAATTGTTAGTTATTTTTGTACTAATACATATCTTGAGTTATTTATTGCAAGTTGTAAATTTAGCCTTAGCACTTAGGTTGTTGGTTGCCTAAGTGTGGCGGTAACACCCATTTTCTTTTGATTAGTTAATGCTTCCGCTATGAGTTTAGTAAATTGTAAATTAAGAAAAAGAAATTGAAGGAAATTTTGGATATGAAAATTGGGGTGTTACAAATTGGTATCAGAGCCGTACGAACCTTTGGGAGTCTAGATTGTGCTTATGACTCATAGAGCCCAGGTTTATGACCTTAGAAATTAAATTGGATAAGAATTTAAAATTTTGAAAGACCATAGTGAGGATGTGTGATATTGCATATAGTTGTATTTTTATTTGATATGGTGCATTATTTTTATATTTTCTATTTGATAAAATATTTTAGAAGTGATTTTATTTGACAATGTATTTGCATACTGTTCTTTAATGGTGATTGTTAAATAATTTTGATAATCGATTTGTATGTAGTTTGGGTGTGCACTTGCATGAAAGTTACGGGGACGTAACTTTATTTCTTAGGAGGGGAGAATGTGATACCTGATCTTTGTGGTGTATTGAAGTTAAGTTTGAGTCTCTTCAGTTCCCTATTGGTGTCTCTATTATTCCTTGTTGCCTTATGGTTGTGCTTCGAGGACGACGCCTTCTATATGCGGGGTAGAATGTAATACTCCATCTTTGTGGTGTATCATCTTTTCTTTGATGTGTTGTTAAATTCGAGGTCGAGTTTCTTTGTGAGGTTGAGTTCCTTATAACATTGTGGTCATGATTCGAGGACGAATCATCTTTTAAGGAGGGTAGAGTGTGATACCCCGTTATTTTTTATAATATTATGTTGATTTAATACCCTCCGAAATTAATTTGAATGATCCAAAATTATGTTAGCCTACTATTAAATTATTTTATTATATATTATGTGACCCAAAAATATTTTTGAAATTATTTAATTAATATATTTTTCAATGATATATACTTATGCTTATAAATAAACATATATTATTTATGCAAACATATGATATATATGTTAATGTGTTACGGATGTACATATATATTAAATATGTTAGTACACACTGTTTTGCTATATATAATAAGTATGTAATCTAATCCTCCTCATAATCATCCTAATCCCATATAATATGTTTCTTTCTGTTACACAACTCTAATCCCATATATACCTATAATCCTAATCTTGCTATAACTCTAATCTGATTATGTATTTTTCTTATCCTAAATATTTTCCTCTATCAATTCTCACCGATCATCTTCTCGCCAAATAGAAGAAAGAATAAAAACAAATTAAACGTTAGTCTCCTCCTTCATCAACATAGTCCGGTCCTCCATCATCATCATCATCATCAATTATAGCTCGCAGACGAGGGTCGATGAGTATAGGTGTTTCGGATGTGCGCTGAGTATTTCAACTTTTAATTAGCCCGGGTAAGATTTATGTTCACTAAAATTTCTTTTGCCCCAAATCAAAAATCACTTTTCCTATGTGTTTATGTGATTCATGATTTTAATGAATATGTGATATTTAATGTGAAAAGTTATTTGATTATATTATGCGAAATAGATATATGTGTTTAGATGTTTTGAAAACCCTGCATATGTGATATGGTGATTTTGTGGTGATTAAGAAGGATAAATTTTACACAATTTGATCATTGCCTGAGAAAATTCCGACTGGCGCAGCTGGAAAGAAAAATTTGTGAAAATTGCTTCCTAAACTTATTTTTGCTTGAAATTTTTTATGGAGAACCTAGACTTGTTATAATTAATGTTTGTATAAATTTTTGGGTAAAAATATGTTTCGATTTTTCCAGAAAAATTTCGTAAAGTGGAGGCAGTGTGCTGCCAGTTCAATTTCTGTCTGGCGCAGTGTTGAGAAATAATTCGGGAAAAATACTTTTAGACCTTGGATTGATTTGAAACTTTTTTGTGTATAATCTAGACTCACTGTACCTTGTATTTGGAAAATTTCAAGTGAAAATGTGTTACCGATTTTTCTCAGTAAATTCTGCAATTCAGGTCATAGTTTCTGAAAATTTTTGATAGTTTCTTATTTGAGATATTGAGAAGTTGCTTGCTTGTGAAATATCATTACTGTTATCATTTTTATAAATATGGAGAGTTGTGTTCATAATTATTAGGTGTGGAATACGCTAATCTGTGTTATATCTATGAGGTTAATAGGACGTTTGGAAATACATTTTTGGAAATATTGGTACAATGGTTATAGATTCAGGTGTAAAGTTGAAAGTATTATTTGGGTGGAAAGATTTTGCTTTAAGTGGTGAACTTTTGAGGTTTTAGATATATATATTTTGTCAATGGAAAGTGGTGCCATCTAGTGTTTTTGTGAAGTGAGCAGTGATGTAAAAGCTGACTCACTAGGGAGCCTAAAAACTCTCTGTTTTGTGGAGTGAGCAGTTGAGATATACTGACTCACTAGGGGGTTTTATATTAACTTCCCTGTTGTTTTGAGGAGTGAGCAGTGATGTAAAAGCTGACTCACTAGGGGGCCGAGAAAACTCCCTGTTCATGGAAAATATATTTTTGAGAATTTGAAAATCCTCCATTTGGTACCCATTTCTTCTTGGCAATTTATATATATCAATTGTGGTTGGTTTTGAGAAATTCAAATGTATTGTTGGAAGATGTTCTCTTGGAAAGATATAAATTGAGAGGTTGAAATTCTCTCTTTGTTAATATATTCTGAGATCATTTTGAGAGATTGAAATTCTCTCTTTGGTTATTATTTTGAGAGTTTGGAAACTCTATTTGGTTATTATTGGAAATTATTTTGGTGATTATATTATGATTATGATTTAAAGAAATATTGTGTAATGAGGATGTTATGAAATGTTTTGAGGATATGGTTATATGGAAAAGTTGAGATAAAGGTCATATGGAATCTTGAGGAAAGAATATTGGTTGAATGATTTTGGGATTATGGATAGGCAATGCCTTAGTTGACCATCTAGAAGTTTTTGTGGATATTTTGTTTTATGGACTTGAATGTGTGATTTTCTCAACATTTACATTTTAAATGGTTAAAGTTAAAGATTATTGATATTGATGAGATGGTAAAATGTTTAAGGGGTTATTGTATGTGCAATTACATGCTCCTACATGTTACATGCTATGTGTAAAATGTTTTACGGGGTGAAGTAGATCTTACAAGCTTTATGCTGAATTTGTGTGTTTCCTTGTGCTCTGGTTGCAGGTGTCTTGCATGAGCATTGGATAAGAGAGCGAGCAAACCAGCTAGAGATATCATTTATTAGTTAGACATTTGAATTGTTAGTTATTTTTGTACTAATACATATCTTGAGTTGTTTATTGCAAGTTGTAAATTTAGCCTTAGCACTTAGGTTGTTGGTTGCCTAAGTGTGGCGGTAACACCCATTTTCTTTTGATTAGTTAATGCTTCCGCTATGAGTTTAGTAAATTGTAAATTAAGAAAAAGAAATTGAAGGAAATTTTGGATATGAAAATTGGGGTGTTACAATATACGACACCTTCCACTCCTAAATCATCATCTTCGCAGTCGACACTCTCATTCTTTTCATTCCCAGTTTCGGCTTCGACACAAGAGAACTCCTAGGCGTCAATTTTTCTTTCATCTAGTGTCATCTATTCGTAAGTTTAATTATATGTTTGTGGTAAAATTTCTATGATTATATGCTTATGTGATTTTTTTGTGTTTATATGAACATTCAATTTGGTTAGAAGGAGAGTTTGCAGAGGAGCAAACGTAGGACTCGGGTTAAGTGTGTGATTTGTTTTACGTATCCAGGTAAGTGCTTATGTCTATCAAAATTTACTTTTACTCTGTAAAGATGTGTATCTTTTTCTTGGTTTTGTGGGCATATGAGATATGGTGATTTTGTGGTGATTAAAAAGGATAAATTTTACGGAATTTGATTATTGCCTGTGAAAATTCTGACTGGCACAACTGGAAAGAAAAATTCGTGAAAATTGCTTCCTAAACTTCTTTTTGCTAGAAAGTTTTTATGGAGAACCTATACTTGTTATATTTGATGTTTATAAAAAGTTTTGGTTAAAAATATGTTTCGGTTTTTCCAGAAAAATTTCGTAAAGTTGAGGCAGTGTACTGCCAGTTTAGTTTCTGCCTGGCGCAGTGTTGGGAAATATTTCGGGAAAAATACTTATAGACCTTGAATTGGCATGAAAACGTTTGTGTGTAGTCTAGACCCTTTTTACTACTTATCTGGAAAATTTCATGGGAAAATGTGTTACCGTTTTTTCTCAGTAAATTCTGCAATTCAGGTCATCGTTTCTGGAATTTTCTGTCAGTTTCTTATTTGAGATATTGAGAATTTGTTTGCTTGTGAAATATCATTACTCTTAACACTTTTTATAAATATGGAGAATAAAAAAGTTTTGTTGACTTGTATAGTGTTCAATTATGAATTCTGGATTGACTCAGTTTGTTGAGGAGTGAACAGTTGAAATATACTAATTCACTAGGGAGTCTAAAAAGTCCCTGTTATTTTGAGGAGTGAGCAGTAAAAACATATCCTGTCTCACTAGGACTTTTTGTCCTGTTCTTTTGAGGAGTGGTCAGCGGAGTCTACCACTAGGGTATTTACCCTGTTGAGTAGTAGTCAGTAGAAACGTATCCTGGCTACTAGGACTAGTTACTAACCATTGGGCTTGGAAATCCATTGGGGATGTGCACACTTAAGGTATTAATTTTGTTCCACTTAAATGAGATTTTTGTGTAGTATTCAGTAGAGTGAGTACTGTTCACTAGGGCTTATTAAATAAGACCCTGCCCATTGTTTGGTTGGTTTAAATGGGATTTTGCGTAGTGTTCGGTGGAGTGATCACCGTTCACTAGGGCTTAAGTAATTAAGACCCTGCCCATTATTTGGTTTGATATTCATCTATACTTCCTAAAAATGATTTCTTTTGGAAACGTGTAATTTGGAAAAGAATTGATTTGAAATCTTAAGTTGAGAAACCTAAATCTCTATGTGGAGTGTGATGTGAAGTAAGCGTTAAGTGGAAGTTGAGAATTGTTAAGCCTTGTGGCTAATTGTTTTGGATTGTGAATATATACTATATTAAACCCGTTTTCCAGGGTAGAGTAAACCTTACTTAGCAATGTTTTGCTAATTTTATTGTTTCGTGTTTCTCTTGTTTGTGATTTGTGCAGGTGAATGAGTAAGTTGTTGGCTGAGAGCGCGCATTAGAACTTAGTAGCTGTTTTGTTTATGATGTTTTGGAGTTATTGATTCGTATTGTATTTCTTTAGTTTTGGATTAAGTTGTGATTGAATGTTATAGTTTAGAGCCTTACATCTAGTCAGTGTTGGTCTATTGGATTAGATGTGGCGGTTTCACCCTCATTTATTATTATTAAGGACTTAAAGTTATTTTGTAAGTTGAATTATTACTTAGTTCTAAACGGTGGTATGCGTACTTCAGGAATTCGATTCAAGGCAGTTTCTATTTTTATTGGTCTATTTATAGTAGGCGTTGAGAATTAAATTTGGGGGTGTTACAAATTGGTATCAGAGCCTAGGTTAAGCCATGATATAAAAGCCTAGGTTACGAGCCTTTATAAATAAGAAACTAAGTTGGAATGTTTAAGATGTGAAATCCTGAGTATAGGAAGTAGGATTGACTAAGGACCTAAAATAAATAAATAAATAATAAATAAATAAATTAAGTGAAGGGGTATTCAAGCTAAATGTTAGAGCCCTACGATTTTAAGACCTTCCTAGGTGATAGGGTAAATCAAAATGAAGAGACCTAGGAAACCGCGGTGAGAATGTGAGTTTCACTTCATTTGCCTTTCTAATTGGAAATGTATGGCCAGAATTATTTGTGTTTTGATTGGTACCCGCATGTGAAAAGAGGGTATTTTGAAGATATGATTCCTTGATGGAATTTGGTATAAGTGTTCAATGTTCTTGTGACTGTGTTAATTTGGAAATCTACTTATCATTAGTATGAGAATTTTGAAAAACAAAACAGTGGCTATTGCACCCTGGAAGTGTGCATCTTTCTGGTGAGTCTTTGGTTGCTAGACAAGTGGTTATTTTTTTTTATGATTTATTAAAGATATGAGCAAGAATTAGAAGAAACTTGAAAAATTTGTGTATGCTTTGCTCCTATGTGCTTATTTGCATCTAAAATTTTTAGGGTAAGAAATACCCTTAGATGAGTGTTAGTGACAAGAATGCCTATTTTTGTCCAGAGAGTCACTATGCCGCCCAGAAGGGACGTTGAGAACCAAGGTTCCCAAGGAAATAATGCCCCTACTAATGCTCAGCTTGCCGAGGGATTGCAACAGCTGACTCAGTTGACCCAAGTCTTGGGAAATGCATTGCTTAACAATCAAAATGGGAACGACGTGGCTAAACTAGTGGCATCACGCCATCCTCCAAACTTCTTAGGGCAAGAGGATCCTGTCATCATGGAAGGCTGGATTCGCACATTTGATAAGTTGTTTAATGCCATAAACTGCCCAATGGAACAAAGAGTGGACACGGCTACATTTTACCTTCAGCAGGAGGCTGATAATTGGTGGGCTAGTGTTGGACCAGAACTACGCCAGCAACTCGACTTTGGTTGGGAGAATTTCAAAGAGCAAATGAGAGAAAGGTTCTACCCAGCACATGTCAAGATGGCTAAATATGATGAATTCCTGCATCTTAGACAGGGAAACATGACGGTGCAAGAGTATTATGCTAAGTTCTTGGGACTAGCACAGTTTGCACCTGCTCTAGTTCCAGATGAGCCTAGTAAGGCTGAGAAATTTGTTAACGGATTAAATTTTGAGACACGGAAGATTTTATCTGCGATGACATTCCCTACCCTGTTCGCGGCGTATAACAGTGCAGCCAAGCATTATCGGGTGCAAGAGATTCAGAACGACGCGATTGGGAGGAACAAAAGGAAGATAGATGAAGATGTCCAGCAAGAGAACAGGCGACCTAAGTTTAACCCTGTGGAGCCACACCAGAATTTTCAAAGGAGTGGTAATAATAACAATAATGGGAGGAATCGACAAAGCCAAGGCCAGGGGTTTGTAAGAAGGAATCAAATGGGGGACCGACACTTTAATTGCAAGATATGCAAGAGGGACCACCCTGGAACAGATTGTCAGGGAAATTTGGTAAAATGTTATAATTGCAACAAGATGGGACACAGAGCCTATGAATGTTATGCTAAGAAGAATGGAGATACTCAAAATCAGTGGCAGAACATGAATAGAAGTAACCAGAATGGGAGTAGAACCGGCAATCCTGTAAATAGAAGTGGAAATGGTAATGGAAATCACAATAACGGCTACAAGAATGGGAACGGCAACAACTATAACTAGAATAGAAATGGTGGGAATGGCAACAACTATAACCAGAATAGAAATGGTGGCAATGGGCAAGGACGAATCCTTGTTATGAACAGAGCCCAAGCAAAAGCAAATGATGTGGTTTCAGATATATTCTTAGTGAATTCTATACCTGCGTACGTATTGTTTGACTCGGGTGCGTCAAATTCATTTATATCTTCAACTTTTGTTAACAAACTGGGGATAGAGCCTACCTCTAAGATAAAGATAAATGCAAAGATAGCATTGGGTAGAATGATGACTTGTGAGGATATGTATGAAAACCTGTCAATTGTTATTTCCGAAACAAACTTTCCTGGTGACTTAATACAGTTTGAATTAGAGGATATAGATGTGGTGTTAGGAATGGATTGGTTCGGCAAGTTTAAGGCCAAAATCATATGCGATGAACAAAAGGTGATTTTAAGAGGCACCAATGGGAAACGGGTGTCATACAAGAGAACTACAAGCAAACCAGAGGTGAAATTGGTGACCATGTAGAGGATGAAGAAGTATGTGGGAAAAGGCCATGAATCTTATTGGTGTATGATCAAAGATTTAAACATAGAGGAGGAGGCGATCAACAAAATTCCAGTGGTAAGAGAATTCCCAGATATATTTCCGGAGGAGATTCCCGGGATACCGCCTGACCGAGAGGTGGAATTCTCGATTGATTTGGTACCAGGAACCGAACCAATTTCGAAGACACCATATAGAATGGCACCCAAAGAGATGCAAGAACTAAAGGAGCAGATACAAGAATTATTGGACAAAGGCTATAGATTCAGGTGTAAAGTTGAAAGTATTATTTGGGTGGAAAGATTTTGCTTTAAGTGGTGAACTTTTGAGGTTTTAGATATATATATTTTGTCAATGGAAAGTGGTGCCATCTGGTGTTTTTGTGAAGTGAGCGGTTGGAATATACCGACTCACTAGGGAGCCTAAAAACTCTCTGTTTTGTGGAGTGAGCAGTTGAGATATACTGACTCACTAGGGGTTTTATATTAACTTCCCTGTTGTTTTGAGGAGTGAGCAGTGATGTAAAAGCTGACTCACTAGGGAGTCGTGAAAACTCCCTGTTTATGAAAATCTATTTTTTGAGAATTTGAAAATCCTCCATTCGGTACCCATTTCTTCTTGGCAATTTATATATATCAAGTGTGATTGATTTTGAGAAATTTAAATGTATTATTGGAAGATGTTCTCTTGGAAAGAGATAAATTGAGAGATTGGAATTCTCTCTTTGGTAATACTATTTTGAGGTTATGTTAAGAGATTGAAATGATCTCTTTGGTTATTATTTTGAGAGTTTGGAAACTTTATTTGGTTATTATTGGAAATTATTTTGGTGATTATATTATGATTATGATTTAAGGAATTGAGTAATGAGGATGTTATGAAATGTTTTGAGGTTATGGGTGTATGGAAATGTTGATAAAGGTTATATGGGAATCTTGAGGAAAGAATAATGGTTGAATGATTTTTGGATTATGGATAGGCAATGACTTAGTCGTTTTGCTAGAAGTTGTTATGGATATTTTTGTATTTGGATGTGTGATTTCCTCAATATGTATTTTAAATGGTTAAAATTAAAGATTATTGGTTTGTTGATGAGAATAAAAATGTTTAAGGGGTCATTCTAGATGCAAACTATCTGCTCCTATGTGTTGCATGCTATGTGCAAAATATTTTACGGGGTGAAGTAGATCTTACAAGCTTAATGCTGAATTTGTGTGTTTCTTTGTTTTCTATTCTTTAATTGTTTTTGCAGGAACTCTTGCATGAGCATTGGACATGAGAATGAGTGAACCACCTAGAGATATCATTTATTAGTTAGACATTTGAATTGTTAGTTGTTTTTGTACTAATACATATTTTGAGTTGTTTATTGTAAATTGTAAATTTAGCCTTAGCGTTTGGGTATAGAGAAATACCTGAGCGTGGCGGTAGCACTCTCCTTTTCTTTTAGTTTTATTTTCGCTTCCGCAGTCACATTCGTTTTCAAAAAAAAAAATTGTATGTATTTTCGACAGTTCATGTAGTTTAAGAAATGGGGGTGTTACAAGAACTGAAGGAGCAGATACAAGGATTATTGGACAAAGGCTACATAAGGCATAGTGTTTCGCCATGGGGTGCTCCAGTTTTATTTGTAAAGAAAAAGGATGGTGGACTAAGATTGTGTATCGATTATAGAGAATTAAACCAAGTAACCATCAAGAATAAATATCCTTTACCCCTCATTGATGATTTGTTTGATCAGCTGAAAGGAGCAGGGACTTTCTCGAAGATAGATTTGCGGTCGGGTTATCATCAACTAAAGGTGGTTGAGAAAGACATACCCAAAACGGCATTTCGTACGAGGTACGGGCACTATGAGTTTACTGTAATGCCGTTTGGATTAACAAATGCACCTGCCGTATTCATGGACATAATGAACAGAGTTTTTCGACCATACTTGGACAAGTTTGTAGTGGTATTCATCGATGACATTTTGATATACTCTAAAAGTCTTGAAGAACATGAAGAACACTTGAGGAAGGTATTACAGACTTTGCGAGATAACCAGTTTTATGCAAAGTTGTCTAAGTGTGACTTTTGGAAGAGCAATGTAGCATTTTTAGGTCATATTGTTACAAAGGAAGGAGTATCGGTGGACCGAGCTAAGGTGAAAGCTGTAATGGAATTGCTTGTACCAACTACAGTCACAGAAGTTAGAAGTTTCTTGGGGTTGGCAGGGTACTATAGGAGGTTTATACAAGATTTTTCAAAGGTAGCAAGGCCCTTGACTAATCTAATGAAGAAAACCACGAAATTTTTGTGGGACAAAGATTGTGAAAATGCTTTTCAAGAATTGAAGCAGAGGTTGACAACGGCACCAGTGTTGACACTACCTTCTGGAACTGAAGGATTTGAAGTATATAGTGATGCTTCAAAGAAAGGGCTAGGATGTGTGTTGATGCAGAATGGGAAAGTGGTAGCTTATGCGTCAAGGCAATTGAAGAATCATGAAGTAAATTACCCTACCCACGATTTGGAGCTAGCAGCAGTGGTGTTTGCCTTGAAAATTTGGCGACACTATCTCTACGGAGTACAGTGTAAAATTTACACAAATCATAAGAGTTTAAACTACATTTTTACGCAGAAGGACTTGAATATGAGACTGCGAAGATGGTTAGAGCTTATCAAGGATTATGACTTAGTGATACAGTACCATGAGGGAAAGCAAATGTAGTAGCAGATGCACTAAGTAGAAAATTGGGACATTCACTTAATGCAACATGGGTATTACAAGACGAGTTGTGCAAGGATTTTCAAAAGCTGGATTTAGAAGTGAAAGAGTTTGGAGAAGTTGAGGCTGAGATTAAATTGTATAGTATGTCTATCACTCCGACTCTATTTGATGAGATAAGGAAGGGACAACCTGGTGATGTTAAGCTTGAAAGAGTGAGGGCAAAGATGGTAAATGCTAGGAATGGACCCTTTGAGCTGCATGAAGATGGGAGTATTCGATATAAAGGACGGTGGTGTATCCCGATGGTATGTGAAGGAGTAAATAGGCAAATCATGGAAGAAGGTCATAACACACCATACTCAGTACACCCTGGTGGAGATAAACTATATAAGGACCTTAAGAAACATTTTTGGTGGCCTAAGATGAAGAAGGAAGTGGCTGAATTTGTAAGTAGATGTTTGAGTTGTCAAAATGTTAAGGCTGAGAGAAGCAAGCCTAAAGGACTGGTACAACTTTTAGATATTCCACAAGGGAAATGGGACTCCATATCTATGGACTTAGTTGGAGGGTTGCCATTAACTAAATCTGGGAAGAATAAAATATGGGTAATTGTGGACAGGCTTACTAAGACAGCGAGATTCATTGCTATGAATGAGATATGGAAAATGGACCAGTTGGCTAAAGCCTACATCAGTCAAGTAGTTAAGTATCATGGGGTACTACGTGATATAATTTCAGATCGAGATTCAAGGTTTCTATCACAATTTTGGAAAGCATTGCAAGCTGCTATTGGGACAAGGTTGAAATTGAGTACTGCTTTTCATCCGAAAACCGATGGGCAAACAGAACGGACTATTCAGACTTTGGAGGATATGCTGAGGGCATGTGTACTGGATTTTCAAGGATCATGGGATGAACATCTTGACTTGGTTGAGTTTTCGTATAACAATAGTTACCACGCAAGTATACAGATGGCACCATATGAAGCATTATATGGCCAGAAATGTAGGAGTCCATTGTGTTGGGAAGATATGGTAGACGTTGTGGTTTTGGGGCCTCAATACTTGCAGGACACAACAGAGAAAATCAAAATAATTCAGGAAAAGATGAAGACAGCCCAGGATCGACAGAAGTCTTATGCAGATCAGGGGCGGAAATTAATTGAGTTTCAAGAAAGCGAAAAGGTAAATTTGACTAACTTATTAAGAGATGAACAATTACAAAGTCTTTATATGCTTAGGACTAAGATGTGTTATTATGATAGGTGTTACTGAAAGTCTCACCTACGAAGGGAGTAATGAGATTCGGAAAGAAGGGGAAGCTAAGTCCTAGATTTATTGGACCATATGAAATTTTGGAAAGGATTAGGAAGGTAGCATATCGATTGGCTTTACCCACGAAGTTGGATAAGGTAACGACCTTATTGCTAATGAGTGGTTATTATTAGTATTCTTGGAAACACGACTTATCTAAGCCATTATAAACGTATTTTCCGACTAGGTACACGATGTATTCCACGTATCGCAATTGAAGAAGTACATGCATGATAACTCTCATGTAATTCGTCCAGAGGTAAGGAATTAAAAGGTTGTCTTGAGACCCTTGAATGGGTGATGGTGATACTAATAACACCATTGTTATGATTATAAGGTTGTGGAGATAGACGAGTCTCTAACTTACGAGGAAAATGTAACACCCCAGATTTTCGAAACTTTTGAAACTTATATAATAAAAATAGAATCTCATTAAATCCCAAATCACAATACAAAGAGTACGGGGTGCTATGCCACACCTGAGCTGGAGAACTCAGGTGCACAGGCTAACTAGCTAATATCCTTAATAAAGAGAATGCACAACATGGCACACAGGCCAAAAAGGAAACTATCTACTTCTATGCTCCGAGGTTCTAGCGCGCTCCCGTGCCTACTCTTCTGTGCCTAAAAGCCAAATATATCTGTTCAGCGAGAGATGCTGGTAACCCACTCGAACGCGTTGAAATACATAATAGATAGATATATATAGATATATGAAAACCATTTTGAAGCAGGAAGATATATCCTAAGAGACTCTAGCTTTAAAAACAGGGACAGACTCAGCAATTAGGGATAAGCTCATCAAATAATAATAAACAGTTAAGTAGGGATAACATTATAAAGAATAGACAGTTAAGGTCACATATCACTTTTCAATCCCAAAACACATCATCATCCAATCATCATTCATATCACATAATCATTAATGGCGCCACGGGACCAATCGCATGCCCCGAACATGAGGGTTAATGCTTATAGCATTAACACGGCCCCGCAGCACCCTACCTCAGTACCGCAGTACGAGGGGAGTTGATCGCAACCAACCCTGTGAAAACCGCTGACGAACTCAATGTCGGACCGCGATCCGACACACCGCTGACGCGCCCAGTTGGTGTGCACAATCGGCGGCCCGTAGCGCATCAAGCCCGACACACCGCTAAGATAAACTCAGTCGGTGGGCAAAGATCCTCGGAGACTACGGTCCTACATACCGATGTCCCACCACTCGGTGGGTCGCAGCCAGTCGTAGTCCTACACACCGCCTGATTACTCAGGTCGGTGGACTACAACCTTCCTCGGCTTATTGGCCCCATACCGCCTGGCGCATCCCGGTCGGTGGGTCATATCACCGAGGCCCATGTGGACCGCAGCCCAAGAAGTGAATCAGTGACCGCAGCCAGGAGAATGAACTGTAGCTCATAAGTAATCAACAGTGGACCGCAGCCCTATATAATATTTATATACCTGACCGATCGCAACCGGCCTGGTTAACAATTGGGATGGTTCTCAACCCATCCAACTGCCCGTATAGCCAATTTGATCGCAACCAAATTGGGGTATCATGCACACATAACACATAGCAAGCACATGCAACCCACATTAACACATTGGGAAGGTGGAGAAAGCATATAACAAAACCTATGCGTGATCCTTCACATACTAAGAATAATCCTAAGGAGTTCATACTTCTTTCACCTAGGTCAACGGGATACCAATTCAACTAGCATGCAATATATAAGACTCATACAACCTACGAACGGTGCCCGAAATATCGAACTAGACATAGGCACGATAGACGGGGTCTGTTGGGACGCCACGGGGATCGGGGGAACAACAAACGGGGAAGCCAAAATCCCAAGTGGGGTATTTTCCAGCGGGTAGCCGGTGGGTGAGGGGTCACCCGCCGGCGACGATGATTCAGGGCAACGGGTGCCCGGCGGGCAGCTGCCCGCCCGCCGGCGACGCCAACAATGGCCGCGGGTAGGTGGCAAGTCCCCTACCCCCACCTACCCCCCACTGACTCTTTTATCACAAAAGTGTACCGGGAACCTTTGTGGAACCCGAAACCATGCTCAGACACTTTTAAACGCAATTGACAATAACACGTGGACAATTAACGGATCCAAATGTAAGAAACATACGGCACATAACCTATCATGTTTTTCTAAACATAATCAACACCCAAACATGCGAATTCCCACCCAATACACCAAGAATAATACCATACGTGTTTCACGATACAACCTAGGGTTCTAATCACTTTTAAATCAACAAGAACACAATTCATCTTCTAATATCAAGATTCGGTAAGAATATCACAAAAACATCAAGAACATCATATAATCATCAATAACACCAAGAACACCCTATAATCATCAAGAGCTTCTTAATACCATCAAGATCACCCATGGAATCATAACACCAATTACCAAGATCAACATAATGAAGCACACAAGAATATGGGGGGAAATCCTAAGAGGGGAATCATAGCTATGAAAATAGGTTTTGTTAAGACATGGGTTACCTCTTAGCCTTAATTAATTCCTTGGCTATGAAGGGTCTTTCTTTAAGCTTTCTTCTTTTTTGATTTCTCCTAAGGGGATTCTTGGAACTTCTTGTGTGGTGAGAGATTATTGTGGTGAAAGATCTAGGTGCTTCCTATATCCCTATTTATATATTTAAGACTCCTAATTAGGGCCTGAATGGTATGGGTTTACTAATTCTATTCCTTATAGGACTAAGGGCTTGTTTTAGGGATAAGGGTCCATGGTCCATAGTGGACCATATTAATTTATTAAAGAGAATCCTAATCATAATTTGAATAGTAAAAGGTTTACTTTCTTTATTCCTAGTAGGCTTTAGACTCTAATTTAGGCAAGGGTCCACGGTTCATGGTGGGCCTTTATTAATTAATTAAAGGGAAACCTAACCGAATTAAATCATATTTAATTATTATTAACGGGATTAATTAAATAATTAATCCGGGATTGAAGGCCGTAACACGGGGTGTTACACTCTCCCCCCCTTACGAGAAGCTTCGTCCCCGAAGCTTAGAAAACGAGTCAAAAGTAATATGGTGGTCATATAGAGAGAATGTATTCTATGAGGAGAATATATAATAGTATATCTATGTGTACTGGGTTTTTTTTTTTTTTTTTTTTTTTTTTTTTTTTTTTTTTTTGGGGACGATTGGGTTAAATGGATTAAGAGAGTGGGTTTCAAACTTGAGGACAAAGTGGATTCAGGAATTAGGATCAAAGTTTTCAAGGTTGCAACTTAGGGTGTGAGGTTGCCACCTTGTATGGAATCGTTAAAATAGGGAATCAAGATGTGGTTTGAAGGGTAGAAAGGGTTTTGAAATAAGGAGGGGGGCAAATTTTCCGAGGGAGGGAAAGGAATTCGGCTAGGATGGGTTAAGGGTTCTCGATCTTAAGTGACTATTCTGGTTTGATGCTTTGATCACGACGTATTTTACGAATTGATGATCCTTCTTCCTTGGTGTGGCACTTGCTTGACTTTAAGATCCTTGTTAGACCTTGCTTCCCATGCTAACTTTCGTCCTTCTCTCCTATCTTGAGGAAATCTCCCGTGATGATTTAACACTTTCTTCTTTAATGCGTCCAAGGTCTTGACCAAGCTTGGTCAACCAAGCCAATCTCTTAGGGAGCACTTCCCAAATTCTTCCCAAAGTTTCTTGGGAGTTGATAAACTTTGGGTTGACTTGCTCTTCTTATTGAATTTCATCTCCTCTTTAGGGAATGAAATTCTTAGTAAGACTTCATGTCTTCCCCGAGGTTCGGTTTGTTGTGCCCTTTTGTGTTACTTTTAATGATGAAGGCGTCCTTGCATGCTCTTTTTTTTCCTGAAGCGCAGTTGGTTACCTAATCTCGTTGTGGAATGACATGGTGAGTTTACGAGTCATCTCATTTCCTTGTGGGTCCTTAATGACCCTTGAGATCTTGGCACAAATGTGCTCTTTACTTTTTGCCTAGCACCACGGACTACGTCGCTCTTGATTCCATACAACTTGTAAGGAGTTCTCTGATTTGCTTGAACGTTATCCTCGGTTTGAAGGAGTCCCGATCCATCCTTAGCATTTTGACTTGTAAGGCCTTTGTGAGTCCTTAGCACGAGTTCCCAACTCGCCTCCTTGGTTTGCACAATCCTTTATGCCAATCATCCCTAGTCGGTTGCATTGTAGAGTCCAACTTCAACTCCACGTGTAATGCAATCGGTTGTGCTTTTCCGACGGTGTCTTGTGTGTCAAGGTCTTTTACCGATGACACCATGTTTGGGCGACCCATGGTTCCTTACCCAAGACTCGCGTTCATCAATCGAGGCACACAAGTGCGCCATGAATCAATAAAATGAGGAGTTAAGAAATCAGCACATTGTACCAGTGGGCGCGAGGTGGGCAGTCGTCCGCCTGCCAAGCTCCTGCCAGGGCCCCGTCAAGGTCCCGCCAAGGTCCCGTCAAGGACCCGTTAGGGTCCCATCAAGGTCCCGTTGGGGACCCGCGGGAAGGTGACTAGGAAGAGTGAATTCTTTCTGGGAAAATCCCAAAAATGCACAGATTCAAGTCCCGACAAGTCCCATGCCCATGTGCACAATAAAAGGGGCTTGAATACATAGGATGACCCATCGTATAGTTTTATTGATTCTTAAGTACGAGTTATAGATGAGTCAAGACTCTCATATGTTCTTTCTGCTCAGTAGGTCGGGTCCGATTTCCAACTACCAATCTCGTCTCCTTCAACGGGTAGTTGGTTATAAGTCAACTTTGTCTTTTCCTTGCTTGATTAATGATAAGCCATCTTGGTTTTTCTTGGAGTTCGGCTTGTCGCTTGTCCTTTGTTCAATCCTTTGGTGACCAAGTGCTTGGTGATGCATTTCTCTTCCTTGGAATGCATTTGATTGGCTGCCCTTGACGTCGCATGGTGTTTTGGCGATTTTGTGTGTACTTCTTACGGTGTCTTAAAACCATCAAGGTCCTTGTTCCAAGGTAAGATCCTTATTGCCGGGAGGTTCTAGTTGTATGACACTTTCCATGCGCCTGTTGCCTCTTCTTGTCATATCGAGCCCTTTTCGACAATTAGCTCTAACGATTAAGAAAAGATGTTGTTTACGTACTACTTTACTTTCTTGCATTTAATTGGCGTTCCCAGTCTCCGGGCTGGGATAGTTGCGCCCATTCTTAACTAGTTCCTAAAGGGTTCGCTCATGCTGGAGGGAGTGGTCTCCCATTTCTGTTACTTCTTCGTTCGGGTTTGTTCCTGAATTCCCCGTTTGTAGAAGTTGGCATCACTGGTGTAGGCTTCGTTGGGTGTTCGGGGTTTGCTTACAATTAGGGCCTTCTGGGTTTCGTAGTTTGTGGTCTGTCACAGACTTCTTTATCTTGGTTATCTCTGTAGGATCTAATTCAGACGCGAAACGAGCCAGCTGGAGGAATTGTTTGTGGTATTCCCTGATGGTGGCCATCCCTCGTTTTAGGTGGAGAATTTCCTCGTACATGGTTGCCCTTATGGGTGCGGGGTGGAATTGAACTCGTAGCCGTGCCCCTAGGCACTCCCGCCCCTAGGCACTCCTAGTTGAACCCCCGATTGTTGCCCATAAGTAGGTTCTTCGTGGATTTATCTAAGATTGGCCTCGTGTCTTGAAGTAGAATGAGGCTATCTCTACGTGGCGTTCCTCTGGACATTCCACTAACCCGAGGATTTTGTTGAAGGTTCGGATTCATTCTTCGAGGAGTGTGGGATCCTTGACTGTCTTCTTGTTGGCGCCATGCTGCTGGTTTTCAGGGCCAATATTTATTATAATGATGAGTCAGTGTGCTGCACCCTTACCTTGGTGTGTTAAGCGTAGGGGAAGTTCTTTTAAGTTAGAGAGGGATAAAGTGAGGGGAGGTTATGTGTAGGTTTCACAGTCTCACCGCGCGTCCTAAGGTTCCTGAATCCTATGTTCCTAAGTACCTAGAGTTCAAGCCTAATGTCCTAAGGTCTGTCTTAATAGTCTTATCCTAGGGTCAAACTTAGGCTCTGAGACCAACTGTGACACCCCAGATTTTCGAAACTTTTGAAGCTTATATAATAAAAGTAGAATCTCATTAAATCCCAAATCACAATACAAAGAGTACGGGGTGCTATGCCACACCTGAGCTGGAGAACTCAGGTGCACAGGCTAACTAGCTAATATCCTTAATAAAGAGAATGCATAACATGGCACGCAGGCCAAAAAGGAAACTATCTACTTCTATGCTCCGAGGTTCTAGCGCGCTCCCGTGCCTACTCTTCTGTGCCTGAAAGCCAAATATATCTGTTCAGCGAGAGATGCTGGTAACCCACTCCAACGCGTTGAAATACATAATAGATAGATATATATAGATATATGAAAACCATTTTGAAGCAGGAAGATATATCCTAAGAGACTCTAGCTTTAAAAACAGGGATAGACTCAGCAATTAGGGATAAGCTCATCAAACAATAATAAACAGTTAAGTAGGGATAACATCATAAAGAATAGACAGTTAAGGTCACAGATCACTTTTCAATCCCAAAACACATCATCATCCAATCATCATTCATATCACATAATCATTAATGGCGCCACGGGACCAATCGCATGCCCCGAACATGAGGGTTAATGCTTATAGCATTAACACGGCCTCGCAGCACTCTACCTCAGTACCGCAGTACGAGGGGAGTTGATCGCAACCAACCCTGTGAAAACCGCTGACGAACTCATCGTCGGACCGCGATCCGACACACCGCTGACGCGCCCAGTCGGTGGACCGCGATCCCCTTTACAAGGGGGGACTTACGACCCTACACACCGTTGGTGCGCACAATCGGCGACCCGTTGCGGATCAAGCCCGACACATCGCTGAGCTAAACTCAGTCGGTGGGCAAAGATCCTCGGAGACTACGGTCCTACATACCGATGTCCCACCACTCGGTGGGTCGCAGCCAGTCGTAGACCTACACACCGCCTGATTACTCAGGTCGGTGGACTACAACCATGTGGACCGCAGCCCAAGAAGTGAATCACTGACCGCAACCAGGAGAATGAACCGTAGCTCATAAGTAATCAACAGTGGACCGCAGCCCTACATAATATTTATATACCTAACCGATCGCAACCGGCCTGGTTAACAGTTGGGATGGTTCTCAACCCATCCAACTGCCCGTATAGCCAATTTGATCGCAACCAAATTAGGGTATCATGCACACATAACACATAGCAAGCACATGCAACCCATATTAACACATTGCGAAGGGGGAGAAAGCGTATAACAAAACCTATGCGTGCTCCTTCACATACTATGAATTATCCTAAGGGGTTCATACTTCTTTCACCTAGGTCAACAGGATACCAATTCAACTAGCATGCAATATATAAGACTCATACAACCTACGAACGGTGCCCGAAATATCGAACTAGACATAGGCACGATAGACGGAGTCCGTTGGGACGCCACGGGGATCGGGGGAACATCAAACGGGGGAAGCCAAAATCCCAAGTGGGGTATTTTCCAGCGGGTAGCCGGTGGGTGAGGGGTCACCCGCCGGCGACGATGATTCCGGGCAGCGGGTGCCCGGCGGGCAGCTGCCCGCTGCCGGCAACGCCAACAATGGCCGCGGGTAGGTGGCTGGTCCCCTACCCCCACCTATCCCCACTGACTCTTTTATCACAAAAACGTCCCGGGAACCTTTGTGGAACCCGAAACCATGCTCAGACACTTTTAAACGCAATTGACAATAACACGTGGACAATTAACGGATCCAAATGTAAGAAACATACGGCACATAACCTATCATGCTTTTCTAAACATAATCAACACCCAAACATGCGAATTCCCACCCAATACACCAAGAATAATACCATACGTGTTTCACGATACAACCTAGGGTTCTAATCACTTTTAAATCAACAAGAACACAATTCATCTTCTAATATCAAGATTCGGTAAGAATATCACATAAACATCAAGAACATCATATAATCATCAAGAACACCGTATAATCATCAAGAGCCTCTTAATACCATCAAGATCATCAAGATCACCCATGGAATCATAACACCAATTACCAAGATCAACATAATGAAGCACACAAGAATATGGGGGGAAATCCTAAGAGGGAATCATAGCTATGAAAATAGGTTTTGTTTAGACATGGGTTACCTCTTAGCCTTAATTAATTCCTTGGCTATTAAGGGTCTTTCTTTAAGCTTTCTTCTTTCTTGATTTCTCCTAAGGGGATTCTTGGGACTTCTTGTGTGGTGAGAGATTATTGTGGTGAAAGATCTAGGTGCCTCCTATATCCCTATTTATATATTTAAGACTCCTAATTAGGGCCTGAATGGTATGGGTTTACTAATTCTATTCCTTATAGGACTAAGGGCTTGTTTTAGGGATAAGGGTCCATGGTCCATAGTGGACCATATTAATTAATTAAAGTGAATCCTAATCATAATCTGAATAGTAAAAGGTTTACTTTCTTTATTCGTAGTAAGCTTAAGACTCTAATTTAGGCAAGGGTCCACGATTCATGGTGGGCCTTTATTAATTAATTAAAGGGAAACCTAACCAAATTAAATCATATTTAATTATTATTAACGGGATTAATTAAATAATTAATCCGGGATTGAAGGCCGTAACACGGGTTGTTACAGAAAAACTAGTAAAGATTCTTGATACCAAAACAAGGGAAACCCGAAGGAAAGTTGTGAAGTTTGTAAAGGTCTTGTGGTCTAACCACTTGAAAGAAGAAGCCTGTAACACCCCAGATATTCAAGACTTTTTAAAAATTATAATAAAGGTAGAATCTTATTAAATCCCAAGATATAATACAAGCGTTCGGGGTGCTATGCCACACCTGGGCTAGAGAACCCAAGTGCACAGGCTAACTAACTACTATCCTCGAAGTGTGATTACATAAACGTGGCACGCGGGCCGAAAGGGAGACTATCTACTTCTACACTCCAAGTTCTAGCGCGCTCCAGTGACTTAATCTTCTGCCTGAAAGCCAAATATATCTGTTCAGCGAGAGATGCTGGTAACCCACTCCAACGCGTTGAAATACAATACATATAGAGAGATATATAGATATACGAAAACCATTTTGAGCATGAAGATATATCCTACGAACTCTAGTTTTAAAACCGGGAATGACTCGACAGATAAGGCCAGACACAAGCAACAGTTATAACAAGCATATGCAGTTCACAACAGATAAGGCAGATAAGGCAAAGCATAAACAATAATCACAACCCAACATAAACAATCCCCAACATAAATCCCATAGTCACATCCCCCCCAAGACACTTGTAATCACAACTCATCCATATCACAACACATAGCACACTTTGTTGGCGCCACAGGACCAATCGCACGCCCATACATGAGGGTCAGCGCATATAGCTCTGACACGGCCCCGCAGCACCCTGCCCCGTATCGCAACACGGAGGGGTCGATCGCAACCGACCGATGAACCGCTGCTCATCATAGTGTTTGATCGCAACCAAACAGTGGACCGCAGCCCAAGAGAATGTCGTCTGACCGCAGCCAGGAAAAAGGATGAACCGCAGCTCATATAGAAACGTTTGATCGCAACCAAACGGTGGACCGCAGCCCAAGAGTATCAATCTGACCGCAGCTCAGGATAACCAATCCGATCGCAACCAAATTGGGGTAACACACACACATAACACATAGCAAGCACATGCAACCCACATTACACATTGGGAAGGGGGAGGAAACGTATAACAAAACCTATGCGTGATCCATCACATACTAAGAATAGTCCTAAGGGGTTCATACTCCTTCCACCTAGGTCAACGGGATACCAATTCAACTAGCATGCAATATAATAGACTCATAAACCTACGAACGGTACCCGAAACATCAAACTAGACATAGGCACGATAAACGGAGTCCGTTGGGACACCACGGGGAACAGGGGAACATCAAACGGGGAAGCCGGGAACCCAAGGTGGGGGAAATTCCAGCGGGTAGCCGGTGGGTGGGGGCCACCCGCCGGAAAGTACTGTTCCGGGCAGCGGGTCGCCGGCGGGCAGCTGCCCACCCGCCGGCTGCCCGCTGCCGGGCGGTGTTTCACGGCCGTGGGTAGGTGGCGGGTCCCCTACCCCCCACCTACCCCCACTGACTCTTTTCATCACTTTTGCGCCCCGGGAACCATTGTGGAACCCGAAACCATGCTTAGACACCTTACAACGCAATTAACGACAACACGTAGACAATTAACGGATCAAATACGAGAAACGAACGGCACATAACCTATCATGCTTTTCTAGACATAATCAACACCCATACATGCGATTTCCCCACCCCACAATCCAAGAATCATAACATACGATACCACCTAGGGTTCTAATCACTTTTATATCAACAAGGATACGATTCGTCTTCTAATTGCAAGATTCGGTAAGAATAACACATAACCATCAAGAGCATCACACAATTATCAAGAACAACACATAATCATCAAGAACTCCATAATTATCAAGAATCTCCAAATATCAAGATTATCAAGATCCCTCGTGGGATCATCACATCAAACATCAATAATCATCATCATATCTCGCCAATCACAATAATATGGGGGAAACCCTAAGGGGGAATCATAGCTATGAAAATAGGTTTTGTTGAGACATGGGTTACCTCTTAGCCTTAATTAATTCCTTGGCTATGAAAGATCTTTCTTTAAGCTTTCTTGATTTCTTGATTTCTCCTAAGGGGATTCTTGGAACTGTTTGGGTGGTGAGAGATTATTGTGGTGGGGATTCTAGGTGCCTCCTAAGTTCCCTATTTATATATTTAAGACTCCTAGTTAGGGCCTGAATGGTATGCGTTTACTAATTCTATTCCTTATAGGGCTAGGGTTTGTTTTAGGGATAATGGTCCACGGTCCATAGTGGACCATATTAATTAAAGAGGATCCTAATCATAATCTGAATAGTAAAAGGCCTACTTCCATTATTCCTAACAGGCTTAAGACTCTTATTCGGGCAAGGGTCCACGGTTCGTGGTGGACCTTACTAATTAATTAAAGGTGAACCTAACGTAATTAAATCATATTTAATTATTATTAACGGGATTAATTAAATAATTAATCCGGGATTGAAGGCCGTAACACGGGGTGTTACACTCTCCCCCCCTTACGAGAAGCTTCGTCCCCGAAGCTTGGAAATCATTGCAGGGTTAACGAGTCAAGAGTAGAACCGTGGTCCTATAGAGAAGGTATTCCACGGGGAAATTGTATACTTGTACGCCTATGCGTGTTGGGTTTTTTGGGGACGATTAGGTTTACAGGGCCAAGAGAGTGGGTTTCAAACTTGAGGGCACGGTGAATTCAGGAATTAGGATCAAGTTTTCAAGGTTGCAACTTAGGTTGTGAGGTTGTCACTTGTATGGAACCATTAAAACATGGGATTAAGAATGGGGTCTGAAGGGTAGAAAGGGTTTTGAAATAAGGAGGGGGCCGATTTTCCGAGGGAGGGAAAGGAATTCGGCTAGGATGGGTTAAGGTTTCTCGATCCCAAGTGAATAATCTGGTTAGATGCTTTGATCACGATGCGTTGCCGAGCTGATGATCCTCCTTCCTTGGTGTTGGTACTTGCTTGACTTTAAGATCCTTGTTAAACCTTGGTTCCCAGGCTAAGGTTTCATCCTTCTCTTCTTTCTTGAGGGAATTTCCCGTGGTGATTCAACACTTACTTCTTTAATGCGCCCAAGGTCTTGACCAAGTTGAGTCAACCAAGCCAATCTCTTAGGGCGCACTTCCCAAATTCTTCCCAACGTCTCTTGGGAGTCGATGGACTTTGGGCTGAATTTCTTTTCTTATTGAATTTCATCTTCTCTTTAGTGGATGAAATTCTTAGTAAGACTTCATGTCTTACCCGAGGTTCGGCATTGTTGTGCCCTTTTTGTGTTATTTTTAATGCTGAAGGTGTCCTTGCGTGCCCTTTTTCTTTTTAAAGCGCAGTCGGTTGCCAAATCTCGTTGTGGGATAACTCGGCGACTTTACGAGTCGCCTCATTTCCTTGTGGGTCCTTAATGACCCTTGAAGTCTTGGCTCGAATGTGCTCTTCACCCTTTTGCTTAGCACCATGGACTACGTCGTTCTTGATTCCATACAACTTGTAAGGAGTCCTCTGATTTGCTCGAACGATGTTCATGGTTTGGAGGAGTCCCGGTCCACCCTTAGCATTTTGACTTTTAAGGTTTTCGTGGGTTCTTAGCATGAGTTCCCAACTCTCCTCCTTGGTTTGCGCAATCCTTTACGCCAAACATCCCTA
Source organism: Ipomoea nil (assembly GCF_001879475.1). Taxonomy (NCBI): domain Eukaryota; kingdom Viridiplantae; phylum Streptophyta; class Magnoliopsida; order Solanales; family Convolvulaceae; genus Ipomoea; species Ipomoea nil. The sequence goes on from NW_017617577.1 coordinate 2,930,374, forward strand.
GTCGGGGGTGTCGTAGGACCCAACTTCAATTACTCGTGCATTGTAATTGATTGTGACTTCCCGATGGTGTCTCGTGCGTCAAGGTCTTTTACGTAGGACACTATGTTTGGGTGGTCCATGGTTCCTTACCCAAGACTCACATTCATAAATCGAGGCACACAAGTGCGCCACAAATCAATAAAATGAGGGGTTAAGAAATCAGCACATTGTACCAGTGGGCGCGAGGTGGGCGGTCGTCCGCCTGACAAGCTCCTGCCAAGGACCCGCCAAGGTCCCGTCAAGGACCCGCGGGAAAGTGACTAGGAAGAGTCAATTCCTTCGGGAAAGACCCCAAAAATGCACAGATTCATGTCCTGACAAGTCCCATGCCCTTGTGCACAATAAAAAGGGACTTGGATACATAGGATGACCCATCGTACAATGTTTATTGATTCTTAAGCACGAGTTCTAGAGGTAGATATACATATATATATATATATATATATATATATATATATATATATATATATATATATATATATATATATATATATATCTATGTTTTCTTGGTCTGGGTTAAGGGGTGTAAGAAGTGCAAGGGCTAGGTTTCAAAGTCGAGGGGCGGATAGGGTCGATGTCTCCAAGGTCGTAATACAGGAAGGAAGGTTGCTACCTTGTACGGGTTTGATTGTAATGAGGGATCAAGAGCGAGATTTGGAGTGGTAGGACGGATTCTTTAACGAAATGGTACTTGATTGGCAAGGGGAGGGAAAGGGGCTAAGGACTCTTGGCTTCGAGTGATTATGCCTGTTTGGGGATTGGTTGTGGCGTACAGTCGAACTGGTGATCCCTTTTCCTTGGCTTCGTTTGATTCTAAGATTTTCGTTTGATCTTCTCTTCCCGTGTCGAAGTCCCCTTCGTCTCTATGGCTTCCAGGGGAATTCTCGTGATGCTTTCCGTGTACGTTCCCCTCGGATGTCCAGAAGTCTGGACCCAGTCGGTTAGTGGGTCAAATCCTTAGGTCTTGACTCCTAATCCTTGCCGAGGGTTCTTAAGGGTCAAGGGGGGTTTCGGGTTAGTCATTCTTGTTCTATTGGGTTTCATCCCTTCCTTGGTGGATGAAATTCTTAGCAAGGCTTTATGTCCTCCTTGAGGTTCAGCCTGTTGCACCTATTTGACGATGTTTTCTGTAGCGAGGGCCCCTGACACGTTGAACATATTTGTTTGCCCGCTCTTGTCAACGCATGGCGTTCTTCGGTGGCATACGTACCGGCTATGGTTTCTCGTAAAGCCTTCACGGTTTTCGTGCAAGGGTGGGATGATACGTATTCGTAACTTCCACCTACTTTCGCCGATTCCTATCTAACAACTTATTTTAATATTGAATCGATGAATGTTGGTTCTTCACGCCCCTGGGCAGGGTAAGGGCTTTATGCTGCTCTACGGTTTTTAACAGGGTTTCCAAACGGAGTGGGGATATGAACTTTGAGTAAGGGCGATGATTCCAATGCTCATAACAATTTAGGGTTTCCGAGGGTTTGGGTTAGGCGCAACAAAGGGTGAGCAAGGTCATGACGGTTGTGAATTTGCTCTTAAGGTAATTAAGGATTCGGGGTGGGAGTTTTCAACAAATAGGGGTATCAAGATGCTGGGGTTTCAGGGCGGATGATATTTTAAACTGGGGTGGTGGGGTCGCAAGGTGTCGCGATATACTTACCTTGCGCCCATGGATTCGACTAATGGTGTCGTTCATTCGCTACTTTAATCGGTGTCCTAGTTCTCCTTCCTGTTTGTTGTAGCCGCAACCCGGGTTTGCCGATATAAAGCAACTTGTCGGAAGGTGCATGCCATTTGTCTGAATCGGGGGTTATCGTGGTTAACCCTGGGTTGGTGAGTATTGCAGTCCGTTCCTTTTAGTAGTCCTGACGTCTTGATGCAACGTCTTTTCACCGCCTCTTCCAAATCTTCCTTTTCTTTGGTCATGGTCCTTGTCAAGTCTTTTGACGGGAGTTAGGACGAGGCGATTTATCGGGTAAGTGCATGTTACCCAGTTGTGGAAGTAAACTTATCTATTCGCACCCTTACCTGGTGTGGTAAGCGAAGGGGGAGGTTCCTTTAAGTTAGAGAGGGATGAAGTGAGGAGAGGTTATGTGTAGGTTTCACAATCTCACTGCGCGTCCTAAGGTTCCTGAATCCTATGTTCCTAAGTACCTAGAGTTCAAGCCTAGTGTCCTAAAGTCCGGTCTTAAGAGTCTTATCCTAGGGTCAAACATAGGCTCTGATACCAACTGTAACACCCCAGATTTTCAAGACTTTTTAAAACTTATAATAAAGGTAGAATCTTATTAAATCCCAAGATATAATACAAGCGTTCGGGGTGCTATGCCACACCTGGGCTAGAGAACCCAAGTGCACAGGGTAACTAACTAATATCCTCGAAGTGTGATTACATAAACGTGGCACGCAGGCCGAAAGGGAGACTATCTACTTCTACACTCCAAGTTCTAGCGCGCTCCAGTGACTTAATCTTCTGCCTGAAAGCCAAATATATCTGTTCAGCGAGAGATGCTGGTAACCCACTCCAACACGTTGAAATACAATACATATAGAGATATATGTAGATATACGAAAACCATTTTGAGCATGAAGATATATCCTACGAACTCTAGTTTTAAAACCGGGAATGACTCGACAGATAAGGCTAGACACAAGCAACAGTTATAACAATCATATGCAGTTCACAACAGATAAGGCAGATATAGCAAAGCATAAACAATAATCACAACCCAACATAAACAATCCCCAACATAAATCCCATAGTCACATCCCCCCCAAGACACTTGTAATCACAACTCATCCATATCACAACACATAGCACACTTTGTTGGCGCCACAGGACCAATTGCACGCCCATACACGAGGGTCAGCGCATATAGCTCTGACACGGCCCCGCAGCACCCTGCCCCGTATCGCAACACGGAGGGGTCGATCGCAACCGACCGATGAACCGCAGCTCATCATAGTGTATGATCGCAACCAAACAGTGGACCGCAGCCCAAGAGAATGTCATCTGACCGCAGCCAGGAAAAAGGATGAACCGCAGCTCATATAGAAACGTTTGATCGCAACCAAACGGTGGACCGCAGCCCAAGAGTATCAATCTGACCGCAGCCAGCTTCTGAACCGCAGCTCAGGATAACCAATCCGATCGCAACCGAATTGGAGTAACACACACACATAACACATAGCAAGCACATGCAACCCACATTACACATTGGGAAGGGGGAGGAAACGTATAACAAAACCTATGCGTGATCCATCACATACTAAGAATAGTCCTAAGGGGTTCATACTCCTTCCACCTAGGTCAACGTGATACCAATTCAACTAGCATGCAATATAATAGACTCATAAACCTACAAACGGTACCCGAAACATCAAACTAGACATAGGCACGATAAACGAAGTCCGTTGGGACACCACGGGGAACAGGGGAACATCAAACGGGTAAGCCGAGAACCCAAGGTGGGGGAAATTCCAGCGGGTAGCCGGTGGGTGGGGGCCACCCGTCGGCTGCCCGCCGGAAAGTACTGTTCCGGGCAGCGGGTCGCCGGCGGGCAGCTGCCCACCCGCCGGCTACCCGCTGTCGGGCGGTGTTTCACGGCCGTGGGTAGGTGGCGGGTCCCCTACCCCCCCACCTACCCCCCACTGACTCTTTTCATCACTTTTGCGCCCCGGGAACCATTGTGGAACCCGAAACCATGCTTAGACACCTTACAACGCAATTAACGACAACACGTAGACAATTAATGGATCAAATACGAGAAACGAACGGCACATAATCTATCATGCTTTTCTAGACATAATCAACACCCAAACATGTGATTTCCTCACCCCACAATCCAAGAATCATAACATACGATACCACCTAGGGTTCTAATCACTTTTATATCAACAAGGATACGATTCGTCTTCTAATTGCAAGATTCGGTAAGAATGACACATAACCATCAAGAGCATCACACAATTATCAAGAACAACACATAATCATCAAGAACTCCATAATTATCAAGAATCTCCAAATATCAAGATTATCAAGATCCCTCGTGGGATCATCACATCAAACATCAATAATCATCATCATATCTCGCCAATCACAATAATATGGGGGAAACCCTAAGGGGGAATCATAGCTATGAAAATAGGTTTTGTTGAGACATGGGTTACCTCTTAGCCTTAATTAATTCCTTGGCTATGAAAGATCTTTCTTTAAGCTTTCTTGATTTCTTGATTTCTCCTAAGGGGATTCTTGGAACTGTTTGGGTGGTGAGAGATTATTGTGGTGGGGATTCTAGGTACCTCCTAAGTTCCATATTTATATATTTAAGACTCCTAGTTAGGGCCTGAATGGTATGCATTTACTAATTCTATTCCTTATAGGGCTAGGGTTTGTTTTAGGGATAATGGTCCACGGTCCATAGTGGACCATATTAATTAAAGAGGATCCTAATCATAATCTGAATAGTAAAAGGCCTACTTCCATTATTCCTAACAGGCTTAAGACTCTTATTCGGGCAAGGGTCCACGGTTCGTGGTGGACCTTACTAATTAATTAAAGGTGAACCTAACATAATTAAATCATATTTAATTATTATTAACGGGATTAATTAAATAATTAATCCGGGATTGAAGGCCGTAACACGAGGTGTTACAAAGCCACTTGGGAAGTAGAGGATGATATGAGAAATCGTTACCCGACGTTGTTCGATCAAGGTACTCGTCTAAGTTACGGGGACCTAACTTTGTTTTTAGGGGGGTAGAATGTAACACCGCGTTGTTCTTTTAGTGTGTTAATTGCATCATTCCATTTTTGTGTATGAAATGCATCATTCCATTTTTGTGTATGAAACTCGAGTTTTAGTTTCTTGGTGAGGTTGAGTTTGGGTTTCCCAGTTGCGAGGTTTCCCGGTTCCCTTGTTCCTTGTTGCCGTATGGGTCTGCTTCGGGGACGAAGCATCTTTTAAGGGGGGTAGAGTGTGATACCCCAATTATTTGAGTATTTTAATTTGTTATAAATAAACTATTCCAAAAAAAAAAGTACTACTATTATGTTATGGTTATTAATATTCCTAAACCAATAATACTTATATGATAATAATAAACTAATTTTTAAATCCTAAAACTAATATGTTTATGTTATATTAAATAAATTTAACTTAAGTTATAGTATATATATGTGATTCTCCAGTACGGCTTTAGTATATATATGTACCTATGTTTATTAGATTAAGTTTGATATATATACGTTAGTTTATTAGATTAAGTTTGGGATATATATGTCTAGTCAGGATGTAATTCTATGATATTAGTTTCCTAAGCCTTTTTAAACTCACTCTATAATTCTATGATATTAGTTACCTAAACCTTTTTAAATTCACTCTCTAATTTTTAACACACGCTGCTATTGGAATCAAAAGAAATACAAAAACAAACCCTAGCATATATGACACCTTCCACTCCTAAATCATCATCTTCGCAGTCGACACTCTCATTCTTTTCATTCCCAGTTTCGGCTTCGACACAAGAGAACTCCTAGGAGTCAAATTTTCTTCCATCTGGTGTCATCTATTCGTAAGTTTAATTATATGTTTGTGGTAAAATTTCTATAATTATATGCTTACGTGATTTTTTTGTATTTATATGAACATTCAATTTGGTTAGAAGGAGAGTTTGCAGAGGAGCAAACGTAGGACTCGGGTTAAGTGTGTGATTTGTTTTACACATCCAGGTAAGTGCTTATGTCTATCAAAATTTACTTTTACTGTGTAACGATGTGTATATTTTTCTTGGTTTTGTGGGCATATGAGATATGGTCATTTTGTGGTGATTAAAAAGGATAAATTTTACGGAATTTGATTATTGCCTGTGAAAATTCTGACTGGCGCAGCTGGAAAGAAAAATTCGTGAAAATTGCTTCCTAAACTTCTTTTTGCTTGAAATTTTTTATGGAGAACCTAGAATTGTTTTGTTTGATGTTTATAAAAAGTTTTTGTTAAAAATATGTTTCAGTTTTTCCAGAAAAATTTCGTAAAGTTGAGGCAGTGTACTGCCAGTTTAGTTTCTGCCTGGCGCAGTGTTGGGAAATATTTCGGGAAAAATACTTCTAGACCTTGAATTGGCTTGAAAAGTTTTGTGTGTAGTCTAGACCCTTTTTACTACTTATCTGGAAAATTTCATGGGAAAATGTGTAACCGTTTTTTCTCAGTAAATTCTGCAATTCAGGTCATCGTTTCTGAAATTTTCTGTCAGTTTCTTATTTGAGATATTGAGAATTTGTTTGCTTGTGAAATATCATTACTCTTAACATTTTTTATAAATATGGAGAATAAAAGGGTTTTGTTGACTTGTATAGTGTTCAATTATGAATTCTGGATTGACCCAGTTTGTTGAGGAGTGAACAGTTGAAATATACTAATTCAGTAGGGAGTCTAAAAAGTCCCTGTTATTTTGAGGAGTGAGCAGTAAAAACATATCTTGTCTCACTAAGACTTTTTGTCCTGTTGTTTTGAGGAGTGGTTAGTGGAGTCTACCACTAGGGTATTTACCCTGTTGAGTAGTAGTCAGTAGAAACGTATCCTGGCTACTAGGACTAGTTACTACCCATTGGGCTTGGAAACCCATTGGTGGTGTGCACACTTAAGGTATTAGTTCTGTTCCACTTAAATGGGATTTTTGTGTAGTGTTCAGTAGAGTGAGTACTGTTCACTAAGGCTTATTAAATAAGACCCTGCCCATTGTTTGGTTGGTTTAAATGGGATTTTGCGTAGTGTTCGGTGGAGTGATCACCGTTCACTAGGGCTTAAGTAATTAAGACCCTACCCATTATTTGGTTTGATATTCATCTATACTTCCTAAAAATGATTTCTTTTGGAAACGTGTAATTTGGAAAAGAATTGATTTGAAATCTTAAGTTGAGAAACCTAAATCTCTATGTGGAGTGTGATGTGAAGTAAGCGTTAAGTGGAAGTTGAGAATTGTTAAGCCCTGTGGCTAATTGTTTTGGATTGTGAATATATACTATATTAAACCCGTTTTCCAAGGTAGAGTAAACCTTACTTATCAATGTTTTGCTAATTTTATTGTTTCGTGTTTCTCTTGTTTGTGATTTGTGCAGGTGAATGAGTAAGTTGTTGGCTGAGAGCGCGCATTAGAACTTAGTAGCTGTTTTGTTTATGATGTTTTGGAGTTATTGATTCATATTGTATTTCTTTAGTTTTGGATTAAGTTGTGATTGAATGTTATAGTTTAGAGCCTTACATCTAGTCAGTGTTGGTCTGTTGGATTAGATGTGGCCGTTTCACCCTCATTTATTATTATTAAGGACTTAAAGTTATTTTGTAAGTTGAATTATTACTTAGTTCTAAATGGTGGTATGCGTACTTTAGGAATTCTATTCATGGCAGTTTCTGTTTTTTATTGGTCTATTTATAGTAGGCGTTGAGAATTAAATTTAGGGGTGTTACAGAGCAGCTCGCTCAGAATCTCCATCAGGTGACGTAGACGATGTAGACGCTCAGTGAAGCCATGCTGAACAACAATCAAGCTGTGCCACCTCCTCCCCCTGCTGGGCATCACGATGTAGGTCGTTTGGTGTCGGGGCATCGGCCACCAACCTTCGCCGGAGAAGAAAACCCGGTAGTCTTGGAAGAGTGGCTACGGGTGTTTGATAAGATCTTCATCGTTGTGGGTTGCCCCGAAGAGAGAAGAGTAAAACTGGCAACGTTCTACTTCTGCCAAGAAGCTGATCTGTAGTGGGTCCACGAAGGTCCGACCTTCCTTGAAGAGCCTGGGTTTGATTGGACCGCGCTCAAGGACAGAATGCGCGAAAGGTTTTACCCAGCGCATGTGCGAGCCGCCATGTTTGATGAGTTCCTTCATCTGCAGCAAGGATCCTTATCTGTGGTCGAATACCACAAGAAGTTCTTAGAGTTGGCGCGTTTCGCAAGGATGCTTGTGCCTACAGAGCTTGCTATGGTTGAGCGTTTCGTTGCCGATCTGAATTATGAGGCACGAAAAGCGTTGACGGTAAGTAGGCCCAGCTCCCTTAAGGATGCGTATCTGTGTGCCGCGGATCTGTATCGTGTTCAGCAGCTTCAGAAAGGATCGTTTGAGCTAGTTAGGAAGAGGGTTGAGAGTGGAGGTTCTTCCACCTTCAAGAAGCCCCGGCCGAGTTTTCAAGTCAAGGCTGTGTCATCTTTTTCTCAAGGACCTATCAGGGTGGAGCATCTGGATCAAGCTAAGTCGGTTGGTTGTCGAAGATGTGGGAAGGTGCACGCGGGCCATGATTGTTATGGCCAGGCGTTTAGGTGTTTTCGATGCGGGGATCGTGGTCACAAAGTCGTGGAGTGTCCCCAGCTTCCCGGTCAGAGAGCGTTGTCGCCACCCCCGAGAGCCGGAGGAGCACCAGGAGGGAGTTCGGGTCGCGGAGCTATCGAGCTAGGCCACCCGGAAGAGTTTTTGTGATGGCGCGCTCTCAGGCTGAGTCGGAGGGCTTGATAGAGGATGAAGTGGCAGGTAACCCCTTTCTTCTAGCCTATCCTTGTTTGTTTCTCCAGAATCATCATGTTCGTTATATCTTGAGTGTTACCTTGTGTTTCATAGTTGTCTCTTGCTTGGCAATCCTTGGTGCGCTTTCTTTGATAGCAACTCTCTTTTGAGGCTTAGTGTAGACTCTTCTTGCTAAGTGATTTCTTTAGTTGGTATATGAGCTTCGTTGTGAAGTTAGCAATTCATCCTTGTCATGTTTTGCGATTTGGGTCAATTCTACAATCCTTGTACTTGGTTGTTCTTACAACAATTCCTTGTGCACTTCCTAAATTTTCCAAGTATTCTTTGAATTGGAAAATAGCAAAATTCATACCAAAAACCTTTCCTTGTGAAGCTTAAAAACCAAGCCTAATGTTTAATTGTAACCTTTGAGTTTCAAACCCGAGCCTAATTTTTGTCAACCCAACCTCTAAACCACTTGAGCCAATTATCTTTCTTAAAACCTAACCAATTTTAATTCCATCTAAACTATAAATTCCCACTTTACCCAAAATCCCCAAATTAAATCATCTTTTTCCCCAATTTCTCCCAAACCCCTCAATTTCCCAAATCTTCGTCCCTCTTCTTCTTCCCTACTCGTGACCCACCAAGCATCCACCCCCCGTCGCCGCACCACCAACCTGCCTGTCGCCCCACCTTCACCTCGCCACCGCCTCGCCGCCGTCACCGTCACCCGGAGCTGCTGTGCCGCCGCTGAGCTGCTATCGTCGAGAGAAGCAGCGAGAGAGAGAGAGCGAGAGAGAGCAGCGTGAGAGAGAAGAGAAAAAGGAGAAGTCTTGGGTCCTTTTTGTTGAGCTTTGGATCATCTTCAATCATGCCTAGAAGGTCAAGTTTGGCAAGGAAAGCGGAATGGGTGGATACCCATTACCTCGTTCTTAAAGGTAAAGCTTTTGATCTGGAATCTTTTCCTAGTTCTTTGTTGGATATGCTTAGGTATCAAGGTTTGTTGGATGGGTTTCTCGCCATAAGGGCCGAGACTTACCCGTGTTTGTTGAAAGAGTTTTATCGTCACATGGTTGTGACAAAGGAGGGTGATAAGTTGGAGATCACCTCTAAGGTGAGAGGTGTGAAGGTTGTGTTGTCTGAAAAGAGGTTGGCTTAATTGTTGAATTTGTCTGCTACCGGAGTGGCTCAGTACAGTGGTCATTCTTGGGTTAGAACGGATACCATGGGGTACCGTGACTATTTGAGCTATCTGTTGGGCTGTACCAGTGGTTTCACTCAAGCCTCTAGGTCGAAAAAGAAGTGGTTGTCTGCGGAGCAAAGGATCTTGGTGATGTTGGTGTCGGATTGTTTGTTGCCTAATAACAACAAGAGCAGTTTGTTGGGTAAGTTGGAGTGCACCTTTGCCTTTTGCGTCAAGAACATGGTTAAGTTCAACCTGCCTGCTCTGATGATGCAACACATGGTGTTTTGCTGGGATCACAATCGGAAGAGCTTGCCATATGGGATGGTGCTGAGTTGGATCTTGGTTAAGAAAGGTGTTAGTGTGGACGGTTGCCTCCCGAAGGCTGTGGGAAAGATGGTGTTGGATACCACCAATCTCCGGAGTTGTAATCTGTTTCGGTTGGATGATGGTGAGTACATCACGCTAGAAGAGGTTGCAAGGAAAGTGCCTGATGAGTGGGCGGAGTTAGCTGCTGAGCTTGGAATCCATGCCGGGAAGTTGAGCCTCGCAGTCTAGAGTTTGGGCGGTGACGAAGAAGCTGAGGAGGAAGCAGACCAAGAGGAAGAAGTAGGAGCACCGGAGGCCGCCGAAGCCGAAGAAAGTGATTCGGACAATGAGGAAAGCCGGAGAAGGAAGGAAGCTCGCACGAAGAGGGAGCATGACGTCGTCACCTTGCTTCGTCAGCAAAACAGCATGATCGCCGAAGGCTTTGCGTTTATGAAGGCGCAGTTCGTCGCAGTGCATCAGAGGCTGGACCAGATTGAAGCCAGTTCTAGCCATAGAGACGAAGACGAAGAGGAGTCTAAAGAGGCCGAGGAGTCGGAGAGCGAGGAGTTTTAGCTTGTGTTGCGGTAATCCCGTTCGTCTTTTTCCTTGTTGTTTCCCTTCTTAGCCGTTGTTAGCTTGGTGATAGGTTGTTGTGTGCTTTGTGTGCTTGCTTGTTTTGTTTGTTGCATTGTTGTTTAGCTAGTTTGATAGTGGTGTTTGGAGTTAGTAGTTTAGTTCTTGGTTGTTGTCTAGAAGTTGGTGGTTGTGTTGAGGCTAGAGTTCTTGATGCTCAATCTATCCGTTTGTTGACCTCTTGCCAATCCTTGAATTTGAAATGCCTTCTTCTTTGCTTTGGAATCCTTGTGAGTTCTTTTGTAGTCTTTGACCAAAAGAGTTGTTCTTGAACTTCTTGTCACAATGTCGTTTCCTTTCACCGTTTGCTTTTAATTCGTCGTACCCAAGCTTCAGGGACGAAGCTTCTTTGGAGGGGGAGAGGATGTGACACCCCAAAAATCCACATTCAATCCATGGATTAATTGAGTAATTAATCCTATTTTATTTGAGGAATTAATTCCTAAAATCCTGATTTTTAATACTCAAGGAATAGTATTTGACTAGTCAACCTTAAAGTTGTGCTTGTACCTTGAGCTTTGAGGGTAGTTCCCTTGTTCCTTACACTTTCTAAGGGTTAGTAAGGGTATTCTTGTCTTTTCACCAAGAGTTAGTATTGTAACCTAACCTAGAAGACTTCTTCATTTCATTCCCTACAATTCTTAGAAATTGGTTCTACATTCTCTCTAGAAAAGAAGTGTAGCTTATTCTCCAAGCCAAGTTGAGACCCTTGTCAAGATTCCAAGATTTGCTTCCAAGATTCAAACTTTCACCTATTTGGGCATCTAGGAGGGTAAGATCTAAGTTCATCTTGTGTTTTTGGTTCCATCTTAGTTGTCTTTTTCTTAAAGGTAGGATCTTTATGATCTTTTGGTTTAATCTTGAAGTGGGTTTGGAAAGTAAGCCTTGTGGAGAGCTTGTTGTGGTGTAAAGTGAAGTCTTTTGGTCTACAAGAGGTAACCCATGCTCTACAAAACCTATTTTGCTTACCTATATGTGATTTCTTGGATTCTACTTGTGTTTTGCTATGAAATGTGAGGGTTTATGCATTTGTATTGTGATATTGCATATCTAGAGCTTGTGTTTAGGGTTCCTTTGTTCCATTGCTTGGCATTTTCCATGATTCAAGTCATTTTGTTGTATTGGGTGAGATTTGGCATGTTTTGGACTTGAATTTGTGTTTGGAGAAGAAAATCCCCGAAGGGGTCTTTTTGCACATGAGTATGTACCCGCGGGCGGAACGGCGGGGAGAGCCCTTCCCGCAGGTACAGAGGCTTGTGGGTAGTGTACCCGCGGGCGGAACCACGGGTAGGGGCCTACCCGTGGGTCCACCGGCGGGGAATACAATGGTGTTGAGATGGGATTTGTTCCCCGTGATTTGTTTGACTCGGTATTTGGTCTTTTGACTTCCCGATGTTCTTTTGTGGAACTATTTGAGTGTCTTCTTGATGTTTCGTATGTCTAGAACTATATGGTAGGTATCCAAGTAGGACTTTGGTATCTTGAATCATGCTAAGTGTTCAACATTGTGTTTCGTTGGACCAAGAGGTGTCTTGTGTGTTCCTCGGAACTAACTTGAGTTTCCCCGTTGATAAGCATGCTAGTTTGTTGTCTAAATGCTAGCATGTGTGTGGTTTGTACCTTCCGTTTGGTTGATGATAACTTGTGTTATCCATCGTTGTTGTTGTTGGGTTGTGACCCGTTCCTTGATTGAGTATGTTTCATACCTTCGTTGTGATCCGTTGTTTGACTCTTGTTGAGTTGTGGTGCGTGTGTGGCTTTACCTGGATTGCACGATTAGTGGTATGGGACACTAGTCACCAAGGTATTGCAGCGGTCCTCGTGGTGGCCGTGACGTGATTATGGAGTTGTGGCCTGAGTGATTGGTCCACGTTTTTGGGGGATAACATGTGTTATCCGGGCATGTGTTGCCGTGAATTGGTGGTCTCGTTGGTGGTCGTTGGTGGGGGACGACGGTCCCGGAGGAATAAGGTTGGACTAAGAAGTACTGGGGTCCTGGAGGTAATTGTTGGAAAAAAGATACAAGGTTGGGGGTAGCCATAAAGTTGGAACAGGGCATAAGGAAGGCATACCAACTCGTGATGGGTGAAGTTGCGAGGGCTTGTAAAGCCGGCGTTGTGTGTTCTTCTCTCGTGACGTGTGTAGTCACGGAGGCATGTGTTGCCGTTGGGTGAGTCTTTATCCTTTGCGTCTGGTTAACCTTTGTGGTTTGGGATGTGTTCCCGTGTTATCTTTGAGAGTGATGAGTCCTATGTTGATTGCTGATCTTGGTTTTGACTTATATATATGTATTCCGTTTCGAAAATGGTTTTAAACCATATATCCTTCTATGTATGATATTTCACATGTATTGGTGGGTACCAGCATTATTCGCTGACCGGGCGTCGTCCCAATGTTTATCTTTGTATCTTTCAGGTGATGTTTAGACGAGCGCGATGTCTAGTGCCTGGTAGCTTAGTGCCCTCATCCCTGTTTTGTGGCCTGTGTGCCCATGTAGTTTTAGACCGATGTTTTTGGGATAGATGTATACACTTGAAGATTGTTTGCCGTAGCGTTTACCGTGTTTGGTAGACGTGACGTGACACCCCGTTCGGATTTCTTTTATCCAATTTCGTTTTATCTTCCGCTGTGCTAGTTTTGTTATTTAATCTGCATGTGTTAAGGCTTTTATATAGGTCTTGTTTGGGGGGTGTTACAATATCTATTGAGAACTCTACCATTAAGATGGTAGGTTGTGTCTATTGTTGAGCATGTTGCTTGTTGTCCTTGTTGTCTTATGTATTGTTGTTGTTGATCAGTCTTTTGTTGAGAACGTGATGTTGTGTCCTTTGATGTTTCATCTCTTGGCTTTTGAAAGAATATATACTGTATTCCTTTGTCTCAAATAGTTTCGCCTATATATATATATATATATATATATATATATATATATATATATATATATATATATATATATATATATATATATATATTATGTCACTTAACGCGTATTGGTGGGTTACCAGCATCTATCACTGACGAGTGTTATCCCTATGTTTTTCAGGTTATGATTAGCTTGGAGAGCGTGCTAGTGGATCTAGATAGCATAGTTCTTATGCCTTCCTTTTTTATTAGACTGTTGGCATGTGTGCCCTAGACTTTGACGTTGTTACGAATGTTTCTGTAGACTTAGTGTAACACCTCTAATTTTTTTTAAAAACTTTTAAAGCTTATGGAATAAAGACAAATATATTATTTATTCCCAAACATATAGTCGGGGTGCTTTGCCACATCTAAGCTAGAGAACTCAGATGCACAGGCTAAACTAACTAACAAAGCATAAACCATAATTAATTTCCAAATACAAATTGAGGCACGCAGGCCATCTCATTAAAGCTAGAACTATCTAAACTAATTCCACGAATCCAACTAGCGCGCTCCGAAGCTACTCAACTGTTCCTGAAAAACATTTGGTGTAACAACCATCAGCGAATAATGTTGGTAACCCACTCCCACGCGTTGAGTACAATATAGGTAGATATTAGAAAATTATTTTGAAACTGGAATGCATATATAACCTAAGCAACTCTAGTTCAAATCCAAGATCAACACTCGAGACGCGATAACAGACTCAACAATAATCAGCAATATTAATAATAGGACAACACGACAAATAACAATCAATATCAACAAACACTTGTCCATCTTCCAACCTTATACCAAGTTCCAACCTTGTGGCTCCCCTCCGTTCTTATATAAGTTCCAACATGTACCTCCAGGCCACCCTTATATCGCCTCCCTTATCCCTCCGGGCAACTACATGCCCCCACCAACCACCCACCCACAAACTACCTCATATCATGATAGCGCTGCAGTGCCATTCGCATGATCCATACCTCTAGTACCAATACCAAGGGGTCAGCATATAGCCTCGACATGACACCGCAACACTTATAACATGACCCATGCTTAAAGCAAGCTAGTAGAAGGTGGGTTTGTGCCTTCAGCACAGTAACCGCAAGGTCTGTACCTTTAGTACAATGACCGGGCACTTGTTGTGCCATCAGCCAACAATTCATTTTCACAAATCAGAATCTCATCATCATCATCATCATTAGTCACACCGATCATTGCGCAATGACCACGATACTCATCATCATCCAATCAATCAACACATACACAATCAATAACAATCAAGACATAACAACAACGACACTCACTACACATAAATTCCTAGAACGTTATTCAAAACATCAAACGAGGCTCATACACGTCAAAGGGGGTACAACAGGACACGGGGAAACAACAAATAGGGGAAAACATAATAAGAACCAGTACACATGGAATCCAATACGGGTCTATAGTGGACTCATCACAAGGCCCATAACTACATCCTTAAAGAATCATTGGTGGAAGAAACAAGAAGGCCCAATAATAATTCCATTCGATAGAGGAAAGTATTATAGTGGTTCATTCCAAGTCATATCATGGATCAAAGACAATGCTTACAAGATTCGAGGTCGAATCATTTTCAAGAAGGGGAGTATGATGCGGCCCAACATAATGAAGATCCATCAAGAGTACCAATTGGGCCAATCACAAGGCCCAAGTCCAAGCGATTAAGACAACTCTTCATTGGTGATATTCAAAGATGGTGGAAATCCAAGTCAAGCCCATTTGCAAAAGATGAAGAAGAATTCTAGGCTTTTTATAATTGTTTAAGTGCTGATTTTGGTGATTAAATTAGGCCCAAATCAACCCTACTATTTTTGTTCATCATTAATTTAAATTGTTTGGCATAAAAGAGAAAACACTAGTTGTATTTAGAAAGGATTCCTTAAAACCTTTTTCTAAATAAAACTGTATTTATTTGTTTTCTAGATTAGGTTTAGGACTCTTTTTTCATTGTATTTACAATTATAATGCTGCCCCTATACCTATAAATAGGGCACATCCATATCAGTTCCAGGGAGGCTTTAATTCAATAAAATTATTAAGTTTTTCTTTACACTTGTGTAAGAAACCTTATGGCTAATTGTGTACTCAATTAGTGGCTAGTTGTGGACTCGACTAGCAAACTGATTCGTGGACTCAAATCAATCTTACTTTCTTCAACCTTAAATTTATGTTCGTGGACTCGTTCTTGAATCGAAGGAAACTAGATCCGACTCTAGTTGATTGAAGATTGCATCATCGAGGTACTTGAAGCTACAATGGGATTCTTCCAAGTCTTTGAGGATTCAAGACAATGGGTTTCTCATGAGGTTTAAGGTATTTTGATCCATCTCTATCTTTACATTGAGAGCATTCTTGGGGCAATACTCCATCTTTACGTGAACCTTGGACTAGGTTCATATCAATTTGGTATTTAGAGCCTAGGTTTATCTCATTATCATTAGAAATTTGGTTTCTTTGGTTCCCTAGGTTTATCTCATTCTTATCTTACATACTACTTATTTTCGTGTCTTATTCATTAAAAAACCCTAAAAAAAAATTTCTTTGCATTCTTGATTGTGTTCTTGAATCTTGATACATGTTCTCCAGTTTCTTGAAAAACAATCCCGAAAGAGTATTCCCTTTTTCTTGTCCAATATCAATGATACCTCACACCTCCTAAGCACCATATTACCAACAATTCAGTCAAGAAAACAACCCCATCTCACCCTTACCTATATCCAAAGCGCATTTACGTGCAATCACACCCTGTCCAGATTTCCGCGTTTTGTGACCAGTTTGAAAGAATGACCTATATCTCGAGATCCACTGGTTAGTTTTATCTGAAATTTTGATATGTTGTAGATCTCTTCTGGGGCGTTCTATTAATATATTATAAACTTTCTAATTCCTTATGGTTATTGAGATATTGATCTTCGAAATAAGGGCAGCATTTCTGTTTTTCTGGGTGATTATTGAAATTCTTGATTCTGTTTTGAAGGGGTTGTGTGGATCCTCTTGGTCCGAATTTTTTTTTATATTTACAGTATTTATTTGGAGGTTACTTATCAAAAAAATAAAAAAAAAATCAAGAAAGTTGAAAAAAAAGAAGAAGAGAAAACTATAAAGAAAAAGAATAAGGTTGGGGAAAGAATTTGGCTGGTAGGAGAATTTTGGAGGGACAATGAAGGGGAAAAGTATAAGTTTGGAAGGAGTTCTTGATATATTCCTATTTCGTTGTGGTACACTTGATCCCCTTTTACATTCTTTTTGTGTTTATCTTCTGACATTGGTGTTGCATATCTTTCTGCCATACTTATTTCTTTGCATTCCTTTTAATTTCAAATCTTGCTCAATTTCTTTGCTCGTATTGTCCTTTTTCTTTGCTTCTTGCTCTCAATTTTATTACCTACCTCACGATACACCCTTACTCTCAAAGGCTTGTGAAGTTTTCCAAGGTATGTTTTTCTTGAACTTTGAGGTTGAATCCATATCAACCTGAGCTTTGGACTAGAATTTTTCTTTTCGGAAAAAGGCTTGTGAGAGTATCTGCCACCTTGAGCGATACACGAGTGGAGTGTGTGTTTGTAAGACTGTGTAGTGCACCTCCAGAGCCATCCACCTCTTACCTGTGAGCTGAGAATAGAGAGGGAGCGAGCCAACTTATTGGTTTCACTAACATGAATACTCACATATCTTCTTGTTTTTAGATTTTGTTTCTCATCTACAGATGGCTGAACCGGTTCCAAACACACGTAAGAGATTAGAGCAGAAAATAGATGCTCTAGCCTTTGCCGTGGAAGGTTTAAGCACTCGAATGACTAATCTAGAGCAACACCCTAAGCGAGTGCAACTGCCACTCTATACTAGGGGAAACATTCATGGAAAGGGATGCATTATCGTTATTAATTCGGATCGTTGTATGAATTTAGCTAGTGCAGCCATGGTGGACTACCTTAAGTTACCTCTTATCAATCACCCCCAACCATACAATCTTATTGATTCAGGGGATGCGAGAATGACTAAACAAGTTTTTATTCCTTTTTGTATTGGCAAGCATTATGATGAGGTTCTATGTGATATTGTGCCAATGCGTACTGCACATGTTTCACTTGGAAGGTCATGGCAACATGATACATATTTTTATTATAATGCACTCAACAACACATGCAATGTCACCTATAATAGATTTATACATGTGCTTAAGCCTCTACTTCCAAAACAAGTACAAGAAATTCAACTGAGATCGAAGCAAGCTCTCAAACCAGCCTCGAAGAAAGAAGAAATCAAAGAGAGCAAACTGGAACCTCCATGTTTATAATTGGAGTCACCACTCCAGTCCTCTAACTTAGATTGTAGCCAAACAAAGGAACCGTTATCAGTGGTACAGTGGAAAGAACCAACCAGAGCTATCAAAGTGCAGCCTCGCTTGCTAACAAAAAAGGATAATAAGCAAGAGAAAAGAAGGGGAGTAACTATTTACTCACTTTTATTTCAAAAGCATGCATTAAAATTCTCTAGATTTGTTTGCCATGTTTCTATTAATGACCTACTTGCTAGATGTGTTAGAAATTTGTTTGCCTCCATACATCCAAGATTCCTTAATTTTGATTTTACTAAAACTTTATTTGATAGAGATAAGGAATCACTTGGAAGTTATAAGGCACATTTGAAAACTTCTTATGGCAAATACTACTTGCACAAGGGGTTTTGGTTCAAAGTCAATGGGATTGACACTTTTAGCTTTGTTTTGGGCAATGATTTAATTGTTGATTCACATAAGGGACAATTTGATTTTCCAAAGAGTGATGATGTTTTGCATGGATATTTTCATTGGCCAAAGAAGAAAAAAGATGTAGAATCTTATGTTCATAATTGTGCAACTTACCACCGCAATGCATCTAAATCATTACTTGATATTTCCGTGGATTTTGTGTTTGGTTTAGCCTTAAGCTCTAGGTGGAAAGATCCTGTGCTTGTTGATAATTCAAACAAGATGGCTAAATTTAATATGTATCATTTTGTTGAACTATTACCATTAAAAATGTTTAAATTTCATGCTGTATCATTAGACTTAATTCCCTTACATGTTGATTGTAGGATGATAATTGGAGCAACTCGTGTCAAGCATCCCAATAAAAAGTTCCATGAGCGTGATAAAACACAAAGTGAGCTTGCTAATTTGTCTTTCATTGAAGATTTGGATTCGAGGACGAATCCTTTTCAAGAAGGGGAGATAATAAGAACCAGTACACATGGAATCCAATACGGGTCTATAGTGGACTCATCACAAGGCCCATAACTACATCCTTAAAGAATCATTGGTGGAAGAAACAAGAAGGCCCAATAATAATTCCATTTGATAGAGGAAAGTATTATAGTGGTTCATTTCAAGTGATATCATGGATCGAAGACAATGCTTACAAGATTCGAGGTCGAATCATTTTCAAGAAGGGGAGGATGATGCGGTCCAACATAATGAAGATCCATCAAGAGTACCAATTGGGCCAATCACAAGGCCCAAGTCCAAACGATTAAAACAACTCTTCATTGGTGATATTCAAAGATGGTGGAAATCCAAGTCAAGCCCATTTGCAAAAGATGAAGAAGAATTCTAGGCTTTTTATAATTGTTTAAGTGCTGATTTTGGTGATTAAATTAGGCCCAAATCAGCCCTATTATTTTTGGTCATCATTAATTTAAATTGTTTTGCATAAAAGAGAAAACACTAGTTGTATTTAGAAAGGATTCCTTAAATCCTTTTCTAAATAAAACTCTATTTATTTGTTTTCTAGATTAGGTTTAGGACTCTTTTTTTCCAGTGTATTTTGAATTATAATGCTGCCCCTATACCTATAAATAGGGCACAACCATATCAGTTCCAGGGAGGCTTTAATTCAATAAAATTCTTAAATTTTTCTTTACACTTGTGTAAGAAACCTTATGGCTAATTGTGGACTCAATTTGTGGCTAGTCGTGGACTCGACTAGCAAATTGATTCATGGACTCAAATCAATCTTACTTTCTTCAACCTTAAATTTAGGTTCGTGGACTCGTTCTTGAATCGAAGGAAACTAGATCCGACTCTACTTGATTGAAGATTGTATCATCGAGGTACTTGAAGCTACAATGGGATTCTTCCAAGTCATTGAGGATTCGAGACAAAGGGTTTCTCATGAGGTTTTAGGTATTTTGATCCATCTCTATCTTTACATTGAGAGAATTCTTGGGGCAATACTCCATCTTATTTGAATCTTGGAACTAGGTTCATATCAAAACATCACAGTCCACCACCATTTTCCAGCGGGTGCCCAGCGGGCAATTGTCTGCCCGCTTGAAAGAGAGCAACGGGCAACGGGTAGGTGGCGGGTGTTCGTCCCGCCACCTACTCCCCGCTGATACACAGGAAACTTTTCGGTCCCAGGATCTCTCGTGGAGCCTAAAACCATGTCCAGATACATTCCAACACGCAAAACAATATCACGGATTCAATTAATGGAAATTTAACCAAGAATCATTCCAAATACGTTCTAACACGATTCCTAAACATACCAAGACCCGACACAAATCACGTAACGGTTCAGGAGCATCCGAAACCTCAAGAACATCAAGAAATCTATATGCAAAGTCCTAAAGACAAGTCCTAGAATAGACTCAACACCCGATCATGCATAAACCCACCCAAATATACCAAGAACATCACAACAACGAGATTTACGATACAAACCCTAGGGACAAGCTCTAAACATAATTAAAATACAAGATCACACATATAATCAATCACAATATCAAGATCACCAAGATTGTCAAATAAACACAATATAAATCCTAGGCAAAGCTCTATCAAGACTCAATGTAACACCCCCCCCCCCCCCCAAACAAGCTAGATAAAAAGCCTTAACATGCAGATCATACAGCAAAACTAACACAACGGAAGATAAAATGAGAACTGGATAAAAGAAATCCAAACGGGGTCTTACGCCACGTCTACCAAACACGATAAACGCTACGGCGATCAATCTGCAAGTGTATACATCTATCCCAAAAGGTCACAATCTAACGCTACAATGGCACACATGCCACAAAACAAAGGTAAAGATACTAGACTACCGGCCGCTAACATCGCGCTCGTCTAGACATCACCTGAAAGATACAAAGATAAACATTGGGACGACGCCCGGTCAGCGAATAATGCTGGTGACCCCCCAATACACGTGTCGCGCGCAGATTCGTTCGCATTTCCCCCCTGAGCACTTATTCGCACCTGAGTGCATCCCTATATATATATATATATATATATATATATATATATATATATATATATATATATATATATATGTATGTATAGGGTGGGGTTCCGTGAGAACATGTGCTTAGGTGCGAACAAGAGAACACATCATGTGCATTCATCTAATATTTTTTAATGGTACAGATTAGATTAAGTGTGAGCGAACGCGCCTTAAATGTGTGCAAACACACCAAATCGCGTTTGCACACATTTAATGCGTGTTCTCACACATTTAATCTAATTTGGAACATTAAAAAATATTAGATTGATGCACACGATTTGTTCTCACGTTCTCACCTAAGTAGGTGTTCTCATATGATCTTAAATATATATATATATATATATATATATGTATATTATTCTTAGTGGGATTAGGTTTCTTAAGTGGGCTCAGGATTTGGGCAAGGGTCCATAATTCACTGTGGGCCACATTAATCAATTATGGGGAATTAAATCCTTTTTAACTGTTCTTGGCGGAATTAATTACATAATTAATTCTGGATTTGAAGATCGTAAAACGGGGTATTACACTTAGCCTGTGCACCTGTAAATTTATGGTTGTGGCATAGCTGTAACACCCCGTGTTACGGACTTTAACCCCGGATTAATTATTTAATTAATTCCGTTAAAGAATAGTTAAAATGGATATATATAGTTAAAATGGATAATTATTCGATTATATATATATATATATATATATATATATATATATATATATATATGTATATACACACACACACACACATTCCTAAAGTATGTAGTAATCCCAATTATATTCGTATGATACACTTACACGCATATTATTATTATTATTATTATTATTATTATTATTATTATTATTATTATTATTATTATTATTGTTGTTGTTGTTGTTGTTATTATTATTGTTATTGTTATTATCGTTATTCTTGTTATTGTTGTTATTATTGTTATTGTTATTGTTGTTGTTGTTGTTGTTGTTATTGTTATTATTAATATTATTATTATTATTATTATTATTATTATTATTATTATTATTATTATTATTATTATTATTATTATTATTATTATTATTATTATTATTATTATTATTATTATTATTATTATATCCTCAGCCTAATCACCTTGTCTAATCCTATAAAATACATATGTACCCTAGCTATGTTAATCCTATATGCATCTACATGTTTACACTTAGCGTACCCTAACCCTGAAATATTATTCCGTACAAATTACATTACTCTTATATATATATATATATATATATATATATATATATATATATATATATACAAATATCCTGAGATAACCCTAATTCTATATTTCCCCTTCGCATAATCTCTCTGTTGCCACTCCTATCTTCCCTAAATAATTAAAAACTTTAGCCTCATCATCAGGTCATCAATTGATTTTGGAATTAGCAATCAAGGGTCTCCAATTCTAAGTTGTTTGGGTATTCTGGGCATCTAGAGGTAAGGTTTATGCCTACCTAAAATTTATTTATCCGGATATAAAACTGATTTTCCTAAGTGTTTGTGTGACCAAATTCTGTCAAGATTTCTCAAAAATAAATCTTTTAGTACTTATGAACCTATGTTATTTTTCTCGTAATTTTTAAAGAATATTTGTATGTGAATTGCATGTTCAAATTGTAGGTGGAGATTTATATTTTCATGGTGTATGTATTGTGTGTCAAATCAGAGTGTAACACCCCGTGTTACGGCCTCCAATCCCAAATTAGTTATTTAATTAACTCCGTTAATAATAATTAAAAAGGATTTAATTTGGATAGGATCCTTTTAATTAATTAATATGGTCCACCATGGATTGTGGACCCTTGCCTAAACTAGAGTTTTAAGCCTATTTGGAATAAAGGGGGAAAACCTTATACTAGTCAGATTCTGATTAGGAATCCTAGACCTATATATCTATTGGGAATAAATAAAGTAGGTCATTATTATTCAGATTATGAATAGGATTCCTGATTCTATAAATAGGGGATTAGAAAGCAATTAGAACCCTTACCACCCATAGTTATATTACACGAAAATATTCCCGGGAGGTTCCCCAACACCAAGCCTACGGAGATTAATCGGATGAGAAATCTTAGAGAAGAACCTTAATAGCCAAGGGAGGATTAATTAAGGCTAAGAGGTAACCCATATCTCAACAAAACCTATTTTCCTTGCTATAATTATCTTCTTTGGCTTCCTCTCTACACTTCTGTCTTGATGAATCTTTTATGATATTGATGATATGATCTTGATGATTGTGAGATGATTTTATGTGTGATCTTGATGATCTTGATGATGATAAGAGGTTCTTGATGATCTTGTGATATTCTTGATGAATCTTGATGTTTCTTGATGTTAAAAGATGAACCACGATTTTGATGATTTGAATACGATTAGAGCCCTAGGTTAAAATTGAGGATTTCGTATTGTGTTATTCTTGACATAATTGGGTTTGATTTCGCATGTTCGGGTGTTGATTATGTTTATAAGTCATGATAGGATATGTGCTATATGATTCTTGCTTTTGATCCGTTAATTGTGTACGTGGTGTCATCAATTGCGTTTAAAAGTGTCTAAGCATGGTTTCGGGTTCCACAACGGATCCCGGGACGTTTATTTTGATAAAGAATCAGTGGGGGGAAGGTGGGGGTAGCGGGACCCGCCACCTACCCGCTGCCCGAGAAGGACGTCGCCGGCAGCGGGCAGTCGGCGGGTGGTCCTCCACCCACCGGCTACCCGCTGGAATTTGCCCAACTTGGGACTTCGGCTTCCCCGTTTGATGTTTCCCCAACCCTCGTGGTGTCCCAACGGACTCGGTTTATCGTGCCTAAGTCTAGTTTGATGTTTCGGGTACCGTTCGTAAGATAAATGAGTCTTATATATCGCATGTTAGTTGAATTGGTATCCCGTTGGCCTAGGTGAAAGAAGTATGAACCCCTTAGGATTATTCCTAGTGTGTGAATGACCACGCATAGGTTTCATTATACGTTTTCTCCTCTCTCCCAATGTGTTAATGTGGGTTGCATGTGCTTGCTATGAGTTATGCGTGCATGATACCCCAATTTGGTTGCGATCAAATTAGTTATTCCTGAGCAGCGTTCAGAAGCTGGCTGCGGTTAGAATTACACTCTCGGGCTGCGGTCCACCGTTCGGTTGCGATCAAATGTTTTACATGAGCTGCGGTTCAAATTCCTGGCTGCGGTCAGATGATCACTTTTGGGTTGCGGTCCACCGTTTGGTTGCGATCAAACGTTTTACATGAGCTGCGGGTTCATATTCCTGGCTGCGGTCAGATGATCACTCTTGGGCTGCGGTCCACTGTTTGGTTGCGATCAAACATTATGATGAGCTGCGGTTCATCGGTCGGTTGCGATCGACCCCTTCGTATTGCGATACGAGGCCGGGTGCTGTGGGGCCGTGTCAGAGCTATATGCGCTGACCCTCATGTTTGGGCATGCGATTCGTCCTGTGGCGCCACCAAAGTATGCTTGTGTGATGAGATAAGAATTGAATGATGACGTGAACAAGATGAAGTGGGTTTATGACCATAGGATATATGCTAGTATCTTTATATGCTTGGTTATAACTGTTGAATGTGCTTACCCCTATCTGTCGAGTCTATTCCTGGTTTTAAAACTAGTGTCTCTTAAGTATATATCTTTCTGCTTCAAAATGATTTTCGTATATCTATATATATATCTATCTATAATGTATTTCAACGCGTTGGAGTGGGTTACCAGCATTATTCGCTGAACAGATATATTTGGCTTTCAGGCACAGACGATTAGCTCCGGAGCGCGCTAGAAGGCACAAGGCTTAGATAGATAGCTTCATATTCGGCCTGCGTGCCATAATGATGTAATGATGTTGTTTAAGGATAATTAGATAGTTTATCCTGTGCATCTGAGTTCTCCAGCTCAGATGTGGCATATCACCCCGTATTCTTATGTTTAGTACTGCTCTGTTTGGGATTTAATGAGAATTTACCTTTATTATATAAGTTTTAAAAGTCTTGAAAATCTGGGGTGTTACACAGATAGCTTGCATGTTTGTGTTAAAATACATACTTACACACATTCATGTATATATAAAGCATGTTAGGCAAAACTGAATGTTAGAAGGCATCCATCCCACTATGCATATATACAACATTATTAATTACAAACAATATGCATATATGTGCCAATACTTGTATGCTTAGTATGCTATGAACAATCCCGTATAACACCTCGTGTATTCATGGAGTACGAATTAGACATAAAGTACTCGTCTATGAAATCCGGTGAAATATTCCGTATGTGCTAAACGTTAGTATTTATGTAAATACTTGTTATGTGATTATCCATCATTAATCATGATGTGCAAAATAAAGGTCCTAATTCTATTGTCTCCCTATAGTTTATTTACCCCCTAAGAAGCAAGAACCTTTCTCCTAATTGCTTACATGAAGATCTTTTCATCGAAAATTGATCTTTTATTAGTTCGAGTAATTGTTATATGATTTATGACCTTCCTGAATTTATAGACAATTGTTTGGTTATGCCACAATGATGCGTGCGTGAATTTATTAAGCACTAGTTTAACATGTTGAGTAATACGTATATGTGTTGTGTGATTCCATAAGACTAGTGATTATTTTAGACTTGAAATATGCTCACATGCCTTCATGCTCTATGCTTATAAACTTAAGAAGTTGTATCTTTAGCATAACTGCGGCAGTATATCTAGGTGTGCCAATTTACAGGTTTCGCATATAACATGACAGTTAATCATGAAATATTATCGCATAGGATAGGTTTGCTATTATTATTTGGTGCATTATGTCGTAGTACAATGATTAGGTATAAATCCTGTATATGTGATATTCGGCTCATGACATGCTAAATTGTACATTAAATGTTTATACCCATTCATGGCTCGCCTGTGTTGATGCATATGTGCTTTATAATGATTACGTGGCTATTCGAATCTGCACCCGCGTGGTATTAGCCTCTTATTTAAGTACATGAATAATTATATTTGAATGTTCGGTGCAACATGTGATCCTATATGTTAAATCATTATAAATTATTTAAACAATAAACATGCCGTGGGTAAGACTTCTATGCTATGTTATTAATCATCCATAAAATTAACATAATGTGAGTTGCATATTCATAACCATATTATTTGGTGCATTTTGCTAGCACAATAGTTAGGCTTAAACCTAGTATATTTATATGTGTATCTATATATATTTCCCATATAATATTTTCCTTATGTACTACTATATTTCCCATATTATCCCCAAAATGATTTCTAAGCTTCGCGGATGAAGCTTCTTGTAAGGGGGAGGGTGTAACACCCCGTGTTACGTACTTTAACCCCGGATTAATTATTTAATTAATTCCGTTAAAGAATAGTTAAAAAGGTTTTAATTTAGTTAGAATCTCCTTAATTAATTAATGCGGTCCACAATGGACCATGGACCGTTATCTCTAATTAAGCCTTTAATCCTGTTAGGAATAAAGAAAGTAGTCATTTTACTATTCAGATTCTAATTAGGAATCCTTGACCTATACATCTGTTAGGAATAAAGAAAGAGAGCCCATTATTAATCAAATTCTAATTAGGAATCCTAAACCTCTTACCCAATTAGATTCATATTAGGGATCGTAACCTATATAAAGGAGGGATTTTAAGGCATTAGACCCTATCACCCATATCTCCCTCTTCCCACACGAAATCCCCTCCAGGCCAAGGAATTTCCCATCACCAAGCTTAGGGAGGATCGATTGAGAAAATACCTTAGGAAGTTGTAAGGAGTTTTTATTAAAACTACCAGGTAACGCATGTCTCAACAAAACCTATTTTCCTTGCTATATCTTATTTATTGGCTCCTTTCATAATAGTCTGTGTAATTCTGTGATTGAGTCTTGATAGAGCCCTTGTATAGGATTTATATTGTGTTTATTTGATAATCTTGATGTTTTTGATATTGTGATTGACTATATGTATGATCTCGTATTTTAATTATGTCTAGAGCCCTAGGGTTTATATCGTAAATTTTGTATTATAATGTTCTTGGTATATTTGGGTGGGATTATGCATGATCGGGTGTTGAGTCTAGCCTAGGACTTGTATTAGGACTTTGCATATAGATTTCTTAATGTTCTTGAGGTTCCGGATGCTCCTGAACCGTTATATGATTAATGTTGAGTCTTGGCATGTTTAGGAATCGTGTTAGAACGTATTCGGTGTGATTCTTGATTTAATTCCGTTAATTTAATCTTTGGTGTTGTCATTATGTGCTTGAATGTGTCTGGACATTGTTTCAGGTTCCCCGAGTGATCCCGGGACCGAAAAGTTGCCTATGTACCAGAGGGGGGTAGGTGGGGGGATGACCGCCCACCACCTACCCGCTGCCCGGCGAGTCCCTATCTAGCGGGCAGTCGGCGGGCGGAGGCCTGCCCGCCTGCCCGCCGGCCACCCGCTGGAATGGTGGCTGCCCGCCGGTGGGTGGCTGGCGGGTTGTTATCCACCCGCCACCAACCCGCTGGAAAGTGGGTACGGGGCGCGTGTTTTCCACCGTTTGTTGTTTCCCCGTGTCCCGTTGTACCCCATTTGTTGTGTACGAGTCTCGTTTGATGTTTTGAGTATCGTTCTAGGTGTTTATGTGTAGTGCTTGTCATTATTGTTATGTCTTGATTGCTATTGATTCATTATGTGTTGCTTGATTGAATGGTGATGAGTATCATGGTCATTGCGCAATAGCCGGTGTGATTGATGATGATGATGAGATTGTGATTGGTGGAAATGAATTGTTGGCGGTTGGCACAACTTGTGCCTGGTCATTGTACTAAAGGTACAGGCCTAGCAGTTACTGTGGCAAAGGCACAAACCCACCTACGACTAGCTTGCCGTTGAGCATGGGTCAGTTATATGCTTGTCTGTCTGTTTTGTCTTGCAACGTGTTCTTAGGACGCATGCTAGTCTTTATGATTTTTCTATACTGTTGAGTCTGTTGTTGTGTCTCAAGTCTTGATCTTGTATTTAAATTTGAGTCTCGTAGGTTATATATGTATTCCAATTTCAAAATGATTTTCCTATATCTACCTATATTGTACTTAACGCGTTGGAGTGGGTTACTAGCATTATTCGCTGACGGTTGTTACACCGCATGCTTTTTAGGTACAGATTAGTAGCTTGGAGTGCGCTTGTCGGATTCCCCAGATCTAGTGTGAATAGTCTTAGATTTAGTTAGACGGCTTGCGAGCCTTGATTTATACGCAATTATGGATTTATGGATTTATGTTTAGATTAGTTAGTTTAGCCTGTGGATCTAAGTTCTCCAACTTAGATGTGGTATAGCACCCCAACTATTATGTTCCGTTTATGCTTTGTTTGGGATTTATAAATAGATTTGCCTTTATTTCATAAGCTTAAAAGTTTTAAAGATTAGGAGTGTTACAGTTGGTATCAGAGACTAAGTTTGACCCTAGGATAAGGCCCTTAAGACAAGACTTTAGGACATTAAGTTTGAACTCTACGAGGCTACCAAGGTGGACATGTTTGTAGCAGGGCTCAACTACGAGGCAAGGAAGTCCTTGACGCTGAGCAAACCAAGGACGGTTAATGAGGCTTATTTGAGTGCTGCGGATTTTTATCGGGTTCAGCAGTTGCAATGAGGGTCTTTTGACTCGGTCAGGAGATGGGGTGAAGGTAGCGGGCAACAGAGCTTCAAGAGACCAAGACAGAGCTATTGGAGTTGACCACCATCTTCCCCACCCAATCAAGGAACGACTAAAGTGGACAATGGCGAGAAGGGATAGTCTTTTAGATAACGGATTTGTGGTAGGAACCACATCGGGAAGGACTTCCAAGGAAATCTGTTACTTTGTTTCAAGTGCGGGAAGAGAGGTCACAAGGCTTTCGAGTGCCATCTCCAGCCGAACTAGGGAGCTCCTCAGTCTAGTGCAAGGCATGCACCGTCGGGACAGACAGGAATTGGATTCAATCGTGGCTCTGGGAATGTGACCTCGGGAGGAGCAACAACACAAGGCAAGGTGTACGTGATGAGCCCATCGCAGGCCGAGGCTGAGGGTTTGACTGAGGATGAGGCTGCAGGTACCGTTCTCAACCCAACCTTTTTGTCTTTGAAGTTGTACCCTTTTTCGTGTCTCTTCCTTGCATATTTCTTTTTGGGTAGAAATTAATTAGGGGAGTTAGTAGTTTCGTTTAAGTTTTCAACCCTTAGTTTGAAAAACTAAGAGTTGAAAGATTTAATTTTTATAAGTGTAACCTAAAGCCTTCTTCAACCTAAATTAAAAATCCCCCAAATTAAAAATATCTTTTTTCCCAAAACCCTCCTCTTTCTTCTCCCTACCCCACCAGCCGAACAAAAACCCCCAACCCGTCACTGCCTCCTGGCCGTCGAACAGCAACCACCGCCCGTTGCCGTGCCAGCCTCGCCGGACGTCACCACCAGCCGCCGCTGCGTCCCGCCGTCGCTGCTGCTTCGCCGGGAAATCGCAGCCGAGAAAGAAGGAAAGGAAAAAGAGGAAAAGAAGAAGGAAAAGAAGAAGCTTTGAGTTTACCTCACCTTGGACATCTTGCATCATGCCTAGACGGTCAAAAACCATCAAGAGAGTGGAATGGGTGGATGCCCATTACTCGGTTTTGGAAGGTAAAGCCTTTGAACCTGAATCTTTTTTAAGCTCCATTTTGGACATGCTTAATTTTCAAGATTTGTTGGATGGGTTTTTGTTGATTAAGAATGAGACATACCCGGATTTGGTAAAGGAATTTTATCGTCACATGACCGTGACCAAGGATGGGGGAAAGTTGGAAATCACCTCTAAGGTGAGGGGTGTTAAGATTTCCTTGAAAGAGAATCGGTTGGCAAAACTCCTGAAGTTGACGACCACTAGGGTCACGGAGTATTGTAGGGACGCTTGGGTTAGTACCGAAGATTTGGGGTACTAGGATTATTTGGAATATCTGTTGGGGCGAACCAGTGGTTTTACCGAGGCCACGCGGCCAGAAAGAAGTGGCTCATTGTACCACCCCGAAATTTTGAAACTTTTGAAGCTTATATAATAAAGGTGAAATCTCATTAATTTCCAAAACATAATACGAAGAGTACGGGGTGCTATGCCACACCTGAGCTAGAGAACTCAGGTGCACAGGCTAACTAACTATTATCCTCAATAATGTAACTACATAATCATGGCACGTAGACCGAAAGGGAAATTAACTACTTCTACGCTCCAAGGTTCTAGCGCGCTCCAGTGTCTACTCTTCTGTGCCTGAAAGCCAAATATATCTGTTCAGCGAGAGATGCTGGTAACCCACTCCAACGCGTTGAAATACAATACATATAGATATATATACATAGTTATACGAAAAACCATTTCGAAGCATGAAGATATATCCTAAGAGACTCTAGCTTTCAAACAGGGAATAGACTTGACAGATAGGGATGAACACAATCAACAGACATAACCAAGCACACACAATTCTCAACGTAGGGCGCAGATATAGATAATCACAGTCAATAATTAAAACCAAACATATATAGTTCACTAGCAAGTCTCCTATGGTCACGCCTTCATAACAATCACAACACCAAACCATCCATATCTCATCACATAGCACACTTTGATGGCGCCACAGGACCAATCGCATGCCCATACATGAGGGTAAGCGCATATAGCTCTGACACGGCCCCACAGCACCCTGCCCCGTATCGCAACACGGAGGGGTCGATCGCAACCGACCGATGAACCGCAGCTCATCATAGTTTGATCGCAACCAAACAGTGGACCGCAGCCCAAGAGTATGTCATCTGACCGCAGCCAGGAAATATGAATCGCAGCTCATATAGAAACGTTTGATCGCAACCAAACGGTGGACTGCAGCCCAAGAGTGTAAATCTGACCGCAGCTCAGGAATAACCAATCCGATCGCATCCGGATTGGGGTATCATGCACACATAACACATAGCAAGCACATGCAACCCACATTAACACATTGGGAAGGGGGAGAAAACGTATAACAAACCCTATGCGTGATCCTTCACATACTAAGAATAATCCTAAGGGGTACATACTTCTTTTACCTAGGTCAACGGGATACCAATTCAACTAGCATGCAATATATAAGACTCATACAACCTACGAACGGTACCCGAAATATCAAACTATACATAGGCAGGATAGACGGTGTCCGTTGGGACGCCACGGGGGTCGGGGGAACATCAAACGGGGAAGCCAATATCCCGAGGTGGGGTATTTTCCAGCGGGTAGCCGGTGGGTGAGGGGTCACCCGCTGGCTGCCCGCCGGTGGCGTGATTCCGGGCAGCGGGTGCCCATCGGGCAGCTGCCCGCTGCCGGTGTTGCCCATATTGGCCGCGGGTAGGTGGCGGGTCCCCTACCCCCACCTACCCCCCACTGACTCTTTTATCACAGAAACGCCTCGAGAACCATTGTGGAACCCGAAACCATGCTTAGATACTTTCAAACGCAATTGACAACAACACGTAGACAATTAACAGATCCAAAAGCAAGAACATATGGCACATAACCTATCATGCTTTTCTAAACATAATCAACACCCAAACATACGAATTTCCACCCAATATACCAAGAATAATACCGTACGAGTTTCCCGATACAACCTAGGGTTCTAATTACTTTTATTTCAACAAGAACACAATTCATCTTCTAATATCAAGATTCGGTTGGAATATGACATAAACATCAAGAGCATCATATAATCATCAAGAATATCAAGAACACAACATAATCATCAGGAACATCAAGAACACCATATAATCATCAAGAATATCAAGATCACCCACGGAATCATATCACCAATATAACGAATCATCAACACACAAGAATATGGGGGAAATCCTAAGAGGGGAATCATAGCTAGGAAAATAGGTTTTGTTGAGACATGGGTTACCTCTTAGCCTTAATTAATTCCTTGGCTATGAAGGGTCTTTCTTTAAGCTTTCTTCTTTCTTGATTTCTCTTAAGGGAATTCTTGGAGCTCCTTGGGTGGTGAGGGATTATTGTGGTGGGGGTTCTAGGTGCCTTTCGTGTTCCCTATTTATATGCCCAAGAGTCCTAATTTGGGTCTAGGTACTATAGGTTGCTAACTTTATTCCTTTTAGGGCTAGGGCTGGATTTTAAAGGTGAGGGCTCACGGACTATGGTGGGCCTTTTCTTAATTAATTATTATAATTTAATTCTTTCTTTTTGATAATTGGTTAATGATTAATTGGTTTTAGGGGCCGTAACACGGGGTGTTACACTCATCGGAGAGCAAAAGATTCTGATAATGCTTGTTACAGACTATCTGTTACCTAACAATAACAAGAGTAATCTTTTGGGACATTTGGAGTGTGGTTTTGCCTATTTCTTGAAACATAAGGTGAAGTTCAACCTGCCAGCTCTCATGCTTCAACACATGGATTATTGTGTGGACCATAACCGAAAGAGCCTACCTTATGGTATGATTCTGAGTTGGATCTTCAAGAATAAAGGGGTGAAAGTTGAAGGGACTTTTGCCAAAGCTGTGGGTAAAATGGTGTTGGATGCTGCAAATCTACGAAGTTGTAATCTATTTCTGCTGGATGACGATGAATACATCACCCTAGAAGAGGTAGCCAAGAAATCCCCATCCGAGAGGAAGCTTCTGACAGAACAGCTGGGGGTTCCTGTCAAGAAGCTAAAGCAGACTGTACAGGAGCTCGGAAGATGTGAAGAAGAAGAGGAGGAGGTAGAGGAGAGCGACTCCGAGGACGAGGAGAACCGCCGAAGGAAAGAAGCAAGGACAAAGAGAGCAAACGACTCCATGACACACGAGGAACGTGTGGGAGCCCTTCTTTGACAGCAAAATCAGATGATTGAGGAAGGTTTCGCATTTATGAAGGTGCAATTTGTGACCGTGAACCAGATGCTGACAGTGTTGGAGGCTAGTTCTAGCCGGGATAGAGACGAGGAAGACCTTGGATCTGAGGATGGAGCTGAATAGGACTCGGGGGACGACTCGTACCAAGCCGAGGAGTGAGGTAATCTTTTCTAGCTTTTGTTTCCTTATGTGTCATCCCTAGCGATAGTTGTTGATAGCTGTGGGTGTAGGTTAGATTGTTTGTAGATGTGCTAAGTTTGGTTGTTGGTTTAGACCTTAAGTATGTGAGTGTGTTTTAGATTTTGTAAGAGTTCCTTGGTTAGAGCTTGTTGCCTAAAAGCCTTGTTTATCTTTTCCTTCTATTCATGTCACATTTTGATCACCGTTATCCTTTTTTACAAACCTTGTTGTACCCAAGCTTCGGGGACGAAGCTTATTGTTAGGGGGAGAGGATGTGACACCCCGAAAATCCTATCCTTTAAATAGGATTAATTGAGTAATTAATCGTAATTTATCCCTGTTGACTTTCTAATCAATTTTCTAAATTGATAGACGAAGGACCAAGATTGACCAACTCCTTGGTCAATTGATTTAAGTAAAAAAGGAGTACCTTTAGCTTTGATGGTTGTACCGATTTCTTTGGGGTCTTCCTAAGCCTTTCTAGGGAAAGTAAGGGTATGATGGTCTTTTCCCCTTACTTGGTCTTGAAGCCTTACCCTACCCAAACCTAAAATTCATTCCCTCACTATAGCAAGATAACTTTTCTCTCTCTTCTATCTAAGAA
Organism: Ipomoea nil; assembly: GCF_001879475.1. NCBI lineage: Eukaryota > Viridiplantae > Streptophyta > Magnoliopsida > Solanales > Convolvulaceae > Ipomoea > Ipomoea nil. Next base: position 2,963,904 of record NW_017617577.1, read on the forward strand.
TCTTGGCTTCTTCCCCAAGCCAAGAAAGACCTCATCCAATCTTGCAAAGATTCATCCCAAGATCCCACCTTTCTACCTTCCAAGCTTAGGAAAGGGTAAGGTCTAAAGTTATTTAGTGTTTTTGGTCAGCTTTAAGCTGTCTTTATCTAAGTTTGGTGTTTTCTTGTGGTTTGGCTTGTATAAGAAGGTTGTGAGGAAGAAGAGCTTCCAAGTAGGGCCTAGGGGGTTAGAAGAAAGAAGGTTTTGGTCTTCAAAGGTAACCCATGCTATACAAAACCTATTTTCTACTTGCTATTGATGTTTCTGGACTTCTATTGATGATTTTTGGTGTAAATGTGAGATTTGATGCATGATCTTTTGATAATGCATGTTTAGAGCTTGTATATAGTTTTCTTGAATGCTATTCTTTGATCTATTCTTGGGTTCAAGTCATTTCCTTGTTGTATGTGAGATTTGGGGTGTTTTGGTCTTGAACTTGACCTTGGAGATGAATTTCCCCGAATGGAATTATTTTGTTGTTCGGGTGTTCCCCGCGGGCGGATGTCCACCCGCCGCCCCTCCAGCGGGTGGCAGGTGTGTACCCGGTGGGGGGAACCGCGGGCAGGTGACCACCGGCGGTTCCACCCGCGGGGTACATTGAAGGTGGCTTGTCGGGTGTTGTTTTCTCGTGGTTCCATCTCTTGGTATGTGATGTTTTGACCTCCTTTTGTTAGATTGTTGAGCTTTTGAGTGTCTTCTTGATGTTTCGTATGTCTAGAACGATGTCCTAAGTATCCATGTTAGAATTTGGTGTCTTGAATCGTGCTTATAGTCCAACTTTGTGATTCGTTGGATTTATGTGAGTCTTTGAGGTTCGTTGGAATCGTTTTGGTTTACCCGTTTGCTAAGCATGATAGTTATGATGTCGTTGATGCTAATATGTGTTGTTTGTCCATTCCTTTGAGGATTGAAAACTTGTGTTGCCAATCATGTTGATATTGGATTAAAGTCCATTGTTGTTGTTGAGTATTGTTTCATGTCTATCATTGAAACCTCTTGATTGATTTCTATGATGTGATCTTGTACATTTGTTGTACCCGTTGTTGATGCTTGATTGGGCTATTGATGTGTCTTAATCCTCTTGATGATGACTATGTGTGATTATGAATGAAATTAGTGGTGATGTGACTTGAGCTTTGCTCATGAGTTTGGCGGTATGTGACTATGATATTTAATGGTATCCTCGTGTACTGAGAGTTCGGCGGTATTGTTTGCCGGCAGTTTGGCGGGGGACGACGGTCCCAGGAGGGAAGGTTGGACTCAGAAGTACATGGTGGCACTCGGAGGTATAGGTTGGAACTGAGATAAGGCCGGGGGTAGCCATAAGGGTGGTACTAAGGTAAAAGGTTGGAACGTGAAACTTGTCATTATGTGATTTGTTGTGTTTATTGCTTATGAGCATGTCTATTGAGAACTCTACCATTAAGATGGTAGGTTGTGTCTATTGTTGAGAATGTTGCTTGTTGTCCTTGTTGTCTTGTGTATTGTTGTTGTTGATCGGTCTTTTGTTTAGAGCGTGATGTTGTGTCCTTTGATGTTCCCTCTCTTGGCTTTGAAATGATATATACTGTATTCCTTTGTCTCAAATGGTTTTGCCTATATATATATTATGTTACTTAACGCGTATTGGTGGGTTACCAGCATCTCTCGCTGACGGGTGTTATCTCTATGTTTTTTAGGTTATGATTAGCTTGGAGAGCGCGCTAGTGGATTTAGATAGCGTAGTTCTTATGCCTTCCTTATTTATTAGACTGTTGGCCTGTGTGCCCTAGACTTTGAAGTTATTACGAATGTTTCTGTAAACTTAGCCTGTGCACTTGTAGATTTATGGGTGTTGCATAGCACTTTCTTGTTTAAGAGATTAGCTTCCGCTTGCTTAATAATTAATGTTTAGACCGTTTATCTCTTATTTAAGCTTTTAAATTTTGGTAAAATCGGAGATGTTACATGTATGTTAGAGATTATAATTCTTGATTATTGCGCATCGGGAGATGGTAGTAGTTAGGAATTTATTATGAATTCTTGTTCTATTATTATTGTGTGTTTATATCACGGGAGTGGATATTCACTAGGGGAAGAGATTATGAGAGTAACTCTATACCATGTTTGCATTTTTACACTAGTTTAAACCCATATTTAATATTGCATTAGGTTAGGCACTAGGGGATTAAACACTTGAATCCCAGGAATATCTTTCTCCCTCTATTGTTTACAAAATCCTGATTTTATTGCTTTGCTTTATTTATTTATTGCAACCATCCAAGATAATCATTAGGATTATCTTCATAAGAATAAATTTGTAGCTCGTTCTTAATACCCCACTTCCCTATGGATCGATTACCCGATACTCTGGATATTATTTGTTTGAAAATATACTACAATCAAGTGTGCTGATAGTGTTTCCCTTCTTCTTCTTTGTTTTTATTTAATTTTTTGAAGTTCTAATTTATAACACCGTTACTCAATTCACTTCTAGAGTTTTGGTCAATGAGTTGAGACTCTACTTGAGACTGCAGAGAGCCTGAGATAGTGAGACCATAGTCCAGTAGTTTCAGAATAGGTACAAGGGTAAGTATCCTCATCCATGCTCCATTATATATATGTGAAATTGTAAAAATATGATTATATGTGAATATATTGTTAAAGTCTTTGTTGGAGAAGTTGAAGGAGAAAACGCTATATTGTTATTTACACTTCCTTAAACAAACAAGTACACTGACTACAATATATAGGCAGTAGAAGAAAGAGTAAAAGAGCCTAGAGATACTAATAGACACAAGAACATAAACAGAGACAAGAAATAATAGAGGCACAATAAAAGCAGACAATGAATCTCAACATCCCCCCTCAAGCTGGAGCGTGAATATCAAAAGCTCCAAGCTTGTTACACAAATATTCAACTATGGGACCTCTTAAAGCTTTGGTGAAGATGTCAGCCAACTAATCATTTGTACCCACGAATGAGGTAACAATCTCCCCGGATGTAATCTTTTAGTGAATAAAATGACAATCGACCTCGATGTGTTTTGTTCTCTCATGAAAGACAGGATTGGACGCAATATGCAAGGCTGCTTGATTTTCACACATAAGTTCCCTTTCATGCAAAATTTTAATTCAATCAGGATATGCTTTAACGAGATTAGTTCACATGTTCCCAAGGCTATTGACCAATATTCTGCCTCTACGCTTGATCGAGCCACCACATTTTGCTTCTTAATTTTCCAAGATATTAGGTTTCCACCAAGGAAAACATAGTATCCTGATGTTGATTTTCTATCCCAAGAGTACCCAACCCAATCATCATCAGTTTAGCCAATAATCACTGTATTCCCATGATCCTTGTATAAAACATCGTTCCTGGGAGACTTCTTGATGTATCAAAGAATCCTAGTGACAGCCACCCAATGGCTATCACACGGAGAAGCCAAAAATTGACTCACAACGCTAACTGCAAAGGAAATGTCGGGGGAGTGACTGTTAAATACAACAATTTTCCAACCAAACTTCGATATCTTCTTGGATCTGAAAAGGGGTTCCTTATTCTAGTACAAGCTTAAAGTTAGGATCCATGGGAGTATCAATTGGTCTGCAATCAAGCATACACATCTCCTCTAATATATCCAAAGCATATTTTCGTTGAGATATATAAATCCTTTGCTTTGACTGGGCAACTTCTATCCCTAAGAAGTATTTTAATTTTCAAAGGTCTTTTGTCTCAAAGTGTTGGAAAAGATGTTGCTTTAACCAGAGTATTCCTTCTGCATCATCTCCTGTGATAACAATATCATCGATATAAACAACAAGATAAATGCTCTTACCTTATCGATGCCAGTAGAACACGGAATCGTCCACTTTGCTTCGGACTGACCCAAATTGTAACACCCCTAAATTTCAAGATATTCAAAACATATAAAATAAAGGCTAATCTCTTGTTAATTCCCAAACAAAGCATAAACTAGACATAGTAGTCGGGGTGCTATGCCACATCTGAGCTGGAGAACTCAGATGCACAGGCTAAACTAATTAACAAAGCGTAAACCATAACTAATACCCAAATACATATCAAGGCACGCAGGCCATCTCATCCAGGCTAGAACTATCTAAACTAAGTCCATGAATCCACTAGCGCGCTCCGAAGCTACTCACTGTCCCTAAAAAATATTCGGTGTAACAACCGTCAGCGAATAATGCTGGTAACCCACTCCAACGCGTTAAGTACAATATAGGTAGATATAAGAAACTCATTTTGGAATTGAAATACATGTATACTTACGAGACTCTAGTTTAAATCCAAGATCAAGACTCAAGGCATATTAACAGACTTAGTATTATAAAATAATCATAAGAACTAATAGACACCCTAAACATGCGATGCAAGACATAACATGCAGATAAGCATGTAAATGACAGGTAGAGACAACTAAGGCATTCAATACAATCAATTAGCAAGTAGTCAATAAAGCACACAATTCATCCTCCAACCTTATACCAAGTTCCAACCTTGTAGCTCCCCTCCGTCTTTATATCAGTTCCAACCTATACCTCCAGGCCACCCTCATATCCCCACCCCATATGCCTCTGGGCAACTACATGCCCCCACCGACGTACCCACGTTTCAACAACCAACATATCAAGATGGTGCTGCAGTGCCATTCAATGATCCGCACCTCTAGTGCCAATATCAAGAGGTTAGCGCATATAGCTCTAACATGACACCGCAACACTTATAACCTGACCCATGCCTAAAGCAAGCAAGTCGAATCAGTTTATTTTCCAAGTCACCGCTATGGCCTGTACCTTCAGTACAATGACCGGCCACAAGTTATGCCAACCGCCAACAGTTTATTTTCCACGAATCACAATCTCATCATCATCATCATCAGTCACACTAGTCATTGCGCAATGACCACGATACTCATCATTATCAATCAATCAACACATAGTCACATAACAAGCAAGACACAACAACAATGACACGTAATACACATAAATCCTAGAACGATGCCTAAAACACCAAGCAAGACTCATATACGACAAACAGGGTACAACGGGGCACAACGGGACACGGGGGAAAACATCACGAACCACACCGGGATTTCAGCGGGTTAGTAGCGGGTGGAAGACCACCCGCCAGCCACCCGTCGGCAGCCGGTTACTATTCCACCGGGTGTCCGGCGGGTAGACCACCGCCCGTCGGGTGCTGGCTGGAACAGTATTGCGGGTAGCGGGTAGGTGGCCGGTGGTCAGTCCCCCCACTTACACCCCACTGATACACAGGAAACTTTATGGTCCCGGGATCCCTCGTGGAACCCGAAACCATGTCCAAACACAATCAAAGAAATAACGACAACACTACGTATTCAATTAACGGAATTAAACCAAGAATCACACCAAAAACATCCTAACACGATTCCTAAACATGCATAAACCATATAATGATCCAGGGATATCCGGAATCACAAGAACATCAAAAAATCTATATGCGAAGTCCTAAACACAAGTCCTAGGCTAGACTCAATACCCAATCATGCTCAATCCCACCCCAAATATATCAAGAACATTGTAATAAGAAATCCACGTTATAACAATAGGGTTCTAGACATAATCAAAATACAAGATCATTCATACAATTTATCATAGTATCAAAAACGTCAAGATTATCACATAAGCATCAAGATTAACAAATAAACATCAAGATTATCACATAATCACAATATAAACCCTAGGCAAAGCTCTATCTAGACTCAAGCACAAAATCATATATCAAAATAGCCAATGAATAAGATATAGCAAGGAAAATAGGTTTTATTGAGACATGGGTTACCTCTTAGCCTTAATTAATCCTCCCTTGGCTATTAAGGTTCTTCCCTAAGATTTTCATCCGATTGTTCTCCCTAGGCTTGGTGGTGGGGAATCTCTTGGGAATAATTTCGTGTAATATAACTATGGGTGGTAAGAGTTCTAATTGCTTTCTAATCCCCTATTTATAGAGTTCGGAATCCTAATCAGAATTTGAATAGTAAAGGCCTACTTTCTATTCCTAACAAGTATATAGGTTTAGGATTTCTAATTAGAATCTGACTAGTAAAAGGTTTACTCTCTTTATTCCTAAAAGGTGCTTAAAGTCCAATTTTGAACATCCTAGGCTCAAACCTAGGCTCTGTTACCAACTGTAACACCCCCGATTTTCATGACATTTTAAAAACATAAATACGTAAGGTAAGGTAACTAACAGGTATCATAAAACGTAAACCACAGCGGATGTCTTAAATTAAAGACGGGGAAAACCGGGAAGTGCTTTGCCACATCCACCTCAAGTGGATGCACAGGCTAGTCTACAACGTACTATCCATGTTCATACAACCCTTGGCACACAGGCCCAAAACACTATCTACACAGTCCACGGGAGCTACACTACAACCAACAACTAGCGCACTCGCCATAAGCTACTCAGGACCTGTAAAGTAACATAAAGAAAGGGGACGACGCCCGGTCAGCGAATATTGCTGGTAACCCATCAATACGCGTTAAGTAGCATATATAGATAGTTTAATACAAAATCATTTTCGAAATGGAATACAATAAATATCAGTTCAAGACCGTAAAGAGAGAAGTCAACTGCAAAGACTCTATTTCACACTCAAAATAACAAGGGAATCAACATCCCAAGACAACACCAAGACAAGGACAACAACAGAACAACTCAACACCGCTCAAGATGTAATCTACTGATCACAAAGCAGAAACATAAAGGCAAAGACGACAACAATAACAAGTACAACTCAAGGTGTATTCTACTGATCACAAAGTAGAATACCCCTCGACATGCTCAACAGAAGAGGATAAACAATCACACATTGGCAACACATGCCACCGTGACACTACATGTCACATGTTCTAAATTCCGTCCTTATGCCCGGTTCCGACCTTATGGCTACCCCCAACCTTATAACTAGTTCCAACCATTACCTCCAGGACCCCTGTACTCCAAAGTCCAACCTTACGCCTCCGAGGACCGTTGTCCCCACTCCAATAATCTCCAACATATCCACCTATTCATAGTACGCGAGGGTACCGTTCAAATCAATCACACAACCACCAATCACATGAGCATGAAGCCCAGATCACAACTCCATAATCATATCATGGTCACCACAAGGACCACATCTGTACCTTGGTGATTAATGTCCAATACCATTAATCGTGCAATCCAGGTACAGCCAATACACGCACTTTCATCACAGGAATCAATCAACGGATGATAACGAAGATATGAAACCATACTCAATCAAAGAAGGATTACAATCCGACACCAACGATGATCAACACAAGTTATCAACCACAATAGGAAAAAACAAACCACACACAGTAGCATTTCAACATCAAACTAGCATGCTTATCAAACGGGTAAACCAAACATAGTTCCGAAGAACATACAAGACTCATCATGGTTCAACGAATCACAAGGTTGAACACTTAGCACGATTCAAGACACCAAATCCTACATGGATTCCTAACATACCATTCTAGACATACGAAACATCAAGAAGACACTCAAATAGCTCAACAAAATAATCACGGGGAACAAATCCCCAACAACCAACATCATTGTACCCCGCGGGTGGGGCCACGGGTGGAAATCCACTCGTGGTTCCGCCCGCGGGTACCACTGTCCAACTCAGTTGTACCCCGCGGGTAGGGCGGCGGGTGGTGCATTACCCGCCGTTCCGCCCGCGGGTACACCTCTGTACCACAAATAATCCCTTCAGGAATTTTCAACACCAAGTCCAAATTCAAGCCCAAAACACCCAAAATCTCACAAAATACAACAATAGGACTTGAATCAAAGGAATAGCCAAGCAATGGCATACAAGAACCCTAATAGCAAGCTCTAGATATGCATTCCCACAAGACAATGCATCAAAACTCACATTTCATAGCAAAAGTCACATGTAGAAGTCAAGAAATCATCATATAGGTAAGGAAATAGATTTTGTAAAGCATGGGTTACCTCATTCGCTTAACAATCCAAAAAAAAACAACGCCAACTTAGGCTCAACTCATAAAGCCAAGCTACCGGGAACCTGTGAATTGAACCGGATCTCTAACTAATTAAAACTAATTAATCTCATAAGGGGATTAGAACCCTAGTTCCTCCCTAATTTACCCACAAACAAAACCATCTAAGCTAAGCATCCTATTAATAATTTAATCACAACACAAATAAGTAAACTAATAATCAAACTTCAAGGGATAGAACTAATAACTAAACTTAATTAAAAACCAAATCTAGGATTTAAACCCTAGCCATCCACAAGCATAACCACCCTTTTTACCACTAAACCAACTCTACACTTATTAACTTTACATAACAAAAACTAATCTAATACTAAACTAAACAACATTAACCAAAAAGGAACCGACAGCTTACCATCTTCTTCTTCATTTCTTCATGCAAGGCAGTGGGTGGAATGGTAGGTACAGCACCACCTGTGGCTCTGCCCACTGCCACCAAGCCACAATGTTGCCAGAAAGGATCTCATCGGAGGTGAAACGCCACAACCGGGCTCCGTCGCTACCGCCGTCGCCATGCGCCACCACTGCCACGAACTGCCAAAACTTCTTCGGACTGCCCAAGCCATCGCAACCAGAAGAGGAGCTTGTCGGAGACACTACTATCACTGCTTCTTCGCCGGAGCTCTTCCCGGACTGTCGCCGTCGTGCCCTAGCTGAACCGCCGAGCTCTGCCGTCAACACCGCATGCTTGGACTTCCGATTCACCAAACGCCACCACTTCCTTGTTTAAACAGAGATGTTACCGATGGAGGGAGAACGAGTTAGAGAAGAGTTGATGGAGGAGCTGCTCTTTGTCCAAGGCTCTGCCCACCGCCGGTGGTCTGATTCCCGAGTTGTCGCTGGTGGTCGAGAAGGGAGAGGAGAAACGGAATGGCGTGTGGTTGATGGGGTGAACAAGATGGAGAAGCTGCTGCATTGTTGGCTAAGAAGGAGGAAATTACGGTAGCTAGGTTTGAGGGAGTAATTGCATACACACATTTACACTATAGAGTACTTTTAGTAGGGATTACAATACTATTTTGGGCTTAGGGTAGACTTGGGTTGGGTTAGTGTTCAAGACCACAATTTGGGTTGGGTGACATAGGTTAGGTTTAAACACTTTAGGCTCACAAAATAACACACATATATATTTATTTATACTCATGGGCTTAACTATTTAGGTTCAAGACTCATATAGTAAATAATTATATTTTTGGGCTTAAGGCATTTGGGTACAAAATACTGGTTCACCATACTAAATAGACCCCAGCCCATTTCAAAATAATTATCTATATAAATATTTTATTAAAATATTTAATATCGGGACTATAGTTTATTTTAGGAAAATATGGGGTGTCACATCCTCACCCCCCATTAAGGTACCTCTATCATATTGCCATGGTCGACCCAATAAGATGTGACAAGCATGCATTGGGATTATATCACACAACACATCATCTTGGTATTTCGCAATGGAAATAGAAATGAGGGCTTGCTTGTCTACCTTGAGTTCACCATCATCATTAATCCATTGTAGCTTATATGGTTGAGGATGTTGGATTGTTGGTATTCTCGTTGCATTCACTACATCCTCGCTGACCACATTGGTACAACTCCCTCCATCAATGATGAAACTACATGTAGCACCAGGAATCTTGCATTTTCCATAGAAGATGTTCTCTCATTGTTCTTCTTGATCTGGGACAACAAGAGTGCTTAAGGCTTTGTGGACTACACAGTTGAAATGTAGAGTATCATCTTCTTGCACTTCATCTTCAGAATGTTCAACTTTTTGTCTTTCTTCTATTGGCTCAAACTCTTCGTCTTTAGATTCACTCGTGGACATGTATTCTCGCTCAACTTTGCTAGTGGTGAGAATTTTTTTGGTGTTAGGGCATTCTCGAGCATAATTGTAACACCCCAGATTTTCAAGACTTTTTAAACTTATAATAAAGGTAGAATCTTATTAAATCCCAAGATATAATACAAGCGTTCGGGGTACTATGCCACACCTGGGCTAGAGAACCCAAGTGCACAGGCTAACTAACTAATATCCTCGAAGTGTGATTACGTAAACGTGGCACGCAGGCCAAAAGGTAGACTATCTACTTCTACACTCCAAGTTCTAGCGCGCTCCAGTGACTTAACCTTCTGCTTGAAAGCCAAATATATCTGTTCAGCGAGAGATGCTGGTAACCCACTCCAACGCGTTGAAATACAATACATATAGAGATATATATAGATATACGAAAACCATTTTGAGCATAAAGATATATCCTACGAACTCTAGTTTTAAAACTGGGAATGACTCGACAGATAAGGCCAAACACAAGCAACAGTTATAACAAGCATATGCAGTTCACAACAGATAAGGCAGATAAGGCAAAGCATAAACAATGATCATAACCCAACATGAACAATCCCTAATATAAATCCCATAGTCACATCCCCCAAGACACTCGTAATCACAACTCGTCCATGTCACAACACATAACACACTTTGTTGGCGCCACAGGACCAATCGCATGCCCATACATGAGGGTCAGCGCATATAGCTCTGACACGGCCCCGCAGCACCCTGCCCCGTATCGCAACACGGAGGGGTCGATCGCAACCGACCGATGAACCGCAGCTCATCATAGTGTTTGATCGCAACCAAACAGTGGACCGCAGCCCAAGAGAATGTCATCAGACCGCAGCCAGGAAAGAGGACGAACCGCAGCTCGTATAGAAACGTTTGATCGCAACCAAACGGTGGACCGCAGCCCAAGAGTATCAATCTGACCGCAGCCAGCTTCTGAACCGCAGCTCAGGATAACCAATCCGATCGCAACCGAATTGGGGTAACACACACACATAACACATAGCAAACACATGCAACCCACATTACATATTGGGAAGGGGGAGAAAACGTATAACAAAACCTATGCGTGATCCATCACATACTAAGAATAGTCCTAAGGGGTTCATGCTTCTACCACCTAGGTCAACGGGATACCAATTCAACTAGCATGCAATATAATAGACTCATAAACCTACGAACGGTACCCGAAACATCAAACTAGACATAGGCACGATAAACGGAGTCCGTTGGGACACCACGGGGAACGGGGGAACATCAAACGGGGAAGCCGGGGTCCCGAGATGGGGGAATTTCCAGCGGGTAGTCGGTGGGTGGGGGGCCACCCGCCGGCTGCCCGCCGGAATTACTGTTCCGGGCAGCGGGTCGCCGGCGGGCAGCTGCTCGCCCGCCGGCTACCCGCTGCCGGGCGGTGTTTCACGGCCGTGGGTAGGTGGCGGGTCCCCTACCCCCCACCTATCTCCCACTGACTCTTTTCACACACTTTACGCCCCGGGAACCGTTGTGGAACCCGAAACCATGCATAGACACTTTACGACGAAATTAACGACAACACGTAGCCAATTAACGAATCCAATACAAGAAACGAACGGCACATAACCTATCATGCTTTTCTAAATATAATCAACACCCAAACATGCGATTTCCCCACCCGATAACCCAAGAATAAGATCATACGATACAACCTAGGGTTCTAATTACTTTTATATCAACAAGAATACGGTTCATCTTCTAATTGCAAGATTCGGTAAGAATAACACATAGGCATCAAGAACATCACACAATTATCAGGAACAACACATAATCATCAAGAACTCCATATAATTATCAAGAACACCATAATTACCAAGAATCTCCCAATATCAAGATCATCAAGATCCCCCATGGGATCATCACATCAATTACCAATAATAATCATCATAACTCGCCAATATACAATAATATGGGGAAACCCTAAGGGGGAATTATAACTTATGAAAATAGGTTTTGTTGAGACATGGGTTACCTCTTAGCCTTAATTAATTCCTTGGCTATGAAGGATCTTTCTTTAAGCTTTCTTGATTTCTTGATTTCTCTTAAGGAGATTCTTGGAACTCTTTGGGTGGTGAGAGATTATTGTGGTGGGGATTCTAGGTGCCTCCTAAGTTCCCTATTTATATATTTAAGACTCCTAGTTAGGGCCTGAATGGTATGCGTTTACTAATTCTATTCCTTATAGGGCTAGGGTTTGTTTTAGGGATAATGGTCCACGGTCCATAGTGGACCATATTAATTAAAGAGGATCCTAATCATAATCTGAATAGTAAAAGGCCTACTTCCATTATTCCTAATAGGCTTAAGACTCTTATTCGGGCGAGGGTCCTCGGTTCATGGTGGACCTTACTAATTAATTAAAGGTGAACCTAACATAATTAAATCATATTTAATTATTATTAACGGAATTAATTAAATAATTAATCCGGGATTGAAGGCCGTGACACGGGGTGTTACAATAATGTCCTCGACCTTGACACCTATAACATGTCACACTACTAACCTTTTATTTTGAGCCTTCTTGGAACTTCCCCTTATCTTTTTGGTCATTTTTCTTTTCCTCTCGAGTGTGGGATGGTCGAGAGTACTCCTTTTGTGTCCTCGGTTGATAAGAGTTGTTTGTGGTTCTCCTTGGTTGATCCCATCGAGAAGACATAGATGTTTTGCTTCCCCTTTCAGATCTTAGTTCCTCTTCAACTTTCGAAGAAACTCGAACCAACTTGTCTAAATCATTATATTTTTGGTTGCGGAGTTCTCTTCGAATATCACGGTTGAGCCATTCAAGAATACGAGCTATGGTGGTCTCGTCATCTTCTTGGATGTTTGTTCGTGCCTTTAATACTTCCATCTCCTTATAGAACTCACGAACAAGCTTGTTGCCTTGTTTGAGTTCTTGTAATTTCCTACGCATATCACGATAGAAATTACTAGGCACAAACTTCCTCCTCATCTCCCTCTTAAGCTCTCCCCATGTCTATATAGGGTCATCATGGTCTTCTAGGCGCCTACGACTAAGTTGTTTCCACCACAATTTTGCAAAATCTTTTAGGGATGCTATGGCTGTCTTAAACTTCTTTTCCTCCCAAAGTTATGTAGTCCAAAAATATCATCCACTTCATCTACTGAATTTAAGAAAACTCCAGGTTCATCATCTCCATTAAAAGTAGGCATTCCATTTTTAAAGAGCTAAGATTATTATCTACTCTTTCTTCCACATATCTTCTAGGGAGCATGCGGGGTAAACTATTATGTCTAGCTACTTCCCTACCCCTCCTTTCTTCTTGGTTTCTTCCCTCATGGTTTTGTACTCCCTCATTTTCAACTCTCACCCTTTGATTTTCATTTTCAATGTTTTGCAGCCTAGTACTAAGGTCTCTCATCATGTTCATCATTGTTTCTATTTGCGCACAAATATTGCTTTGTTCAGTAGTACTAGCCATACCTGCAATTTTTTAAAGTATAAAACACTAAAATAAGGTGTTAGTTAAAAAAAAAAAAGGAAATATTCACATCCTCACAATTTTCTTTATATTTTTTTTTCACTCCCCTCGTGTGGCACTCGTTGGCAACCTTACTAGCCTTTTTTCCAAAAGTGCTAGTTCTTGTCGTCTTGGTCCTTAACAAAGCTTAAAACTCGCAAGGGTTGTATCCACCACAAATAGCAAACCCAACAATTATAGAGTTTGAGTCTAGTAAGCATGAAGGTGGGAAATAATATCTATGGAGTGATGTAGAAACTGACACAGAGTGTGTTTGAAACTGACACAGGTGGCTTTTTGTAAATTAGAAGAAAGATAATAGAAAGAAACAATGCATAAAAGATTTCAAGTAATGCAATTTAAACTAAAATATCAAACCAACCTTATTTTTTTCTTTTCTTTTCTTTTCTTTTTTTTGAATATTTTTTTTCTTTTTTTTTTAATCCCCCTTTAAATAAGGCAAATTAGTGGTAAAGTAAGAACACAATAGTAGAAGATAAAAGAAGCCTGATGGTATCTACCTTTTATATGGTCACAAAATCAAAGGCTATAAGTAATACATATAATATGCCTGATGGTATCTAGCTTTTATAAGGTCACCAAATCAAATGCTATAAATAGGGCTGATGGTTTAACCAAAATCAGAATTGTTTAAGAGTTGCCGGTAATCCAATCAATACTCTTAACAAAGCCGTTGGTGTAACCAAAACAAGACTCCTTATAGGACAACAACAACCAAAAACAAATGCAAGGAACAAGGGAAAAGGAAATAGAACAATAGTAAAGATAGTAAGGATAGAATTAAGGCTAAACAAGAATAAGGAAAAAGAAATATAAAACAACAGTGAATATGAAATTTAAGATATGAATGATAGAATGATGCTAAAGGAACTTGGCTCTGATACCAAAGTAACGCGTACATGGGTTGCTTCTCACAACAAGTGCACACCCAAGGAATCACTCCAGAACCTTTCGTGTCCTATAAAGGATCTTACCTTGTAGACTCTTGGATTTTGAGATCCCGAACTCTAAAATTGCCTCGCCAAACTTCTAACGATCTTCTCAACCCTCGGATGATTAAACAAGGCTAAGAACTAGACTTAGGAATCTAGCACTTGAGATAAGAAATAAGAACAAACTTAACTATGTAATATATGTAGTAGTTCTATTCTGTTTGGGATTTTTCAGGTATGTGTATGAATGTAAAGAACAAGATAGTAGGATATGCCTTCTCGGCTTGTAAACTAGCTTCTAACTAGCTTACTTAGATTGAATGCATCTCACACACAACCTAAACACTCAATGCATTTTTCATGCAAAGAGAAAGAGATAAATTCTCATTTCATTCCAAATATTACAAGCTGATATGAACCATTGGGTGATGGGGTTTTTAAAGGGAAAAATCAGGGATTGCAAAAATATAAAATATTCTAGGTTTCATTCCTTAACTATGAAGTAAATAATTAAAAATTATAAGATGCAAAATAAACCTCCCCTCTCCCCTTTTTGCGTATGAAATCAGAATTTTGTAGGCTGAACTTTCTTCCAAAGCTATGAATTATCAGTATGACTTCTTCTTTAAGTTGGGGCGTGTGGGCTTATTTCAGTATACATATCATATGCATACATCTCCTTCTTCGTATTTTTCCCTTTCTCTATATTTGTTAATTTTCCTTTCATGGTCTATGACACGCCTAGACTTAACAAATAAAATTGGGGATTCTAAAATACAATTTGGCATATCAAAATCTATTACAATATATTCCTAACAATTTTCCCCCTTTTGATAATGCCAAAATCCTATACTCAGTCATTGGCTTTAAGTCTTTTGAAAAAATATTTTTGCTCAATTTTATTTGACAAAGCCATGATGAGTTTAAGAAGAATTTTCTAGGAAAATAAATTGACTCGTGAATTAATTTTAGACAAGTTCCTAATACACATTTGCATATTTAATTCTAATCATTTTTCTCTTTTGTTATGCGTTTTACATGCTTGTCTTTTAATTCACATTCTAAATACAAGTTAAGATATCAAAAAGAAATATAGACCACTTTAGGAAATTAACATAACTTGTATGATCATAATAAGGGAAAATACTTGATAATTTCAAAACAGTAGTTTTACAAAAAGTTCGAAAATCATAGGATAAGATTACCTCTTTTGCCTCTTATCACTTCTTCCGTTCTTCAGGACATCTTTGATGTGTTTTCTCATCTTGTACACATCATTCTTGATACGTTCGCAAAAGAATTCTTTCTTGACTTGTCCGGCGAGGTAATTTTCATATGCTTCTTTCAGAGTTGTTCCCGGTAACACTCAAGCATCAATCCACTCTATGGATTCATTGAAGCTTCTACCGTGGCATAGAGAATTTCCTGTGGTTCCAGTGAGTTTTTGCAATTCAAACCACATATCCATCTTCTTTCTCTTTCTCTGTTATTCCTTATTCTTCTCATTCACTCAGTGTGCTACTTCAGCTGGGGATTGCTTCTTGATCATGGCAGGTGCATTTTTTTTTTGTCCATACGGTATATGGTATATCGGTTTTGGAGCAATTGAACCAATCATCAGTCTTTCCTTTAGATGAACCTGCACCTATACCAGAATTACCAAATTGAGCAAAACCCAAACGACCTGGAGATGTTTGGCGTCTACGGCCTCGGCCTCGGCTACTTGGTGGTGTAGCTTGTGGTTGCCCAATAAAATATTCTTGTTGTTGAGCCGCCATATGACTGAGATATTCTTCCGCCCTTTTGGCTTTATCAGCAAGAAAATTAAGAACACGGGTATCTCTTTCTTGGTTGGCTTTCACAATCTTGATTCCTTCATTGGTTACGTCAGAAGCATTCTGCAAAGTTTCCAACTTCTGAGTCATGGAGGATAACTCAACTTAAAGTTGATTAATGCTTCATTCATGATCTTGTATGTCCTTCAGTTGCCTCATATGTCATTCATAATTGATCTTCTCAGCATCCTCCTTTTCTTTCTTCAAATTTTTGATCACTTCAACCAAACTAGCAGTGATGTCAGCCTTCAAACGGCCTTCTGTTCTTTCGATCTTGGACTCCAAAGATATGTGCTTTTCAAAAATTTGCGTGAAATTTGACCATGTGTTGTCAAATTCTTGCATCGCCAAATGTCCTTGATCTCTCAAAGTAGTTCCGATCTTGTGGCAAACTGTATCTCCAGATTCGGATACTTTGGCAAACAAAGTTGTCAAAATGTCAGCTTCATCTTCTGCAGGCCGGTGGTGTGTTGTCTAGTTTAGATTGTGTAGAGATCTGAGAAACTTCCTTCTTGAATCTGCTAAAACTGGAGTTTCCACAAGTTGTAAGCTTCTTCATTCAGATGATTCAGCCATGGTGGTATTTTCTTGACAACTGGCTTCTTTTTCACGATTTTCTCCTTCTGTATTGACTTCCTCTTCTCCTTGATAATTGTCAATATCTTGAGAGAAACTTGAATTTGAAAGAATAGGTTGCTCAGACAATGGTCTATCTTCTAGTGTGGATTGGAAGTTTGCAGTAGTTTTGACAAACACATTTTATAGTTGAGCTTCATTAAACTTTTCCAATTGTGCCGGTGAAATTTGAGATACATTTTCTTTGGCCACTCCTGCAACAACTTTTCCTCTTGCAGCTTTCTCTTCAAGTTTTGACCTGTAAACTTGATCTATATTCTTGTTGAGTGCCTCAAGTATAGAATCCGTTTTGCACCACTCCAAGGCAAATACTTCACTTTCTATCAATTTCGAGGAGGCTTTATGGATGAGAGAGTGATATTTCTGTAACACCCCGAAATTTTGAAACTTTTAAAACTTATATAATAAGGGTAAATCCTCATTAAATCCCGAATTCAAACATAAGAGTATGGGGTGCTATGTCACACCTGAGCTAGAGAACTCAGGTGCACAGGCTAACTAACTACAATCCTCGAAGTAATGTCAATACATGATCATGGAACGCAGGCCAAAAAGGGGAACTAGCTACTCTACGCTCCAGATCTCTAGCGCGCTCCGGTGTCTACTCATCTATGCCTGAAAGCCAAATATATCTGTTCAGCGAGAGATGCTGGTAACCCACTCCAACGCGTTGAAATACAATATAAGTATATATATATATATATATATATATATATATATATATATATATAGGAAAATCATTTTGAAGCAGGAAGATATATACTTAGGAGACTCTAGCTTTAAAACCAGGAATAGACTCAGCAAGCACATTAATCAATGATAAACAGTTAAGTAGAGATAACATCATAAGGAATACGCATCTAAGGTCACAGATTACTTTTCAATTCAAACACATCATTATTCAAGTATCATTCATATCACATAATCATTGATGGCGCCACGGGACCAATCGCATGCCCCGAACATGAGGGTTAATGCTTATAGTATTAACACGGCCCCACAGCACCCTACCTCAGTACTGTGGTACTAGGGGAGTTGATCGCAACCAACCCTTTGAGAACCGCTGACGAACTCAACGTCGGAACACGATCCGACACACCGCTGACGCACACAGTCGGTGGACCGCGATGCCCTTTACAAGGGGGGACTTACGACCCTATACACCGTCGATGCGCACAGTCGCTGGGCCATAGCGGATCAAGCCGGGCATACCGCTGAGCTATACTCAGTCGATGGGCGAAGATCCTCGGAGACTATGGCCCTACACACCGCTGTCCCATCATTCGGTGGATCGCAGCCAGCCGTAGCCCTACACACCGCCTGATTACTCACTTCCGAACCTTTTGTCCAGGAACAATCCATTCGGTCTTCAACCGATTTCCGAACCTTAGTCCGGGAACCACCCAATTGGCCTATAACAAAAATGGGGGATCATGCAACACATAACACATAGGAGCACATAATAGTATATCGGGAGGGGAAAGACATATAAATGAACTTACGTGTGATCATTCACATACTACGAATAGTCCTAAGGGTTCATACAACTTCCACCTAGGTCAACGTGTAACACCCCGTGTTACGGCCCATAATCCCGAATTTATTCCATTAATAATAATTAAAAAGGATTTAATTTGATTAGAAATCCCTTTAATTAATTAACGTGGTCCACCACGGATCATGGACCCTTGCCTAAACTAGAGTCATAATCCTATTAGGAATAAAGAAAGTATACCTTTACTATTCAGATTATGGTTAGGATTCTCTTTAATTAATTAATATGGTCCACCATGGACCATGGACCCTTATCCCTAAAACAAGTCCTTAATCCTATAAGGAATAGAATTAGTAAACCCATACCATTCAGACCCTAATTAGGACTCCTAAATATATATATATATATATATATATATATATATATATATATATATATATATATATATATATATATATATATATATATAAGGACATAGGAGGCACCTAGAAGTCACACCACAATAAATATCACCACACAAGAACTCCCAAGGGACTCCCCACCACCAAGCCTAGGGAGATCAAAACGGATGGAAATCTCAGGGAAGAACCTTAATAGCCAAGGGATGATTAATTAAGGCTAAGAGGTAACCCATGTCTCAACAAAACCTATTTTCTTCGCTATAATCTCCTTCCTTGGCCTCCCTCTATATTCTTGTGTCTTGATTGAATTCTTCTATGATAATTATGTTATGTTCTTGATGATTGATAAGATGATTTATATGCTTTCTTGATAATCTTGATAATCTTAATGTTGAGAAAAAGTTATTGATTATGATGTGATGATTCTTGACGAATCTTGATATTTTCTTGATGTTAAAGATTAAATATGTTCTTGATGATTTGGGTGGGATTAGAGCCCTAGGTTGGATTGGGAATTTGTATTGTGATGTTCTCGATTTGTATTTGGGAGGGAATTCGCATGTTCGGGTGTGGTTTACATTTAGAAGTCATAATAGGATAAGTCCTACATGATTCTTGCATTTGATCCGTTAATTGCTTACGTGGTGTCGTTATTTGCGTTTAAAAGTGTCTAAGCATGGTTTCGGGTTCCACAAAGGTCCCCGGGACGAATATTTGAGAAAAGAATCAGTGGGGGGTAGGTGGGGGTGGGGGAACCCACCACCTACCCGCTGCCCAAAAGGGCGCAGCCCGGCAGTGGGCAGCCACCGGGCAGCCGGCTACCCGCTGCCCGGAACAG
The DNA here is from genome assembly GCF_001879475.1 of Ipomoea nil. Lineage (NCBI taxonomy): Eukaryota > Viridiplantae > Streptophyta > Magnoliopsida > Solanales > Convolvulaceae > Ipomoea > Ipomoea nil. The sequence continues at coordinate 2,983,529 of NW_017617577.1, forward strand.
CGCCCACCGGCGGGTGACTCCTACCCACCTGCTACCCGCTGGTCCACACCCCACCCCGGGTCCCCGGCTTCCCCGTTTGATGTACCCCGTCCCCCATGGTGTCCCAATGGACCCCGTTTATCGTGCCTGAGTCTAGTCTGGAATTTCGGGTACCATTCGTAGGTTATAACGAGTCTTAGGAATTGCATGCTAGTTGAATTGGTAACCCATGGACCTAGGTGGAAGTTATATGAGCCCTTTGGAACTACTGTTAGTGTGTGAATGATCACATGTAAGCTTAATTAAATGTCTCCCCCTTCCCTATGTGATTTATGTGTTATTATGTGCTATTGTGTGTTACGTGATGCATGACCCCAACTTTGTTAAGACCAATTATGCTATACGGGCAGTTGAATGGGCTGAGAACCATCCCAACTGTTAACCAGGCCGGTTAAGATCGGTCAAGGATATTGATATGATATAGGACTGAGGTCCACTATACGGGCAGTTGAATGGGTTGAGAACCATCCCAACTGTTAACTAGGCTGGTAGAGGCCAGTCAGGTATATAAAGATTATGTATAGGACTGAAGGTCCACATGGGCCTCGGTGATATGACCCACTGACCGGGATGCGCCAGGCGGTATGGGGCCAACAAGCCGAGGAAGGTTGTAGTCCACCAACCTGAGTAATCAGGCGGTGTGTGGGGCTACGACTAGCTGCGACCCACCGAGTGGTGGGACATCGGTATGCAGGACCGTAGTCTCCGAGGATCTTTGCCCACCGACAGAGTTTAGCTCAGCGGTGTGTCGGGCTTGATCCGCTACGACCCGCCGATTGTGCGCACCAACGGTGTGTAGGGTCATAAGTCCCCCTTTGTAAAGGGGATCGCGGTCCACCGACTGGCCGCGTCAGCGGTGTGTCGGATCGTGGTCCGACGTTGAGTTCGTCAGCGGTTCTCAAAGGGTTGGTTGCGATCAACTACCCTCGTACCTCGGTACTGAGGTAGGGTGCTGCGGGGCCGTGTTAATGCTATAAGCATTAACCCTCATGTTCAGGGCATGCGATTGGTCCAATGGCGCCATCAACGATTATGTGACATGAATGATGATTGAATGATGATGTGTTTGAATTGAAAAGTGAACTGTGACCTTAGATGCGTATTCCTTATGATGTTATTTCCACTTAACTGTTATCATTGATTATTGTGCTTGCACCTATTTGCTGAGTCTATTCCCGGTTTTAAAGCTAGAGTCTCTTATGTATATGTCTTCCTGCCTCAAAATGGTTTTCATATATCTATATATATATCAGTCATTATTGTATTTCAACGCGTTGGAGTGGGTTACCAGCATCTCTCGCTGAACAGATATATTTGGCTTTCAGGCACAGACGTGTAGATCCCGGAGTGCGCTAGAAGATCGTGGATTAGATAGATAGTCTTTCCTTTCGGTCTACGTGCCATGATGATGTATTGAGGATATTTAGTTAGTTTAGCCTGTGCATCTGAGTTCTCCAGCTCAGATGTGGCATAGCACCTCGTACACTTATAGTTAGTAATGTGCTGTTTGGGATTTTATGAGAAATTAGCTTTATCATATTAGTTTTAAAAGTTTCAAAATTTCGGGGTATTACAGTTGGCATCAGAGCCTAAGTTTGACCCTAGGATAAGACTCGTAAGACCAGACTTTAGGACATTAGGCTTGAACTCTAGGTATTTAGGAACATAGGATTTAGGAATCTTAGGACGCGCGGTGAGATTGTGAGCCTACCTATCATCACATAACCTCCCCTCACTTTATCCCTCACTAATTTAAAGAATTTCCCCCTTCGCTTATCACATCAAGGTAAGGGTACAACACACTAACTCTTCATTCAACATACTTACCCTAGAAATCTGTGATGTCCTTGCATGCTTTTACCTGCTTTGTTGCTTATCACTCTTTGATTACCATACTTGTTTATTTGCCTAAGCATATGTTCCTAATTGATTTTTAGACCAAGTTAGGAACTGCATATTATTGCTTAACTATTTGATCAAACATGCGCTATCTGGATATCTTTTACTTGATAAAGTATTTTGGAACTTGCAATTAGTAATTTCATTCGGCTTATAAGAGCTCACTTTTCCTAATCATAATTGACCAATATAGTTAACTCACTAATAACCCGATAAGTACTTACATGAGTTGCATGGAGGGAAATTTTGGGGAACATAGCTTTAATTAAGAAGAATGGGGCGTAGGATCCTTATGATATCTAGTTGAAGTCTCCCATATTCCTTATTAGTATCATAATAACGTGATCCCTTGAGTTTTCCATGTATTCAAACCTCTTTCGTTGTTCACATAAAGTATGGAATTCCTTGAAACTTATTGTGCATTCTCGGCGCTTTTCCTGAGGTGATTCCCCCTTCACAATCATGTTCTAGTGGGGCCTTGGCAGGAGGTCGACCACCCACCACGTGCCCACTGCCACATTCCATTGGGGACTTGATAGGCGGTCGACCGCCCACCTCGCGCCCACTGGTCCGGTATGTTTTCTTGAGTTCTCGTTTTTATTGACCCATTGTGCCTTTGTGTGTCTCCCTTGATACTTCCTACGTGTTTAACATATAAATAACAGTCTAATGCTTGAACATGAAAATCGAATTATCATCCTAATTGACTTGTTTATATGTTACATAGAAATTCTAAGGACTAATTCTATTTCTAGAAATCTAAACCCTCAGATACATTGCTTTTTAAGTTTCGACCCGAAATTCAATCTGAGTGAGACCAGTAGAAACCTAAAACAAGTGGTCATCTAGAAACTATCCTTGAAAAAATATGTTGCGTCCCCAAACTATCTTAAAACTATCCCTCTAGACCTTGGTCCATGTTGCATAATAGACCACAAGCTCCCCATACCTTGCTTAGGACCCTTTACCACTAAGATAAGGACCCCCCTAAACAAACATTTATACATAAATAGGTACATCACTACTATTCTAGATATATTCCCCTAAAACTCCTATCATATATATATATATATATATATATATATATACATATATATATATATATATATACATATATATATATATATATATATATATATATATATATATATCTGAAACATGTAGTAAATCCCAAATACATTCATATGCTACACTTACACAAAATTATTATTATTATTATTATTATTATTATTATTATTATTTTATTATTATTATTATTTTCATTTTTATTACACCCTAATCATAAATCACCTTGCCTAATCTTAAAAATGGTTGCGTCATGTACGGTACGACCCTATACGCTTAAATCTATATATATGTGTGTGTATAAACTTGTGAGCCTATAGAACATCCTCCCCTATTCATACGTATTCATATAAATTGTTACATTATATACAATAAATCCCTAGCCCCCAAACCATACACATGTACCCTAGCTACAATAATCTTACGCACACCTATAAGTTTGCCATTAGCATATCCTAACCCTGAAATATCATCCCGTACAAATTACATCACTATTATATATATACATATATATACACATATCCTGGGATAGCCCTAATTCTACTTTTCCCCCTCGCATGACCTCCCTGTTACCACTCCTACCTTCCCTAAATAATTAAAAACTTTAACCTCATCATCAGGTCGTCAATTGATTTAGGAATTAGCAACCAAGGGTCTTCAACTCTAAAGTTGTTTAGGTATCCCGGGCTTCTAGAGGTAAGATTTATACCTACCTAAAATCTAATTACCACCAAGATAAAACTAATTTTCCTAAGTGCTTGTGTGATTAAATTCTTAAGGTAGAACCTCTAGTACTTGTGAATCTAGGCTATCTTACTCGTAATTACTAAAATATTTGTATGCAAATTGCATGGTCCAAACTATAGGTCAGAATTTATATTTTTCATGTGCATTACATGTCAAATCACATAGCTCACATGTTTACGTTAAAATACACACTTACCCGCATTTATGTATATATACAAAGCATGTTAGACAAAAACTGTATGTTATAGGACATCCCACTATACATATATGTAATATTATTAGTTACAAACAATCTGCATAAAGGTGCCAATACTTGTTATGTGATCACCCACCGTAATCCATGGTATACAAAATAAAGATCATAATTCTATTGTCTCCCCAGAATTTATTTACCCCATAAAAAGCAAGAACCTTCCTCCTAATTACTTATAATCTTTTCCTCAGAACCTAATTTCCGCTATTTGAATAATTGTTATATGATTTATGACCTTCCTGAATTTATGTGACAAAAGTTTGGTTATGCCACGATACTAAGTACGTGAATTTAATTGTTAATCATGCACTAGAATAACATGTGGAATAATAAATATGTGTGTTCTATGATTCCATAGGACTAGTTATTATTTAAATACTTAAAATAAATCCACATACCTTCACACTCTATACCTTTAGACTTAAGGAAATCACATATATAGCATAATTACAATTGAACACATATAGGCATGCCAACTTGCAGGTTTTGCATATAACATAAATAGTTAATTATCATACATGTTAGGCTTGTTATTTCGTAACTGTGAATATTTGGTATAATTTTCTAAGCACAAAGATTAGACATAGATCCTACATAAACGGCACCTAGGCTCACAACATGCTACACTACGTAATTAAACGTCTGAATCCATTCGTAAATGAGGTTCGCCTGTGTTGATATATGTGCATATACACATTATAATGATTATGTGGCTATCCGAATCTGCACCCGCGTGGCATTTGCCTCTCATTTTGGTGCATAAATAATAATATGATCGGTACAACTCGTGATCCTATATGTTGAATCATTATAAAATAATTAAATAAAGGACATGCCACATGTAAGACTTCTATGTTATATATCAGTCACCCGTAGAACTTACATATTGTGTGTTGCATATTCGTGACCTTCTTATTTGGTGCATTTTGCTAGCACAATAGCTAGGCTCAAACCCAGTAAATTTATATGTGTATGTGTATATATTTCCCATATAATACTTTCCTTATGAACTACTATACTAATTCGGGCTCTTTACCCCAAAATGATTTCTAATCTTCGGGGACGAAGCTTCTTGTAAGAGGGGGGGGGGGGTGGGGGAGAGTGTAACACCCCGTGTTACGGCCTTTAATCCCGAATTAATTATTTAATTAATTCCATTAATAATAATTAAAAAGGATTTAATTTGATTAGAAATCCCTTTAATTAATTAACGTGGTCCACCACGGATCGTGGACCCTTGCCTAAACTAGAGTCATAAGCCTATTAGGAATAAAGAAAGTATACCTTTACTATTCAGATTATGGTTAGGATTCTCTTTAATTAATTAATATGGTCCACCATGGACCATGGACCCTTATCCCTAAAACAAGTCCTTAATCCTATAAGGAATAGAATTAGTAAACCCATACCATTCAGACCCTAATTAGGACTCCTAAATATATATATATAAGGACATAGGAGGCACCTAGAAGTCACACCACAATAAATATCACCACACATGAATTCCCAAGGGACTCCCCACCACCAAGCCTAGGGAGATCAAAACGGATGGAAATCTTAGGGAAGAACCTTATTAGCCAAGGGATGATTAATTAAGGCTAAGAGGTAACCCATGTCTCAACAAAACCTATTTTCTTCGCTATAATCTCCTTCCTTGGCCTCCCTCTATATTCTTGTGTCTTGATTGAATTCTTCTATGATAATTATGTTATGTTCTTGATGATTGATAAGATGATTTATATGCTTTCTTGATAATCTTGATAATCTTAATGTTGAGAAGAAGTTCCTGATTATGATGTGATGATTCTTGACGAATCTTGATATTTTCTTGATGTTAAAGATTAAATATGTTCTTGATGATTTGGGTGGGATTAGAGCCCTAGGTTGGATTGGGAATTTGTATTGTGATGTTCTCGATTTGTATTTGGGAGGGAATTCGCATGTTCGGGTGTGGTTTACATTTAGAAGTTATAATAGGATAAGTCCTACATGATTCTTGCTTTTGATCCGTTAATTGCTTACGTGGTGTCCTTATTTGCGTTTAAAAGTGTCTAAGCATGGTTTCGGGTTCCACAAAGATCCCCGGGACGAATATTTAAGAAACGAATCAGTGGGGGGTAAGTGTGTAACACCCCAGATTTTCAAGACATTTAAAACTTATAATAAAGGTAGAATCTTATTAAATCCCAAGATATAAATACAAGCGTTCGGGGTGCTATGCCACACCTGGGCTAGAGAACCCAAGTGCACAGGCTAACTAACTAATATCCTCAAAGCGTAAATACGTAAACGTGGCACGCAGGCCAAAAGGGGAAACTATCTACTTCTAAATTCTTGCGCACTCCAGTGACTTAATCTTCTGTGCCTGAAAGCCAAATATATCTGTTCAGCGAGAGATGCTGGTAACCCACTCCAACGCGTTGAAATACAATACATATAGAGATATATATAGATATACGAAAACCATTTTGAACATGAAGATATATCCTACGAACTCTAGCTTTAAAACCGGGAATGACTCGATAGGTAAGGCCAGACACAAGCAACAATTATAACGAGCATATGCAGTTCACAACAGATAAGGCAGATAAGGCAAAGCATAAACAATGATCATAACCCAACATGAACAATCCCCAATATAAATCCCATAGTCACATCCCCCAAGACACTCGTAATCACAACTCGTCCATGTCACAACACATAACACACTTTGTTGGCACCACAGGACCAATCGCATGCCCATACATGAGGGTCAGCGCATATAGCTCTGACACGGCCCCGCAGCACCCTGCCCCGTATCGCAACACGGAGGGGTCGATCGCAACCGACCGATGAACCGCAGCTCATCATAGTGTTTGATCGCAACCAAACAGTGGACCGCAGCCCAAGAGAATGTCATCTGACCGCAGCCAGGAAAAAGGACGAACCGCAGCTCGTATAGAAACGTTTGATCGCAACCAAACGGTGGACCGCAGCCCAAGAGTATCAATCTGACCGCAGCCAGCTTCTGAACCGCAGCTCAGGATAACCAATCCGATCACAACCGAATTGGGGTAACACACACACATAACACATAGCAAGCACATGCAACCCATATTACACATTGGGAAGGGGGAGAAAGCGCATAACAAAACCTATGCGTGATCCATCACATATTAAGAATAGTCCTAAGGGGTTCATACTCCTTCCACCTAGGTCAACGGGATACCAATTCAACTAGCATGCAATATAATAGACTCATAAACCTACGAACGGTACCCGAAACATCAAACTAGACATAGGCACGATAAACGGAGTCCGTTGGGACACCACGGGGAACGGGGGAACATCAAACGGGGAAGCCGGGAACCCAAGGTGGGGGAATTTCCAGCGGGTAGCCGGTGGGTGGGGGGCCACCCGCCGGCTGCCCGCCGGATAATACTGTTCAGGGCAGCGGGTCGCCGGCGGGCAGCTGCCCACCCGCCGGCGACCCGCTGCCGGGCGGTGTTTCTCGGCCGTGGGTAGGTGGCGGGTCCCCTACCCCCCACCTACCCCCCACTGACTCTTTTCATCACTTTACGCTCCGGGAACCGTTGTGGAACCCGAAACCATGCTTAGACACTTTACAACGCAATTAACGACAACACGTAGACAATTAACGAATCAAATACAAGAAACGGACGACACAACCTATCATGCTTTTCTAAATATAATCAACAGCCAAACATGCGATTTCCCCACCCGATAATCCACGAATAAGATCATACGATACAACCTAGGGTTCTAATCACTTTTATATCAACAAGTATACGGTTCGTCTTCTAATTGCAAGATTCGGTAAGAATAACACATAAACATCAAGAGCATCACACAATTATCAAGAACAACGCATAATCATCAAGAACTCTATATAATCATCAAGAATTCCATAATCATCAAGAATCTTCCAATATCAAGATCATCAAGATCCCTCATGGGATCATCACATCAAACATCAATAATAATCATCATATCTCGCCAATACACAATAATATGGGGAAACCCTAAGGGGGAATCATAGCTATGAAAATAGGTTTTGTTGAGACATGGGTTACCTCTTAGCCTTAATTAATTCCTTGGATATGAAGGATCTTTCTTTAAGCTTCCTTGCTTTCTTGATTTCTCCTAAGGGGATTCTTGGAGCTCTTTTGGGGTGGTGGGGCGTTATTCTTGTGGGGGATTCTAGGTGCCTCCTAAGTTCCCTATTTATATATTTAAGACTCCTAGTTAGGGCCTGAATGGTATGGGTTTACTAATTCTATTCCTTATAGGGCTAGGGCTTGTTTTAGGGATAAGGGTCCATGGTCCATAGTGGACCATATTAATTAAAGAGGATCCTAATCATAATCTGAATAGTAAAAGGCCTACTTCCTTTATTCCTAACAGGCTTAAGATTCTTATTCGGGCAAGGGTCCACGGTTCATGGTGGACCTTACTAATTAATTAAAGGTAAACCTAACATAATTAAATCATATTTAATTATTATTAACGGGATTAATTAAATAATTAAATCCCCGATTGAAGGCCGTAACACGGGGTGTTACACTCTCCCCCCCTTACGAGAAGCTTCGTCCCCGATGCTTGGAAATCATTGCAGGGTTAACGAGTCAAGAGAAGAACCGTGGTCCTATAGAGAAGGTATTCCACGGGGAAATTGTATACTTGCACGCCTATGTGTGTTGGGTTTTTGGGAACGATTAGGTTTACAGGGCTAAGAGAGTGGGTTTCAAACTTGAGGACACGGTGAAATCAGGAATTAGGATCAAGTTTTCGAGGTTGCAACTTAGGTTGTGAGGTTGCCACTTGTATGGAATCGTTAAAACATGGGATTGAGAATGGGGTCTGAAGGGTAGAAAGGGTTTTGAAATAAGGAAGGGGCCGATTTTCTGAGGGAGGGAATGGAATTCGGCTAGGATGGGTTAAGGTTTCTTGATCCCAAGTGAATAATCTGGTTAGATACTTTGATCACGATGCGCTGAAGAGCTGATGATCCTCCTTCCTTGGTGTTGGTGCTTGCTTGACTTTAAGATCCTTGTTAGACCTTGCTTCCCAGGCTAAGGTTTCATCCTTCTCTTCTTTCTTGAGGGAATTTCCCGTGGTGATTCAACACTTACTTCTTTAATGCGCCCAAGGTCTTGACCGAGTTGGGTCAACCAAGCCAATCTCTTAGGGCGCACTTCCCAAATTCTTCCCAAAGTCTCTTGGGAGTCGATGGACTTTGGGTTGAATTTCTCTTCTTATTGAATTTCATCTCCTCTTTAGTGGATGAAATTCTTAGTAAGACTTCATGTCTTACACGAGGTTCGGCATTGTTGTGCCCTGTTTGTGTTCTTTTTAATGATGAAGGTGTCCTTGCGTGCCCTTTTTCTTTTAAAGCGCAGTCGGTTACCAAATCTCGTTGTGTGATGACTCGGCGACTTTACGAGTCACCTCATTTCCTTGTGGGTCCTTAATGACCCTTGAAGTCTTGGCGCGAATGTGTTCTTCACCCTTTTGGTTAGCACCATGGGCTACGTAGTTCTTGATTCCATACAACTTGTAAGGAGTCCTCTGATTTGCTCGAACGATGTCCATGGTTTGGAGGAGTCCCGGTCCCTCCTTAGAATTTTGACTTTTAAGGTTTTCGTGGGTTCTTAGTACGAGTTCCCAACTCGCCTCCTTGGTTTGCGCAATCCTTTACGCCAAACATCCCTAGTCGGTTGTATCGTAGGCATAATCTCGTGCGTCAAGGTCTTTTACGTAGGACACTATGTTTGGGAGGTCCATGGTTCCTTACCCAAGACTCACATTCCTCAATCGAGGCACACAAGTGCGCCACAAATCAATAAAATGAGGGGTTAAGAAATCAGTACATTGTACCAGTGGGCGCGAGGTGGGTGGTCGTCCGCCTGCCAAGCTCCTGCCAAGGACCCGCCAAGGTCCCGTCAAGGACCCGTTGGGGACCTGCGGGAAAGTGACTAGGAATAGTCAATTCCTTCGGGAAAGACCCCAAAAATGCACAGATTCATGTTCTGACAAGTCCCATGCCCTTGTGCATAATAAAAGGGAGTTGGATACATAGGATGACCCATCGTACAATGTTCATTGATCCTTAAGCACGAGTTCTAGAGGTAGATATACATACATATATATATCTATGTTTTCTTGGTCTGGGTTTAAAGGGGTGTAAGAAGTGCAAGGGCTAGGTTTCAAAGTCGAGGGGCGAATAGGGTCGATGTCTCAAGGTCGTAATACAGGAAGGAAGGTTGCCACCTTGTACGGGTTTGTCTGTAATGAGGGATCAAGAGCGAGGTTTCGAGTGATAGGACGGATTCTTTAACGAAATGGTACTTGATTTGGCAAGGGGAGGGAAAGGGGCTAAGGGCTCTTGGCTTCAAGTGATTATGCCTGTTTGGGGCTTGGTTGTGGCGTGCAGTCGAACTGGTGATCCCTTTTCCTTGGCTTTGTTTGATTCTAAGATTTTCGTTTGATCTTCTCTTCCTGTGTCGAAGTCCCCTTCGTCTCTATGGCTTCCAGGGGAATTCTCGTGATGGTTTCCGTGCACGTTCCCCTCGGATGTCCAGAAGTCTGGACCTAGTCGGTTTAGTGGGTCAAACCCCTAGGTCTTGACTCCTAATCCTTGCCGAGGGTTCTTAAGGGTAAGGGGGGTTTCGGGTTAGTCTTTCTTGTTCTATTGGGTTTCATCCCTTCCTTGGTGGATGAAATTCTTAGCAAGGCTTTATGTCCTCCTTGAGGTTCGGCCTGTTGCACCTATTTGATGATGTTTTCTATAGCGAGAGCCCCTGACACATTGAACGTATTTGTTTGCCCGCTCTTGTCAGCGCATGGCGTTCTTCGGTGGCGTACGTACAGGCTATGGTTTCTCGTGAAGCCTTCACGGTTTTCGTGTATGGGTGGGGTGATACGTATTCGTAACCTGCACCTACTTCGCCGATTCCTATCTAACAACTTATTTTAATATTGAATCAATGAATGTCAGTTCTTCACGCCCCTGGGCAGGGTAAGGGCCTTATGCTGCTCTACGGTTTTTAACAGGGTTTCCAAACGGAGTGGGGATATGAACTTAGAGTAAGGGCAATAACAATTTAGTGTTTCCGAGGGTTTGGGTTAAGCGCAACAAAGGGTGAGCAAGGTCATGACGGTTGCGAATTTGCTCTTAAGGTAATTAAGGATTCGGGGTGGGAGTTTTCAACAAATAGGGGTATCAAGATGCTGGGGTTTCAGGGCGGATGATATTTTAGATTGGGGTGGTGGGGTCGCAAGGTGTCGCGATATACTTACCTTGCACCCAAGGATTCGACTAATGGTGTCGTTCCTTCGCCACTTTAATAGGTGTCCTAGTTCTCCTTCCTGTTTGTTGTAGCCGCAACCCGGGTTTGCCGAGATAAGGCAACTTGTCGGAAGGTGCATGTCATTTGTCTGACTCGGGGGTTATCGTGGTTACCCTGGGTTGGTGCGTATTGCAGTCCGTCCCTTTTAGCAGTCCTGACTGTAACGCCTCTTCTTAGTAGTCATCCAAATCTTCCTTTTCTTTGGTCAGGGTCCTTGTCAAGTCTTTTGACGGGAGTTAGAACGAGGCGATTTATCTGGTAAGTGTACGTTACCCAGTTGTGGAAGTAAACTTCTCTATTCGCACCCTTACCTGGTGTGGTAAGCGTAGGGGGAGGTTCCTTTAAGTTAGAGAGGGATGAAGTGAGGGGAGGTTATGTGTAGGTTTCACAATCTCACTGCGGGTCCTAAGATTCCTGGATCCTATGTTCCTAAGTACCTAGAGTTCAAGTCCAGTGTCCTAAAGTCCGGTCTTAAGAGTCTTATCCTAGGGTCAAACTTAAGCTCTGATACCAACTGTAACACCCCAGATTTTCAAGACATTTAAAACTTATAATAAAGGTAGAATCTTATTAAATCCCAAGATATAAATACAAGCGTTCGGGGTGCTATGCCACAGCTGGGCTAGAGAACCCAAGTGCACAGGCTAACTAACTAATATCCTCAAAGCGTAAATACGTAAACGTGGCACGCAGGCCAAAAGGGAAACTATCTACTTCTAAGTTCTAGCGCACTCCAGGGACTTAATCTTCTGTGCCTGAAAGCCAAATATATCTGTTCAGCGAGAGATGCTGGTAACCCACTCCAACGCGTTGAAATACAATACATATAGAGATATATATAGTTATACGAAAACCATTTTGAACATGAAGATATATCCTACGAACTCTAGCTTTAAAACCGGGAATGACTCGACAGGTAAGGCCAGACACAAGCAACAATTATAACGAGCATATGCAGTTCACAACAGATAAGGCAGATAAGGCAAAGCATAAACAATGATCATAACCCAACATGAACAATCCCCAATATAAATCCCATAGTCACATCCCCCAAGACACTCGTAATCACAACTCGTCCATGTCACAACACATAACACACTTTGTTGGCACCACAGGACCAATCGCATGCCCATACATGAGGGTCAGCACATATAGCTCTGACACGGCCCCGCAGCACCCTGCCCCGTATCGCAACACGGAGGGGTCGATCGCAACCGACCGATGAACCGCAGCTCATCATAGTGTTTGATCGCAACCAAACAGTGGACCGCAGCCCAAGAGAATGTCATCTGACCACAGCCAGGAAAAAGGACGAACCGCAGCTCGTATAGAAACTTTTGATCGCAACCAAACGGTGGACCGCAGCCCAAGAGTATCAATCTGACCGCAGCCAGCTTCTGAACCGCAGCTCAGGATAACCAATCCGATCGCAACCGAATTGGGGTAACACACACACATAACACATAGCAAGCACATGCAACCCATATTACACATTGGGAAGGGGGAGAAAGCGCATAACAAAACCTATGCGTGATCCATCACATATTAAGAATAGTACTAAGGGGTTCATACTCCTTCCACCTAGGTCAACGGGATACCAATTCAACTAGCATGCAATATAATAGACTCATAAACCTACGAACGGTACCCAAAACATCAAACTAGACATAGGCACGATAAACGGAGTCCGTTGGGACACCACGGGGAACGGGGGAACATCAAACGGGGAGCCGGGAACCCAAGGTGGGGGAATTTCCAGCGGGTAGCCGGTGGGTGGGGGGCCACCCGCCGGATAATACTGTTCCGGGCAGCGGGTCGCCGGCGGGTGGGTAGGTGGGTAGGTGGCGGGTCCCCTACCCCCACCTACCCCCCACTGACTCTTTTCATCACTTTACGCCCCGGGAACCGTTGTGGAACCCGAAACCATGCTTAGACACTTTACAACGCAATTAACGTCAACACGTAGACAATTAACGAATCAAATACAAGAAACGGACGGCACATAACCTATCATGCTTTTCTAAATATAATCAACACCCAAACATGCGATTTTCCCACCCGATAATCCAAGAATAAGATCATACGATACAACCTAGGGTTCTAATCACTTTTATATCAACAAGTATACGGTTCGTCTTCTAATTGCAAGATTCGGTAAGAATAACACATAAACATCAAGAGCATCACACAATTATCAAGAACAACGCATAATCATCAAGAACTCTATATAATCATCAAGAATCTTCCAATATCAAGATCATCAAGATCCCTCATGGGATCATCACATCAAACATCAATAATAATCATCATATCTCGCCAATACACAATAAAATGGGGGAATCCCTAAGGGGGAATCATAGCTATGAAAATAGGTTTTGTTGAGACATGGGTTACCTCTTAGCCTTAATTAATTCCTTGGCTATGAAGGATCTTTCTTTAAGCTTCCTTGCTTTCTTGATTTCTCCTAAGGGGATTCTTGGAGCTCTTTTGGGGTGGTGGGGCGTTATTCTTGTGGGGGATTCTAGGTGCCTCCTAAGTTCCCTATTTATATATTTAAGACTCCTAGTTAGGGCCTGAATGGTATGGGTTTACTAATTCTATTCCTTATAGGGCTAGGGCTTGTTTTAGGGATAAGGGTCCATGGTCCATAGTGGACCATATTAATTAAAGAGGATCCTAATCATAATCTGAATAGAAAAAGGCCTACTTCCTTTATTCCTAACAGGCTTAAGATTCTTATTCGGGCAAGGGTCCACGGTTCATGGTGGACCTTACTAATTAATTAAAGGTAAACCTAACATAATTAAATCATATTTAATTATTATTAACGGGATTAATTAAATAATTAAATCCGGGATTGAAGGCCGTAACACGGGGTGTTACAAAGTGGGGGTGGGGGAACCCACCACCTACCCGCTGTCCAAAAGGGCGCTGCTCGGCAGTGGGCAGCCACCGGGCAGCCGGCTACCCGCTGCCCGGAACAGCGCCCACCGGCGGGCGGCCGGCGGGTGACCCCCACCCACCGGCTACCCGCTGGTCCACACCCCACCCCGGGTCCCCGGATTCCCCGTTTGATGATCCCCGTCCCCCATGGTATCCCAATGGACCCCGTTTGTCGTGCCTGAGTCTAGTCTGGAATTTCGGGTATCATTCGTAGGTTATAACGAGTCTTAGGAATTGCATGCTATTTGAATTGTTATCATTGATTATTGTGCTTTCCCCTATTTGCTGAGTCTATTCCCGGTTTTAAAGCTAGAGACTCTTAAGTATATGTCTTCCTGCCTCAAAACGGTTTTCATATATCTATATATATCTATCTATATTGTATTTCAACGCGTTGGAATGGGTTACCAGCATCTCTCGCTGAACAGATATATTTGACATTCAGGCACAGTCGTGTAGATCCCGGAGCGCGCTAGAAGATCGTGGATTAGATAGATAGTCTTTCCTTTCGGCCTGCGTGCCATGGTGATGTATTGAGGATATTTAGTTAGTTTAGCCTGTGCATATGAGTTCTCCAGCTCAGATGTGGCATAGCACTCTTTACACTTATAGCTAGTGTTAGGAATAAAGTGTAATGGTTTTGATATGCCAAATTTGTACTTGTAGATCCCCCAATTTTATTTTATAGGTCTAGTAGAGTCTTAGACCATGATCGGGAAATTATTTAATTATGAAAAGAGAAAAACAGAGGAAGATATTGAAAATAGAAGAAGAAGATATAAAGCCGAAAATCAAGAATTTGTCTGGAGAAAATGACAAATTGAAGAAGAAGATGAATGATACAATAATTCACGTCAATGCTACTCAAAGAAGATATCCCAGAAGAATTTTCGTGAAGAAAATTAATGTTGGAAGAATGCATGAAATTGACTTGGAGATCAAGCATCTATGGAAAGAAAGGAGTACATCAAATATGATTGGAGATTTAATCAAAAGTTGTACGGACGAAGTGGATGATGCTTGATATATTATGTGAAATAGCTCAAGTTCAAAACTCACCATCAACAAAAATTTTACAAGGTAAAATTTGAGAAGCCAAATTAAATTAATCTGATGGAGTTGGGCGCCGAATTTCACTTGGGTGGCAATTGAGATGCAATTGCACTTGGGAGCCAATTCAAAGGAATTGGGAGCTAGTTTCAGAGAAATTGAAATCAATTGAAATTGGGAGCAAGTTTCACATGAGAATCTGCAATGAGCTAGTTTAAGAGAAATTGAAATTGGGAGCAAATTGAAATCAATGAGCTAGTTTAAGAGTTGGGAGCAAATTGAAATCAATGAGCTAGTTTAAGAGAAATTGAAATTGGGAGCAAATTGAAATCAATTGAAATTGGGAGCAAGTTTCACATGAGAATCAATTCGAAGCAATTGAAATTGGGAGCTAGTTTCAGAGAAATTGAAATCAATTGAAATTGGGAGCTAGTTTCAGAGAAATTGAAATCAATTGAAATTGGGAGCAAGTTTCACATGAGAATCAATTCGAAGCAATTGAAATTGGGAGCCAATTCAAAGGAATTGGGAGCCGAAATTGGGAGCTAGTTCGAAGCAATTGAAATTGGGAGCTAGTTTCAGAGAAATTGAAATCAATTGAAATTGGGAGCAAGTTTCACATGAGAATCAATTCGAAGCAATTGAAATTGGGAGCTAGTTTCAGAGAAATTGAAATTGGGAGCATGTTTCACATGAGAATCAATTCAAGATGGGAGCCAATGTAGAATTGAAATTGGGAGCCAATCCCAATTGAGGTTGTAGTATGGGATGCAAAATTTCAATTTCAAGACATGGAGATCAAATTGAATTGAGATGAAATTCAATACCAGGAGAAGTCTGGGAGCCAATTTCGAAGTCAAAGTCAACAATTCAAATTGGGAAGCAATTGAAAGCACCAGGAGCAGTTTGGGAGCCAATTGCAAGTCAAAGTCAATTGGGATTCAATTTGGGTGCCAATTACAAGTCAAAGTCATTGGGATTCAATTTGGGTGCCAATTACAAGCCAATTGAAATTGGGTGTCAATTACAAAGGAGAAATTCAAATTGGGTGGAAGTTCAAAGTCAGTTTGAAGTCTGAGAACACCCAGACGTGAGAATGAAGAAGATGAAGATGAACTTACAGTGAAAATATTATCACAAGGAAAAATACTAGTTTAACTAGTATGGGATTAAATTGAAGAATATTTTTAAATCCCAAAGATACAAGGACCACTTCAGAGCTAATCAGAGAAGCCGTTCTACACCCAGATATTTCCACTCAACGTAAAACCAGAGGAAATATCAGATGAAGTTCAAGAACTCATTTACATGGAGATGAAGCTCTAACAACGGCTAGCTTATCATTTCTGACATCTTTGCAGAAGATAAGATAAGATCTCTGACGAAAAGATACAAGATTTCAAAAATGAGAGCGTCTCTTTCCAACGGACAGATTCTCATTACCAACTATAAAATGATGAAGATGTGAAGACTTAAAGATGGGGAACTCATGAACAAGAGAGCAGAAAATTCGAAACTCATCAAGAGATCGAATAGAGCAATTAAGCTTGAAAAGAGCATAGAGCAAGAATCTCATTTGGTACAGAGCATACCAAAAATCTTCAAGTCAGAAGTGAGAAAAGAAAAAGAACTCAGAGAGCTTCAAAAGAGAAATATTCTGAGAGTTCTTAAACAGAGCAAAGCAGAGCAAAAATATCAAGTGCTTTACTTGATATATTCACAGAGAGAAAACACTCAGAGCTATCAAGAGAAATCATTCCAGAGTGTTTATCTTCATCAAAGAGACCTGCGCATCATTGAAGATCATCTACAGAGTCTCAGAAGTTGGAAGCAAGACAACACTTGTTTTGGAGCAAAACAAGAGAAGGGAGGAAAGTAGCACGGAGCTGTGAAATCCTGGATTGTCACACGGAGCTGTGAGATCCGAAGTAGCAGTGTCGGAGGCACTGGGCGTGATTGGTGTGGGCTTGGTGATCAAAGCACCAGATCACGGGATACGTTTTTACCGGAGTGTGGAAGACGGGGGGAAAGTAACGCGGAGTTGTGAAATCCTGGGATAGTAGCGCGACGACGTGAAACCCGAAGCAGCAGTGTGGTGTCACTGGGCGTGATTAGTGCGGGCTTTGTGATCAAAGCACTAGATCACGGAAATTCATTGTATCTTGGAACCAAGGAGTGGTAGATATAGTGAATTGCTCTTGGAGATAAGAGCAAGTGGAGTAGGAGGATTACACCACCTCGCGAACCACTATAATTGTCTTGTGTTCTTTACTGCTTTCTTTACTTACCGCTCTTTACATATTCGCTCTACACGAGATATACTGCTCACACAATCTCACACACACTTTATGTTTATTTATTTCCGCTGTGCACCATACTCTAACAATCTAGTTAAGAGTTTTGGTTTATCTCTGGCTTAGCAATTGTTGTGCTGTGCGAAAAAGTTTGAAAGTCTATTCACCCCCCCCCCCCCCCCTCTCTAGACTTTCACCTTACCTCTTTTGGGACCAACAATTGGTATCAGAGCCTGTAGCCTATTTGAGTCAGTTTGTACCAACCTTTGGTATTTAAACACGTTGCCTAACTGGGTCAACCGTTTCTGACTGCTAGACTGATCCATTCTACAAAGTGTGTGAATTGGATTAATCTTTCATATCTCTCGTGATGATGATGAAGAAAGATTTAGCTCAAAATCTATTATTCTCTATTGATAAATTTGATGATTGGAAAGTTCATATGCAGGTACACTTACGGCCTTGCACGATGAAATGTGGGAAGTTATTTCCACTGGCCCTATCAAAATATTAAAAGTCAATACGGCATTTGTCCTATCCCCGGATGCTCCACAGTACGTACAAAAGCCAAAGCCGGAATGGACATCGGACGATAGAACGCGGATAATCTTGACAATATTGCCAAGGATATTCTATTCAAAGCCGTTGATGATACAATGTTTCCGAAGATCCGAAAGTGCGCCACTGCCAAACAAATATGGGAAACTCTTATCAAGATTGGCGAAGGAGATGAACAAGAAAAAGACAATAAGCTCACAATCGCCATGAAGAAGTTTGAAGATTTCAAAATGCTCTCAAATGAAAGTGTTGCAGACATGGAAGCTCGAATGATCAAAGTTCTTGGAGAGATTAGTGATCTTGGAAAAAATATTAGCCAAAAAGAAATTAATCTCAAAATCCTAAGAGGCTTACCATCTGCATGGGATATGAAGGTTACGGCTATGCGCGATCACCGAGATCTAAGAATGTTGTCAACAGACAAATTATTTTGTGATCTAAAAGCATATGAGTTCGAAATGAAGGCCAAAGATGATGATGTTCATGAAGCTAGAAATACTGCTCTAATGGCCGAACAACCGTAAACCTCCAGGTCAGTAGAAAATAATGTTGATTTTATGACTGACGAACAATTTGCTCTTTTTGTCAAAAAGTTTAGAAGGTTTATGCGAAAAGGAGACAACAAAAATTGTGCTCGTGGAAAATTCATCTCTCGCATAACACAAGAAGAAAAAATCGAAGAAAATAAAGATTTGTGCTACAATTGCCGCAAACCCGGACATTTTAAAATAAATTGTCCGTATCCGATCGTTAGCAAGTATCAAGGCAAAAACGTTGAATCTACGCCGAACAAATCTGAAAGCAAAAGGTTCAAGCGCGACAAAAGAAAAGCTCTCGTTAGCAACGAACCAAACGAAAATGATGATTCGGAGGATTCATCATCAAGCGATGAAAGTTCATCTTCGGATGATGATACGGCGCTAATATGCAAGTCAATTGAGTTGAGTACAAGTGAAGACTGTCTTATGGCTCTTGACGCAGAGGAAGAAGAGGTAACATCTAATTCTTTCAATTCTGTTAATTCTTCCTTTTCTCGTGAATCTATTGACAATCTAATGCGAGAATGTCAAGAGATTATGCTCACTCATCCTCAACTCAAGGAGCGCAATAATATTCTAATTCTTGAAAAAGAAGAAATGAATAAAAAATTGCAAGATGCTTTACTTGAAGTGAGTAAATTGAAGAATGAAAATATTCATGTTCAAGAAGAGTGTAAAGCAAGAGAGGTTAGAGAACATAATCTTAGAGCTACTATTGCTACGTTCACTAATTCGTCTAAAATTATAGATAAAATGGTGAGCATGCAAAAGCAATCAGGAGATAGAACCGGAATTGGTTATAACTCCACATGTTCTCAAACCCCTCAAAATGTGACTAATTCTACTACTACTTTAAATAATAAAGTTCAAGTGATAAAATTTGTTAAAAGTCAGAATAGCACGATGAGACAACGACTTGGCTATCAAACAAATGCAAAGTTGAATGTTGAAAGGCCAAAACAATTAAATGATACGGCAAAACAACAAAAATTCATCAAGCAAAGATATGCCAAAGAGTCAAGTGCAAAAAGATTCATAGAAAAGAGGGAAGCTTTTCTAGAAATAAAGTTGGGAAATTTCATCCCACTCAAAAAGATTGGTTGTGCAATAGATGTAATGTTTTTTATAGACCAAAGCAACCATTCTCTTCCCAGGTGCCAAAATATAAAAATGATTTTCAAAACCCGGCGCCAAAAATATTTTCTAAAGTGAGTTATGATTATCGTGTCTCAAATGGTTACAAATCGCCTCATCTTAATTCAATAAGATCAAGGTGGGTTTGGTTACCAAAAATCACTAACAGTAAAGGACCCAAACAAGTATGGGTACCTAAAATTAATTAATCTTTTTTGCAGGATGTTTGGTACATCGATAGTGGTTGCTCACGCCACATGACTAGAAATAAATCATATCTAGTGAATTTCAAAGAAATCGATGGACCAAAAGTTATATTCGGAGGAAATCAAAATTATGGAATTACAAAAGGAGTTGGCACGATCAAGAAAAATGGTTTGAAGATTGAAGATGTTTCTTTCGTTGAAGGATTGAAATTTAATTTGTTGAGCACTAGTCAATTTTGTGATAAAGGCTTTCTTGTAGAATTTTCTAAAGATAATTGCCAAATAAAAAATGAGCTCACAAATGAGATTATTTTATCTGGAAAACGGCGAAAGAATATGTATGTTGTTGACTGGAGCACCAGCAAAGATTCAGTGTTCTTAATGGCCAGAAATTCAAATGAAGCTAATTGGGAATGGCACAGAAAGCTCAACCACTTAAACTTCAAGACCATCAATCAGCTTGCAAAGAAAAATCTAGTAGAAGGCTTGCCAGATATTATCTTCAAGAAGGACCAAGTGTGTGATGCATGCCAATGCGGAAAGCAAATCAAATCATCATTCAAATCAAAGACACACGAGTCAACGTTAAGACCGCTAAGCTTACTACATATGGACTTATTTGGACCGGTTGATCCAATAAGTGTAAGTGGTAAGAAATATTCTCTCATTGTTGTTGATGATTTTTCTAGGTACACTTGGACCGTGTTTATCAAGAAGAAAAATGAAGTTGAGCAAGTTCTACCGAAGCTGTTGAAGCAACAACAAAATGAGAAAGAATTGCAAATATCAAAAATACGAACGGATCGCGGAACCGAGTTCGTGAATGGAGTTATACAAGCTTTTTGCAATTCACATGGAATTTCTCATCAATTATCTGCCGCAAGAACACCGCAACAAAACGGTGTTGCCGAAAGAAGAAACCGGACGCTCAAAGAAGCCGCACGAGTGATGATTAGTGCTGCCGGTCTCCCGAAATGATATTGGGCGGAAGCTATCAACACTGCTTGTTACACGCAAAATCGAAGCATGATCCATAAGCAGTACAAGAAGACGCCATATGAGTTATATAAAGGGAGAAAACCAAATATTGGTTATTTTCATATTTTTGGATGCAAATGTTTTATTCATATTAATGATAAATTGCATCTAAAAGCTTTTGATGAGCGTGCAAATGAAGGAATTTTTCTAGGATATTCGACTACCAGCAAGGCGTTCAGAGTTTTGAATAAAAGATCAATGGTGGTTGAAGAATCCATACACGTGGTATTTGATGAAAAATCACAGATCAAGAATGATGCACTGGACGAAGAAATTGCACAAAATGGTAACAAGTGTCATATTGATTTTTGTGATACTAATGATACGTGTGAAGATGATGTTTTGCAGGGAATGGATGAGTTGGAAATTAATTCTCTAGAAAATCCCATCCCTCATCTAGAAGAAGTTGGAAATTCTTTTAATAATAATTTTGGGAGTGATGCCTCACGTGAGAATGAGGATGCAGTACAAGTTGGTGATCCAATTAGTGATCAAGTTACTGGTGAAGTTGGTGGTCAATTACAAAATGAATTAAATGTGGAAATTCGAACCAACTCTCCCAGTACACAACAAATGGATCCACCCAGTACCATGCACCCATTTGAACCAGATTTAAGATGGCTCAAAAATCACCCTCCAGAATTAATTATTGGGAATATTCATGAAGGCGTGAAAACAAGATCATCTACCATGGAAGCATTGTTCACGTGTTATCTATCTCAGATTGAACCAAAAGAAATTGACGAAGCTCTCAATGATCCGGATTGGATAAACGCTATGCAAGAGGAGCTCGATCAATTCAAAAGAAATGATGTTTGGGAACTTGTTCCAAGACCGGCGAACCACAATGT
Source organism: Ipomoea nil (assembly GCF_001879475.1). Taxonomy (NCBI): domain Eukaryota; kingdom Viridiplantae; phylum Streptophyta; class Magnoliopsida; order Solanales; family Convolvulaceae; genus Ipomoea; species Ipomoea nil. The sequence continues at coordinate 3,005,494 of NW_017617577.1, forward strand.
TGTAGGAACCAAATGGGTCTTCCGGAACAAAGCAAACGAAGAAGGCGTGATTGTTAGGAATAAAGCAAGGCTCGTTGCAAAAGGATACTCTCAAGAAGAAGGAATAGATTTTGATGAAACTTTTGCACCGGTAGCTCGACTTGAAGCAATCAAAATTTTCCTAGCCTACGCCGCACACAAAGATTTCACCGTTTATCAAATGGACGTGAAAAGCGCATTCTTGAATGGTCTACTCGAAGAAGAAGTTTATGTCGAACAACCCCCAGGTTTTGAGGTAAAAGGCGAAGGTGATAAAGTCTACAAACTTAAAAAGGCATTGTATGGGTTGAAACAAGCACCTAGAGCTTGGTATGATACTTTGTCAATGTTCTTAATAAGCTGTGGATTCACCAAAGGCCTTGTTGACAAAACTCTATTTAGAATTCAAGATGGTGATCATATTTTATTAGTGCAAATATATGTTGATGATATTATTTTTGGAAGCACTAACAATTCTTTGCGTGAGAAATTTTCGAAGCTTATGCAGAATAAATTCGAAATGAGCATGATGGGTGAATTGAATTACTTCTTGGGCTTACAAGTCAAACAACTGAAAGAAGGAGTATTCATCAATCAAGCAAAGTACACCCGCGACTTGATAAAGAAGTTTGGCCTTGATGGAAAATCATCGATCAAAATTCAAAATGAGCACATCAATAAGGCTAGACAAAGATGAAGATGGAAAGGATGTCGATCAAACAAAATATAGAGGAATGATTGGTTCACTTCTATATCTTACTGCAAGCAGGCCGGACATTTCTTATGCTGTGGGCGTGTGTGCAAGATTCCAAGCAAACCCAAAAGAAAGCCACCTCACTGCAACAAAGAAGATCATACGATATTTGAAAGGCACAATCAATGTTGGATTGTGGTATCCAAAAGGTACAGATTTTACTCTAACGGGTTTTTTAGATGTGGATTTTGCAGGTTGCAAAATAGATAGAAAAAGCACTTCCAGGACATGCTAGTTCTTGGGGGGAAGGCTTGTTTCTTGGTTCAGCAAAAAGCAAAATTCCATCGCAACTAGTACTGCGAGGCCGAATATATTGCTGCAGGAAGTTGTTGTGCGCAAATTTTGTGGATGAAGCAACAATTGAAGGATTACGGAGTTAATTGTGATGACGTTAGTATTTATTGTGATAATACTAGTGCAATCGCTATCACTCACAATCCGGTGCTTCATTCAAGAACCAAACATATCGACATTCGACATCATTTTATAAGGGATCACGTTGAAAAGAAAAACCTGAAGATCGAATATATCCCTACGGAAAACCAAGTTGCTGATATTCTCACGAAGCCTTTATGCGAAACGAGATTTTCTACCTTAAGGCACGAGTTGGGAATGATCAAAATGAGCTAAGTATCACTGGACTTAATCTCCCTATTTAAATTGATACTTGTGTTCAAAATAAATTGTTTTATATGAATAAATTGTTTTATGTGTTTATATGCATGTTTTTATTTGAAATTTTTTTATGATAAAATTGCAATTTGTGTTAGGAATTTAATTATGAATTTGCATGTGTTATTTAACGTGAGATCATATGTCATGCAAATTAATCTGATGAAATGTGCAAATCGTGATTTATTTGATAATTTGTATAAAATTGCATGTTTTAATGTGTTAATCAGTTTTTCAGTATGTGTTCATGTTTCTGTAAATTAACTAACTTGTTTGCATGAACAATTTGCTCTAAAAATGATTTACCGTGTTTGTTTAATAATATATGTGTTATGTGCAAAATGTGATTTAAAGTGTTAATTGTATATGTGTTTCGTGTATATGCAGTATATGTGATATAATTTGCTATAAAATGTTTTAGAAATCTAGAAGTTAATATTTTTGCTAGTTTCTAAATTTTTTGGAATCTGATTAATGTGCTTTTTATATAAAGTTGTTTCTAATTATAATTTAGGAATATGTGTGTTAATTTTGTTAGTTTTCAAAATGTGTTTAATTTTTGATTGGAAATCACCGTGTATAAGTTTAATATAATTGGTATGTGTGATTAATTATTTGTGGAGTAATTTTTGCTACTAACGAGATGTTTGAGTGTTATTATGTTTGTGGTACACGAATTTGAGAAGGAAATCAGGAGATAAAGGAGGAAAATTTAGAGTTTAATTGGGCATCAAACCTCCACCCATAAACTCCTACCCTTTCTAAACCTCCCCCCATAATCCTCTCCTAGATCAAATCTTTCCAAACTGATATTCTCTCTCTCTCTCAAATCGGCACCCTATACATTCTCTCAGCTTAATAATATCAATCGTCTCCCACAGAGCAATTAAAACCTTACCCCTCATTAAACTCTCCCCTCTAAACCGTTGCCCATCAAATCTCTTCCCATCCACCGCCATCTTAGCCAATGAGAAGTCTTGCCGCTATCTATCACATCCGTAAACTCTAAACGACGGCAAGAAGAATTAACTCTCCATCGGCAAGTGAACCGATTACACTCCTGACCGCCCTATATATTGGGAGACAGCCGAGACATACCTGTTGTGGAAGATTTTGTTGTTTGAATTTTTGCAGGTGCAAGATGGTGTCCAGCGAGTCTCAGGAGAACGAGGTGAGGAAGGAAACTCAGAGAACTTGGGAGAAAGTTCTCAAACAACCTCGAAGGGCAACACGCACGGACGGACGAAAAATGGCAGGAGAAACACCAAGCAACCCTCTGGTGTTAATATCTGATGAAAGGGAGCAAGAGAAGGAGTGGCCACAAATTCAAGCAGTTGCAGAATCACCACCGCATGAACCGAGCTTTATCTATGAAGAAAATGATGGTGCCAAGAAACCATTAGCAGAACAAGACCGAGTGGAAGGGTCTGAGCCTCCATTCATGAAGTTCTCTCCGGTTGTTCAACCTGACATATATGCTGAAATTCTGAATATGAGCAATTCAGAATATCTCCAGTATTTAAAACAACTGACTTTTGGACCGGTTCTACCTCCTCCCGGTTTCGGTTTTGATGGGCTCTATCAACCTCCTCCCCCACCAGAGCCTCTCCCGAAGTTTCCACCAAGTCTGCCAGTTCTTGCACCACTGCCACAAGAAATCCCTACTCCTCCACCGCCTCCTCAGCAGATGCCACTCAACCCGTTCATCCGTCCTCGAGTGGACTTTACTAGATTTTTTAATCAAACCTATTCATCTTCAAGCTCAAACGGGTCGATGTTCGAGGAAAGTGAGTCCAGTGGTGACTCAGGACCGGGATATGCTCCTTCACCACCAGGAGGCTATGACTCAGAAGACTGCATGAGCACGGGCTTTTTTCCTGTTGAAGAAATGTTATGCTATCTCTCTCTCTCTCTCCTTCTCTGTAAGAAGGAGATAAATAAAATTTTATGGAAGTTTTTGCTACTGGTTTTGTCTATCTCTATTTTCTCTCTGTCTCTCTCTCCTACAAAATGAAAAATCCCTACGTATATAAAAGATCAAATGTTTCGTAGCCAAAAAGACACACAAAAATATATGAATAAAAATAAAATAAAAAGAATTAAAAAAATTATATATTATGGCTTACAAAAGGGATAAAAGAAGAAAAGAATTAAGAGGAGAAGTGTCAGTACAAGAAGAAATAAGAGAACAAGTGTCAGAAGAAAGAAGAAGAGATATACCAGTGGAAGTTGCAGTAGAAGTTGCTACTGAGAGTAGACTGCAAATCACAAAGGATTTATCCAGTGTATTGCCGGTACACCATACCGAGTCTACCATGCCTACCATGGACCCTGTTCTAGAAAATAAAGAATTATTTGCAGACAATTACACGAGAACAGAAGTCCTAGAAGAACAAGTTGGTGATCTCAATCAAGAAGCCGAATCACCTGAAGAAGAAGGGATGCAACTTATTGATACAGTTGTTTTTACTGATCCGAATAGAAGTCCATTCGGATCCCTCAAAACTTTGTGCAGATGAATGATCAAGATGATGGCATATTTTCATCCTTATTTGCCAAAGTAGCCGAATCCAGTGATGTTGTTTGTCAAACAATTGGAGAAAAGTTGGTTGAACAAAATCAAAAGATGGATCAACAATACACGGATACACGAGTCAATCTGAAGGAATTAATGGAGCATCAAACATTTTGAAGACCCAGCTTGACAAAGCAGAAAGATTTTGAAAGGAGAATTGACAAAAGGCTTACTTGAAGTGATTCAGCTCATTGAAGAAGGAACGTGAAGCAGCTGAAAAGATTCACAACGAACGTCACTTGAGACAGATCAAAGCGATTCAAGATCAAGAAAGCCGAATCAACAAACTTGAAGCTGAACTCGCAGTTACAACAACAAGCTTGACAACGTGCAAACGTTTCCATTGAAACACACAACAGTGTTGAAACTGTGAAGGCAAATCAAGACCGAGATTCTAAGACCCTTGCATTTTTTGGTTGATAACGCCAAAAGGGGGGAAGAAATTCTCAGTCACATGGCTTTGCAACAACAAGAATTTATTCTTGGAAGTCAACAACAGCCAATAGTGTCTACTCAAGGTAGAGGCCGAAGCCGCGGACAATCCTCACAAGGACCATCTCAGATTGGTTTTGCTCAGTTCGCGAATCCTAGTCTTGGTACGAGTACATCGAAGGTTGCTGAACGTGGCTGGTTTGAATGCTCTAAGGGTACCGCCACTCAAAACAATATGGACTAAGGAAAATCTACCAAGCATGATCAAAAAATGGCCTGCAGCCGATCAAGCCCAATGGATCTCGGAGAAGAATAAAGAAGAAGAAGGCAAAAGGAAAAGAACGAGATGTGGTATGAACTAAGAGATTTCACCGGAAATGAATTGGAGAAGAAAGAAGCTTCGAAGAATGTGTCTTATGGTGGGAAAACGGAGTTCTTCCGCAACAATATCAAAGAAGCTTATGGACATTATATGGCCGGACAGCTTACAAAGAAATTTCAGAATGCAAAGTTCAAAGATGATTTTTCAAGCTCAGAGAACATGTCAAGGAAATTTGAAGAAAGACTCTGGTGTGAAGAAACCCAGAAGGTAATCTGAAAATTCTCTTGAGCTGATATTTTCTCTATTTTCGAACCTCTGTTGCGTTTTTCTCTATAAATTCGAAATATAACAATAAATATTTCCCATGGTCTATTTTGAGTCTTTA